>NC_143470.1:749375-1498750 GCF_987193195.1 Phasianus colchicus
GCAATCATAGATCATAAAATCAATTGAGCTGGAAGGGACCCTTAAAGGCCATCTGGTCCAACCCCCCTACAGGGAGCAGGGACCCCCACAGCTCCATCAGGTGCTCAGAGACTCATCCAGCCTGACCTTGGGTGTCTGCAGGGATGGAACAACCACCACCTCTCTGGGCAACTTGTGCCAGTACTGCACTACTCTTACCAGAAAACAATGTTTTCCTTATATCCAGTCTAAATCTCCCTTCTTTTCGTTTGAAATCATCCCATCCACCAAGCCCAGCCGGGCTACTGCTTGGTTCTTCCTCGGAGGAGAAAGCTGTCAGAGATGTCACTGCAGGAGCTGGTGAGAAAACTGGACGCAGATGTGTACTTGGCTTTAAAGAAGTGCCAGGACCTAGGAATCAGCCCGGAGAAAGTAATTCTGGGGAAGCCAGAGACACCGCAAGTCTCAACGCAGCTCCCACAAGAGCGGTGGTGTTAAATCGCACACAATCATAGAACCATAGAATTGCTCAGGTTGGAAAAGACATTAAAGATCACCGAGTACAACCGCAACCTGACCATCCTCCCCTCACTCTAACAACCCACCACTAAATCATGTCCCTGAGCACCACAGCCAGACGTCTTTTGGACGCATTCAGGGACGGTCAGGGACACATCCCCGCTTAGCCAGGGCTGCTGAAGGATGATGGAGAGCGGCTTTGCAGCCACATCTGCCAACTCCCTCAGCACCCCAGGCTGCAATCCATCCGGCCCCATGGACTTGTGGGCGTGCAGCTTTCGGAGCAGGTCCAAAGCCATCTCGCCGTGGGTTATGCCTATTCTGTTCCCCATCCCTATCTACCAGCACAAAGGGCTGTGTGCCCAGGGAACAACCCGCCTCACTGGGAAAGACTGAGGCAAAGAAGGCACTGAGTACCTCAGCCTGATCCGGATCCTTGCTCGCTGCGTTCCCCCCTGTGTCCAAGAGGGGATGGAGATTCCCCTTCCCCTTCTTCCCTTCCCCTTCCCTTTCCCTTCCTACCCTTCCCTTTCCTCCCTCCCTTCTTCCTTTCTCTCTCTCTCTCTCTCTCTTTCCTGTCTTGCTTCCCTTTCTTTGCCCTTCTTTCTTCTCTTTTTCACTTTCCTTTCTTCCTTTCCCTGCTTCCTTTCAGCCTAGCTCTCACCGTGTTGTCCAGATCCCGGTGCTCCTTTTCCCATATCTCCACGTTCTGCCCGGATCCCAGCGTTCCACTGCGTCTCCCTGCGGATCTCCCACCCCACAGCCCCACTCCCTCCGGGCCGCCATCCCCGGAGCTCCGCCCTCCCCCTTCCCCTCCCCCAGCTCCGCAGGAGATCCCTGAGGGCTCTCCGTTCCCCCCCACTCATCTTCGGCCCCCGCCGTCCCTCCAGCCCCACTCCGGCTTCAGGCCGTGCGTGCAGGCCGCGTTGCCGTGGCGACGGCGCGCCCTCCCTCATGGCAGCGCGCGAAGCCGGCCCCGCGGCGACAGCGCATGCGCGACGGCGTCGCCGGAGCGACGGCGCCTCAGCGCGCCTGCGCCGCTCCGCTGCCGCGGCGCCTGCGCCGTCCCCGCCGAGTGACGTCATCAGCCCCGCGACCCGAGCGGGAGGCGGCCGTGCGGAAGTGGTGCGGGGCACCGCGGGGCTCCGAGCGCCGCCTCGGCTTCGACGGGTGGGCGTTCGGGGGGGGCACCGGGGCGGGGGCCGGGGTGAAGGGGGTTGGGGGCCGCGTGCCGCTCCGCGTTGGCCCCGTGGGGTCTCTGTGCCGCTCGGGGCTTCCGCTCGGCGGGGGCGGCTGCCCTGTGTCTCCCCGCCTCCCCCACCCCGTGTGTTTCACTGCCCTCCTCCCCTCCCCCTGCCGCTGGTCGCCCACAACCCCCCCGTCCCTCCGTGTGACCCCCGGGGTTGCTCCTCCGCCGCCCCGTTTACCCTCCTTCCAGTTCCCCCGTTCTGATCACTGTAGTCCTCTTCCACCCCTCCCCTCTGTGCCTCCCCCATTCTGACCCCCAGGGTCCACCTGTCTGCACCTTCCCCCCCCGTTCCCTCCCCAGCCCCCCGTTCTAAATCCCTTGTGTCCCCCCACCCCGTCACGAGTCTCCCCATTCTGTCCCCTAGAGTTCCCCCACTTTCCCAGTCCCCTCTATCTGACCCCCAGAATCCCCTCTCCTCCCCCAGGTACTCCCACTCCAATTCCCCCATTCTGATCCACAGAGTCTCCGATTATTCCCCTATTCCCCTCTCTTTGACCCCCAGGGTCCCGTGTCCTCCCTTCTCCCCCCACCTCCTGGCCCCTTTTTCTGACCTTAGAGCCCCCTGTACCCCCCCCGTGTACTCTTCCCTGACCCCTGGAGTCTGTTTCCCCCACTTGGATCTCCATTCCCCCCAACCGGACTCCTTTTCTGCCCAATAGAAGCCCCCCGCAACCCCTGGCTCTCTCCTCCCACCCCTCCCTCCGGCCTCAGATGCACTTTCTGCCTTGTAGAGGCTCTGTTCACCCCTTTCCCTTCCACAGCCCACTAAATTCCCCTCCAACTCTTTTTCAACCCCATAGGCAACCCACTCTCCTCTTCTCCCCCCAGTACTCCCCTGAGGTCTACCCCAGACTCCCCTTCCAACCCGTAGAAGCCCCCCACAACCCCCCAGATTTCCCCTGCCACCCTCTCTCCACTCCTATACCCCCTTTCCTCCCAGTAGAGACCCCACTCACCTTTTTTTCCCCCCTCACAATCCCCCGTCCACTCCCAGACCCCCCTTTCTGCCCTACAAAAGCCCCGTTTTCCCCTTTCAACCCCTCAAGTTCCCCTCCAAAATATTCCCCACCACAATGTACCCCTCCACCCCCAGATCCCCTTTCCACTCACAGAAGCCTCTTTCTCCCCTTTTCCCCCTCAAAATCCCCTCTCTCTACCCTCAGGCCCCCTTTCCACATCACAGGGCTTCGGGCTCACTACAATTCCCCAGTTTCCCTGTTCCACCCGTTCTCCAACTCCAGACCCTGTTTCCACCTCATAGAAGCCCCACTCACAGCTTTCCCCCCATAGATCCCAGAGATGTCCCAGAGGGGTACTCTATGTCAATGTCATACTGTGTCAGTTTTGTTGTATTTTTTCCCCGCTTCCTTTCAGAAATGGATGGTTCTCGCCAATCCCCCGTGCTAGGCACCAAGGAAACAACTCTCCCCAGGGCCACCAGGTGACACCAGGACAACCACTGGCGGTGCCAGCACTGGGACAACCACCTGTCCCCAAAGTTGTCACTGTGACCGTGGAACCCGGGGCCGTACCAACGTACCTCGAGAGCCCCATCAGCATCCTGCAGCTCCTGGAGCCGGGTGACGCTGTCACCCTGGCTGTCCAAGACTGTCCCCAGCTGTCTCCCCTGCCATGGTGGCACAACTGCAGCGCGGTGACATCCTCATTGAAGAGGTGGCGAGGAGGGGTTCAGGGAGGGGGGCTGGGGACAGTCGGGGGACACGTGGGCTGTGACATGGGGTTGGTGGCGTCACCTTCACTGGATGGCACTGAGTGTCACTGTCTTCAGGTGACACCATGACAGAGGGTGACCTCGATGTGGAACAGCCGTGATGCTGTTCCACATCAAAATACAACAGAATACAACAACATAGAACAAAATTGACGTATTGTAGACGAAAAACTTAACATGAGCCAGCAGCGTGCCCTTGCGGCTCGGAAGGCAAATGGGATCCTGGGCTCCATCAAAAGAGGGGTGGCCAGCAGGGACAGAGAGGTGATTGTTCCCCTCTACTCTGCTCTTGTGAGGCCCCATCTGCAGCACTGCGTCCAGGTCTGGAGCCCCCAGTACAAGAAAGACAGGGAGCTGTTGGAGAGGGTCCAGAGGAAGGCCACGAAGATGATCAGGGGACTGGAGCACCTTCCCTATGAGGACAGGCTGAGGGAGCTGGGCTTGTTCAGCCTGGAGAAAAGAAGGCTGCGAGGTGACCTCATTGCAGCCTTTCAGTACCTAAAGGGAGCCTACAAACAGGAGGGGAATCAACTCTTTGAAAGGGTGAGTGACAGCAGGACAAGGGGAAATGGTTTTAAGCTGAGGGAAGGGAGATTTAGGTTGGACGTCAGGGGGAAATTCTTTATGGAGAGAGTGGTGACGTACTGGAACAGCTGCCCAGGGAGGTTGTGGATGCCCCGTCCCTGGAGGTGTTCAAGGCCAGATTGGATGGGGCCCTGGGCAGTCTGGTCCAGCATTAGGTGGAATGGTTGGTGGCCCTGCGTGTGGCAGGGGGGTTGGAGATTCATGATCCTTGAGGTCCCTTCCAACCCTGGCAATTCTGTGATGCTGTATTTATTTTAATGGAAACAGACATTTTTGGGGGCGATCTCACAGGGACAGAGCAGACTGAGAACATGTCACTATGTGAGGTTGTCCTGAAAATCCCCATTTGAGAACACTGGAGCACAGCAGGAACCACTAGGGACACTCTGGTCACCCCGACACCCCTCTGGGACATCTCCAGACCCTTCTGGATGAGTCCAGGAGCCCCAGACACCTCAAGACATCTCTGGGACATCTCCAGAGCCTTTCAGAAGACTACAGATCCTTGCAGAAGACTACAGGACCCTCTGAACCCACTTGAGGACTCCGTGGACCCCACAGGCTCATTCTGGGACATCTGCAGACCCTTCTGGATGAATCCGAGGACTCCCTGGATCAACGTGAGGATCCCCTGGACCCTCCAGGTTCTCTCTGGGACATCCCCAGACCCTTCTGGATGACTCCAGGACCACTCAGCCTCACATGACGATTCTCTGGACCCTACCAGACTCTACTGGTGGGACATCTCCAGATCATCCCAGTGGCTCCTGGGAACTCCTGGGCCCATCCTCGGAGCTTCCAGGTCCTTCAAGGGATCCCTGGGACTATCCTGGAGACCCCCTGGGCACCCTCAAGACCCTACCTGGACATCTGCAGACCCTTCTGAATGAATCCAAGGACTCCCTGGACCTACCTGGGCCCCCCCCCGCACGCCCCAAACCCCTCTAGCACATCTCCAGATTCTTCTGCATGACTCCAGGGGTGGATAGGGGAGGTCGTGGGAGGGAGAAAGGGGTTAGTGAAGCTTCTAGGGGGGAAAGGTGTGAGCGGGGCTTCTGTGGGGTGGAAACGGGGTCTGGAGCTGGAGAAAGGGTGGAACAGGGAAACTGGGGGATTGTGGCGTGCACCGTCTGCACGTGCTCTGCAGCATGCCTAGTGCAAGCAGGGAGCAGCAGCGCGGCGGTGGCAGCATTGCACGGGAACCTGCTGTGCTGCAGCGCGAGCCTCCGGTCCTGCTGCTGGGCAGCGCCGGGCGCAGCCTGGCTCCCTGCTCTCCGCACCTCCCTGCAGGGACCGATGGCCGTGCCCGGGATCTGCCCGAGCCTCTTCTGCAGGCTGAGCCGCCCCAGCTCTCCCAGAATCCCACCCCAACATTTCCCACGCGGTGCTGAGGAGGGCAGGGGACGCGGGGGGAGGAACGGGGCTGGTGGTCGCAGTCCTACGACGCGGCCGTTTGCGCCGCCCCGTCCTTCCCCAGCGGTGGGCACTGGACGCGGTGGGTTCGTGGAGCTGCAGAAACGACCGCGGGCAGAGACGTAGCAAAACGAACGCTGAACGTTTAATCGTTGAACACGCAGAGCAACCCACAGAGAAATGACCGCATTCCCAGCCGGCTCCCGTCCGAACGATCGTTCCCCCCTCACAGCTTCCCTCCTCGGGGCCAACACGAAGCGGCTCCACGTCGGCTTCGCGCAGCTCCGGGAGCTCCGCGCGGGGACAGACGGACAGACGGAAAGCGGCGCTTGGAGACGGCAGCTGCGGGGCAGCAGCTCAGCACGGCGCCGCCGACGATCGGAGCCGAGCGAGAAGCGAAGGCGCCCGCCGGACTCCGTGCCGGGCTCGAACGCGAGTCGATCCGTGGGATCGCTCCCTCTCTTTCGGGGCCGCCCGGCTCAGCCGGGAGCCGCTCCCGGGCACCGGGCGGGTCCCGCCGCTCGCGGTCAGCCGCCGCTTCTCGCAGCCCGGCAGCGCCTCGCCGCCACGACGGAGGACGGCGCGGTTCCCCCTCCGAGATCGGCTGCGTTCCGACGGGGGACGGACGGGGGCGGCGGCGGTGCCCGCGGCCGCGGCCGCCATTGGCGGAGAGCCCGCGCTCGGCCCCGCCTCCTCCGCTCTGCCATTGGTCGGTGTGCCGAGCGGGGCGGGTGCTGGGCGCGGGGTCGTTTCCTCCCGCGGTCGCGCCGTCATTGCGTCATCAGCGCGCGCGCCCCGGACGGCCCCGGCCCGGCTGCCCGCGGCGATGCCTGCGGTCGTCGTGTTGCGGGAACTCGGCGCGGCTTCTCTGGAAAAAGGATTTTTGCAGATCAACTCTCTGGGCGCGCTGCTCCCTCCTGGTTCAGCCCACAGGGTTCCGCCCGTGCAGTGGTTGTTCCCGTGCCTGTTTTCCGAAGCCCCGGCTCCGTGGAGCTGAGCGCTGTTTTGTGTGGTGGCAACCTCTGGTCCTGGCGCTGGGCTCCGCTGGATGCAGCCTGGCTCCGTCCTCTGTGCCCCTCCCTGCAGGGATTGGTGGCCGTGGGTGGGATCCCCTGAGCTGCCCTTCTCCAGGCTGAGCAGCCCCTCGCTCTCAGCCTCTTGTGGTAGAAGAGGTGCTCCAGTCCCTTCACCATCTTGGTAGCCCTCCGCTGGACTCTTTCCAGTATGTCCAGCTGTCTCTTGTACTGGGAGCCCAGACCTGGACGCTGTTCTCCAGGTGCAGCCTCACCAGCGTCGAGCAGAGCAAAAGTAATGGTGCAGAATAACGGTCCTTACCTGCTACAAGTCAGGACTAGGGCTATGATGGGAGCACACTGCTTTTTGACTGACATGGAGAACTGGTAGGAAGAGGGCCTGGTGGGCCTGAACACAGATGCCTGGTGGGCCTGAACACAGATGGCAGGTGGTCCAGCTTTTGTTTCACTGGAAACCAGATAACTCCATGGGCAGCAATGTGGAGAAATGTTCTCCATGTAGTTGTGTCCCTGTGGCTTCTTTCTGATGTGCTTGGAAAGTCCCACTAGAATAGGCTGCTGCGTGAGACAGAAGCCTGATACATATCACTTGTGTGGGTGGAGTTTTATCATCTCTGTGTTCATCTTTTATGTTTGTTTTTTTTCATTTCAACTCTATGTGTGCATCGGGGCAAGCCTTCCTTTGCTAAATCCTTTTCTTGTGGCCTTAGGCAACAGTCAAGGGGGTCTCAGGTTTCAGTGCTGAGCAAGAAGCGCAGGCTCTCAGGAAGGCCATGAAGGGCTTTGGTAAGTCGATCTCCCTCCCTCCTCGGGTCAGCTTTTATTTTTTCCCCAGCACTGGGAATGGCTGCTCTGGTGGTTTGTTAGAGGGAAGCGTAGCTGCTTGCATTGCTCTGCTGCACAACTGCCCTAAAGATGTTTGGAAAGTGGAAACAGAACTGCCCTTCATGTCCCGAAATGCAGCTGCCCTGGAGGTGTGGGTCCTGGCAGCTTTGTGTGCATAGCTGTAGTCCTGGGGCTGTGGAGAGCTGGCTGTGTAGGGGACTGGAGGTGGCACAAGAGCAGAGGGCACTTGTGATTCTTGTGCAAGCAGCCTGACTAGCTTCCATTTGTTTCTTGCAGGCACGGATGAAGATGCCATCATCGACGTCTTGACCAAACTAAATGTTTCCCAACGTCAGTGAGTTCTGGTCACCTCTAAGAGCACCAGTGGCAGGGTAGGTGGTCTGCAGAGATGTGTGAACGTGGTTGTGTCACTTGGGTGAAAAGCGAACAACGACCCAATCTCCCTAAGAGAAAGGTCAGCAGAGACTTTACCTGACCAAGGTTGTTTTGTTCTTGTTCAGTTCAGAGCAGTTGTTGATGCAAGGAGGGTTGGAGCCTGAAGAGGAGTGGTGAACAGCTCAGTTCCTTCTGTCCTCGAAGGCCGTACCTTCTGCCAACTCCTTTCTCCTCTCTTGGCCTTCTAGGATTTGATTGATGACTTGAAGTGACTTGAAGCTGAGTGGGAGTTTTGAGAGAGTGATCACTGGGATGATGACTGCCACCACCATGTATGACGTGCACACACTAAGGAGGGCTGTGAAGGTTTGGAAGTCTTCCTTTCGTATTGCTTAAGTTCTGGCCAAGGACTTACTGCTTTGTTATGTATGTCTTCTTATTTATCATTAACCTAAATTATTATTAAAGAAACCTGGTTGCACGTCACGAGCAGTTGCTGGTATCTTAAATCTTGCCTTGGTGATTCCCTAGGGAGCAGGAACAGATGAAAGTTGCCTGATTGAAATTGTGGCTTCTCACACCAATGAAGAGATTCGTCACATGGATGAGAACCACAAGCTTCGTAAGTAGAGCAAAAGGCCAGGCCTTGTCCTGCTGTCTGACAGTCAGTTTGTGTGTGTGCAGGCAGACGTGAAGAGGAAGGAATCTGGGGAGCTTTTAGGTGTGACACACTGGCCGACCTGGGTGTTGCTGTTTGTCCAGAGAGAAGCTAGACTAGAATTTCACCAGCAACTGAGCTGGTGTAAATAGAACGGGGAGGAGCATTCTGTCTGTCAGCGGGACGTGTGGCTCTCTTGCCCGTTTCTTACTGTCTGTGCTTCTTAATTGGAGACTGCATCACTAATGATGATGGCTGGAGTGCTGCAGTGATGCTGAGAGCCCTGGGCCCAGTTCTGTACTTAGCAGGTTATGGCTGGTAAATGTTGTGGGCAGCACCCAGGTGGTGGCCCTGCTCCTAATGGGTGCTGTGTGTGTGTTCTTGCTAGAATCTGGCTGCTCCCTTGAGGATGACATCGTATCTGACACATCTCCCATGTTTCGAAGGGGCCTCGTGTCCCTCGCAGCAGTGAGCCACGCTGAGGGGAGAAGGGGGTGAATCTTCAGAGCTGTGGGCACAGCTCTGCACTCAGTGGTGAGGAGCTCCAGGCTGGCTTTTTCTCTCCCTGTGTGTCCCATGGCCTGCTCCTCAAACCCAGCTTCTGCAGGGAGGAGACTCTGACTCTGGGTGTGCATGAGTGCTGTGGGCCCTTTTTTAAACATCCCAGTAAAGTGGGTTGCTGCTTGTTTCAGAAGGAAGCCCGAAGCACAGCTGAGCTGTGTTTCACTGTGTTTGTAAGCTAGTGTTCCCTTTGGTGCACTCCATTATCCATCTCCAGCAGCTGTTCCTGAATGGGGAGTTCTCAGGAGTTGTTTCCAGTAGATGCTCTGGTGAACTGAGTCTTCTATCCTTGTGTCTTTGCAGGCAAACAGAGATGAGGGAGTGATGCCTTTGCTCAGCAGGATGCTCAGGTGTGTAAGTAACATGAAGTAATGTGCTTCCCAATCTATTCTTGTGCATGTGATGCGTGGTGAAGAGAAGCCAACCTGTGAAATGGGCATAATGGTTCTAGTCTTGTTTGCAAGTCTCTGATGAGAGGTCTCTAGACAGGCTGGTTACTTGGCAGGGGCAATGACATTTTGGTTGTGGGTTGCCGTGCCTGGTTGGTGCCTGTTGGAAAATATCCATGATGTAGACAAGTACAGGCCAGCAGTGCTCTAGCTCCAAGGAATTAAAGATCTCCTGTACACCCAGTCTTCTCCATGAGCCTTACTTTGTCATCCATGTCTGTAAGTGCCTATACGAAGTGGGGGAGAAGAAATGGGGAACAGATGAGGTGCAGTTTATGTCCATCCTCTGTACACGGAACAGGGATCACCTGCTGAGAGGTAGGACCCCTCCCCAGTGTCCTGGGTTTTTCTTTCCTTCCTTGTTTGTGTGAGATGCTTTTGTAGGAGCTCCATAGCTGTTCAGGAGATGGGAACTCTTCTGAGGCAGCAGGTGTCCTAGAGAGAGCCCCATTGCATCCATTGCATTTGGGCTGTGTTATTCCCTCCTGAGACTGAAAGGGGCTTCAGAAACCTAAGTACAACTGGCTGCTGCTCCAGCATGGAAGGCAGAGATCATGAAGTGATCTCCACGTCCTTGTAAAGCTCCAACTTGTCAACCTGCTGTCTGAGTGTGGAGCACGACCAGCCGTGCTGCGCTTTGTGTGTACGTTGCCTGTAGGGCTGGAGGTGGGGAAGCTGCCCCAGTGACTGCAGAAGGAACTTGAGCTGCACTGTGCCCGGTTGCAGGTCAGCCTCATAGTCTTGGTCTGTTTGCCCTGACTGGGGGGAGTGTAAACCATCAGGTGTGTGTGTCAAGCCTTTGCTCTCAGTTAATTGCTGTCATGGAATGGTACCTATGAAAGAATGACTTGTCCATAACGCACATCTCATCAGCTCTGCCTGATGCCTCATGCTGAGCTGCCTTGTGCTGGGGTCACGTACCAAATGTGCCAGCACCTCCTGCTGGGACTCCTGGATAGCACTGCCGTTAGAAACTCTGCTGGTGCTGCCTTCATGATGTGAAATTCTCTACCAACCTCTGAGATACAACTTCCTCCCAAGCCCTACGCTCCTGTCTGCTAAGCTGTGCGTTCTTATCACTACAGAACGTGGTTCCTGTTTGCTTTTGCAGGTGTTTGTAACTGTTGGTGATGTTGGAAGTATCCAAATAATTTTCCAGGACGGTATCTCTGATAAAGCAGATTTTAGTTGCAGTTGCCATGTTGGGCCTCCTGCAAGCAGGAGCTCACAGAAAACAGTGCTCCACCTTTTATCCCCTATTGCCCAACGCTGATCTCTTTCTGCCCTGGTTCCTCACTGGCTGAGTACTGCAGGTTCACACTCTTTTGGGACGCTTCACTAATCACACAAATACCAAGCAAACACAAATCCTTGCCATCCAAACACAAATATCTTGATTGGTTAATTGCCTTCTAACCATGGCTTTCTTAACAAACATCCGGTCATCACTTTCGGATGCCTGCTTTACAACATAAACATAAACCTAACCTCTTAATTGTTTAATTACCCCCCTGGCATTTGTGCCCTTTACACTGGGTCATTGTTCTGGTCACCCGTCTGTCCTTGCATAGAGATGAGCTTGGAGGGAGGATAGAGGGGAGTATCCTGGAGTCTGCCTGTGGCATCCTGACATTGCCACAGCGTGGGACAGTTCTGCTTTGTGTAAAGGCCCTGGCTCCTGGAAAGCTTGTTAAATGTATTTCGCGTTTGCTGGCTTACCAGTCTTACAATGTTTTCCAGTTCAGAATACTATACCTACATTGTTTAAAAGATTTAAGACCTATTGCAACTTTGTAAGGAAGAATTTGTGGCATAGCTCAGTAATTATGTTTCTAAAAGATGTTACTAATATGTACATGATATTTCTACTTTTCACACCAGCTACTCCTAAAGACAAGCTACAGAATACAAACGCGTTATGTTCCACTTCTTTAACTCAACTGTCCATCTCAATATCCAGTGCAGAAACAACATGTCTCTCCCACAGCGAATAACACTGTGAAGGCATCAGAGAGCGCCTGCTTGTCTCCGCAGTGCTCAGGGGCTTTTCTGAGCTGCAGGCCCTGCACTGCAGCCCCACGGCACAGCCTCACAGCTGGTGACGGACTGAAGCTGGAGAATCCTGGCAGCAGAGGACGCTCCTGCCCCACAGAAGGGCCGGCAGCTCCAGCGCAGCTCCAGCGCCCTCAGTGCTGGAGAGGAGGCTGAGGTGCCTCCAAGCGATGGATGCGGTCCATCCAACCTTCCACCTCGTGTGGTTCACCGTGCAAGGCCAGCAGGAAGAAAGGTGGGCACGGGTAACACGGCATCCAAAGGGACTGCAGAGCTCTCGGGCTGGGAGTCCAGGGTGTGGGGGCCCAGGGGTGCTGTGGGACAGGGGTGAAAGGAGGTGGTGCGTGCCAGTCCTTGGCTGCAGGACTGGTGCTGGTGGCAGGGCCTTGGGTTCTGTGTCTGCAGCACCTATTTGCGGATTGGTGTCTGCTTGGAAGGGATGGGACCCACCTCCCTAAGGGAGGCGAGGATATTTTTGTCAGTAGGATGGCAGCTTCACAAGGGAGGCTTTCAACTAAGAATGGGGAGGGCTGCTGAGCAAAGGGATGGGGTGATGCAAGGGAGAGGGACCAGAAAATGAGCACTTGCAGGAGAGCAAGAAAATGCCTGAAGGCACCATTCTGGGGAGATCCCCAAAGCTCCAGAGGAGGTTCTGGTGGGTAACAGGGGGAGGCTGCTGGAACAGAGGAACAGATGGACAGAGGGACCAATGGAGGAGAGAACTGTTGGAGGGAGGGAGGGAGGGAAAAACAGATTGAAGGATCACTGGGTGGATGGAACGATTGTTGGATGAAAGGATGGATGCAAATACAGGTGGATGGAGGGATCAACAGGAAAATATGATTTCTGCCTCAACGAGCAGCGTGCCCCCAGGCCCCACTCCCTCCATGGGGACCAGTGGGGGTGGCCCCGGGGGTACAGGACCCACGTCCCATTGTTTGGAGCCACTCCTTTGGCTGCTAAAGAACCCGGAACCTGTAAGAGGAGTTACACTGTAAAAGGAGGTCTCTTCCCAGGCTAAAACACCTCCCGTGTACATTGAGATAAAGCAAATTAGTAACCAACTCATCTTTTCTTTATGAGTTTAACTTTCAGCCCTGCACTTTCCTTGACAGCACAAGTAGTTCCCTGGCATCCTGGAATAACCTCCTGCAACAACACTTCAGTTACCTCCTGTGCCTTATTAGTTCTACAAGGGAATGCCTGCAGCCACCCTAAGAAGCTACCAGTACCAACACACAGCAATACCCCCCTTTTCTTGGGAGTTCCGAGAAATCAATTTGCCATTGTTGCCCCAGAAGGCTCCCTTTCCCAATAGCCCCACTTGTGCCCTGTTCCTGGTACTAGGATTGTCCTTTGTAGTGTCTGTTCCCCGAGTACGTTTTATCATCTTCCTTGGAACCCACTCCCATAAGATACTGAAGGGCATAACAGTGTGTCCATCTGGGCGCGCACCCCTCTGTCAGCTTGCTCTCTTCCCTCCTAAATCATTAATTAGATTCCTGTCCTCTCTGGAATATTTTACAGGTTCTGCCTCAGGTTCAGAGATGTTAAGTTTGCCATCTGGAATTAAAGCCTTTGCCAACTGCCTGTTCTGTCACCTGGTCCACCGTCTTATTTCCAGTTTCCTGCCCAGAGCCTTGTCTTGAGTAAGATTACTTTTAGTAGAGCAAAAGCTTTGAATCACCTTTAAAATACAGAGAAACAAATAATAATGTATTATCTTTTGTTTTATTTTCATATTGTTATTATCAGGTAAAGAGGCAGACAAGTCACATCTCAGAAACAACTTGATTTCAGTGGCCTTAAACGGTCCCTCTGTGATGGTTATTTTCTTATTGACTCGCTGTCAAACACAGCCAGTGGATCTCTGTACGTGCAGTTTAGAGTTCCTAGCTAAAATGAATTGCATAAATGCAGATTACAAATATTCTTATCTCAGCACACTTTTTTATTTATTACCTTGCCTAGGTAGAAAGACAGTGCTACAGCACTACAACTCACAGCATGTTCTTACCCAAAGGGGCTTTCCCTTTCCGCCATTCCACAGTACGATTCAATCAAACCCCAGGCTCCTCCCCTAAAATGAGCTACACTTAATCCATGCCACAGAAACCAGTTGCCAATACAAGGCTTGGGCTGTCACCTCATGGCCACCAACAGTCCCTCCAACACAGCATTTCCACTGCCAAGCCTAACTAACTTCTCAGCTGCAGTGCGCTTTCAGAAGGCAGTACTAGTCTCACTGCTGCTGGGAGAGTGGCAAAGGAACCCAAGTCTGCCTGACAGCTCCACATCGCTCACAGCAAAGCTGCACGAGCAAACAAAACGCTCTCAGCTGCAGAAACGGAGAAACATACTTCACTCCTGCCTTGCACAACTAGAAGCAGAAGGACCTCCACGCCGCTTGGCCTCGCCAAGGAATTCACACAGCTCTAAGCACCACCATTCACACACACACTCAGATCACTCTACAACTAACAACTGCCACTGACTAATGCTCAAAGCCAGAGACCCTCAGGGGCCTCCTGAGACCCAGCCCACAAACTCCAAAGAAGAACCTGAACCCAAAACAACAACTGGACACCCAGGCAACAGCAGACACAGCTTCTCGTTACCCCCAAGAGGCAAAGAACTCAACCCGAACACAAAGACAAAACTGCTTAACCCACTCGGAAGATCAGGGCACGCAGAACACCAACAAAGAACACACCTCCATGCTGACAGCCCTCACAGCTGGCAGCCAGCCCCTACATGAGGGTAGGGAGGGCTGGAACCAGGCTCCACCCTTTGCCAGACAAGTGAATTGCTTCCACCTGTCCTCCACAGCAGAACAAGGCCTAATGAAGATCAAAGGCCAGTCGGCTGGGGGCAGCCTGCCAGGCCTGCTCTTCTTGGTGCTCTGCCTGGGCAGTTGGAGTGCTCCACGAGGCAGCTGTGGCAGCCTGGATGGTCTGCCTTGGGGCTGCGTGGAGCGGCTGCACTCAGGCCTTGAGGGAGATCCGGAATCTCTGGTGAAGCTGGCTGACTGGCTGGGGAAGCCTTCCGAGGCCTGAAGCCTCCTGGCCGGCCAGTTGGGCCAGGCCGAAAGCCGGCTGGCCGTTCAGGGGAGCACTGCCAGGCGAGAGGTGGCCGGCCGGCTGGCCCATGGAGCTCTGCATTTGCAGACCTCTCCAAGCCGGCCAAAGGGGCCCTGCCAGGCCAAAAGCCCGTAAGTTGTGATCCAGATAAGACAGAAGAGACTGTGCTGGATTTCCCTGGGCATCAAAGCACCGTGAGACGCTCTGATGCCCTCTCGCAATTCTTTCTCCCTCCACCAGCACAAGAGCTGGCGTCAAAAGGCGCAATGACACTGTCACAGGCGTTCTGGAGGTTTTTAAAGGGTAGGCCCCTGATAAGGCTTTATTGATGGTTTTGCCCCTCTACATTTCACTCTAGATCTCCTTGTTGGCCTGGAGAAGGGAAGGCAGCGGGGTGACCTCCTTGCAGCCTTCCAGTACATAAAGGGAGCCTACAAACAGGAGGGGAGTCAACTCTTTGATGGTGTAGCTAATGGCAGGCCAAGGGGAAGTGGTTTTGAGTTGAAGATTGGATGCCAGATTGGATTGTTCTTTCCAGAGAGAGTGGTGGGATACTGGAACAGGCTGCCCGGAGAGGTTGTGGATGCCCCGTCCCTGGAGGTGTTCAAGGCCAGGTCGGATGGGGCCCTGGGCAGCCTGGTTAGTATTAGATGTGATGCAGATGGGATTGACGCATCTGTTTTGCAGCCTCCAGTGGAGCTGTGTGTGTCGTGGGCACCCCATGCCCGCATCAGCGTGGGTAGGGTGTGGCCTTCCTGCGGACTGGGGGTTTGGTCTTTGGAGGCTGGCACTCGGGAGACCCCGTTTCTTCTTTTATGGGTGGCAGCAGTCCAGGTCGGGTGATGGGAGACTTCTCAGGCAGGCTGGACTCCCCACGAAGTGGTGATGCTGCCATCTGCCCCAGTGCATCCTGCACTGTCCTGATCTTCCTTGCCCTCTGCCTGAGAAGTTTCACCGAGTCACAAGCCAGTGGGAGCCTGGATGGTCGGCCTTGAGGCTCTGTAGACTCAGCCCTTGAGGAAGATCTTCTTCTGAAAGGTGTTGCTGGCCTCAAGGTGATCTGAGGGGGTGCGGCCTTGGCTGTCTGCAATTTTTGCACCGCATCCTCACGATGGGCTTTTCCTGCTTCCTGCACTTCATCAAGGAAGCTCACGTGTTTGGTTCCCAGTGTTCGGCGCTGGTCTTGTTTGCTTGATGGTACTGCCTCCCCCTGCAGCTCGCAGGTCACCGGCTGCTCTTGGGCTTCAGACGCCCTCCGGATGGGTGGCAGCGGACTGAAAGGACAGAGCGGGAGGGGTCCGCGTGAGTGGCTGATGGCTTTGGGGCCGCATGCTGCAAGCCTGAGCCAGGAGCCTTGGCTGCAACGCAGCCCTCCCCACAGACTGCTCGCCGGCTGCCCCGTGGCTCTCCTGGGATGCGGAGAGGGGCCAGCCCTGTGAGCCGGGGGGCTCCTGGCGTCCCCATCCCAGCACGGTGGGTGCTGCTGCGTTCAGCACTGTTGGGCGGCCACCAACAGTGACCCTTTGGGGCTAGGGAACGGGCTCTCGCTGTGTCACCCCCATGCACATCCCAGCCCAGAGCCTCCAGCCTCACCTGGCCTTGGAGCTCTCCTTCAGCAGTGAGCTCCTTATCCTTCTGAGCTGTCCTCCATCCATGCTGTCTGAGCTCAAGCGTTTGATGAAGGTTGGACGGTCAGCAAATGACACTGGAATGGAGAAGGCAGAGGAGATTCACCGTAAACCCTTTGGCTCACTCACAAGGGGCTCTCAGGCCTGTTCCCAGAACATCTGAGAGGGACGCTCTGCTCCCCCCACTGCTGACATCTGCACCGCCCTCGGACCCTTCCTGACACCATCCCTGGCCCCACTCCTCCTCTCTGCAATTCAGCTCTGTTTTGGGACTGCATTAGTGACGTTGGCTTTGGGAAAGAGGAGCTGGGTGGTGACGATGAGGTGGCAGGGTGGCTTTTGGGGACCATATCCTTCTGCTAGGGAAGGGCGGGGCCTAAGATCCACACATCCTCCTGCCATAGCCAGGGATGAGGGCACGTCACACCCAGCACCTTAGTTTGTGAGAGGCCAACAATTCCTTAGTTTGGGAAGAGGCCATGCTGAGCTGGCGTGAAGCTTTGACACAAGTCAGAGCCCTTGGCTGATGGTCAGCAAGGGATTTCCCATCTCAAGCTGGTTGCCCGTGCCGCGGAAAGGAGCTGGCAGCTGCTTTACCTTTCTTGCCATTTGGTTTCTCCTGACCAGGGATGCTTCCTGAGGACCTGCGTCTTATTGTGGGCGGTGGTTTGGGTACAAACTCCATTTGAAACCTGTACGAGAGGAGAAGACAGCGACCGGTGTGACGCAGCGCTCCAGCAATCCTTGTTGCTCTCTCTGATTGCCTGCTCCCAGGCACATTGTCATGCTGCATGAAGCACACGACTTTCTAAAGTCTTTAGCAGGGTCAGTCGAGATAGGTGAAGGGGAAAGAGTTTCAAACAGCAGGAGGGAAGATTTAGATTGGATATAAGCTTTTGACAGAAGGGTGGCAGGCACCGGAACATCTTGCCCAGAGAGGTGGTGGGTGCCCGGACGGGCATTCAAGGTCGGGCTGGACCAGGCTCAGAGTTACCTCATCTGGCTGTAGGTGTCCCTGTTCCCTGCAGGGGAGTGGGACTAGGTGCCCTGTCAGGGTTCCTTCCATTCTATGATTCTGTGACATATGCTCATGGGCAGGACACTCATGGACACAAGGAACAAGCGCTCCAGAACGAGAGCTGAGCAGGTGCATCAAGCAGCAGCTACAGCCACCAACATACTCACATGGGAAAGACGACAGCGCAGCCAGAGAGCGCCATGGAGGCCACCGGTGCCACCCGAGACACCACCGTGTCCAGCAGCCAGGGGGCCTGCAGGGGAGAAACGGGCAGGATGTGGGACGTCCTCGTGAAGGCTGAGGCATTGGGGACACGAGGAGCCCAAGGCGGGGAGAGCTGACAGCAGCACAGCACTTGCACGGCCCGAGCAGCTGGCCAGGTCCTGGTGGGCCGTGTGCGGGCACAGCAAGGGTCACGGCAGTGCCTGGGCCACGGAGAAACCACACAGCTCACCTTGAAAACAGCTCTTCTGAATGTATCTTTCCCTGATAGCTTCTCGAGGAAGTCAAAGAAGAATTTCATTTGGAACGTCAGTCCATCGATGTGGAGCACGCCGATGTCCTTTAGGACAACAGCAACGTTCTCCCCGTTCTGCAGGCAGCCGGAGAGCAGGGACACGGTGCTCTGGATGCAAGTCCTGAGTGTCTCGCAGCTCAGAGAGGCAGCTGCGGCTGCCTTGCTGTATTCCAGGGGCTCCACCTTCCTATGGACTGAAAAATGCAAGGGACAGAGTTGATGATACGGGTGGTTTTCTACAGGTGCTTGCCTAGAAGTGCTTCTGGTGGACATCAGCCAGAACGGCCTCATGATTGGACAGGCTCCTCAGAGGAGGAGGTTTGCTTTTGAGAATGGAGTCGCTGGCCGTTTGCCCTGTCCATGAAAGCAGCAAAAGTTGATCCCCCCTCCTACCTGGCAGGGACTCCCTGCGGGCCTTGAGGTGGTGCGTGGCTATGAGGTTTGTAGCCAGGTGAAACACGGGCCACCGCAGAGTCACTGTCCCATCCTCAGTGCGGATGTCTTTGGAGATGGTGTCAAAGGAGCCGAAGGTGGGAATCCAGACCCCCTGCAAGTGGAAGAGAAAGGAAGGGCGGAAGGGTTATGGGACGGCTGGAGGAAGAGCCAGAGGGGTCCAAGGTAGGGACAGAGCTCAGGTGCCCTCTGCCGCTGTTCAGAGGCACAAGCCAGGGCATCGGGAATGGCTTTGGGAAGGGGCTGCACAGTCCTCTCCTTCCCCTTGCCGTCCCAAATGCAGCACAGCAGGCAGGGCAGAAGCAGCCTCATGGGATCCAGAGGCTTCCAGAGACCGGCATCAGCCCTGAGATAGACAGTGCCCGACACAAGTGATCGTGCAGGAGTTGCAGGAAGCCCGCGGGATGCCCAGGAGAGAAATGTGGGGGCAGTTTCCTGCTTTCTGTGGAGGGGAAGACTCAGAGGAAGTCCAGGCTGAGCTGGATGGGGAGAGGAGGAACCCGACAGCCAACACACCTTCTGCAGCAGCAGCTGCTCCCGTACGTAGGCGGCCACCGCATCCCAGACGGCAACTCGCTCTGGAGGGCAAAGGAAAAGCAGGTCACACTCTGCATCTGCCGCTTCCCAGCACCGCTACCGCTGCCAGGTGGGAGCGAGGTGGCAGATGGAAAGTGTCATCTCGTGCCAGGGTTGGCTGCAGCACCGCTCCCGTGCTGGCTGTGGACCCGTGTACCTTCGGTGTCGGCGCGTGTCGGTCTGGAGGCACGCCTCGCTGCGGGGCCGACCTCGCTCATCCCGTTCCGCCTCGTGCCGGCGGCTTGCTCCTTGTTGGCGCCAGCCATGCCGGAGCTCATCCTTCAGATGCGTCTGCTCTCTGCCAGATGCTCCTTCAGGATGCAGGACCCACCAGCGTGCTCTGCCTTTACACCCCTCCCGGGTGCCCGTGTCACAAACGTCGCCACGGCGACGCGATGACAGCGTGGCCGGTGCTGGCCGCTGCCCATTGTGACGCTGGCACCAAGACCTTCAGTCTACTGTTTTAATCTGACCCAGCTGGAAAACTTCACTATAGTTAGTTTCCTTGATTCCTGTGCAATTTTACTTCAGAACTGAAGCTTGATTTAAACAATTTTTTGCAAAGTCTGAAATGAAAGTTGCATTTCTGCTTATATATAGCTGCTTTGATCCACGATGAATGAAGTCATAAAACAGAGTATAAGGGGAGTTTCTAAACTGCCTGTTGGTGAGTTCATTGTTGAAGGCAACAGGAGAGCCCAGAATGTGGCTTTTGAGAGTAGATTTGCCTCTGCCTCTTACTGAGTTCTGTATTGCATTTTTCTGTGCGTGCAATTCTTTTGACTCAGAAATACAAGTTATAATGAAGGTGAGGTACTTCACAGCACATTAGAGATTTTCAACAAAAATGCATTTGGAAAACACATTATAAACCTAAATGCTGCAGAAGGACATTGATTAGGATTCTATTTAAGGGCAATAGATCCTATCTTTGCACACAGCCAGAAAATGCTCCTTCTACATTTCACTGATCACCATGTCAGCACCTCTAGGGATCAGCCCATCGGTTCATTGGAATAGCAGTACACTGACAAAGTGCTGCTGTAATCCTGGAAACCACGGAATGCTCATGGATTTTGTCAGCCAATTTACAGCCTGGTTTCAGCATTGCTGAATAGGCATTTGTTCTCCAGCAGAACATTTCAGAATCTACAGAACATTGCTAATAACTGCAGTGGAACAGGGAGGAATGGTGAAAACAGATTTCTGCTTAGAATGCTTTCCAATTTAGTAACTAATGCATTTTTACTTTCCTAGAATTCTCATGAGCTCTAGATATGCAGTTACATTTGAAAATGCTAAACGAGATAGCAAAACTGAATCATAAACACAGGAAACAGATTCTGTATTCAGTTTCCTGCTTTTCTGTCCTGCTAGCACGTTTGTTGTGCTTTCTACCATTTCGGAACCACAGGAGCTAAAACAGTCTGAACAACAAGAGTCCAAATCCTTGTCTTTGGAAGGCCCGCCCAGTTACCCAACCCCCGAGCAAAGAAAAAGAAGAATCAAGTCCTCAGTCACCACACATACTCAATCAGTCAGCTCTGACATAAAAGCTACCTTTTTCATGCACCTCCACATATGCGTGGGAGAAAAGTGTTCTGGGCATTCAGCAAATGGCTTCCTTCCTTCTGATCACTCAGGCTTTCTGGTGAGAAACTTGATAATGGTTTAAACCAAGCCATTCAGCAAACTCACAGTCCATTGCACACAGTCCTCTTCTGTTGCTGTGGCATCCACAAATGCAGTATGGTTCCACCCTGGAGGGAGGCGCCCAAGTCTCAGGCTCACGAGTTGACCAGCTCTCACAGCTCACTGGGCTGTTCTCACAGCCCTGGCTAACACTGTCCAGGTTAACTGAGTCTTTCCTCCCCGGATTGGGGTTCTCCTCTTCAAAGAGAAATGATTTTAGGTTTCATTTGGTCAAAGCCGGCAAAAATCAATTTGAAAAAAGGCACCTTTCAAATCCAGAAGGTCAACTCCACCTACTCATTCATAAGTTGGTTAATTAAATGTATGGATTTGCCACAGCTGGGAGCATACCTTCAACCGCTCTATTACTTGCCCTCAAGTCTTACATACCAGAGTACAGCTCTTGCCATCCAGTTTTTCATCATCAAGATTGGGGTGCTGTATTTGGATTCACATTCAATTAGTAATCCAAACTCCAGAAGTTATTTATGATTTCCATCCTTCTCCAGTCTCATATCCTCAAAGGGCACTGCTTTACGCTGACTGGGCTGGCTCCTGCCTTTAACTTCACTTCCTTTGGGGCTGCATTTTGGCTCTGCCAGGCATCCCTGATAGCCACACTCCTAACTAATTTAGGATTTAAGATCTCAGTAACTTCTGGGGGTACAGCCTTGTTTTTCCCAGTTTGTGCTAAAGCCAGAGGAGGAGGAGATGGTGGGGAGGGAATGGGGGAGATGGGCGATGGGGAGATGGAAGGGATGGAGGGGGGGGATATAGGGGTTGGAGGTGGGAGGATGGGGGGGAGGAGAGTGGGATGGAGAACAGAGGTGAAAGGATGGACGGAGAAGAGGATGGATGGAGAAGGTGGAAGGAGGGGTGGGCAGAAGTGAAAGGATGGATAAGGGGAGGGATGGAGAACAAGGAAGGAGGGAGGGACACGCACCAGGCCACGTGCTTGGCTCACGTGCTTGGACAGAGAAGGACCACGGCGGCGCTGGAAGCGATGGGCAGAGCCAGCACGGCGTCCCTGCTGCAAAGGGCACTTTTCCTCTCTCCTGCTTTGATTCTCACCAGGCTCTGCAGGGTTTCTTCCACTCCATACCCACTCAAAGTATCATACAGAGCCAAAGTGGAAAACCTGCTTGCAAAACAAGTCTCGGCACAACCAAGATGAACTGCCAAGCTCATTCCTTTCTTCACTGCATGCTTTTTTCATAATTTTTTTAACAACTCCTCCCACCCAATACCCTTCCAAGCCCCAGCTTAACTTTCCTGCTATTCACTGTCTTCTTGATTCTCTTGGCTTTTGCTGCTACTCTTGCCTTGCTTTCCTTTGCAGTGCCATGCACTGCTCTCTCTCTATTTGTTGCCACCCATTCTTTTCTTAGGTGTTCTTCTTTACTTTTTACTTGACTTTCTTTTTTCCTCTTTACCTTTTGTCTCTTTTCTTTATTCAGTTTTCCTTTTTGTCTTTTTTCATATGTTATTTTTCTTTTTTTCTTTTCTTTTTTTTCCCCTTTTTTCTCATTTCCCCCCCCCGTTTTTTTTCTTTTTTTAAATCATAGCTTTTTCTTCAAACCTCCCCTTTTCCTCTTCTCCCATCCCCTACCCTCCCCTTCCCCCTGCCTTAGCCTACCATTACCATGCCTGCCCTTCACTTACCTTCTCCTCACTTCCTCCTCCTTGATGCTCTTGGCTTTTGCTGCTACCTTGATGCCCAATCTCAACACTTGCCTGCTCTGCTCGCTGCTCTGCCAAGTGGCTCTCAGCTCTGCTCACAGCTTCACGCCTACTGCCTCCCTTCTCTATTCCCTTCTCGTGCCCTTCAGGCTTTTCCTCCCCTTGCTGAGCAAGGCCATGCCCGGTAGCTCCCCTTCGACCTCCTCTGCCCTTTGCCTTCCTCCACAGAGATGCTTGCTTGGCCAGCACTCCTGCCCGCCGCCTAGCCCACAGCCCTCATCTCTTGGGGAGACAGCAAGGTGGCCTGGAGCTACCCACACCTCCTGCCGGGCATGGCTTCTCAGCTTTGCTTCAAGCCCACAACCCAAAGGATTATAACTTACAATAGCAGGTTGAGAGCTGTCTGAGAGACTGTGAGAAATTAAATAGAAGCATTCATCTTCTATACATCAAATAAGTACAAAAATGATGAAGCTAAATGTTCCACAAATTATATTGACTGGTATTAATAAAGAGACATTCACTTCTGAAATACTCAACTACATTTCCATTCGTTGGTACTAGAGATCACGTCTGGACCACAACTGCCCTAGGTATCCTGAAAGGCACCTAAGATTTGTGCACTCTATTTCTGAACTCTCTTCAAGAACTCAGCGAAGCTGAGATGATGGACAGCTGGACTGAAAATGCTGCAGTATCGTACTGATACAAGAATTTCCTGCCTCTGTTTAAGCAGGAGCAGTTTTGAGCACAGAATTATTTCACTGTAACACTTACATTAGATTACTTCTAAAGCTTTCTGTCAGACGTGGGTTTTAGAGAGGGTTTTTAAAATGAGAGTACAGTACCTGGCAAATCAACCTGTGCCCTATGACCATGGAATCTAACATGCAGGAGTTTGCCATCAGACACAAGTTCCTGAATCACGCAGCAAAATTCAGAAGCAGGGAAAAGCTCTTCATTCACAGTTAGCTTCTAAAAAGTTGTTACGTGCCCTTAACACCTGGGCACAGAACTGTACTTTTGTGCCTACTCACCATGAAATGCCTCCACTGCTGCTTCTGGCCAGCTTAAGGCCTCTTTGTTTAGAGACTGAATCCAACGTGCTGGCTCTGTTTTACTTATGCAGAGCAGGTTCTGAAAGGCAACCAGAAACGTGAACAGAGGTTATGTTGGAAGCAAAAAAGCAGCAACAGAGCTTCCAGTGCACAGGCAAACCAAATGCACGCTTGGATTCTCTTTTTGCAAAAAGGGAAGCTAAGAATAGAAACTGAAATTATTCCCAGTATTTATTTCCTTTTCCATGAAAATTGGAGCTAGGTAACTTGACAGATTCCTTTACCTATGTCTTCCATAGGTGTTTTTCTTTGGACGGTTTTTTGTTTCTCTGTTGTATTTTTCTTCCTTCCCTTCCTCTCCCTGCAGACTCCCCTCCTGATATATCAGCAAGCCAGAAAGAAAAGGGCTTCAGGTGCTTATCTTTGGTAGCTCGAGGATAAGTGAATTTGAAATTGTACAACTGGTTTCTAAAGAGCTGACCACACAGAGACACAAAGCTTTAAACACGGCTGTGAAAACCAACTCTGCCAACAAATATATGGATTTTTGAGTACTCAATAAAAATAAGTAAATCACAGAATGGTTGAGGTTGGAGACACCTCTGGATCCATGTGCTCAGCAGACTCAGGGCAGGGTTGCTGGGACCACGTCCAGACTGCTTTTGGAGATCCTCACAGATCCACCCCACAACCTCTCCAGGCAACCTTTGCCACTGCTCTGACATCTGCACAGCACAGAAGTGCTTCCTGATGGTCAGACAGAACCGGTGTTCCAGGCTGTGCCTACTGCCTCTTGCCCTGGCGCTGGGCACCACTCAAAGGAGCCTGTCTCTGACCTCTCTGAGTGCTCTCTTCAGGCCTCTATAGACATTGCACACTTAGGCATCCCAGCTCTCTCAGCCTTACCTCCTACAAGGGATGCTCCAGGACTTTCATCACCATGGTAGCCCTTTTGGAGCCTTTCTTGTACGTTCGAGTGTCAGAGGAGTCAGAACTGGACCAAGCACTCAGGTGCAGACTCACCAACACTGAGCATAGGGGAAGAATCACCTCCCATCACACGCTGGCAATATTCTGCCTAATGCAGCCAGGAAGCCATCAGCCTTCTTAGCGGCAAGGACACAGTGCTAGCTCATGTTCCCCTTGGTGTCCACCAGGAGCCCCAGGCTCTTTCCTGCAGAGCTGCTCTCCAGCCGAGTGCCACCAGCATACACTGGTGCCCGGGCTCGTTTCTCCCCAGATGCAGGACTCTGCACTTCTCAAGGAACTCCATGAGACTCTCTATAATGAAGTTACTCCGGGAGGGATCCTGTTTTAGCAGGGGCGTTGGACTAGGCGATCTCCAGAGGTTCTTTCCAGCCCCTACAGTTCTACGATTCCATGATCCTGTGTCAGCCACCTCACAGCCTGGTGAGTGCACTCTGGATGGCTGCATGGCCCTCTGGTCACTCAGTCACTGCCCCCAGTTTTGTGCCAGCTGGCAATCTCCTGAGGGTTCGCTCTGCCCCGCTATCCAGATCCTTAGTGAAGATATTAGAACAGGACCCACTACCGACCTCTCAGGAACTCCTATCATTCCTGGCCTCCAGCAAGACTTGCATCACTGAAATCCTCTTAAGTACCCTTTTCTTCTTAAACATTCCCCTCCTAGACTTTCTTAGAGATACATGATTTCATTTCCTTCATCAACATTTTAAACCCACTACCCATTTGTCAGGTCCCCATGCCTGGGGGTGCTCTTAGCAAAATGAGACTGTTTAGCTATTATTTAGCAGCTGAACATGAGCTGGACGACGGGGAACGTAACTCCTCTGTTACCTGCTGCTCTTGCAACAAGGAACAGTTATCAGACTGCAGAAACTGAGTGGTTTGAAATCGGAATTGATTCCACACTGTCATTTACTCCATTTTCAGCATCCATTACCACGGAAACTTTTACAGAGAACAGTAGGGGGGAAGTCAGACTCCCTCATTTGTTCTCAACAGCTCAAGGCAAGAGAGATCGTGACAGTGCAGTGTCCAACAGTACACAGTCCTTTCCACTTGGCTCCTTGTGTGAATTCACTCTCCAACAACAGCCACCAAGCAAAACGAGACAACAAACTATTCCACCCAGAGGTTCCCAGACTCTTCAGGTTATTACCAACTCCAACAGCATAAAATCAAGAACAATAATAAATAAGAACACTCTTTATTGATGGCATTTTTAGGCAGAATCAGAAATACATTTACTTACTCACACAGTCATTACACAGCACTGAGCTGCCTGCTGCACTTTCAGCCCCAGTTTGCTTTAACAAATCTTAGCCCACACAACAACACAGGCAGTCATCAGCACAATGATCTTCAGGTAAGAGTAGAAGAAGGAAAGAGACAAAAGTCCCACGAAAGAACAAACAGAAAGCCTGGGTAGAAAGACAGTGCTACAGCACTACAACTCACAGCATGTTCTTACCCAAAGGGGCTTTCCCTTTCCCCCATTCCACAGTACGATTCAATCAAACCCCAGGCTCCTCCCCTAAAATGAGCTACAGTTAATCCATGCCACAGAAACCAGTTGCCAATACAAGGCTTGGGCTGTCACCTCACGGCCACCAACAGTCCCTCCAACACAGCATTTCCACTGCCAAGCCTGACTAACTTCTCAGCTGCAGTGCGCTTTCAGAAGGCAGTACTAGTCTCACTGCTGCTGGGAGAGTGGCAAAGGAACCCAAGTCTGCCTGACAGCTCCACATCGCTCACAGCAAAGCTGCACGAGCAAACAAAACGCTCTCAGCTGCAGAAACGGAGAAACATACTTCACTCCTGCCTTGCACAACTAGAAGCAGAAGGACCTCCACGCCGCTTGGCCTCGCCAAGGAATTCACACAGCTCTAAGCACCACCATTCACACACACACTCAGATCACTCTACAACTAACAACTGCCACTGACTAATGCTCAAAGCCAGAGACCCTCAGGGGCCTCCTGAGACCCAGCCCACAAACTCCAAAGAAGAACCTGAACCCAAAACAACAACTGGACACCCAGGCAACAGCAGACACAGCTTCTAGTTACCCCCAAGAGGCAAAGAACTCAACCCGAACACAAAGACAAAACTGCTTAACCCACTCTGAAGATCAGGGCACACAGAACACCAACAAAGAACACACCTCCATGCTGACAGCCCTCACAGCTGGCAGCCAGCCCCTACATGAGGGTAGGGAGGGCTGGAACCAGGCTCCACCCTTTGCCAGACAAGTGAATTGCTTCCACCTGTCCTCCACAGCAGAACAAGGCCTAATGAAGATCAAAGGCCAGTCGGCTGGGGGCAGCCTGCCAGGCCTGCTCTTCTTGGTGCTCTGCCTGGGCAGTTGGAGTGCTCCACGAGGCAGCTGTGGCAGCCTGGATGGTCTGCCTTGGGGCTGCGTGGAGCGGCTGCACTCAGGCCTTGAGGGAGATCCGGAATCTCTGGTGAAGCTGGCTGACTGGCTGGGGAAGCCTTCCGAGGCCTGAAGCCTCCTGGCCGGCCAGTTGGGCCAGGCCGAAAGCCGGCTGGCCGTTCAGGGGAGCACTGCCAGGCGAGAGGTGGCCGGCCGGCTGGCCCATGGAGCTCTGCATTTGCAGACCTCTCCAAGCCGGCCAAAGGGGCCCTGCCAGGCCAAAAGCCCGTAAGTTGTGATCCAGATAAGACAGAAGAGACTGTGCTGGATTTCCCTGGGCATCAAAGCACCGTGAGACGCTCTGATGCCCTCTCGCAATTCTTTCTCCCTCCACCAGCACAAGAGCTGGCGTCAAAAGGCGCAATGACACTGTCACAGGCGTTGTGGAGGTTTTTAAAGGGTAGGCCCCTGATAAGGCTTTATTGATGGTTTTGCCCCTCTACATTTCACTCTAGATCTCCTTGTTGGCCTGGAGAAGGGAAGGCAGCGGGGTGACCTCCTTGCAGCCTTCCAGTACATAAAGGGAGCCTACAAGCAGGAGGGGAGTCAACTCTTTGATGGTGTAGCTAATGGCAGGCCAAGGGGAAGTGGTTTTGAGTTGAAGATTGGATGCCAGATTGGATTGTTCTTTCCAGAGAGAGTGGTGGGATACTGGAACAGGCTGCCCGGAGAGGTTGTGGATGCCCCGTCCCTGGAGGTGTTCAAGGCCAGGTCGGATGGGGCCCTGGGCAGCCTGGTTAGTATTAGATGTGATGCAGATGGGATTGACGCATCTGTTTTGCTGCCTCCAGTGGAGCTGTCTGTCCTGGGCACCCCATGCCCACATCAGCGTGGGTAGGGTGTGGCCTTCCTGCGGAGTGGGGGTTTGGTCTTTGGAGGCTGGCACTCGGGAGACCCCGTTTCTTCTTTTATGGGTGGCAGCAGTCCAGGTCGGGTGATGGGAGACTTCTCAGGCAGGCTGGACTCCCCACGAAGTGGTGATGCTGCCATCTGCTCCAGTACTTTCTGCACTGGCCTGATCTTCTTTGCCCTCTGCCTGAGAAGTTTAACTGAGTCACATGTCAGTGGGAGCCTGGATGGTCGGCCTTGAGACACTGTAGACTCAGCCCTTGAGGAAAATGATCTTGGATCTTTTGTGAAAGCTATTATTGGCCTCAAGGCGATCTGATGGGCTGAGGCCTTGGCTTTCTGCAGTTTCAGCACCGCACCCTCATGATGGACTTTTTCTGCTCCCTCTAGTTCTTCAGGGAATCTAACATGTTTGGCTCCTGGTGCTCGGCGAAGCTCTTCCTGGCTTGGTGTGCCTGCCTCCCCCTGCAGCTGGCAGGTCAACGGCTGCTCTTGGGCTTCAGGCACTCTCCGGATCGCTGGCAGCAGACTGAAAGGGCAGAGCGGGAGGGGTCCGCGTGAGTGGCTGATGGCTTTGGGGCCGCATGCTGCAAGCCTAAGCCAGGAGCCTTGGCTGCAACGCAGCCCTCCCCACAGACAGCTCGCCGGCTGCCCCGTGGCTCTCCTGAGATGCGGAGAGGGGCCAGCCCTGTGAGCTGGGGGGTCCCCATCCCAGCACGTGGGTGCTGCGTTCAGCACTGTTGGGCGGCCACCAACAGTGACCCTCTGGGGCAGGGAATGGGCTCTCGTTCGGTCACCCCCATGCGCATCCCAGCCCAGAGCCTCCAGCCTCACCTGGCCTTGGAGCTCTCCTTCAGCAGTGAGCTCCTTATCCTTCTGAAGTGCTCTCCATCAACGCTGTCTGAGCTCAAGCGTTTGATGAAGGTTGGACGGCTAGCAAATCTCACTGGAATGGAGAAGGCAGAGGAGATTCACCGTAAACCCTTTGGCTCACTCACAAGGGGCTCTCAGGCCTGTTCCCAGAGCAGCCGAGAGGGCTGCTCTGCTCCCCCCACTGCTGACATCTGCACCGCCCTCGGACCCTCCCTGACACCATCCCTGGCCCCACTCCTCCTCTCTGCAATTCAGCTCTGTTTTGGGACTGCAGTAGTGACGTTGGCTTTGGTAAAGAGGAGCTGGGTGGTGATGATGAGGTGGCAGAGTAACTTTTGGGGACCGTATCCTTCCACTGGGGGAGGGCAGGGCCTAAGATCCGCACATCCTCCTGCCATAGCCAGGGATGGGGGCACGTCACGCTCAGCGCCTTAGTTTGTGAGAGGCCAACAATTCCTTAGTTTGGGAAGAGGCCGTGCTGAGCTGGCGTGAAGCTTTGACACAAGTCAGAGCCCTTGGCTGATGGTCAGCAAGGGATTTCCCATCTCAAGTATGCTGCCCGTGCTGCGGAAAGGAGCTGGCAGTTGCTTTACCTTTCTTGCCCTGGACGAGAGGTGGCAAAGTCTCTTCTTTCTTTGGTTTCTCCGGACCAGGGAGGCTTCGTGAGGACTTGTGGTTTGTTCCGGGCGGTGGCTTGGGAACAAACTCCATTTGAAACCTGTACGTGACGAGAAGACAGCAACCGGTGTGACGCAGCGCTCCAGCAATCCTTGTTGCTCTCTGGTTGTCTGCTCCCAGGCACATTTTCATGCTGCATGAAGCACACGACTTTCTAAAGTCTTCAGCAGCATCAGTCGGGTTAAGTGAGGGGGAAATAGTTTCAAAAGGCAGGAGGGAAGATTTAGATTGGATATGAGGAAGAAGGTTTTGACAGAAGGGTGGCAGGCACCGGAACATCTTGCCCAGAGAGGTGGTGGGTGCCCGGATGGGCATTCAAGGTCGGGCTGGACCGGGCTCGGAGCAACCTCATCTGGCGGTAGGTGTCCCTGTTCCCTGCAGGGGAGTGGGACGAGGTGCCCTTTCGGGGTTCCTTCCAGCTGAAATCCTTCCATGACTGTAGGACATATGCTCATGGCAGGACAGTCGTGGACACAAGGAGCAAGTGTGATGGAATGAGAGCTGAGCAGCTGCATCAAGCAGCAGCTACGGCCACCAACATACTCACTTGGGAAAGACGACAGCGCAGCCAGAGAGCGCCAGGGAGGCCACCGGTGCCATCCGGGACACCACCGTGTCCAGCAGCCAGGGGGCCTGCAGGGGAGAAAGGGGGAGGATGTGGGACGTCCTCGTGAAGGCTGAGGCATTGGGGACACGAGGAGCCCAAGGCTGCGAGAGCTGACAGCAGCACAGCACTTGTACGGCCTGAGCAGCTGGCCAGATCCTGGTGGGCTGTGTGCGGGCACAGCAGGTGTCACAGCTCTGCCTGGGTCATGGAGAAACTACAGCTCACCTTGAAAGCAGCTCTTCTGAATTTCTCTTTCCCTGACAGCTTCTCGAGGAAGTTGTAGTAGAATTTCATTTCGAAGGTCAGTCCGTCAATGAGGAGCACGCCGATGTCCTTGAGGACAACGGCAACGTTCTCCCCATTCTGCAGGCAGCCGGAGAGCAGGGACACGGTGCTTTGAATGCAAGTCCGGAGTGTCTGCCAGCTCAGAGAAGCAGCTGCGGCCACCTTGCTGTATTTCAGCGGCTCCACCTTCCTATGGACTGAAAAATGCAAGGGACGGAGTTGATGATACGGTTGGTTTTCCACAGGTGCTTTAGGTGGACATCAGGCAGAACAGCCCCATATTTGGACGGGCTGATCAGAGGGAGAGGTTTACTTTTGAGAATGGAGGCGCTGGCCGTTTGCCCTGTCCATGAAGCCAGCAAAAGTTTAATCCCCCCTCCTACCTGGCAGGGACTCCCTGTGGGCCTTGAGGTGGTGCGTGGCTATGAGGTTTGTAGCCAGGTGAAACACGGGCCACTGCAGAGTCACCGTCCCGTCCTCAGTCCGGATGTCTTTGGAGATGGTGTCAAAGAAGCCAAAGGTGGGAATCCAGACCCCCTGCAAGTGGGAGAGTAAGGAAGGGCGGAAGGGTTATGGGACGGCTGGAGGAAGAGCCGGAGGGGGTCCAAGGTAGGGACAGCCCTCTGCCGCTGTTCAGAGGCACAAGCCAGGGCATCGGGAATGGCTTTGGGAAGGGGCTGCACAGTCCTCTCCTTCCCCTTGCCGTCCCAAATGCAGCACAGCAGGCAGGGCAGAAGCAGCCTCGTGGGATCCAGAGGCTTCCAGAGACAGGCATCAGCCCTGAGATAGACAGTGCCCGGCACAAGTGATCGTGCAGGAGTTGCAGGAAGCCCGTGGGATGCCCAGGAGAGAAATGTGGGGGCAGTTTCCTGCTTTCTGTGGAGGGGGAGACTCAGAGGAAGTCCAGGCTGAGCTGGATGGGGAGAGGAGGAACCCGACAGCCAACACACCTTCTGCAGCAGCAGCTGCTCCCGTACGTAGGCGGCCACCGCATCCCAGACGGCAACTCGCTCTGGAGGGCAAAGGAAAAGCAGGTCACACTCTGCATCTGCCGCTTCCCGGCACCGCTACCGCTGCCAGGCAGGAGCGAGGTGGCAGATGGAAAGTGTCATCTCGTGCCAAGGTTGGCTGTGGACCCGTGTACCTTCGGTGTCGGCGCGTGTCGGTCTGGAGGCACGCCTCGCTGCGGGGCCGACCTCGCTCATCCCGTTCCGCCTCGTGCCGGCGGCTTGCTCCTTGTTGGCGCCAGCCATGCCGGAGCTCATCCTTCAGATGCGTCTGCTCTCTGCCAGATGCTCCTTCAGGATGCAGGACCCACCAGCGTGCTCTGCCTACATACCCCTCCCGGGTGCCCGTGTCACAAACGTCGCCATGGTGACGCGATGACAGCGTGGCCGGTGCTAGCCGCTGCCCATTGTGATGCTGGCACCAGCAGCCTGCTGCCCGCCCCGGGTGGGAGCGCTGACTGCTCACTGTTTTCTCTCTCTCCTTTTCTTTGCTCTCAGTGTAGTATTACTTGTTTTCCTTTAGTGGCCGTTGCCTGAAGTGATGTTCAAGAAGGAGATACGGAAACAAGTACTGTTCCAAAGTACTCTACCCGTAACGCTGATGACCTGTGGTCAGAAAGTTGCTTAGTTTTGCCTGGAAGTCGTTGATTCCTTGTTAGAACGCTCCATAAATTAGCCGGCATTGATCCTCTGTGTCACAGTCATGACTCCATGGCTCCCGCGACCCTGCCGGGCAGGGAGTGCTTTGTTTGGGGGATCCCAGAGATTTGCTTTCCTCACAGCCTTCCAAGCAGGATGAGACATTTCACATGGACATTGTGGGCAGGATCACCTGAAGGAAGGAAGAGGAACGAAGAGGGGATATCGGCTGAGTTAAGAAAGCGGGACGTTGGATTGGATGACATCAGATTTGTGAACAGAAAGTAGAACCCGGGATCGTAGGGGTTGGAAGGGACCAGCGGGGGTTCACCACGTTCACCACCCCTGCCAAAACAGGTTCCCAGCAGTAGGTTGCCAGCTATCACTTGTCTTTGTACAATTTCTGAGCGGACGTCACTCTGTGGTGTCTGTGGGAATGGAATGTTGTTTCTGCATTAGATACTAAAAAGGGCAACTGGTTTGTAGAAGAACTTTCCTCCTTCCGAGCTTATCTCTATGCAAGGGAGGTCAAGCAGATATCCAGAAACAATAACCAAGTGTGGAGTGAGGGTCAGACGTTAATTAATTAATTAGAAGTTTACACTTAGCCAGCAGAGATCTATGTTTGTCCAGTGTTTGTATGTTTAGTGAAGCGTTGAGAAGATTGGGAACCTAAAGTATTCAGCCAATGAGGAACTGGGGGAGAAAGAGAGAAGCATCGGGCAATAGGGAATAAAAGATGTAACGCTGTTTTCTGAGTGCTGTCCTGCTTGCAGGAGGCCCCTCCATTGCAATTGCAAATAAAATCTGCTTTATCAGAGATATCGTCCTGATAAAGTGTTTGGATATTTCCAACATACATCATTGAATAGCTTGGATTGGTAGGGACCTTAAAGCCCATCAAGTTCCAACCCCCGTGTCATTGTCCTTGCCTTGAGCATGGGGCATCCACAACTTCTCTGGGCAATCTGTTCCATTGCCTCACAACCTGATGTTAAGGACATTAGGAATTCCCTCCTAACATCTAATCTTATTTTCTCTTTTAGTGTGTAACCATTTTCCTTGGGCCTATCACTGTCAAAGATGTTTTTTTTCTGTTGTTTTGTTTGTTTGTGTGTTTGTTTTGAGGCTGTAGGTGTGAAAGATGTTATGTAATGTAAAACTGGAACAAAGAACTGAAGAGAAAGATCCAAATCACAGAAAATGTGCCAACACACCTCTCAGTTTCTAAACTGCTTTGGGGCCTGGTTTCTCTCCTTATTGGAAATACCAGTCTTTGAGGAGATTTATTGTGTCACTGTTTTCCAGAACTGTGTTTGGAGGACACAAAAGCATTCAGGTGCTGGGACACAGGCAGCTGCTATTCCTGCTTGGTCTCACCTCTGTATTTGATCTCCCTCACCCTGCAGGTGTTTCCAGCTCTCCTGAATAAATGACCATGGCTAAGGTCGTGTTTTCTGCAGGCAGTGTGGGCATGTGCCCTTCCCACTGCTCTCCAGATTTCCCCCTCCCTTTGCTCTTTGTTCTTTCAGATACCTCCCAGCTATCTGGTTACTCTAGGAGCTCCCATAAGTTGGAAACTTGGGCCATCTCAGAAGTCTAATGAATTCTTTACTCAACTTCTTATTTGTGTTTGTATGTACTTTCTCTGTCAAAAGTTCTTCTGGCACCGAAATTCCCCCTGGAAGGCAGACAGCTTGAACATGGCATCCAGCTGAGGAGAGTGTTTTACTGTTCATTCAATTGCATCGTGTTGATTCCCCTTTGTTGGCAACAAGGAGGAATCCCTCTGTGCCCATGTGCAGCTGGTTCTCTGAGGAAGGCAAGTGGGAGTTGATGCAAAGAAAAGCAACACTGAGCTGCAAATTTCAGAGAAGACTGATGTGAGGAAAAGGGATGAAAATCCCACGGGGCCAATGTGAGCAGTAATGGGCTTGGGAGGCTGAGGAGAAAGTCTGTCCACACAGTGAAAGAGCAAACCTCATTAGGAGACGCCTTGGATGAAGATGGACTGCAGAGTGCTGCCTTAATGTGCTATTAATGCCGGGGGAAATATAAATTAATAAATAGACTCATTAAATGTACTTTGGGCTCTTCCACTTTACATGCTCTCCTGATAGCTCTCCAGTTAGCTGTACAGGTTCTGAAGACTTGAGGAAGATGTCAGGAAGGCACAAAGCACTTGAGGGCTCTCGGGGTTGTACTGGTCTCCTTGGGGTGTTTGGTGCTGAGTCCATCATCCTCCAGTGCTGAGAGAAGACTGCACAAAGTGCTCAGGAAGATAAAGTTGGAAGGAAGTTTCTGGGAGTATGAATGGGCCCCGCTGAGAGCCATTGCCAACACGGCCCCCAGGGACTTGTTAGAGCAGATAATTGGAAGCCATGATTACAGGGAGACAAAGGTGCTGTGCTGGTGGCTGTGATGCTGAGAACAGCATCCTTTGCCTTATGGAGCAGAAAGGCCAAACCCTGATGCCCGGGCCTTTGGAAGGGAGATCCTGTCCCCTGTGCAGGATCGAGACTATTCCTGGGGCAGTGGGAGCCTTTGCATGGGGCACAAGGAGGCCACGAGAGCCCAGTGCCACAAGGACAGCGTGTCCCCTCACGGTTCTCTGTAGCACAGACACCATCCACGGCCTGCTGCACAAAGACCGTGGCTCCGTCAGGGCCTTCCAGCGTTGCCAGCCCCTCAGCCATCTCCATCACGTGCTGTCCTACACTGTCCCATGCAGTCTGCACCCGTTTCCCTGCAGGACGTCGGCACCAAGCCTGCTTCCCACCACAGCATCTCCCTGCCTGGACTGCTGCCCCTGACCTCAGTGGCTGTTCTTTGGAACACACAGCTGTGGGCTGATCACAGAGTGACTCCGGGTGACCTCAGGCATCACAGCCCTGCCCTCAGATCCCACATCCATATTCCCACAGCCCAGTCCCAAATCTCACATTCCAAGCCCACAGTCAACATCCCAACCCCACATCCTACAGCCCACATCCCAATCCCAGTTCCAAATCTCATTCCCAGGCCCTCATCCCAAGCCCATCACCCACCTGTCAATCTCAAGCCCTCATCCCAATCGCAATCCCACATCCCCGATCCCAATTCCGATCCCAATCCCATCACCTATGGCAATACAGAGCACCCCGAGGCCCCGCCCCCACAGCCGCTCCGCCCCGCCCCCGGCCTCTCATTGGTTGGGGGCAATTCCGGTCCGTTCGCGCCTCTCATTGGTCGGCGGCAGTTCCGGCCCGCCTCCGGTCTCCGATTGGTCGGCGGCAGCGCCGCCGGCTCCGATTGGCTGAGGCGCCGAGCGCGGGAGCGGCCGTTGCCTCCGGCTCGGAGCCCGCCGTCTTTCCTCTCCGACGCCGCCGGTCCCGCAGGCGCAGGCGCTGCGCGCCGGAGCTGTGCGGGCAGCACCGAGACGGAGCCGCGGCACGACGGGAGCGGTGCTGAGGAAAGCGGCACAAGCCGGAGGTGTGCGGGAGAACGGCTTGGGCCGGGGCCGGGGAGAGGAACCGTGCGCGGGATGCGGGGCTTTGGGACGGCTGAAGGACTCGGGGCCCAACCGCCGCAGCGCTGCTGCCCGCATCCGGGCCGTGCCCCCCCGAGCCCTCCGGCGCTGCGCCCGGTGCCCCCCGGGGCTGAGGTGAGCTGTGGGTCCGGGGGGCGGTGGGGAGATCCGGGGGGATGTGGGAGTTTAGGGGCTGTGGGGGCTACAGGGGGGCTGTGGGGTAATATGGGGTTTGGGGGGGTATGGGGTAATGTGGGGGAATATCAGGGGATGTGGGGGAGAGTCGGGGGATGTGAAGGTATAGGTATTGTGTGGGGAATATGGGGTTGGGGGGCTATCAGGAGGGATGTGGGGCTATGAGGCGCTTTAGGGGGGCTGTAGAGGGATATAGGGCTGCGTGGGTGATAGGAGGGTATGGGGCTCTAGGGGGTGGATTCGGGGGCCTTAGGGGTGGATATAGGGGTTCGTGGGGCTATAGGGTGCTTTATTGTGGCTACAGGGAGATTTGGGGCAATAGCAAGCTGTGGGGACTCTAGAAGTGGTATGGGGGATATGGGAGAAAATGGGGCTATGAGGGGGATAGAGGGGGATATGGGGCTATAAGGCACTGGGGGGGCTTTAGGGGGGTGGTTTAGGGCTATAGAGGGATATAGGGTGCTATGGGAGCTGGGGGGGCGTGGGACTGTCGGTGGCTATTTGGGGAGCTATACAGTTGTAAGGGAAGATCATAAGGGGATATGCATGGGCTATCAAAGTGTTACGGGGGATATGGGAGTATAGGGGGCTTTATTGTGGCTATGGGGTGATATGGGGCTATAGGAAAATGTGGGGGGACTATAGGCGGGTTATAAGGGGATATGGGAGGGGTATAAAAGACTGGGGGGCTCTTGGGGGAATCTATAAGGGGTAGTGGGATGGCTATAGGAGAGTTCTTATGGGATATGGGACTACAAGGGGGTGTATGGGGGATATGGTTCTCTAAGGGGCTGTGTGGGGCCATAGGGTGATAGGGGGCTCTAGGGTGGGCTCTAAGGGCTGTGGGGCTAGAAGGCTCCCCCCTTCCTTTCATAGAATCACCAAGGTTGGAAAAGACCTAAAAGATCATCCAGTCCAACCATTCACCCACTACCAATAGCTCCTACTAAACCATGTCCCTCAACACAACATCCAGTCTTTGCTTGAACACCCCAGGGTCGGTGACACCTCCATGGGCTGTCCATTCCAGTGCCTGATCACCCCTTCTGAAAAGTAATACTTCCTAATGTCCAGCTTGAATCTCCCCTGCCGTAGCTTGAAACCATTCCCTCTGGTCCTATCACTAATGACACGAGAGAAGAGGCCGACCCCCAGCTCACTACAACCTCCCCTCAGGAAGTTATAGACCTTTAAAGGGTTAATGGGACTATAGGGGTTTGTGGTGGGCTGTGGGAGCGTCTATAGGATGATAGGGGGCTGGGGAGGGTCTACAGAGAGGGTTGTTATGCTATAGGAAGTTTTGGGGGGACGTAGAGGGGCTGAGGGGGGCAGTGGGGGAATATAGGGAGATATGGGCCTATAGGAGGTGTATGGCAGATGTGGTTCCATAAGTGGCTGTGTGGGGCCATAGGGTGATGGTAGGCTATAAGGGGACGTTGGGCTAGAAGGCTCACCCTCCTCTCCCACCCTATAACCTATCCATAGGTTTAACCTATCCATAGCAGGGTGGCTGAAATGCCAGTCGTGAAACTTAAATGAGAACTGAAGTTTGATTGGAATAGAATAGCACTGTTTTGTGGTCTTAAATCTCACACGTGTTTTCTCCTTGGGCTTCAGGTACAGATATAGTTTCATAATGGCTTTGGAGAAGGTTTCACTATCCAGTCTCCTGATCAGGAAGAAAGAAGAAGGTTTTTGGAGGACTTAATCATGAGTGGAGCTGCTGCTGAACCTCCACTTCCAAGAAGCATGCAGGTGAGGACGTTGTGCATCTCAGCCTTTGCTCACTGCAAGGTACCAGCGACTCAGTCTGTGCTGTGTGGTGATTTTCCATCAGCACTTCTGCTTGTGCCTGAGCACCAGGCATCCAGGCATCTGTATTTCCTCCCTCAGACCTCCCTTACCAGCTCCACAGCCCCCCTAGGATCTTGTTCCCCCTCCAGCTGGCTCTGAAGAGCCCTTCCATTTTTGAGAAGGCTGCCGGTTTAGTTCAGCATCTCCTGATGTGTCACAGAGATTCAGGGCGTTCAAGAAGACGCTTCTTTAAAGTGCTTAAGATGGTGAATTCTGCCAGACAAGCGCTTGTCTAATCAACCCTCTTAACCGCAAGGTTTCTTCTGTAGGTCCCGATGATGGCACAGGCATTAAACAGCACAGAGCTCGTCGCTGGGAAGAGGCTGTGCATTGTGTATGAAGGGAGAGATGGAGGAGGGGTTTGAACAGCGTTGTGCAGGAATGGAAAGCTGGTAAGAGAAACGGTGTATGTTCTGAGAGCAAGGGCTGTACAGCTCATCTCTGTGTTCTAACAGGAAATGCACGGCAGAGCTCTCTGCTCTCTGTTCTTTCTTGCAAGGTTACTGCCCTTCAAAGTGCTCTGTGGATTGGCATCACGATGACAACCCAAGGATGGCAGCAGGAGATGCAGCACAGCCCTCTCCAGCAGCAACGTGCGTTGATTCATCTTGCTAATTCTCAAAGGAGAAGGTGTGTTTAGCTTCCAAAGTTGGTGGCAAGATAGCATCTTGTGAAGGCTTTGGGGCTCTTCCTCTTCCGCATCCTAAGGCAGTGAAGGAGTTCCCTTGCTGTGTGGGAATGGTTCCTGTGCAAGGGCACGGTCGTCAGCCTGTAACAGATACTGAAGGTGATGGTTTTGTGTCTGCAATTATGGAGTTGGCCTTGTAGTGGCAGTTGCACCCACTAACATGCAGCTCTTTCTGACACAGGCAGCAGAATGGGCAGCGGTACTGCAGCTTCTCTGGCAGTCTTGCAGCTACGTCAGGAAGTAGCAGATGTGGATTTGAAAGAAGAACTCAGTTCCTGGGACGTTCCCCTGTTCTTCCCCTAGCTGTCCCCTTGCCCCAGCCCAGATTCCCCTTGCATTCCTGTAGGTGTTCCTTCCATCCCCCATGGCTGCCCCTTGCTTTCCCCAAGATAACCCATTACCTTTCCTTTACAGCCCACCCATAATTCCCTCAGAGCCCTGACACCTCCCTCCTCCCTCAATACTTTCCCTGCAAGATCCCAGTAGCCCCGCACAGACCCCATTTCCTCTTAATGACCTCCTCAGACTAGGAACTTCTCCACTACAGCTAGCCAAAAACCTCACATACCTCCATAGCCCCTAGCAGCACCCCATATTCCCCACTAGACTCCAGCAGAACCCCATTATTTCCTCCTTCAGATCTCCCTTATCGCCTCCAGGGCTCCTTAGCAACGTCAGAGACCTCCACAGTCCTTGACAGGACCCCTGCCACTATTCCAGGACCCCAATAGCCAACCTGGGCCCCTCCTCACCCCCTTCTCCCTCCAGAACCCATACAACCAAATAATACTGGGGCAGGGGCAGCTGCTGCTGGAGTGGAATGTGGAGCTGCAGCACTTCCTGCACAACACAGATGTGGGTGAAAGTGATGTGGGAGCACTGGGGATATGGGCCACAGGCTGCAGGAGCAGAGTGCTGCGCAGGAGAAGGCAACGTGTGAGGTAAAGGTGGGACTTGTGGGTGTGGGAACGTGGGGTGGCATGGGGATGTAGAGGGTCTGGGGTCATGTGGGGAGGGGTTTGGGGTGAGAATGGGGGATGTGGGGTGGTGCTGGAATGCATTTTTTTATTTCTTCCTGAGAGGGGATTGGGGTTCCCTGTGGCCCAAAGGTGGGGCCCTGATCCATAACCTCTCATGACCCCAAAACCCCATAGAACTCAGCGTGACCCCAAGGCTCCACATGACCCATATCCCTGTGAGCACCATAACCCCGGATGAGGCTGTGGACAGTAATGGGTCTGTTCTGGGGTCGTTCAGGGGACGCTACAGGGTGGCTCTGGGGTTGCTGTACATCAGCTGCCTATAACATCTGCTGACCCCTGGCTTGCCCCCATCTTGCTGGGCAAGCTGGGAGTCCAGGGGCAGCAGGGGGCTATGGGAGAGGTTCCATGATCAGAGCAGATTCACCACCAGCTCTGTGTGTGGGAACATCGACCCCACTGAGCTGTGGCTGTGTCCCATAGCTGCCCCATTTCATAGCAGCCCCAGAGCCATCCTAGAGCAGCCCAGAACAGCCCTATCACTGCCCACGGCCCGTGGCCAGCAGCAGTTCCACCACCAGCAGTGTGTTGGGTAAAGGCAGCTCCTAGGTGTGGCTGTGCCCCATAGCTGCCCCAAAGTGCCCCTTTGGGGTCCTCCCATCCGTGTCCTTTGGCTGTCCCACAGCTTTGTAGGGCTTACCCCATCCCAGCAGATCCCCCCCAAGTGCCCATGGGCTGTGCAAGAAACGCTCTCATCACTGCTCTTCCATCAGGCACAGCTCTCCCTGCAGCAGCAAAGCTCATCTGTTATTGCTATGGCTTCTCTGCACTCTCCCTCCCTGTGGTGAGGGACAAAAGGCGCAGCTGCTCACTGAGCTCCTTCTGCTCCTGTAGCTCTCCTCCCTTGGCAGTCCCTGCTCTCCTGTTCCCTCTTGGCTGGGGACTGCAGGCTCGCAGTCTAGGCCACACATCCGCTCTGCTGTTTCTCTAGGTGAGGTCTGTGGCCAACCTGGTCCTTTTGGTGTTATTGTGTGCTTTCCTATGCAGACAGGCAGGCAGGATTTCTGACAGCTGTTGCCATTGCTGTGTCTCATGCTCTGTCCTGCACCTGTGCCTTCCCTCGTGTGCAGTCTCCACCTTCCTTTGGTCCGAACATCCTGGCCCTGCTGTGCTCTGCTCAGCATCTATCTGCTGAACAACAGCACAGCTCTCACTCTGATCCTACTTATCCTGCTATCCGTGCAGATGTTAGAATGTTTCCTGACCGTAACAGCTCAGATGATTGCCAGCAGCACCCAGCTGACACACACAGCCGTGCTGACCACAGCAGGGTGCAGCTTCTTGTTGCAGAGTCCCGTAGCAGTGGGTGACCGTGCAAAAGGGGAATCCCACCACTGCTGTTCTCCATCCTTCTCCTTCTGCACCACCATGCATTCCTTCCTCCTTGTGCTGCGCTGCCATCAGAGCTCTTTGTCCATTTCTCGGGGTCTTAGCAGCAACTGCTCCAAGACCTGATGTTGGAGCCATTTCTTTACCGCTGTCCCAACTGCTCCAACGTCCCCAGTCTGGGACGCCTTTTTGTAAGGAGGTCTGCTGTTCCTTCTGCAGCTGACTTGGATTTCTTCTCCCACTGTCCCCATTAAGGAGTTGATTTCCTGCAGTCCGTCCCAGCTCCATCCCTGGTTCAAGTCTCCTTCATTGCCACGCAGCACCGCAGCACCCAAGCTCCAGCCCCTTCCTCAGTCTCGGTGGGATTGCTTTGCCACCAAACCTTGTGACAGGTGTTTCCCTGCAGAAGCATTCATGTCCTTCTTCTGGCTCTTTTGGACAGTTCCCATCTCTCCAAACTGAGAGAAATGGCTGCAGCCCACCCCATGTCGCCTTTGGGGCAGCTCTGGGGCAGTCCCACCCTGAGGAGAAGATGCCTTTTCCCCACACACAGATGGTTCTATGGCCACATGGGGTTAGCACAGGGGGTCGTGGGTCACATGGGGGTCCTGCAGGTCACAGAGTTATGGGGTGACGTAGGGTCAGATGGCACTGCACAGAGTTATGTGGTCAGATGGGGTTCTGGGTCACAGTAATGGGGTCAGAAGGGATTGTAGGGTCAGGTTGGGTGATAGGGAGTTACGGGTCTCAGTGTGTTATGTGGTGGGGGCAGGGATCCCAGAGTTCTGGGGCCACGTGGCAGTGGGTTGCAGCGTGATGGGGGCAGGCAGGGTCAGGGAGTGCCAGGGTCGTGTGGGGGTATGGTTCACGCAGGGCTGTGGGTCACGTGCCGCCATGGGGTCGCACACATACAGGGTTATGTGGTCATCTTGGGGTTAGGCTCATGTGGGGTCATGGATCGTGGCCCCACCTTTGGGCTACAGGGACCCCCAGTCCCATCTCAGGAAGAAATAAAGGCATTCCAACACTGCCCCACCTTTTTGACTCAAACCACTCCTCACATCCCCCCCTTCCCTCTATGTCCCCATAGCTCCCCATATGTCTGTGTCCCACCTGCAGCGCATGTCTTGCCTTCTCCTGAAGAGCATTCTGCTCCTGCAGGCTCTGTTTCTACATCCATCCCATGTCCCCCACATGTATATTCATACACCCCCCCCACAGATCTCCATAGCTCATTAAGGACCTCCTCAGACCTGGTACTCCTCCCTCCCACCCAGCCCAGGACCTCACAGTGACCCACAGTTCCCATCAACAACCCTTATCCCTGCTCTGGGCTTCCTCCTTATCCCCTCCCTGTTTCTTCCTTCGGACCTCCCTTACCCATTCCAGGACCCCCTTGGATCTCACAGCTCCCCACAGTTTCTGACTGGACCCCCATCTCCGTCCCAGGACCCCCACAGCCCACGTGGGGCTGCTGAACCTGGCGTCCTCACTGTATTGTGCCACAGTGCTGCACCCTGAGCCCTTCTGCAGTGCTGCAGATCCCAGGGCAGCGGGCACTGCTCTGTATGTCTCCGCCCGGCCCAGGAACGCCATCCCTGCGCTGCCTGTGGAAGTCTTTTCTTTGCTCCTGGCACATCTTCCATCTGCAGAGCACGTGAGGAGTGTCCCTCAGACTGCGCTCCAGGTTAACCTGCAGCGTCCAAACGAGGAATCCCGCAGCAACCCTCATCTCAGGATGGGGCTACAGCTGTGCCCCAGTGCCTTCATTAAAGAGAGGAGAATGAAGGAGCGTAACGGGGCATCTTTCCTCCTGACATTTCCCACCGTCTGCGTGTTGGCTGAGCCGTGGGAGTGGCATTTGGTCATAGAGCTGTGAGTGCAGGTATGTGTGCAAACAGGGGTGTGCAGAGATCATAGAATCACAGAATCATAGAATGGCCTGGGTTTTTAGTTTTCCGTGTGTGTGTGCACATGGCTGTGTGCAAGGCTGGGGCTGCGCTCTTGTACTCCTGCATGTGGGTGTGCAATGGGATGGGTCTGCACATGAGTGTCTATGAACAGGGATGTGTGCATCAAGGTATTTGCACACGGTTTTGTGATTTTTCACACATTTGCATGCACATGGGTGGAGTGTGCGTGTTGGTGTGCAAGGATGTGCTTGCATGTGCATGTAAATGCACAGGTTTGTGTGCGGGGAAGTCTTGCACGTGGGTTTGTGGTTCTTCACACGTATGTGCACACAGATGTGGGTGCAGGGCAGCAGCTGAGGTTCCTGGGAACAGGAGATTCCTGGGGGAGGTGGAACTCACACGAGAGTACTGGAGAGCACAGGGCCGGGAAGCAGAGCTCTGCGCTCTGCACAACAGCCTGCAGGATGGCCTGGAGCGCTGATAGAAGCAGGATAGAATCACAGAATCACACAGAATGGCCCAGGTTGGAATGGACTCTACCACCTTCCCACCACAGGCAGGGTCACCAACCTCCACATTTCATACCAGACCAGGCTGCCCAGGGCCCCATCCAACCTGGCCTTGAACACCTCCAGGGATGGATGGAGCATCCACAGCCTCTCTGGGCAGCTGTTCCAGCACCTCACCACTCTCTGAGTAAAGAATGTCTCCCTGACATCCAACCTAAATCTTCCCTGCCTTAACTTCAAACCATTTCCCCTTGTCCTTCTGTTCTTTACCCTTTCAGAGAGTTGACTTCCCTCCTCTTTAGAGGCTCCCATTAGGTCCTGAAAGGCTGCCATTCGCTTGCCCTTTTCTCCAGCCTTCTTTTCTCCAGCCTTCTTTTCTCCAAGCTGAACAAGCCCAGCTCCCTTGGCCTGTCTTCTTAGGAGAGGTGCTGCAGCATTCTGATCATCTTTGTGGCACTCCTCTGCACCTTCTCAACATCTCTCTGCCTTCCTTGTATTGAGGGCCCTAGATCTGGATGCAGTACTCCACAGTACTCTGCGCTGCCTCAGCTTCTACAGGTGGGTGTATGGGTAGGGAGGGGGACACCGAGATGGGGACTGGGGCTAAGGGAGCCAGGGGCCGCATGCTGCTCTGCTTTGGCCCCGTGGGGCTTCTTTGTCACTCAGGGCCTCAGCCTGCGGCAGGAGGTGCTCTGTGTCCCCTGCACTCAGCTCTGGTGAGTCCCCCCAGTGGTTGGCCCGCAACCCCCCAGTCCCTCTTTCTGACCTCCAGGGTCAAACTCTCCTCTGTGCTCCCCTTCGCACCTGAATACTGGAGCACCCTCCCAACTCCAGTTCCCCCATTCTGATTCCTGCAGTCCTCCTCCACCCCCCACCTCACTGCCCCCTTCTCAGTTCCCTCCCCATTCCCCATTCTGACCCCCAGGGTGCCTTTCCTCGTCCCCTTCCCCTGTCGCACCCCTCCTATTCCCCCATTCTGATGTTCCTCTTCCTTTCCCCCCCTCTCCGCCAGTGTACCCCCTGAATCCCCGATCCAGAATCACACCATCACCAGGGTTGAAATCACCAATAGCTCTCACTAATCCGTGTCCCTCAACACAACGTCTCAGTGTTCCTTGACCACCTCCAGGGCTGGTGACTCCACCACTCCCAGTGCAGCCCATTCCAGCACCCGACCACTCTGTTGGAGCAGTAATATTTCCTAACGTCCAGCCTGAATCTCCCCTGGTGCAACTTGAGGCCATTCCCTCTCGTCCTATCGCTGTTACATGAGAGAAGAGACCAGCCCCCAGCTCACCACGGCCTCCCTTCAGGAGTTACAGAGAGCAATGAGGTCTCCCTGAGATCCTTCTTGCAATGAGGGGCCCAGAACTGAACACAGCGCTCGAGCTGCAGCCTCACCAGAGCTGAGTGCAGCGGGACAATCACTTTCCTGCTCTGCTGCCATCACCATTTCTGATACAGGCCAGGATGCCACTGGTCTTCTTGGCCACATGGGCACATTGCTGGCTCATGTTCAGCTGCGTGCCAACCCATTACCCCAGGTCTGTTTCCTCTACATTGACTTCCAGCTGCTCTGCCCCACGCCCATAGCGGTGCCTGGGGTTGTGGTGGCCAAAGTGCCTCTCCAGTTGACCAGGAAGGCTGACAGATGATGGAAAGCAGCTTGGCTTTTCACCTCCCCCAGCTCCCCAGCACGCTTGGATGAATCTCATCTGGCCCCGCGGACTTGTGGCAGTCCAGGTGGAACAGGATGTGAACTTTGGTTGGAAATGCAATGCCAAGGGCTGCACAACTGTGGGACAGTTCTGAGTGTAAGGAAGGGCATCTGCTGGGTGAGTGCTTTGCTGGGTGAGCATCGCCCTGCTGAAGAGCAGCCGTTGTCTTTGCAGACAGCCACATCCACGGGGATTGGAAGCTTTTTCTGCCTTCCGGCTCTTGGCTGTTGCTCTGAGAGTGGAGGTTCTTGCCCGGAGAGAACCACCAGCAGAAAGGATCCCACGCGTGGCCTCTGAGCCCCTTCAGGCAAACCAGCTGGATGAGCGTGGCCTGTGACCTTGGCTTGGAGTTAAGCCAGCAGGCTTTGCCCAAAGCAGAATGACCTGTGGGCACAGCGTCCAGCAGGGGGAAGTGACCAACAGCTGGAGACAGCAGCAGCTTGAGCAGCGCTCTTGAGGGAAAGCCTCACTGTGAACACAGGCCCAGCAGAAGAGTAGCTTGTCCCTGTGCTCACATAGTAAGGTCTTCCTTTCTGACCTGTTACCTCTCAGCTGGTGCCTACAGCTGTGTGATGTGCTCTGCAGGAAGTGCTGACGTTTTGCATTTCACCTCGTCTTTCATCTTGCTTAAAAGCTTAGAGGCCATTTTAATTTCCACAGCCGTGAGCTCTGTGCCGCAAGAGCTCTCCAGCTTCTTCCTGTGATGTGAGGCTGTATTGTGTCTACTTTAAGTCATGCTCTTTTCCCTTTTCATTTTAAGGTAGGAAAATTAATTTCTGGGCCGGGAGGAGAAGAAATGCGACAATCTTCCCTGCACTGTTCAGCTTGCCTGAGTTGCCAAGTGTTCCTCATTTGTCTTGTACCCTTCAATTCCAAGTCCAGGTCAGAGGTAAGCACCTACAGTTAAGTAAGCGATTTCACTATTTATTTCTGACTGTGGCAATTCAGTTCACAAGTCACACTTCATTTACAGTGCCTGCCTTAATTCTGACAAAGCTTGCAGTTGCAGCTGACTTCCCAAGGCTGCAGTACATGGTGGTGGCACAGCCTTGGGCTTCTGCATTTGTGCTAAGGCCACATTTCCTTCCTCTGTCTTGCAGGTCAGCTGGCGCTAGAAGTGGACGGTATCCCAGTGTGAATGAAGGTCAGTAGGAGCAGCTGCTGATGGAGGAAGGAAGTGCAGGCTACTGGACCTGAAGCATCTCCCGGTACGGTAGCAGAGGAGGCGGTAGTGATGCTGGGGGGCAGTTGCAGAAGAACGGGAGGAACTCCTCAGCAGGAAGCCACAACCCCTGCAGCAAGCTGCAGGAGACTCAGCACGTGTGGATGCCCAGGAAGAAATGCAGGCCCGGTGTTTGAGCAGCGCTGGCCACGGAGTGCTGCAGCCCAAGAACAAAGCTATTCTGCCTTTGCCGAGATGGCTTTTCAGGGTGGACTAGTCTGTTCTCACAAAAACCAGAGGGCTGACTCATCCAAATGCTTGCTGGTTGCTTGGAAGCCCAAATCCTTCAGTCTCCAAGCTGGGGGCAGCCTGGGGGCAACATCTCCTGCGTGTGATCATGCGGTGCCTGAGCGAGAGGATGAGCCAGGCTGCTTACACAAGAGGCATCTTAATTTCTCTGTTTTGTTCACAGAATCACAGAATCACTAAGGTTGGAAAAGACCTATAGGATCATCCAGTCCAACCATCCACCTGTCACCAATGGTTCTCATTAAACCATATCCCTCAACACAACATCCAAACGTTCTTTGAACACCTCCAGGGTCGGTGACTCCACCACCTCCCTGGGCAGCCCATTCCAGTGCCTGACCACCCTTTCAGAGAAGTAGTATTTCCTAATATCCAGCCTGAATCTTCCCTGGCGAAGCTTGAAACCATTCCCTCTAGTCCTATCACCAGTTACACGAGAGAAGAGGCCGACCCCCAGCTCGCTACAACCTCCCTTCAGGTAGTTATAGAGAGCAATAAGGTCTCCCCTGAGCCTCCTCTTCTCCAGACTGAACAATCCCAGCTCCCTCAGCCGCTCCTCATAAGGCCTGTGCTCCAGACCCCTCACCAGCTTTGTTGCCCTTCTTTGAACACGCTCCAGGGCCTCAATGTCTTTCTTGCAGTGAGGGGCCCAGAACTGGACACAATACTCAAGGTGCGGCCTCACCAGAGCTGAGTACAGGGGAACAATTACTTCCCTACTCCTGCTGGTCACACTGCTTCTGATACAAGCCAGAATGCCATTGGCCTTCTTGGCCACCCGGGCACACTGCTGGCTCATGTTTAGCCGAGCGTCAACCAACACCCCCAGGTCCATTTCCTCTACACAGTCTTCAAGCCATTCCACCCCAAGCCTGTAGCGTTGCTTGGGGTTGCTGTGGCCAAAGTGTAGGACCCGGCATTTGGTCTTATTAAACCTCATCCCATTGGCTTCAGCCCAGCCCTCCAGCCTGTCCAGATCTCTCTGTAGGGCCTCGCTACCCCCAGGCAGATCGACACTTCCAGCCAACTTGGTGTCATCTGCAAACTTACTGAGGGTGCACTCAATGCCCTCATCCAGGTCATCAATAAAAATATTGAAAAGGACAGGCCCCAGCACCGACCCCTGGGGAACACCACTCGTGACCGGTCACCAGCTGGATTTAGCTCCATTGACCACCACTCTCTGGGCTCGACCCTCCAGCCAGTTCCTTACCCAGCCAAGAGTGTACCTGTCCAAGCCACGGGCTGCCAGCTTCTGCAGGAGAATACTGTGGGAGACAGTGTCAAAGGCCTTGCTGAAGTCTAGGTAGACTACATCAACAGCCTTTCCCTCATCCACCAGGTGGGATAACGCCACTGGGTGGCCCTCGTGTTGTTTTCTTAAAATTTGGTACCAGCCCTGGTGACTCTGGGCCAGAGCCCAAAAGGCAGGAACCAGTCCAGGAGCTTAAAGTCACGGCCCCAGTTAGAGAGGCTGGCACCAGCCCTGGGACATAAAGATGCTGCCAGAGAAGCCAGCAGTGGCCCTGGGGCCTACAAACAGAGCCAGAGAGGCTGGCCCTGGCCACGGGACCTGAAGCCACAGCCTGAGTGGCCAGCACCGACCCTGGGGATTAAAGCCCAGGCCCAGCCAGAGAGGCTGGCACGAGTCCTGGGCCTAAACCTGAAGCCACAACACAAGAAGCCAGCACCAGCTTCGGGCCTGAAGCCACAGCCTGAGAGGCTGGTGCCGGCCCTGAAGTCTGAAGCTCCAGCCAGAGAGCCCAGCACCAGCCCTGGGGCCCAAAGCCAGAGGCAGAGGCCAGCACCGGCCCTGGGGCACACAGATGTGCTTCCCACTGGTTTCTACTCATTCCTATAGGACTCCACTGACCACTCTGAGCCCATACTGGTCCTCACTGGGTTTTACTTTGCCACACTGGACTTCTCTGGTCCATACTGCTGTGCACTCCTCCCAGTTCCCACTACTTCCTCTGGGACTCCTCTGACCACTACGAGGCCATACTGCGTTTTCATTGGGCTGCACAAGAGTCATCTTCACTTCTCTGTTGCTTTCCTTCAATTAACCCCCATTCAATCACCCCCATTCACCCCACTGGGTGACCCTGGCGTTGGTTTCCTAAAACGTGGGTCTAGGAGGTGACCACTCCCTTTGCCTGTGATGAGAGCACAGAAGCGATGCAGGCACTCGCTGAGGTCACAGTCGGTGCCAGGGTGGGAGCGTTTGTGCCACAGCTGGTGAGCAGAGCTGGTGCTCTGGTGAGCGTGCTGCACGCAGAGACTGAGCTCTGTGCTTTTCTTGAGAGAGATCACCCTGTGAGAGCCCACTGGAAGCAGCGCTGCGGCGTGTGTGTGAGCTGGGCACAGCTCGGGCTGAGCAGTGACCAGGTGAGCTGGGTTTGGTGCTGGCTGGTTGCCGGGAGGTGTCTCAGCAGAAAAGCTGGGCTGGGGAGGAGTTCCCAGCTCCAGCAGTGCCCTTCTGGCTGTATCCAGAGGAAATGGGTTCTTGTTGAGATTCCATCCCACGATTCGGTGAGGATGATGAAATGTCATTCCTCCCCTGGAAAACTGCTGCCGAGCCCCCCCTTCATGTCAGACCTTTCCAAGGAAGCAGAGCGCAGACTTCACAGAGTGCAACTTGTGGCTCACTGCTCCATGGATTGCTTGGTGTGCCATACCCAGCAGGTGTTTCACCGCACCGCGCTGCAGTCACGGCAGAGAGCCAGCTGCTCAGCTGTGGACATGGACGATCAGCACAGCTGTGGGGGAAAAGGGGACCGGGGGGCACTTGCTGACAGAAGCCATGGCAGTCAGACACAAGCTGGAGCTAGTGATGGGCAGCTGTTGCAGCCAGCTGATGTCCAAGCATTGCCCCCTCCGGAGACTACATTGCATGGCAGAAGAAAGCTGGGACAATGCTTCTTCCTTGTGATTTTTCACTTGTTGATACTTTCTGTAGGGTTCCTGTCCAGAAGGAGAACTCAGGAGTCAAGGCAGCTGAAGATTGCAGTTGCAGTGCTGTAGGCGATGTCAAGTAAGCATCCGTTTGGAGTGCAGGAAGGGGCAGTGAGAAGTGTTTGTGTCAGTTTGTGTTTGGGCTATCAAAGTAGCACCTTTCTGCTTTCCGGGGGGACATGGGCTTACTGGACACAACTTCTCTGCCTGCTGGTGTCTGTGAAATCAACATACAATCTGTTGTTGTAGGGACAAAAGCAGTGCATCTGTGGAATGGTGCGGGGATTTACGGTTACCTTTCCTGTCCTGATTGATAGTGGGAAGCCAATGTTTAGCCTAGATCCCTTACTGTGAACATGGTACGGGTGAGCTGGCATTGACTCTTTGGGATTTTGTTGCTTTTCCCTGCAGTGGCGACCAGCTCGGATGTGCTGGAGGACATCACGGACATCCAGGGTTTGCTGTCTTGGATCAACGGTGAGTTTGGGGGCTGCAGAGCTGCAGGTGCGTGTTTGCACAGAGTGGGTGCGGGAAGGCTATCATCACCATTCTGGGGGATGTTCTTGCATTTTCAGACGTGGCAAGAGCTGTAGAGGTCCCCCATGAGAACCCCGGCAGCCCTGCCCCAGGATGCTTCGTCGCTGAGCTCCCTGACAACCCCAGGGACAGCAGAGAGCTCAGCACACAGCCTGCCTCCGGGACGCCCGCCGACCCCTTCTGGGGGCTCCCACCATCCCCCGGGTTCCTGCCTGAGCTGCAGTGTGGGCTGTCGCAGCTGCGCCCCATCACGCCACCTGCGAGTGCCCGGCTCAGTCCACGGCCGACCGCCTTGGCTGTCACCACGCCTCCCTCAGCCCAAAGCGCACAGCCCACCGAGGAGGTGCAGCAGATGGAGCCCCAGGAGGTTCAGGCTCACTCGCCCCCGTCACCGGGCTCTGTCCCCAGCCGGGTGGCAGAAAAGAAGAAGAGGGGCAGCACCAAGCGGGCCAAGCGCCCTGCGCCTGCCGGCACCCCCCAGAAAGGGGAGAGCTCCCAGCAGGAGCAGCCCACCACCAGCGCTCCAGCCAGGAAAAGGAAGCTGCCGCCGCGCACGGAAAGAGCAGAGAGAAAAGGCCGCAAGCGCCTGTGCCCAGCGAAGCTGTCTGGGGCCAGCGCAGGAGCCAGCAGCAGCGGGCAAGCGGGCACTGCCAGCGAGCTGCGCGTGCACTTGTGTAAATCCATCCAGGTCGTGCACCCGCTGGGGCAGAGGGTGACTGTGGTGGGCCCGGTGCGCCAGCCACCCTCTGCGCAGCCCCAACCCTCGGCCAGCACCGGCCCTGCTGCCCTCCGGCCCCAAGACAGCGGCACAGACAAGGCAGCGCTGGCATCTCCAGGCAGCACGGGGCAAAAGGGGGGCACTGCCGAGAAGACGGCGCCGAGCTGCCTGCGCCCGTCCCCGCAGAGGAGCTCACCGCTGCGGAGGGACCCACCACCACCACCACCACCAGTGCTGCACCAGCAGCAGCCTCGGCCGCAGCGCCCCGGGGACTTTGTGTCCTGCGTGGGGCCACGGGCGGGCGGCGGTGCGGTACCCATAGTGATGGAGGTGTCGCTGCCCATCACAGCCGAGCAGCGGCCTGAGCGGGAGCGCATGAAGAAGCTGGCCCAGGAGGAGCGGCAGCGGGCGGCCCAGCAGATGAAGATCGGCCCCGTGCAGTTCCTGGTGCAGCGGGAGATAGACATGGCCATAGCCGACCAGTATGGCTACCCGTAACCCTGCGCTCCTTGCCGGCCCCACAGCACCAGGCAGCAGCGGCAGCGTTCCAGAGGCACCGCCAGCGGCCCCATCCCTCCTTTCCAGAACCAAGCTGTCCTCCGGAGTCATCGCGGCAGTGGGATGGGACGTCATCTGGCAATGAACTCTTGTGGGATGGGAATTTTAGGATTATCGTCCTTACTGTTACTCCTTGTTTTCTATGATACGTTATTAAAAGCTTTGTGTTCCCTTTGCTGTGTCCCTCTGCCTGCAGTCATTTGGGCCCTGTCACAGCCCCCAGCTCCTCATACCTGCCTCTGGGGCAGGATGGGGCACCACAGATGGCCGTGTCCCTCTGCTGCCACCACCAGCCCCAGCCTTCCTCTCTCCCTGCAGTCCTTTGTGCAGCGGGATGCAGAGGGTGTGTCACACAGCTTCCTGTGCTGCCCAGTACCATGAATTGCTGTGGGGATGGGCAGCAGGCACGGGTAGACGGAGGGGAATTGCCCTGGCCAGAAGAGACTCTGACAGGGGCAGTTCCCATGCAGGGGTGAAGCAGGAGCAGCAGGGCCTGACGTGCAGAAAGGCATGAAGATAGCTCCCAAGCCATGGCTCTTCTGCCCCCACGTTGTTTGGGTCCTGCCAGTTTTGTCTTCAGACAGGGACCCAACCAACTCTGTACACACACAGCAGGATTTGCCATCTGGCTGCCGCTCACGAGTGCTGCCCCCCAGGGCTCAGTACTGGGGCTGCTCCTGTTGAACGCCTTCATCAATGATTTGATGAGGGGACTGAGGACACCCTCAGTGCCAAATCTCACATTCCAAGCCCACAGTCAACATCCCAACCCCACATCCTACAGCCCACATCCCAATCCCAGTTCCAAATCTCATTCCCAGTCCCTCATCCCAAGCCCATCACCCACCTGTCAATCTCAATCCCTCACCCCAATCGCAATCCCACATCCCCGATCCCAATTCCGATCCCAATCCCATCCCCTATGAAAATACAGAGCACCCCGAGGCCCCGCCCCCACAGCCGCTCCACCCAAGTTTAGTTGCAGTCAAGAAAAAACAGTCACAATTAGGGATTGACAAAGAGCGCACGGCCTGATTTGTCCAGCGACATTCCATGAGCTGCTGCACTACTACTGGTCCAGAGTAGAAACTATGCAGCTTTGGACCACCAAGCTGCCATCCTGGCACTGCTCTCGTTGGAGGCAGTGCTCCAAGTTCTCCTGCTGTTGCTGACACCTGACGTTGCCCAGGGAGGACTCGGCCACTGCGCTCGGCTCCACCCCCTGTGCCACACACACGTGTACAGCCCACCACCCTTCCACCTGCTGTGCAAAAACACCATCCCATCTTGCACACTTCGGCCATATTGCCTTCCTCCTCCTCCCCCCACCAGTTCCCATTCCTGCTTCCCTTCCTGTGCCCCCCCCGCTTCGTTGCTGTGGCCCCAATAGCCTGCCACCCCCCTTAGCCCTCCGGTTTGCATGAGGCTTTGCATCGCTTCCTCTGTGCACAACCCCCCATTCCTGTGCCCCTTCTTGCACCCCTCTTTTGCAGCACCGTTTAGCCATCCCCCCCTACTAAAAGTACAGCTAACTCAGAAATCCAGATTGTTTTTAATTAGCGTTTTTAATTAAAACACAGCTTGCAGCCAGTGCTGTGAATCTTTATCACCGGACTGTGAGCTACTCCTGGCAGGGAATTCTCTCTCTGTACCATTGGTTTTGTAGCAGTCACTGTTACCTTTGCCTCAGTATCCCTCTGGGTTCTCTCTACGTGTCCCTTTCTGGAATCTTACCTCTCATTGGGAAACCCCTCACAACCTTTCCTCTTTGCTTTTCTGTACGGAACATCTGTATTTTATCCTCCTTTATATTAACTTCTTTATAAGCTTTGGGCTGTAACACCCCTGGCAATGAAAACACAAATTGCATTTTAAAGTGACGCTGCTGTGTTTTGTACCAATTTCCAAATTTTTATTTTATTATTATTATTTTTTTAATCAGGACACATTATACCTGTTGCGGAGCAGTGTGGCTCCACAGCTGCACAGCACAGCACCTTAGGGACAGCTTTTATTGAGCTGGCAGGCGTAACTGCCGGACGCCGGACAGGCGGTACATCCCCTGCACCACGCCTTGCTGCTCAGTGAATGCAGCGCCGCCCTGCAGGACCTGGGGGACTACAGAACAAGCGCCAGCCTTTAGCTGAGCTCGTCAGTCAAGACCTGGTTCAGGCTGCGCTCTTCTCTCATAAAAAATCATAGATCATAAAATCAATTGAGCGGGAAGGGACCCTTAAAGGCCATCTGGTCCAACCCCCCTACAGGGAGCAGGGACCCCCACAGCTCCATCAGGGGCTCAGAGACTCATCCAGCCTGACCTTGGGTGTCTGCAGGGATGGGACAACCACCACCTCTCTTGGCAACTTGTGCCAGTACTGCACTACTCTTACCAGAAAACAATGTTTTCCTTATATCCAGTCTAAATCTCCCTTCTTTTCGTTTGAAATCATCCCATCCACCAAGCCCAGCCGGGCTACTGCTTGGTTCTTCCTCGGAGGAGAAAGCTGTCAGAGATGTCACTGCAGGAGCTGGTGAGAAAACTGGACGCAGACGTGTACTTGGCTTTAAAGAAGTGCCAGGACCTAGGAATCAGCCCGGAGAAAGTAATTCTGGGGAAGCCAGAGACACTGCAAGTCTCAACGCAGCTCCCACAAGAGCGGTGGTGTTAAATCGCACAGAATCATAGAGCCATAGAATTGCTCAGGTTGGAAAAGACATTAAAGATCACCGAGTACAACCGCAACCTGACCATCCTCCCCTCACTCTAACAACCCACCACTAAATCATGTCCCTGAGCACCACAGCCAGACGTCTTTTGGACGCATTCAGGGACGGTCAGGGACACATCCCTGCTTAGCCAGGGCTGCTGAAGGATGATGGAGAGCGGCTTTGCAGCCACATCTGCCAACTCCCTCAGCACCCCAGGCTGCAATCCATCCGGCCCCATGGACTTGTGGGCGTGCAGCTTTCGGAGCAGGTCCAAAGCCATCTCGCCGTGGGTTATGCCTATTCTGTTCCCCATCCCTATCTACCAGCACAAAGGGCTGTGTGCCCAGGGAACAACCCGCCTCACTGGGAAAGACTGAGGCAAAGAAGGCACTGAGTACCTCAGCCTGATCCGGATCCTTGCTCGCTGCGTTCCCCCCTGTGTCCAACAGGGGATGGAGATTCCCCTTCCCCTTCTTCCCTTCCCCTTCCCCTTCCCTTCCTTCCTTTTCCTCCCTCCCTTCCCCCCTTCCTCCCTTCTTCCTTTCTCTCTCTCTCTCTCTCTTTCTTTCCTGTCTTTCTTCCCTTTCTTTGCCCTTCTTTCTTCTCCTTTTCAGTTTCCTTTCTTCCTTTCCCTGCTTCCTTTCAGCCTAGCTCTCACCGTGTTGTCCAGATCCCGGTGCTCCTTTTCCCATATCTCCACGTTCTGCCCGGATCCCAGCGTTCCACTGCGTCTCCCTGCGGATCTCCCACCCCACAGCCCCACTCCCTCCGGGCCGCCATCCCCGGAGCTCCGCCCTCCCCCTTCCCCTCCCCCAGCTCCGCAGGAGATCCCTTGAGGGCTCTCCGTTCCCCCCCACTCATCTTCGCCCCCCGCCGTCCCTCCAGCCCCACTCCGGCTTCAGGCCGTGCGTGCAGGCCGCGTTGCCGTGGCGACGGCGCGCCCTCCCTCATGGCAGCGCGCGAAGCCGGCCCCGCGGCGACGGCGCATGCGCGACGGCGTCGCCGTAGCGACGGCGCCTCAGCGCGCCTGCGCCGCTCCGCTGCCGCGGCGCCTGCGCCGTCCCCGCCGAGTGACGTCATCAGCCCCGCGACCCGAGCGGGAGGCGGCCGTGCGGAAGTGGTGCGGGGCAGCGCGGGGCTCCGAGCGCCGCCTCGGCTTCGACGGGTGGGCGTTCGGGGGGGGCACCGGGGCGGGGGCCGGGCTGAAGGGGGTTGGGGGCCGCGTGCCGCTCCGCGTTGCCCCGTGGGGTCTCTGTGCCGCTCGGGGCTTCCGCTCGGCGGGGGCGGCTGCCCTGTGTCTCCCCGCCTCCCCCACCCCGTGTGTTTCACTGCCCTCCTCCCCTCCCCCTGCCGCTGGTCGCCCACAACCCCCCCGTCCCTCCGTGTGACCCCCGGGGTTGCTCCTCCGCCCCCCCGTTTACCCTCCTTCCAGTTCCCCCGTTCTGATCAGTGTAGTCCTCTTCCACCCCTCCCCTCTGTGCCTCCCCCATTCTGACCCCCAGGGTCCACCTGTCTGCACCTTCCCCCCCCGATCCCTCCCCAGCCCCCCGTTCTAAATCCCTCGTGTCCCCCCACCCCGTCACGAGTCTCCCCATTCTGTCCCCTAGAGTCCCCCCACTTTCCCAGTCCCCTCTATCTGACCCCCAGAATCCCCTCTCCTCCCCCAGGTACTCCCACTCCAATTCCCCCATTCTGATCCACAGAGTCTCCGATTATTCCCCTATTCCCCTCTCTTTGACCCCCAGGGTCCCGTGTCCTCCCTTCTCCCCCCACCTCCTGGCCCCTTTTTCTGACCTTAGAGCCCCCTGTACCCCCCCCGTGTACTCTTCCCTGACCCCTGGAGTCAGTTTCCCCCACTTGGACCTCCATTCCCCCCAACCGGACTCCTTTTCTGCCCAGTAGAAGCCCCCCGCAACCCCTGGCTCTCTCCTCCCACCCCTCCCTCCGGCCTCAGATGCACTTTCTGCCTTGTAGAGGCTCTGTTCACCCCTTTCCCTTCCACAGCCCACTAAATTCCCCTCCAACGCTTTTTCAACCCCATAGGCAACCCACTCTCCTCTTCTCCCCCCAGTACTCCCCTGAGGTCTACCCCAGACTCCCCTTCCAACCCGTAGAAGCCCCTCACAACCCCCCAGATTTCCCCTGCCACCCTCTCTCCACTCCTATACCCCCTTTCCTCCCAGTAGAGACCCCACTCACCTTTTTTTCCCCCCTCACAATCCCCCGTCCACTCCCAGACCCCCCTTTCTGCCCTACAAAAGCCCCGTTTTCCCCTTTCAACCCCTCAAGTTCCCCTCCAAAATATTCCCCACCACAATGTACCCCTCCACCCCCAGATCCCCTTTCCACTCACAGAAGCCTCTTTCTCCCCTTTTCCCCCTCAAAATCCCCTCTCTCTACCCTCAGGCCCCCTTTCCACATCACAGGGCTTCTGGCTCACCAGATCCCCCAGTTTCCCTGTTCCACCCGTTCTCCAACTCCAGACCCTGTTTCCACCTCATAGAAGCCCCACTCACACCTTTCCCCCCATAGATCCCAGAGATGTCCCAGAGGGGTACTCTATGTCAATGTCATACTGTGTCAGTTTTGTTGTATTTTTTCCCCGCTTCCTTTCAGAAATGGATGGTTCTCGCCAATCCCCTGTGCTAGGCACCAAGGAAACAACTCTCCCCAGGCCACCAGCTGACACCAGGACAACCACTGGCGGTGCCAGCACTGGGACAACCACCTGTCCCCAAAGTTCTCACTGTGACCGTGGAACCCGGGGCTGTACCAACGTACCTCGAGAGCCCCATCAGCATCCTGCAGCTCCTGGAGCCGGGTGACGCTGTCACCCTGGCTGTCCAAGACTGTCCCCAGCTGTCTCCCCTGCCATGGTGGCACAACTGCAGTGCGGTGACATCCTCATTGAAGAGGTGGCGAGGAGGGGTTCAGGGAGGGGGGCTGGGGACAGTCGGGGGACACGTGGGCTGTGACATGGGGTTGGTGGCGTCACCTTCACTGGATGGCACTGGGTGTCACTGAGTGTCACTGTCTTCAGGTGACACCATGACAGAGGGTGACCTCGATGTGGAACAGCCGTGATGCTGTTCCACATCAAAATACAACAGAATACAACAACATAGAACAAAATTGACGTATTGTAGACGAAAAACTTAACATGAGCCAGCAGCGTGCCCTTGCGGCTCGGAAGGCAAATGGGATCCTGGGCTCCATCAAAAGAGGGGTGGCCAGCAGGGACAGAGAGGTGATTGTTCCCCTCTACTCTGCTCTTGTGAGGCCCCATCTGCAGCACTGCGTCCAGGTCTGGAGCCCCCAGTACAAGAAAGACAGGGAGCTGTTGGAGAGGGTCCAGAGGAGGGCCACGAAGATGATCAGGGGACTGGAGCACCTTCCCTATGAGGACAGGCTGAGGGAGCTGGGCTTGTTCAGCCTGGAGAAAAGAAGGCTGCGGGGTGACCTCATTGCAGCCTTTCAGTACCTAAAGGGAGCCTACAAACAGGAGGGGAATCAACTCTTTGAAAGGGTGAGTGACAGCAGGACAAGGGGAAATGGTTTTAAGCTGAGGGAAGGGAGATTTAGGTTGGACGTCAGGGGGAAATTCTTTATGGAGAGAGTGGTGAGGTACTGGAACAGGCTGCCCAGGGAGGTTGTGGATGCCCCGTCCCTGGAGGTGTTCAAGGCCAGATTGGATGGGGCCCTGGGCAGCCTGGTCCAGCATTAGGTGGAATGGTTGGTGGCCCTGCGTGTGGCAGGGGGGTTGGAGATTCATGATCCTTGAGGTCCCTTCCAACCCTGGCAATTCTGTGATGCTGTATTTATTTTAATGGAAACAGACATTTTTGGGGGCGATCTCACAGGGACAGAGCAGACTGAGAACATGTCACTATGTGAGGTTGTCCTGAAAATCCCCATTTGAGAACACTGGAGCACAGCAGGAACCACTAGGGACACTCTGGTCACCCCGACACCCCTCTGGGACATCTCCAGACCCTTCTGGATGAGTCCAGGAGCCCCAGACACCTCAAGACATCTCTGGGACATCTCCAGAGCCTTTCAGAAGACTACAGATCCTTGCAGAAGACTACAGGACCCTCTGAACCCACTTGAGGACTCCGTGGACCCCACAGGCTCATTCTGGGACATCTGCAGACCCTTCTGGATGAATCCGAGGACTCCCTGGATCAACGTGAGGATCCCCTGGACCCTCCAGGTTCTCTCTGGGACATCCCCAGACCCTTCTGGATGACTCCAGGACCACTCAGCCTCACATGACGATTCTCTGGACCCTACCAGACTCTACTGGTGGGACATCTCCAGATCATCCCAGTGGCTCCTGGGAACTCCTGGGCCCATCCTCGGAGCTTCCAGGTCCTTCAAGGGATCCCTGGGACTATCCTGGAGACCCCCTGGGCACCCTCAAGACCCTACCTGGACATCTGCAGACCCTTCTGAATGAATCCAAGGACTCCCTGGACCTACCTGGGCCCCCCCCCGCACGCCCCAAACCCCTCTAGCACATCTCCAGATTCTTCTGCATGACTCCAGGGGTGGATAGGGGAGGTCGTGGGAGGGAGAAAGGGGTTAGTGAAGCTTCTAGGGGGGAAAGGTGTGAGCGGGGCTTCTGTGGGGTGGAAACGGGGTCTGGAGCTGGAGAAAGGGTGGAACAGGGAAACTGGGGGATTGTGGCGTGCACCGTCTGCACGTGCTCTGCAGCATGCCTAGTGCAAGCAGGGAGCAGCAGCGCGGCGGTGGCAGCATTGCACGGGAACCTGCTGTGCTGCAGCGCGAGCCTCCGGTCCTGCTGCTGGGCAGCGCCGGGCGCAGCCTGGCTCCCTGCTCTCCGCACCTCCCTGCAGGGACCGATGGCCGTGCCCGGGATCTGCCCGAGCCTCTTCTGCAGGCTGAGCCGCCCCAGCTCTCCCAGAATCCCACCCCAACATTTCCCACGCGGTGCTGAGGAGGGCAGGGGACGCGGGGGGAGGAACGGGGCTGGTGGTCGCAGTCCTACGACGCGGCCGTTTGCGCCGCCCCGTCCTTCCCCAGCGGTGGGCACTGGACGCGGTGGGTTCGTGGAGCTGCAGAAACGACCGCGGGCAGAGACGTAGCAAAACGAACGCTGAACGTTTAATCGTTGAACACGCAGAGCAACCCACAGAGAAATGACCGCATTCCCAGCCGGCTCCCGTCCGAACGATCGTTCCCCCCTCACAGCTTCCCTCCTCGGGGCCAACACGAAGCGGCTCCACGTCGGCTTCGCGCAGCTCCGGGAGCTCCGCGCGGGGACAGACGGACAGACGGAAAGCGGCGCTTGGAGACGGCAGCTGCGGGGCAGCAGCTCAGCACGGCGCCGCCGACGATCGGAGCCGAGCGAGAAGCGAAGGCGCCCGCCGGACTCCGTGCCGGGCTCGAACGCGAGTCGATCCGTGGGATCGCTCCCTCTCTTTCGGGGCCGCCCGGCTCAGCCGGGAGCCGCTCCCGGGCACCGGGCGGGTCCCGCCGCTCGCGGTCAGCCGCCGCTTCTCGCAGCCCGGCAGCGCCTCGCCGCCACGACGGAGGACGGCGCGGTTCCCCCTCCGAGATCGGCTGCGTTCCGACGGGGGACGGACGGGGGCGGCGGCGGTGCCCGCGGCCGCGGCCGCCATTGGCGGAGAGCCCGCGCTCGGCCCCGCCTCCTCCGCTCTGCCATTGGTCGGTGTGCCGAGCGGGGCGGGTGCTGGGCGCGGGGTCGTTTCCTCCCGCGGTCGCGCCGTCATTGCGTCATCAGCGCGCGCGCCCCGGACGGCCCCGGCCCGGCTGCCCGCGGCGATGCCTGCGGTCGTCGTGTTGCGGGAACTCGGCGCGGCTTCTCTGGAAAAAGGATTTTTGCAGATCAACTCTCTGGGCGCGCTGCTCCCTCCTGGTTCAGCCCACAGGGTTCCGCCCGTGCAGTGGTTGTTCCCGTGCCTGTTTTCCAAAGCCCCGGCTCCATGGAGCTGAGCGCTGTTTTGCCGTTGATCTTCGTTGGAGCAGAGATGGATCGTAGGAGGCAGTGCGATCCCACAGAGATGCACCGAGCAGGAGGCAGCAGAAACCTGTTTGTGAGCGGCCGTTTTGAGCCAAATGCGGCACGTCGCGGTGCGCTGTGGAAGCGCAGGATGGCTGACGTGGGAAGGGACCTCTGGGTCCACCTGGTCCAGCCCTGCTCCAACAGGGCCACCAGAACTGGTGCCCGGGACACATCCAGCTGGGTTTGGAGATCTCCAGGAGGAGACGCCGCAACCTCTCTGGTCCCTGTGCCAGTGCAGCAGCGCTTACAGTGCAGGAGTGCTCCTGATGTGTGGTGGCAACCTCTGGTCCTGGCGCTGGGCTCCGCTGGATGCAGCCTGGCTCCGTCCTCTGTGCCCCTCCCTGCAGGGATTGGTGGCCGTGGGTGGGATCCCCTGAGCTGCCCTTCTCCAGGCTGAGCAGCCCCTCTCTCTCAGCCTCTTGTGGTAGAAGAGGTGCTCCAGTCCCTTCACCATCTTGGTAGCCCTCCGCTGGACTCTTTCCAGTATGTCCAGCTGTCTCTTGTACTGGGAGCCCAGACCTGGACGCTGTTCTCCAGGTGCAGCCTCACCAGCGTCGAGCAGAGCAAAAGTAATGGTGCAGAATAACGGTCCTTACCTGCTACAAGTCAGGACTAGGGCTATGATGGGAGCACACTGCTTTTTGACTGACATGGAGAACTGGTAGGAAGAGGGCCTGGTGGGCCTGAACACAGATGGCAGGTGGTCCAGCTTTTGTTTCACTGGAAACCAGATAACTCCATGGGCAGCAATGTGGAGAAATGTTCTCCATGTAGTTGTGTCCCTGTGGCTTCTTTCTGATGTGCTTGGAAAGTCCCACTAGAATAGGCTGCTGCGTGAGACAGAAGCCTGATACATATCACTTGTGTGGGTGGAGTTTTATCATCTCTGTGTTCATCTTTTATGTTTGTTTTTTTTCATTTCAACTCTATGTGTGCATCGGGGCAAGCCTTCCTTTGCTAAATCCTTTTCTTGTGGCCTTAGGCAACAGTCAAGGGGGTCTCAGGTTTCAGTGCTGAGCAAGAAGCGCAGGCTCTCAGGAAGGCCATGAAGGGCTTTGGTAAGTCGATCTCCCTCCCTCCTCGGGTCAGCTTTTATTTTTTCCCCAGCACTGGGAATGGCTGCTCTGGTGGTTTGTTAGAGGGAAGCGTAGCTGCTTGCATTGCTCTGCTGCACAACTGCCCTAAAGATGTTTGGAAAGTGGAAACAGAACTGCCCTTCATGTCCCGAAATGCAGCTGCCCTGGAGGTGTGGGTCCTGGCAGCTTTGTGTGCATAGCTGTAGTCCTGGGGCTGTGGAGAGCTGGCTGTGTAGGGGACTGGAGGTGGCACAAGAGCAGAGGGCACTTGTGATTCTTGTGCAAGCAGCCTGACTAGCTTCCATTTGTTTCTTGCAGGCACGGATGAAGATGCCATCATCGACGTCTTGACCAAACTAAACGTTTCCCAACGTCAGTGAGTTCTGGTCACCTCTAAGAGCACCAGTGGCAGGGTAGGTGGTCTGCAGAGATGTGTGAACGTGGTTGTGTCACTTGGGTGAAAAGCGAACAACGACCCAATCTCCCTAAGAGAAAGGTCAGCAGAGACTTTACCTGACCAAGGTTGTTTTGTTCTTGTTCAGTTCAGAGCAATTGTTGATGCAAGGAAGGTTGGAGCTTGAAGAGGAGTGGTGAACAGCTCAGTTCCTTCTGTCCTCGAAGGCCGTACCTTCTGCCAACTCCTTTCTCCTCTCTTGGCCTTCTAGGATTTGATTGATGACTTGAAGTGACTTGAAGCTGAGTGGGAGTTTTGAGAGAGTGATCACTGGGATGATGACTGCCACCACCATGTATGACGTGCACACACTAAGGAGGGCTGTGAAGGTTTGGAAGTCTTCCTTTCGTATTGCTTAAGTTCTGGCCAAGGACTTACTGCTTTGTTATGTATGTCTTCTTATTTATCGTTAACCTAAATTATTATTAAAGAAACCTGGTTGCACGTCACGAGCAGTTGCTGGTATCTTAAATCTTGCCTTAAATCTTGTTGTGGGCAGCACCCAGGTGGTGGCCCTGCTCCTAACGGGTGCTGTGTGTATGTTCTTGCTAGAATCTGGCTGCTCCCTTGAGGATGACATCGTATCTGACACATCTTCCATGTTTCGAAGGGTCCTCGTGTCCCTCGCAGCAGTGAGCCACGCTGAGGGGAGGAGGGGGTGAATCTTCAGAGCTGTGGGCACAGCTCTGCACTCAGTGGTGAGGAGCTCCAGGCTGGCTTTTTCTCTCCCTGTGTGTCCCATGGCCTGCTCCTCAAACCCAGCTTCTGCAGGGAGGAGACTCTGACTCTGGGTGTGCATGAGTGCTGTGGGCCCTTTTTTAAACATCCCAGTAAAGTGGGTTGCTGCTTGTTTCAGAAGGAAGCCCGAAGCACACCTGAGCTGTGTTTCACTGTGTTTGTAAGCTAGTGTTCCCTTTGGTGCACTCCATTATCCATCTCCAGCAGCTGTTCCTGAATGGGGAGTTCTCAGGAGTTGTTTCCAGTAGATGCTCTGGTGAACTGAGTCTTCTATCCTTGTGTCTTTGCAGGCAAACAGAGATGAGGGAGTGATGCCTTTGCTCAGCAGGATGCTCAGGTGTGTAAGTAACATAAAGTAATGTGCTTCCCAATCTATTCTTGTGCATGTGATGCGTGGTGAAGAGAAGCCAACCTGTGAAATGGGAATAATGGTTCTAGTCTTGTTTGCAAGTCTCTAATGAGAGGTCTCTAGACAGGCTGGTTACTTGGCAGGGGCAATGACATTTTGGTTGTGGGTTGCCGTGCCTGGTTGGTGCTTGTTGGAAAATATCCATGATGTAGACAAGTACGGGCCAGCAGTGCTCTAGCTCCAAGGAATTAAAGATCTCCTGTACACCCAGTCTTCTCCATGAGCCTTACTTTGCCATCCATGTCTGTAAGTGCCTATACGAAGTGGGGGAGAAGAAATGGGGAACAGATGAGGTGCAGTTTATGTCCATCCTCTGTACACGGAACAGGGATCACCTGCTGAGAGGTAGGACCCCTCCCCAGTGTCCTGGGTTTTTCTTTCCTTCCTTGTTTGTGTGAGATGCTTTTGTAGGAGCTCCATAGCTGTTCAGGAGATGGGAACTCTTCTGAGGCAGCAGGTGTCCTAGAGAGAGCCCCATTGCATCCATTGCATTTGGGCTGTGTTATTCCCTCCTGAGACTGAAAGGGGCTTCAGAAACCTAAGTACAACTGGCTGTTGCTCCAGCATGGAAGGCAGAGATCATGAAGTGATCTCCACGTCCTTGTAAAGCTCCAACTTGTCAACCTGCTGTCTGAGTGTGGAGCACGACCAGCCGTGCTGCGCTTTGTGTGTACGTTGCCTGTAGGGCTGGAGGTGGGGAAGCTGCCCCAGTGACTGCAGAAGGAACTTGAGCTGCACTGTGCCTGGTTGCAGGTCAGCCTCATAGTCTTGGTCTGTTTGCCCTGACTGGGGGGAGTGTAAACCATCAGGTGTGTGTGTCAAGCCTTTGCTCTCAGTTAATTGCTGTCATGGAATGGTACCTATGAAAGAATGACTTGTCCATAATGCACATCTCATCAGCTCTGCCTGATGCCTCATGCTGAGCTGCCTTGTGCTGGGGTCACGTACCAAATGTGCCAGCACCTCCTGCTGGGACTCCTGGATAGCACTGCCGTTAGAAACTCTGCTGGTGCTGCCTTCATGATGTGAAATTCTCTACCAACCTCTGAGATACAACTTCCTCCCAAGCCCTACGCTCCTGTCTGCTAAGCTGTGCGTTCTTATCGCTACAGGATGTGGTTCCTGTTTGCTTTTGCAGGTGTTTGTAACTGTTGGTGATGTTGGAAATATCCAAATAATTTTCCAGGACGGTATCTCTGATAAAGCAGATTTTAGTTGCAGTTGCCATGTTGGGCCTCCTGCAAGCAGGAGCGCACAGAAAACAGTGCTCCACCTTTTATCCCCTATTGCCCAACGCTGATCTCTTTCTGCCCTGATTCCTCACTGGCTGAGTACTGGCATCCTGACATTGCCACAGCGTGGGACAGTTCTGCTTTGTGTAAAGGCCCTGGCTCCTGGAAAGCTTGTTAAATGTATTTCGCGTTTGCTGGCTTACCAGTCTTACAATATGTTTTCCAGTTCAGAATACTATACCTACATTGTTTAAAAGATTTAAGACCTATTGCAACTTTGTAAGGAAGAATTTGTGGCATAGCTCAGTAATTATGTTTCTAAAAGATGTTACTAATATGTACATGATATTTCTGCTTTTAACACCAGCTACTCCTAAAGACAAGCTACAGAATACAAACGCGTTATGTTCCACTTCTTTAACTCAACTGTCCATCTCAATATCCAGTGCAGAAACAACATGTCTCTCCCACAGTGAATAACACTGTGAAGGCATCACAGAGCGCCTGCTTGTCTCCGCAGTGCTCAGGGGCTTTTCTGAGCTGCAGGCCCCGCACTGCAGCCCCACGGCACAGCCTCACAGCTGGTGACGGACTGAAGCTGGAGAATCCTGGCAGCAGAGGACGCTCCTGCCCCACAGAAGGGCCGGCAGCTCCAGCGCAGCTCCAGCGCCCTCAGTGCTGGAGAGGAGGCTGAGGTGCCTGCAAGCGATGGATGCGGTCCATCCAACCTTCCACCTCGTGTGGTTCACCGTGCAAGGCCAGCAGGAAGAAAGGTGGGCACGGGTAACACGGCATCCAAAGGGACTGCAGAGCTCTTGGGCTGGGAGTCCAGGGTGTGGGGGCCCAGGGGTGCTGTGGGACAGGGGTGAAAGGAGGTGGTGCGTGCCAGTCCTTGGCTGCAGGACTGGTGCTGGTGGCAGGGCCTTGGGTTCTGTGTCTGCAGCACCTATTTGCGGATTGGTGTCTGCTTGGAAGGGATGGGACCCACCTCCCTAAGGGAGGCGAGGATATTTTTGTCAGTAGGATGGCAGCTTCACAAGGGAGGCTTTCAACTAAGAATGGGGAGGGCTGCTGAGCAAAGGGATGGGGTGATGCAAGGGAGAGGGACCAGAAAATGAGCACTTGCAGGAGAGCAAGAAAATGCCTGAAGGCACCATTCTGGGGAGATCCCCAAAGCTCCAGAGGAGGTTCTGGTGGGTAACAGGGGGAGGCTGCTGGGAGAGAGGAACAGATGGACAGAGGGACCAATGGAGGAGGGATGGATGGAAAAACGGATTGAAGGATCGTTGGATGAAAGGATGGATGCAAATACAGGTGGATGGAGGGATCAACAGGAAAATATGATTTCTGCCTCAACGAGCAGCGTGCCCCCAGGCCCCACTCCCTCCATGGGGACCAGTGGGGGTGGCCCCGGGGGTACAGGACCCACGTCCCATTGTTTGGAGCCACTCCCTTGGCTGTTAAAGAACCCGGAACCTGTAAGAGGAGTTACACTGTAAAAGGAGGTCTCTTCCCAGGCTAAAACACCTCCCGTGTACATTGAGATAAAGCAAATTAGTAACCAACTCATCTTTTCTTTATGAGTTTAACTTTCAGCCCTGCACTTTCCTTGACAGCACAAGTAGTTCCCTGGCATCCTGGAATAACCGCCTGCAACAACACTTCAGTTACCTCCTGTGCCTTATTAGTTCTACAAGGGAATGCCTGCAGCCCCCCTAAGAAGCTACCAGTACCAACACACAGCAATACCCCCCTTTTCTTGGGAGTTCTGAGAAATCAATTTGCCATTGTTGCCCCAGAAGGCTCCCTTTCCCAATAGCCCCACTTGTGCCCTGTTCCTGGTACTAGGATTGTCCTTTGTAGTGTCTGTTCCCCGAGTACGTTTTATCATCTTCCTTGGAACCCACTCCCATAAGATACTGAAGGGCATAACAGTGTGTCCATCTGGGCGCGCACCCCTCTGTCAGCTTGCTCTCTTCCCTCCTAAATCATTAATTAGATTCCTGTCCTCTCTGGAATATTTTACAGGTTCCGCCTCAGGTTCAGAGATGTTAAGTTTGCCATCTGGAATTAAAGCCTTTGCCAACTGCCTGTTCTGTCACCTGGTCCACCGTCTTATTTCCAGTTTCCTGCCCAGAGCCTTGTCTTGAGTAAGATTACTTTTAGTAGAGCAAAAGCTTTGAATCACCTTTAAAATACAGAGAAACAAATAATACTGTACTATTTTTTGTTTTATTTTCATATTGTTATTATCAGGTAAAGAGGCAGACAAGTCACATCTCAGAAACGACTTGATTTCAGTGGCCTTAAACTGTCCCTCTGTGATGGTTATTTTCTTATTGACTCGCTGTCAAACACAGCCAGTGGATCTCTGTACGTGCAGTTTAGAGTTCCTAGCTAAAATGAATTGCATAAATGCAGATTACAAATATTCTTATCTCAGCACACTTTTTTATTTATTACCTTGCCTAGGTAGAAAGACAGTGCTACAGCACTACAACTCACAGCATGTTCTTACCCAAAGGGGCTTTCCCTTTCCCCCATTCCACAGTACGATTCAATCAAACCCCAGGCTCCTCCCCTAAAATGAGGTACAGTTAATCCATGCCACAGAAACCAGTTGCCAATACAAGGCTTGGGCTGTCACCTCACGGCCACCAACAGTCCCTCCAACACAGCATTTCCACTGCCAAGCCTAACTAACTTCTCAGCTGCAGTGCGCTTTCAGAAGGCAGTACTAGTCTCACTGCTGCTGGGAGAGTGGCAAAGGAACCCAAGTCTGCCTGACAGCTCCACATCGCTCACAGCAAAGCTGCACGAGCAAACAAAACGCTCTCAGCTGCAGAAACGGAGAAACATACTTCACTCCTGCCTTGCACAACTAGAAGCAGAAGGACCTCCACGCCGCTTGGCCTCGCCAAGGAATTCACACAGCTCTAAGCACCACCATTCACACACACACTCAGATCACTCTACAACTAACAACTGCCACTGACTAATGCTCAAAGCCAGAGACCCTCAGGGGCCTCCTGAGACCCAGCCCACAAACTCCAAAGAAGAACCTTCACCCAAAACAACAACTGGACACCCAGGCAACAGCAGACACAGCTTCTCGTTACCCCCAAGAGGCAAAGAACTCAACCCGAACACAAAGACAAAACTGCTTAACCCACTCGGAAGATCAGGGCACGCAGAACACCAACAAAGAACACACCTCCATGCTGACAGCCCTCACAGCTGGCAGCCAGCCCCTACATGAGGGTAGGGAGGGCTGGAACCAGGCTCCACCCTTTGCCAGACAAGTGAATTGCTTCCACCTGTCCTCCACAGCAGAACAAGGCCTAATGAAGATCAAAGGCCAGTCGGCTGGGGGCAGCCTGCCAGGCCTGCTCTTCTTGGTGCTCTGCCTGGGCAGTTGGAGTGCTCCACGAGGCAGCTGTGGCAGCCTGGATGGTCTGCCTTGGGGCTGCGTGGAGCGGCTGCACTCAGGCCTTGAGGGAGATCCGGAATCTCTGGTGAAGCTGGCTGACTGGCTGGGGAAGCCTTCCGAGGCCTGAAGCCTCCTGGCCGGCCAGTTGGGCCAGGCCGAAAGCCGGCTGGCCGTTCAGGGGAGCACTGCCAGGCGAGAGGTGGCCGGCCGGCTGGCCCATGGAGCTCTGCATTTGCAGACCTCTCCAAGCCGGCCAAAGGGGCCCTGCCAGGCCAAAAGCCCGTAAGTTGTGATCCAGATAAGACAGAAGAGACTGTGCTGGATTTCCCTGGGCATCAAAGTACCGTGAGACGCTCTGATGCCCTCTCGCAATTCTTTCTCCCTCCACCAGCACAAGAGCTGGCGTCAAAAGGCGCAATGACACTGTCACAGGCGTTCTGGAGGTTTTTAAAGGGTAGGCCCCTGATAAGGCTTTATTGATGGTTTTGCCCCTCTACATTTCACTCTAGATCTCCTTGTTGGCCTGGAGAAGGGAAGGCAGCGGGGTGACCTCCTTGCAGCCTTCCAGTACATAAAGGGAGCCTACAAACAGGAGGGGAGTCAACTCTTTGATGGTGTAGCTAATGGCAGGCCAAGGGGAAGTGGTTTTGAGTTGAAGATTGGATGCCAGATTGGATTGTTCTTTCCAGAGAGAGTGGTGGGATACTGGAACAGGCTGCCCGGAGAGGTTGTGGATGCCCCGTCCCTGGAGGTGTTCAAGGCCAGGTCGGATGGGGCCCTGGGCAGCCTGGTTAGTATGAGATGTGATGTAGATGGGATTGACGCATCTGTTTTGCAGCCTCCAGTTGAGCTGTGTGTGTCGTGGGCACCCCATGCCCGCATCAGCGTGGGTAGGGTGTGGCCTTCCTGCGGACTGGGGGTTTGGTGTTTGGAGGCTGGCACTCGGGAGACCCTGTTTCTTCTTTTATGGGTGGCAGCAGTCCAGGTCGGGTGATGGAAGACTCCTCAGGCAGCCTGGACTCCCCACGAAGTGGTGATGCTGCCATCTGCCCCAGTGCATCCTGCACTGGCCTGATCTTCCTTGCCCTCTGCCTGAGAAGTTTAACTGAGTCACATGTCAGTGGGAGCCTGGATGGTCGGCCTTGAGGCTCTGTAGACTCAGCCCTTGTGGAAGATCTTCTTGAGTCGCTTCTGAAAGGTGTTGCTGGCCTCAAGGTGATCTGAGGGGGTGCGGCCTTGGCTGTCTGCAATTTTTGCACCGCATCCTCACGATGGGCTTTTCCTGCTTCCTGCACTTCATCAAGGAAGCTCACGTGTTTGGTTCCCAGTGTTCGGCGCTGGTCTTGTTTGCTTGATGGTACTGCCTCCCCCTGCAGCTCGCAGGTCACCGGCTGCTCTTGGGCTTCAGACGCCCTCCGGATGGGTGGCAGCGGACTGAAAGGACAGAGCGGGAGGGGTCCGCGTGAGTGGCTGATGGCTTTGGGGCCGCATGCTGCAAGCCTGAGCCAGGAGCCTTGGCTGCAACGCAGCCCTCCCCACAGACTGCTCGCCGGCTGCCCCATGACTCTCCTGGGATGCGGAGAGGGGCCAGCCCTGTGAGCCGGGGGGCTCCTGGCGTCCCCATCCCAGCACGGTGGGTGCTGCTGCGTTCAGCACTGTTGGGCGGCCACCAACAGTGACCCTTTGGGGCTAGGGAACGGGCTCTCGCTGTTTCACCCCCATGCACATCCCAGCCCAGAGCCTCCAGCCTCACCTGGCCTTGGAGCTCTCCTTCAGCAGTGAGCTCCTTATCCTACTCAGGTGTCCTCCATCCATGCTGTCTGAGCTCAAGCGTTTGATGAAGGTTGGACGGTCAGCAAATGACACTGGAATGGAGAAGGCAGAGGAGATTCACCGTAAACCCTTTGGCTCACTCACAAGGGGCTCTCAGGCCTGTTCCCAGAACATCTGAGAGGGACGCTCTGCTCCCCCCACTGCTGACATCTGCACCGCCCTCGGACCCTTCCTGACACCATCCCTGGCCCCACTCCTCCTCTCTGCAATTCAGCTCTGTTTTGGGACTGCATTAGTGACGTTGGCTTTGGGAAAGAGGAGCTGGGTGGTGACGATGAGGTGGCAGGGTGGCTTTTGGGGACCATATCCTTCTGCTAGGGAAGGGCGGGGCCTAAGATCCACACATCCTCCTGCCATAGCCAGGGATGAGGGCACGTCACACCCAGCACCTTAGTTTGTGAGAGGCCAACAATTCCTTAGTTTGGGAAGAGGCCGTGCTGAGCTGGCGTGAAGCTTTGACACAAGTCAGAGCCCTTGGCTGATGGTCAGCAAGGGATTTCCCATCTCAAGTATGTTGCCCGTGCCGCGGAAAGGAGCTGGCCGCTGCTTTACCTTTCTTGCCCTGGACAAGAGGTGGCAAAGTGCCTTCTTTCTTTGGTTTCTCCTGACCAGGGATGCTTCGTGAGGACCTGCGTCTTATTGTGGGCGGTGGTTTGGGTACAAACTCCATTTGAAACCTGTACGAGAGGAGAAGACAGCGACCGGTGTGACGCAGCGCTCCAGCAATCCTTGTTGCTCTCTCTGATTGCCTGCTCCCAGGCACATTGTCATGCTGCATGAAGCACACGACTTTCTTAAGTCTTTAGCAGGGTCAGTCGAGATAGGTGAAGGGGAAAGAGTTTCAAACAGCAGGAGGGAAGATTTAGATTGGATATAAGCTTTTGACAGAAGGGTGGCAGGCACCGGAACATCTTGCCCAGAGAGGTGGTGGGTGCCCGGACGGGCATTCAAGGTCGGGCTGGACCAGGCTCAGAGTTACCTCATCTGGCTGTAGGTGTCCCTGTTCCCTGCAGGGGAGTGGGACTAGGTGCCCTGTCAGGGTTCCTTCCATTCTATGATTCTGTGACATATGCTCATGGGCAGGACACTCATGGACACAAGGAACAAGCGCTCCAGAACGAGAGCTGAGCAGGTGCATCAAGCAGCAGCTACAGCCACCAACATACTCACATGGGAAAGACGACAGCGCAGCCAGAGAGCGCCATGGAGGCCACCGGTGCCACCCGAGACACCACCGTGTCCAGCAGCCAGGGGGCCTGCAGGGGAGAAACGGGGAGGATGTGGGACGTCCTCGTGAAGGCTGAGGCACTGGGGACACGAGGAGCCCAAGGCGGGGAGAGCTGACAGCAGCACAGCACTTGCACGGCCCGAGCAGCTGGCCAGGTCCTGGTGGGCTGTGTGCAGGCACAGCAAGGGTCACGGCAGTGCCTGGGCCACGGAGAAACCACACAGCTCACCTTGAAAACAGCTCTTCTGAATGTATCTTTCCCTGATAGCTTCTCGAGGAAGTCAAAGAAGAATTTCATTTGGAACGTCAGTCCATCGATGTGGAGGACGCCGATGTCCTTTAGGACAACAGCAACGTTCTCCCCGTTCTGCAGGCAGCCGGAGAGCAGGGACACGGTGCTCTGGATGCAAGTCCTGAGTGTCTCGCAGCTCAGAGAGGCAGCTGCGGCTGCCTTGCTGTATTCCAGGGGCTCCACCTTCCTATGGACTGAAAAATGCAAGGGACAGAGTTGATGATACGGGTGGTTTTCTACAGGTGCTTGCCTAGAAGTGCTTCTGGTGGACATCAGCCAGAACGGCCTCATGTTTGGACAGGCTCCTCAGAGGAGGAGGTTTGCTTTTGAGAATGGAGGCGCTGGCCGTTTGCCCTGTCCATGAAAGCAGCAAAAGTTGATCCCCCCTCCTACCTGGCAGGGACTCCCTGCGGGCCTTGAGGTGGTGCGTGGCTATGAGATTTGTAGCCAGGTGAAACACGGGCCACCGCAGAGTCAGGGTCCCATCCTCAGTGCGGATGTCTTTGGAGATGGTGTCAAAGGAGCCAAAGGTGGGAATCCAGACCCCCTGCAAGTGGAGAGAAAGGAAGGGCGGAAGGGTTATGGGACGGCTGGAGGAAGAGCCAGAGGGGTCCAAGGTAGGGACAGAGCTCAGGTGCCCTCTGCCGCTGTTCAGAGGCACAAGCCAGGGCATCGGGAATGGCTTTGGGAAGGGGCTGCACAGTCCTCTCCTTCCCCTCGCCCTCCCAAATGCAGCACAGCAGGCAGGGCAGAAGCAGCCTCATGGGATCCAGAGGCTTCCAGAGACCGGCATCAGCCCTGAGATAGACAGTGCCCAGCACAAGTGATCGTGCAGGAGTTGCAGGAAGCCCGTGGGATGCCCAGGAGAGAAATGTGGGGGCAGTTTCCTGCTTTCTGTGGAGGGGAAGACTCAGAGGAAGTCCAGGCTGAGCTGGATGGGGAGAGGAGGAACCCGACAGCCAACACACCTTCTGCAGCAGCAGCTGCTCCCGTACATAGGCGGCCACCGCATCCCAGATGGCAACTCGCTCTGGAGGGCAAAGGAAAAGCAGGTCACACTCTGCATCTGCCGCTTCCCGGCACTGCTACCGCTGCCAGGCGGGAGCGAGGTGGCAGATGGAAAGTGTCATCTCGTGCCAAGGTTGGCTGCAGCACCGCTCCTGTGCTGGCTGTGGACCCGTGTACCTTCGGTGTCGGTGCATGTCGGTCTGGAGGCACGCCTCGCTGCGGGGCCGACCTCGCTCATCCCGTTCCGCCTCGTGCCGGCGGCTTGCTCCTTGTTGGCGCCAGCCATGCCGGAGCTCATCCTTCAGATGCGTCTGCTCTCTGCCAGATGCTCCTTCAGGATGCAGGATCCACCAGCGTGCTCTGCCTTTACACCCCTCCCGGGTGCCCGTGTCACAAACATCGCCACGGCGACGCGATGACAGCGTGGCCGGTGCTGGCCGCTGCCCATTGTGACGCTGGCACCAAGACCTTCAGTCTACTGTTTTAATCTGACCCAGCTGGAAAACTTCACTATCGTTAGTTTCCTTGATTCCTGTGCAATTTTATTTCAGAACTGAAGCTTGATTTAAACAATTTTTTGCAAAGTCTGAAATGAAAGTTGCATTTCTGCTTAGATATAGCTGCTTTGATCCACGATGAATGAAGTCATAAAACAGAGTGTAAAGGGAATTTCTAAACTGCCTGTTGGTGAGTTCATTGTTGAAGGCAACAGGAGAGCCCAGAATGTGGCTTTTGAGAGTAGATTTGCCTCTGCCTCTTACTGAGTTCTGTATTGCATTTTTCTGTGCGTGCAATTCTTTTGACTCAGAAATACAAGTTATAATGAAGGTGAGGTACTTCACAGCACATTAGAGATTTTCAACAAAAATGCATTTGGAAAACACATTATAAACCTAAATGCTGCAGAAGGACATTGATTAGGATTCTATTTAAGGGCAATAGATCCTATCTTTGCGCACAGCCAGAAAATGCTCCTTCTACATTTCACTGATCACCATGTCAGCACCTCTAGGGATCAGCCCGTCGGTTCATTGGAATAGCAGTACACTGACAAAGTGCTGCTGTAATCCTGGAAACCACGGAATGCTCATGGATTTTGTCAGCCAATTTACAGCCTGGTTTCAGCATTGCTGAATAGGCATTTGTTCTCCAGCAGAACATTTCAGAATCTACAGAACATTGCTAATAACTGCAGTGGAACAGGGAGGAATGGTGAAAACAGATTTCTGCTTAGAATGCTTTCCAATTTAGTAACTACTGCATTTTTACTTTCCTAGAATTCTCATGAGCTCTAGATATGCAGTTACATTTGAAAATGCTAAACGAGATAGCAAAACTGAATCATAAACACAGGAAACAGATTCTGTATTCAGTTTCCTGCTTTTCTGTCCTGCTAGCACGTTTGTTGTGCTTTCTACCATTTCGGAACCACAGGAGCTAAAACAGTCTGAACAACAAGAGTCCAAATCCTTGTCTTTGGAAGGCCCGCCCAGTTACCCAACCCCCGAGCAAAGAAAAAGAAGAATCAAGTCCTCAGTCACCACACATAATCAGTCAGCTCTGACATAAAAGCTACCTTTTTCATGCACCTCCACATATGCGTGGGAGAAAAGTGTTCTGGGCATTCAGCAAATGGCTTCCTTCCTTCTGATCACTCAGGCTTTCTGGTGAGAAACTTGATAATGGTTTAAACCAAGCCATTCAGCAAACTCACAGTCCATTGCACACAGTCCTCTTCTGTTGCTGTGGCATCCACAAATGCAGTATGGTTCCACCCTGGAGGGAGGCGCCCAAGTCTCAGGCTCACGAGTTGACCAGCTCTCACAGCTCACTGGGCTGTTCTCACAGCCCTGGCTAACACTGTCCAGGTTAACTGAGTCTTTCCTCCCCGGATTGGGGTTCTCCTCTTCAAAGAGAAATGATTTTAGGTTTCATTTGGTCAAAGCCGGCAAAAATCAATTTGAAAAAAGGCACCTTTCAAATCCAGAAGGTCAACTCCACCTACTCATTCATAAGTTGGTTAATTAAATGTATGGATTTGCCACAGCTGGGAGCATACCTTCAACCGCTCTATTACTTGCCCTCAAGTCTTACATACCAGAGTACAGCTCTTGCCATCCAGTTTTTCATCATCAAGATTGGGGTGCTGTATTTGGATTCACATTCAATTAGTAATCCAAACTCCAGAAGTTATTTATGATTTCCATCCTTCTCCAGTCTCATATCCTCAAAGGGCACTGCTTTACGCTGACTGGGCTGGCTCCTGCCTTTAACTTCACTTCCTTTGGGGCTGCATTTTGGCTCTGCCAGGCATCCCTGATAGCCACACTCCTAACTAATTTAGGATTTAAGATCTCAGTAACTTCTGGGGGTACAGCCTTGTTTTTCCCAGTTTGTGCTAAAGCCAGAGGAGGAGGAGATGGTGGGGAGGGAATGGGGGAGATGGGCGATGGGGAGATGGAAGGGATGGAGGGGGGGGATATAGGGGTTGGAGGTGGGAGGATGGGGGGGAGGAGAGTGGGATGGAGAACAGAGGTGAAAGGATGGACGGAGAAGAGGATGGATGGAGAAGGTGGAAGGAGGGGTGGGCAGAAGTGAAAGGATGGATAAGGGGAGGGATGGAGAACAAGGAAGGAGGGAGGGACACGCACCAGGCCACGTGCTTGGCTCACGTGCTTGGACAGAGAAGGACCACGGCGGCGCTGGAAGCGATGGGCAGAGCCAGCACGGCGTCCCTGCTGCAAAGGGCACTTTTCCTCTCTCCTGCTTTGATTCTCACCAGGCTCTGCAGGGTTTCTTCCACTCCATACCCGCTCAAAGTATCATACAGAGCCAAAGTGGAAAACCTGCTTGCAAAACAAGTGTCGGCACAACCAAGATGAACTGCCAAGCTCATTCCTTTCTTCACTGCATGCTTTTTTCATAATTTTTTTAACAACTCCTCCCACCCAATACCCTTCCAAGCCCAAACTTAACTTTCCTGCTATTCACTGTCTTCTTGATTCTCTTGGCTTTTGCTGCTACTCTTGCCTTGCTTTCCTTTGCAGTGCCATGCACTGCTCTCTCTCTATTTGTTGCCACCCATTCTTTTCTTAGGTGTTCTTCTTTACTTTTTACTTGACTTTCTTTTTTCCTCTTTACCTTTTGTCTCTTTTCTTTATTCAGTTTTCCTTTTTGTCTTTTTTCATATGTTATTTTTCTTTTTTTCTTTTCTTTTTTTTCCCCTTTTTTCTCATTTCCCCCCCCCTTTTTTTTTTCTTTTTTTAAATCATAGCTTTTTCTTCAAACCTCCCCTTTTCCTCTTCTCCCATCCCCTACCCTCCCCTTCCCCCTGCCTTAGCCTACCATTACCATGCCTGCCCTTCACTTACCTTCTCCTCACTTCCTCCTCCTTGATGCTCTTGGCTTTTGCTGCTACCTTGATGCCCAATCTCAACACTTGCCTGCTCTGCTCGCTGCTCTGCCAAGTGGCTCTCAGCTCTGCTCACAGCTTCACGCCTACTGCCTCCCTTCTCTATTCCCTTCTCGTGCCCTTCAGGCTTTTCCTCCCCTTGCTGAGCAAGGCCATGCCCGGTAGCTCCCCTTCGACCTCCTCTGCCCTTTGCCTTCCTCCACAGAGATGCTTGCTTGGCCAGCACTCCTGCCCGCCGCCTAGCCCACAGCCCTCATCTCTTGGGGAGACAGCAAGGTGGCCTGGAGCTACCCACACCTCCTGCCGGGCATGGCTTCTCAGCTTTGCTTCAAGCCCACAACCCAAAGGATTATAACTTACAATAGCAGGTTGAGAGCTGTCTGAGAGACTGTGAGAAATTAAATAGAAGCATTCATCTTCTATACATCAAATAAGTACAAAAATGATGAAGCTAAATGTTCCACAAATTATATTGACTGGTATTAATAAAGAGACATTCACTTCTGAAATACTCAACTACATTTCCATTCGTTGGTACTAGAGATCACGTCTGGACCACAACTGCCCTAGGTATCCTGAAAGGCACCTAAGATTTGTGCACTCTATTTCTGAACTCTCTTCAAGAACTCAGCGAAGCTGAGATGATGGACAGCTGGACTGAAAATGCTGCAGTATCGTACTGATACAAGAATTTCCTGCCTCTGTTTAAGCAGGAGCAGTTTTGAGCACAGAATTATTTCACTGTAACACTTACATTAGATTACTTCTAAAGCTTTCTGTCAGACGTGGGTTTTAGAGAGGGTTTTTAAAATGAGAGTACAGTACCTGGCAAATCAACCTGTGCCCTATGACCATGGAATCTAACAGGCAGGAGTTTGCCATCAGACACAAGTTCCTGAATCACGCAGCAAAATTCAGAAGCAGTGAAAAGCTCTTCATTCACAGTTAGCTTCTAAAAAGTTGTTACGTGCCCTTAACACCTGGGCACTGTACTTTTGTGCCTACTCACCATGAAATGCCTCCACTGCTGCTTCTGGCCAGCTTAAGGCCTCTTTGTTTAGAGACTGAATCCAACGTGCTGGCTCTGTTTTACTTATGCAGAGCAGGTTCTGAAAGGCAACCAGAAACGTGAACAGAGGTTATGTTGGAAGCAAAAAAGCAGCAACAGAGCTTCCAGTGCACAGGCAAACCAAATGCACGCTTGGATTCCCTTTTTGCAAAAAGGGAAGCTAAGAATAGAAACTGAAATTATTCCCAGTATTTATTTCCTTTTCCATGAAAATTGGAGCTAGGTAACTTGACAGATTCCTTTACCTATGTCTTCCATAGGTGTTTTTCTTTGGACGGTTTTTGTTTCTCTGTTGTATTTTTCTTCCTTCCCTTCCTCTCCCTGCAGACTCCCCTCCTGATGTATCAGCAATCCAGAAAGAAAAGGGCTTCAGGTGCTTATCTTTGGTAGCTCGAGGATAAGTGAATTTGAAATTGTACAACTGGTTTCTAAAGAGCTGACCACACAGAGACACAAAGCTTTAAACACGGCTGTGAAAACCAACTCTGCCAACAAATATATGGATTTTTGAGTACTCAATAAAAATAAGTAAATCACAGAATGGTTGAGGTTGGAGACACCTCTGGATCCATGTGCTCAGCAGACTCAGGGCAGGGTTGCTGGGACCACGTCCAGACTGCTTTTGGAGATCCTCACAGATCCACCCCACAACCTCTCCAGGCAACCTTTGCCACTGCTCTGACATCTGCACAGCACGGAAGTGCTTCCTGATGGTCAGACAGAACCGGTGTTCCAGGCTGTGCCTACTGCCTCTTGCCCTGGCGCTGGGCACCACTCAAATGAGCCTGTCTCTGACCTCTCTGAGTGCTCTCTTCAGGCCTCTATAGACATTGCACACTTAGGCATCCCAGCTCTCTCAGCCTTACCTCCTACAAGGGATGCTCCAGGACTTTCATCACCATGGTAGCCCTTTTGGAGCCTTTCTTGTACGTTCGAGTGTCAGAGGAGTCAGAACTGGACCAAGCACTCAGGTGCAGACTCACCAACACTGAGCATAGGGGAAGAATCACCTCCCATCACACGCTGGCAATATTCTGCCTAATGCAGCCAGGAAGCCATCAGCCTTCTTAGCGGCAAGGACACAGTGCTAGCTCGTGTTCCCCTTGGTGTCCACCAGGAGCCCCAGGCTCTTTCCTGCAGAGCTGCTCTCCAGCCGAGTGCCACCAGCATACACTGGTGCCCGGGCTCGTTTCTCCCCAGATGCAGGACTCTGCACTTCTCAAGGAACTCCATGAGACTCTCTATAATGAAGTTACTCCGGGAGGGATCCTGTTTTAGCAGGGGCGTTGGACTAGGCGATCTCCAGAGGTTCTTTCCAGCCCCTACAGTTCTACGATTCCATGATCCTGTGTCAGCCACCTCACAGCCTGGTGAGTGCACTCTGGATGGCTGCATGGCCCTCTGGTCACTCAGTCACTGCCCCCAGTTTTGTGCCAGCTGGCAATCTCCTGAGGGTTCGCTCTGCCCCGCTATCCAGATCCTTAGTGAAGATATTAGAACAGGACCCACTACCGACCTCTCAGGAACTCCTATCATTCCTGGCCTCCAGCAAGACTTGCATCACTGAAATCCTCTTAAGTACCCTTTTCTTCTTAAACATTCCCCTCCTAGACTTTCTTAGAGATACATGATTTCATTTCCTTCATCAACATTTTAAACCCACTACCCATTTGTCAGGTCCCCATGCCTGGGGGTGCTCTTAGCAAAATGAGACTGTTTAGCTATTATTTAGCAGCTGAACATGAGCTGGACGACGGGGAACGTAACTCCTCTGTTACCTGCTGCTCTTGCAACAAGGAACAGTTATCAGACTGCAGAAACTGAGTGGTTTGAAATCGGAATTGATTCCACACTGTCATTTACTCCATTTTCAGCATCCGTTACCACGGAAACTTTTACAGAGAACAGTAGGGGGGAAGTCAGACTCCCTCATTTGTTCTCAACAGCTCAGGGCAAGAGACATCGTGACAGTGCAGGTCCAACAGTACACAGTCCTTTCCACTTGGCTCCTTGTGTGAATTCACTCTCCAACAACAGCAACCAAGCAAAACAAGACTACAAACTATTCCACCCAGAGGTTCCCAGACTCTTCAGGTTATTACCAACTCCAACAGCATAAAATCAAGAACAATAATAAATAAGAACACTCTTTAATTATGGCATTTTTAGGCAGAATCAGAAATACATTTACTTACTCACACAGTCATTACACAGCACTGAGCTGCCTGCTGCACTTTCAGCCCCAGTTTGCTTTAACAAATCTTAGACCACACAACAACACAGGCAGTCATCAGCACAATGATCTTCAGGTAAGAGTAGAAGAAGGCAAGAGACAAAAGTCCCACGAAAGAACAAACAGAAAGCCTAGGTAGAAAGACAGTGCTACAGCACTACAACTCACAGCATGTTCTTACCCAAAGGGGCTTTCCCTTTCCCCCATTCCACAGTACGATTCAATCAAACCCCAGGCTCCTCCCCTAAAATGAGGTACAGTTAATCCATGCCACAGAAACCAGTTGCCAATACAAGGCTTGGGCTGTCACCTCACGGCCACCAACAGTCCCTCCAACACAGCATTTCCACTGCCAAGCCTGACTAACTTCTCAGCTGCAGTGCGCTTTCAGAAGGCAGTACTAGTCTCACTGCTGCTGGGAGAGTGGCAAAGGAACCCAAGTCTGCCTGACAGCTCCACATCGCTCACAGCAAAGCTGCACGAGCAAACAAAACGCTCTCAGCTGCAGAAACGGAGAAACATACTTCACTCCTGCCTTGCACAACTAGAAGCAGAAGGACCTCCACGCCGCTTGGCCTCGCCAAGGAATTCACACAGCTCTAAGCACCACCATTCACACACACACTCAGATCACTCTACAACTAACAACTGCCACTGACTAATGCTCAAAGCCAGAGACCCTCAGGGGCCTCCTGAGACCCAGCCCACAAACTCCAAAGAAGAACCTTCACCCAAAACAACAACCGGATACCCAGGCAACAGTAGACACAGCTTCTAGTTACCCCCAAGAGGCAAAGAACTCAACCCGAACACAAAGACAAAACTGCTTAACCCACTCTGAAGATCAGGGCACACAGAACACCAACAAAGAACACACCTCCATGCTGACAGCCCTCACAGCTGGCAGCCAGCCCCTACGTGAGGGTAGGGAGGGCTGGAACCAGGCTCCACCCTTTGCCAGACAAGTGAATTGCTTCCACCTGTCCTCCACAGCAGAACAAGGCCTAATGAAGATCAAAGGCCAGTCGGCTGGGGGCAGCCTGCCAGGCCTGCTCTTCTTGGTGCTCTGCCTGGGCAGTTGGAGTGCTCCACGAGGCAGCTGTGGCAGCCTGGATGGTCTGCCTTGGGGCTGCGTGGAGCGGCTGCACTCAGGCCTTGAGGGAGATCCGGAATCTCTGGTGAAGCTGGCTGACTGGCTGGGGAAGCCTTCCGAGGCCTGAAGCCTCCTGGCCGGCCAGTTGGGCCAGGCCGAAAGCCGGCTGGCCGTTCAGGGGAGCACTGCCAGGCGAGAGGTGGCCGGCCGGCTGGCCCATGGAGCTCTGCATTTGCAGACCTCTCCAAGCCGGCCAAAGGGGCCCTGCCAGGCCAAAAGCCCGTAAGTTGTGATCCAGATAAGACAGAAGAGACTGTGCTGGATTTCCCTGGGCATCAAAGCACCGTGAGACGCTCTGATGCCCTCTCGCAATTCTTTCTCCCTCCACCAGCACAAGAGCTGGCGTCAAAAGGCGCAATGACACTGTCACAGGCGTTCTGGAGGTTTTTAAAGGGTAGGCCCCTGATAAGGCTTTATTGATGGTTTTGCCCCTCTACATTTCACTCTAGATCTCCTTGTTGGCCTGGAGAAGGGAAGGCAGCGGGGTGACCTCCTTGCAGCCTTCCAGTACATAAAGGGAGCCTACAAACAGGAGGGGAGTCAACTCTTTGATGGTGTAGCTAATGGCAGGCCAAGGGGAAGTGGTTTTGAGTTGAAGATTGGATGCCAGATTGGATTGTTCTTTCCAGAGAGAGTGGTGGGATACTGGAACAGGCTGCCCGGAGAGGTTGTGGATGCCCCGTCCCTGGAGGTGTTCAAGGCCAGGTCGGATGGGTCCTGGGCAGCCTGGTTAGTATTAGATGTGATGTAGATGGGATTCACGCATCTGTTTTGCAGCCTCCAGTGGAGCTGTGTGTGTCGTGGGCACCCCATGCCCGCATCAGCGTGGGTAGGGTGTGGCCTTCCTGCGGAGTGGGGGTTTGGTCTTTGGAGGCTGGCACTCGGGAGACCCCGTTTCTTCTTTTATGGGTGGCAGCAGTCCAGGTCGGGTGATGGAAGACTCCTCAGGCAGCCTGGACTCCCCACGAAGTGGTGATGCTGCCATCTGCCCCAGTGCATCCTGCACTGTCCTGATCTTCCTTGCCCTCTGCCTGAGAAGTTTCACCGAGTCACATGTCAGTGGGAGCCTGGATGGTCGGCCTTGAGGCTCTGTAGACTCAGCCCTTGTGGAAGATCTTCTTGAGTCGCTTCTGAAAGGTGTTGCTGGCCTCAAGGTGATCTGAGGGGGTGCGGCCTTGGCTGTCTGCAATTTTTGCACCGCATCCTCACGATGGGCTTTTCCTGCTTCCTGCACTTCATCAAGGAAGCTCACGTGTTTGGTTCCCAGTGTTCGGCGCTGGTCTTGTTTGCTTGATGGTACTGCCTCCCCCTGCAGCTCGCAGGTCACCGGCTGCTCTTGGGCTTCAGACGCCCTCCGGATGGGTGGCAGCGGACTGAAAGGACAGAGCGGGAGGGGTCCGCGTGAGTGGCTGATGGCTTTGGGGCCACATGCTGCAAGCCTGAGCCAGGAGCCTTGGCTGCAACGCAGCCCTCCCCACAGACTGCTCGCCGGCTGCCCCGTGACTCTCCTGGGATGCGGAGAGGGGCCAGCCCTGTGAGCCGGGGGGCTCCTGGCGTCCCCATCCCAGCACGGTGGGTGCTGCTGCGTTCAGCACTGTTGGGCAGCCACCAACAGTGACCCTTTGGGGCTAGGGAACGGGCTCTCGCTGTGTCACCCCCATGCACATCCCAGCCCAGAGCCTCCAGCCTCACCTGGCCTTGGAGCTCTCCTTCAGCAGTGAGCTCCTTATCCTTCTGAGCTGTCCTCCATCCATGCTGTCTGAGCTCAAGCGTTTGATGAAGGTTGGACGGTCAGCAAATGACACTGGAATGGAGAAGGCAGAGGAGATTCACCGTAAACCCTTTGGCTCACTCACAAGGGGCTCTCAGGCCTGTTCCCAGAACATCTGAGAGGGACGCTCTGCTCCCCCCACTGCTGACATCTGCACCGCCCTCGGACCCTTCCTGACACCATCCCTGGCCCCACTCCTCCTCTCTGCAATTCAGCTCTGTTTTGGGACTGCATTAGTGACGTTGGCTTTGGGAAAGAGGAGCTGGGTGGTGACGATGAGGTGGCAGGGTGGCTTTTGGGGACCATATCCTTCTGCTAGGGAAGGGCGGGGCCTAAGATCCACACATCCTCCTGCCATAGCCAGGGATGAGGGCACGTCACACCCAGCACCTTAGTTTGTGAGAGGCCAACAATTCCTTAGTTTGGGAAGAGGCCGTGCTGAGCTGGCGTGAAGCTTTGACACAAGTCAGAGCCCTTGGCTGATGGTCAGCAAGGGATTTCCCATCTCAAGTATGTTGCCCGTGCCGCGGAAAGGAGCTGGCCGCTGCTTTACCTTTCTTGCCCTGGACAAGAGGTGGCAAAGTGCCTTCTTTCTTTGGTTTCTCCTGACCAGGGATGCTTCGTGAGGACCTGCGTCTTATTGTGGGCGGTGGTTTGGGTACAAACTCCATTTGAAACCTGTACGAGAGGAGAAGACAGCGACCGGTGTGACGCAGCGCTCCAGCAATCCTTGTTGCTCTCTCTGATTGCCTGCTCCCAGGCACATTGTCATGCTGCATGAAGCACACGACTTTCTAAAGTCTTTAGCAGGGTCAGTCGAGATAGGTGAAGGGGAAAGAGTTTCAAACAGCAGGAGGGAAGATTTAGATTGGATATAAGCTTTTGACAGAAGGGTGGCAGGCACCGGAACATCTTGCCCAGAGAGGTGGTGGGTGCCCGGACGGGCATTCAAGGTCGGGCTGGACCAGGCTCAGAGTTACCTCATCTGGCTGTAGGTGTCCCTGTTCCCTGCAGGGGAGTGGGACTAGGTGCCCTGTCAGGGTTCCTTCCATTCTATGATTCTGTGACATATGCTCATGGGCAGGACACTCATGGACACAAGGAACAAGCGCTCCAGAACGAGAGCTGAGCAGGTGCATCAAGCAGCAGCTACAGCCACCAACATACTCACATGGGAAAGACGACAGCGCAGCCAGAGAGCGCCATGGAGGCCACCGGTGCCACCCGAGACACCACCGTGTCCAGCAGCCAGGGGGCCTGCAGGGGAGAAACGGGGAGGATGTGGGACGTCCTCGTGAAGGCTGAGGCATTGGGGACACGAGGAGCCCAAGGCGGGGAGAGCTGACAGCAGCACAGCACTTGCACGGCCCGAGCAGCTGGCCAGGTCCTGGTGGGCCGTGTGCGGGCACAGCAAGGGTCACGGCAGTGCCTGGGCCACGGAGAAACCACACAGCTCACCTTGAAAACAGCTCTTCTGAATGTATCTTTCCCTGATAGCTTCTCGAGGAAGTCAAAGAAGAATTTCATTTGGAACGTCAGTCCATCGATGTGGAGGACGCCGATGTCCTTTAGGACAACAGCAACGTTCTCCCCGTTCTGCAGGCAGCCGGAGAGCAGGGACACGGTGCTCTGGATGCAAGTCCTGAGTGTCTCGCAGCTCAGAGAGGCAGCTGCGGCTGCCTTGCTGTATTCCAGGGGCTCCACCTTCCTATGGACTGAAAAATGCAAGGGACAGAGTTGATGATACGGGTGGTTTTCTACAGGTGCTTGCCTAGAAGTGCTTCTGGTGGACATCAGCCAGAACGGCCTCATGATTGGACAGGCTCCTCAGAGGAGGAGGTTTGCTTTTGAGAATGGAGGCGCTGGCCGTTTGCCCTGTCCATGAAAGCAGCAAAAGTTGATCCCCCCTCCTACCTGGCAGGGACTCCCTGCGGGCCTTGAGGTGGTGCGTGGCTATGAGATTTGTAGCCAGGTGAAACACGGGCCACCGCAGAGTCAGGGTCCCATCCTCAGTGCGGATGTCTTTGGAGATGGTGTCAAAGGAGCCGAAGGTGGGAATCCAGACCCCCTGCAAGTGGAAGAGAAAGGAAGGGCGGAAGGGTTATGGGACGGCTGGAGGAAGAGCCAGAGGGGTCCAAGGTAGGGACAGAGCTCAGGTGCCCTCTGCCGCTGTTCAGAGGCACAAGCCAGGGCATCGGGAATGGCTTTGGGAAGGGGCTGCACAGTCCTCTCCTTCCCCTCGCCCTCCCAAATGCAGCACAGCAGGCAGGGCAGAAGCAGCCTCATGGGATCCAGAGGCTTCCAGAGACCGGCATCAGCCCTGAGATAGACAGTGCCCGGCACAAGTGATCGTGCAGGAGTTGCAGGAAGCCCGTGGGATGCCCAGGAGAGAAATGTGGGGGCAGTTTCCTGCTTTCTGTGGAGGGGAAGACTCAGAGGAAGTCCAGGCTGAGCTGGATGGGGAGAGGAGGAACCCGACAGCCAACACACCTTCTGCAGCAGCAGCTGCTCCCGTACGTAGGCGGCCACCGCATCCCAGACGGCAACTCGCTCTGGAGGGCAAAGGAAAAGCAGGTCACACTCTGCATCTGCCGCTTCCCGGCACCGCTACCGCTGCCAGGTGGGAGCGAGGTGGCAGATGGAAAGTGTCATCTCGTGCCAGGGTTGGCTGCAGCACCGCTCCTGTGCTGGCTGTGGACCCGTGTACCTTCGGTGTCGGTGCATGTCGGTCTGGAGGCACGCCTCGCTGCGGGGCCGACCTCGCTCATCCCGTTCCGCCTCGTGCCGGCGGCTTGCTCCTTGTTGGCGCCAGCCATGCCGGAGCTCATCCTTCAGATGCGTCTGCTCTCTGCCAGATGCTCCTTCAGGATGCAGGACCCACCAGCGTGCTCTGCCTACATACCCCTCCCGGGTGCCCGTGTCACAAACGTCGCCACGGCGACGCGATGACAGCGTGGCCGGTGCTGGCCGCTGCCCATTGTGACGCTGGCACCAAGACCTTCAGTCTACTGTTTTAATCTGACCCAGCTGGAAAACTTCACTATAGTTAGTTTCCTTGATTCCTGTGCAATTTTATTTCAGAACTGAAGCTTGATTTAAACAATTTTTTGCAAAGTCTGAAATGAAAGTTGCATTTCTGCTTATATATAGCTGCTTTGATCCACGATGAATGAAGTCATAAAACAGAGTATAAGGGGAGTTTCTAAACTGCCTGTTGGTGAGTTCATTGTTGAAGGCAACAGGAGAGCCCAGAATGTGGCTTTTGAGAGTAGATTTGCCTCTGCCTCTTACTGAGTTCTGTATTGCATTTTTCTGTGCGTGCAATTCTTTTGACTCAGAAATACAAGTTATAATGAAGGTGAGGTACTTCACAGCACATTAGAGATTTTCAACAAAAATGCATTTGGAAAACACATTATAAACCTAAATGCTGCAGAAGGACATTGATTAGGATTCTATTTAAGGGCAATAGATTCTATCTTTGCACACAGGCAGAAAATGCTCCTTCTACATTTCACTGATCACCATGTCAGCACCTCTAGGGATCAGCCCGTCGGTTCATTGGAATAGCAGTACACTGACAAAGTGCTGCTGTAATCCTGGAAACCACGGAATGCTCATGGATTTTGTCAGCCAATTTACAGCTTGGTTTCAGCATTGCTGAATAGGCATTTGTTCTCCAGCAGAACATTTCAGAATCTACAGAACATTGCTAATAACTGCAGTGGAACAGGGAGGAATGGTGAAAACAGATTTCTGCTTAGAATGCTTTCCAATTTAGTAACTAATGCATTTTTACTTTCCTAGAATTCTCATGAGCTCTAGATATGCAGTTACATTTGAAAATGCTAAACGAGATAGCAAAACTGAATCATAAACACAGGAAACAGATTCTGTATTCAGTTTCCTGCTTTTCTGTCCTGCTAGCATGTTTGTTGTGCTTTCTACCATTTCAGAACCACAGGAGCTAAAACAGTCTGAACAACAAGAGTCCAAATCCTTGTCTTTGGAAGGCCCGCCCAGTTACCCAACCCCCGAGCAAAGAAAAAGAAGAATCAAGTCCTCAGTCACCACACATACTCAATCAGTCAGCTCTGACATAAAAGCTACCTTTTTCATGCACCTCCACATATGCGTGGGAGAAAAGTGTTCTGGGCATTCAGCAAATGGCTTCCTTCCTTCTGATCACTCAGGCTTTCTGGTGAGAAACTTGATAATGGTTTAAACCAAGCCATTCAGCAAACTCACAGTCCATTGCACACAGTCCTCTTCTGTTGCTGTGGCATCCACAAATGCAGTATGGTTCCACCCTGGAGGGAGGCGCCCAAGTCTCAGGCTCACGAGTTGACCAGCTCTCACAGCTCACTGGGCTGTTCTCACAGCCCTGGCTAACACTGTCCAGGTTAACTGAGTCTTTCCTCCCCGGATTGGGGTTCTCCTCTTCAAAGAGAAATGATTTTAGGTTTCATTTGGTCAAAGCCGGCAAAAATCAATTTGAAAAAAGGCACCTTTCAAATCCAGAAGGTCAACTCCACCTACTCATTCATAAGTTGGTTAATTAAATGTATGGATTTGCCACAGCTGGGAGCATACCTTCAACCGTTCTATTACTTGCCCTCAAGTCTTACATACCAAAGTACAGCTCTTGCCATCCAGTTTTTCATCATCAAGATTGGGGTGCTGTATTTGGATTCACATTCAATTAGTAATCCAAACTCCAGAAGTTATTTATGATTTCCATCCTTCTCCAGTCTCATATCCTCAAAGGGCACTGCTTTACGCTGACTGGGCTGGCTCCTGCCTTTAACTTCACTTCCTTTGGGGCTGCATTTTGGCTCTGCCAGGCATCCCTGATAGCCACACTCCTAACTAATTTAGGATTTAAGATCTCAGTAACTTCTGGGGGTACAGCCTTGTTTTTCCCAGTTTGTGCTAAAGCCAGAGGAGGAGGAGATGGTGGGGAGGGAATGGGGGAGATGGGCGATGGGGAGATGGAAGGGATGGAGGGGGGGGATATAGGGGTTGGAGGTGGGAGGATGGGGGGGGAGGAGAGTGGGATGGAGAACAGAGGTGAAAAGATGGACGGAGAAGAGGATGGATGGAGAAGGTGGAAGGAGGGGTGGGCAGAAGTGAAAGGATGGATAAGGGGAGGGATGGAGAACAAGGAAGGAGGGAGGGACACGCACCAGGCCACGTGCTTGGCTCACGTGCTTGGACAGAGAAGGACCACGGCGGCGCTGGAAGCGATGGGCAGAGCCAGCACGGCGTCCCTGCTGCAAAGGGCACTTTTCCTCTCTCCTGCTTTGATTCTCACCAGGCTCTGCAGGGTTTCTTCCACTCCATACCCGCTCAAAGTATCATACAGAGCCAAAGTGGAAAACCTGCTTGCAAAACAAGTCTCGGCACAACCAAGATGAACTGCCAAGCTCAGCTCTCACTACAGAACCAGTTATTTGTGACTACACCTACAACTATCAGCCCCCATCAAACTGGCAAATGTGCATTCTGGGGTGCATTAAAAAGAGCGTGGCCAGCAGGTCGAGGGAGGTGATCCTCCCCCTCTACTCTGCCCTGGTAAGGCCTCATCTGGAGTACTGTGTCCAGTTCTGGGCTCCTCAGTACAATAAAGACAGGGATCTCTTGGAAAGAGTCCAGCGGAGAGCCACAAAGATGGTGAAGGGCCTGGAGCATCTCCCCTATGAAGAAATGCTAAGTGATCTGGGTCTGTTTAGCGTTGAGAAGAGAAGACTGAGAGGGGACCTGATCCAGGTCTATAAATATCTGAGGTGTGGGGGCAAAGTGGCGAGGCCAGACTGTTTTCAGCAGTGTGCGGAGACAGGACAAGGGGAAATGGCAGAAGCTGGAGCATAGGAAGTTCCGCACCAATGTGCGCAAGAACTTCTTTACGGTGAGGGTGACGGAGCACTGGAACAGGCTGCCCAGGGAGATTGTGGAGTCTCCTTCTCTGGAGATATTCAAGACCCACCTGGACGCCTACCTGTGTGACCTGGTGAAGGGATCCTGCTTTGGCAGGGGGGTTGGACTCGATGATCTCTGGAGGTCCCTTCCAACCCCTACGATTCTGTGATCCTGGCCTGTATCAGAAATGGTGATGGCAGCAGAGCAGGGAAGTGATTGTCCCGCTGCACTCAGCTCTGGTGAGGCTGCAGCTCGAGCGCTGTGTTCAGTTCTGGGCCCCTCACTGCAAGAAGGGTCTCAGGAAGACCTCACTGCTCACTGTAACTCCTGAAGGGAGGCCGGGGTGAGCTGGGGGCTGGTCTCTTCTCTCATGTAACAGCGATAGGACGAGAGGGAATGGCCTCAAGTTGCACCAGGGGAGATTCAGGCTGGACGTTAGGAAATATTACTGCTCCAACAGAGTGGTCGGGTGCTGGAATGGGCTGCACTGGGAGTGGTGGAGTCACCAGCCCTGGAGGTGGTCAAGGAACACTGAGACGTTGTGTTGAGGGATGCGGATTAGTGAGAGCTATTGGTGATTTCAACCCTGGTGATGGTGTGATTCTGTGATTCTGGATGGGGGATTCAGGGGGTACACTGGCGGAGAGGGGGGGAAAGGAAGAGGAACATCAGAATGGGGGAATAGGAGGGGTGCGACAGGGGAAGGGGACGAGGAAAGGCACCCTGGGGGTCAGAATGGGGAATGGGGAGGGAACTGAGAAGGGGGCAGTGAGGTGGGGGGTGGAGGAGGACTGCAGGAATCAGAATGGGGGAACTGGAGTTGGGAGGGTGCTCCAGTATTCAGGTGCGAAGGGGAGCACAGAGGAGAGTTTGACCCTGGAGGTCAGAAAGAGGGACTGGGGGGTTGCAGGCCAACCACTGGGGGGACTCACCAGAGCTGAGTGCAGGGGACACAGAGCACCTCCTGCCGCAGGCTGAGGCCCTGAGTGACAAAGAAGCCCCACGGGGCCAAAGCAGAGCAGCATGCGGCCCCTGGCTCCCTTAGCCCCAGTCCCCATCTCGGTGTCCCCCTCCCTACCCATACACCCACCTGTAGAAGCTGAGGCAGCGCATTGTACTGTGGAGTACTGCATCCAGATCTAGGGCCCTCAATACAAGGAAGGCAGAGAGATGTTGAGAAGGTGCAGAGGAGTGCCACAAAGATGATCAGAATGCTGCAGCACCTCCCCTGAGCAGACAGGCCAAGGGAGCTGGGCTTGTTCAGCTTGGAGAAAAGAAGGCTGGAGAAAAGAAGGCTGGAGAAAAGGGCGAGTGAATGGCAGCCTTTCAGGACCTAATGGGAGCCTCTAAAGAGGAGGGAAGTCAACTCTCTGAAAGGGTAAAGAACAGCAGGACAAGGGGAAATGGTTTGAAGTTAAGGCAGGGAAGATTTAGGTTGGATGTCAGGGAGACATTCTTTACTCAGAGAGTGGTGAGGTGCTGGAACAGCTGCCCAGAGAGGCTGTGGATGCTCCATCCATCCCTGGAGGTGTTGAAGGCCAGGTTGGATGGGGCCCTGGGCAGCCTGGTCTGGTATGAAATGTGGAGGTTGGTGACCCTGCCTGTGGTGGGAAGGTGGTAGAGATGATGCTTAAAGTCCATTCCAACCTGGGCCATTCTGTGTGATTCTGTGACTCTATCCTGCTTCTATCAGCGCTCCAGGCCATCCTGCAGGCTGTTGTGCAGAGCGCAGAGCTCTGCTTCCCGGCCCTGTGCTCTCCAGCACTCTCCTGTGAGTTCCACCTCCCCCAGGAATCTCCTGTTCCCAGGAACCTCAGCTGCTGCCCTGCACCCACATCTGCGTGCACATACGTGTGAAGAACCACAAACCCACGTGCAAGACTTCCCCGCACACAAACCTGTGCATTTACACGCACATGCAAGCACATCCTTGCACACCAACACGCACACTCCACCCATGTGCATGCAAATGTGTGAAAAATCACAAAACCGTGTGCAAATACCTTGATGCACACATCCCTGTTCATACACACTCATGTGCAGACCCATCCCATTGCACACCCACATGCAGGAGTACAGGAGCGCAGCCCCAGCCTTGCACACAGCCATGTGCACACACACACATGGAAAACTAAAAACCCAGGCCATTCTATGATTCTGTGATTCTATGATCTCTGCACACCCCTGTTTGCACACATACCTGCACTCACAGCTCTATGACCAAATGCCACTCCCACGGCTCAGCCAACACGCAGACGGTGGGAAATGTCAGGAGGAAAGATGCCCTGTTACGCTCCTTCATTCTCCTCTCTTTAATGAAGGCACTGGGGCACAGCTGTAGCCCCATCCTGAGATGAGGGTTGCTGCGGGATTCCTCGTTTGGACGCTGCAGGTTAACCTGGAGCGCAGTCTGAGGGACACTCCTCATGTGCTCTGCAGATGGAAGATGTGCCAGGAGCAAAGAAAACACTTCCACAGGCAGCGCAGGGATGGCGTTCCTGGGCCGGGCGGAGACATACAGAGCAGAGCCCACTGCCCTGGGATCTGCAGCACTGCAGAAGGGCTCAGGGTGCAGCACTGTGGCACAATACAGTGAAGACGCCAGGTTCAGCAGCGCCAGGTGGGCTGTGGGGGTCCTGGGACGGTGATGGGGGTCCAGTCAGAAACTGTGGGGAGCTGTGAGATCCAAGGGGGTCCTGGAATGGGTAAGGGAGGTCCGAAGGAAGAAACAGGGAGGGGATAAGGAGGAAGCCCAGAGCAGGGATAAGGGTTGTTGATGGGAACTGTGGGTCGCTGTGAGGTCCTGGGCTGGATGTGAGGGAGGAGTACCAGGTCTGAGGAGGTCCTTAATGAGCTATGGAGATCTGTGGGGGGGTGTATGAATATACATGTGGGGGACATGGGATGGATGTGGAAACAGAGCCTGCAGGAGCAGAATGCTCTTCAGGAGAAGGCAAGACATGCGCTGCAGGTGGGACACAGACTTATGGGGAGCTATGGGGACATAGAGGGAAGGGGGGGATGTGAGGAGTGGTCTGAGGTAAAAAGGTGGGGCAGTGTTGGAATGCCTTTATTTCTTCCTGAGACGGGACTGGGGGTCCCTGTAGCCCAAAGGTGGGGCCACGATCCATGACCCCACATGAGCCTAACCCCAAGATGACCACATAACCCTGTATGTGTGCGACCCCATGGCGGCACGTGACCCACAGCCCTGTGTGAACCATACCCCCACATGACCCTGGCACTCCCTGACCCTGCCTGCCCCCATCATGCTGCGACCCACTGCCACGTGGCCCCAGAACTCTGGGATCCCTGCCCCCACCATATAACACACTGAGACCCGTAACTCCCTATCACCCAACCTGACCCTACAATCCCTTCTGACCCCATTACTGTGACCCAGAACCCCATCTGACCACATAACTCTGTGCAGTGCCATCTGACCCTACGTCACCCCATAACTCTGTGACCTGCAGGACCCCCATGTGACCCACGACCCCCTGTGCTAACCCCATGTGGCCATAGAACCATCTGTGTGTGGGGAAAAGGCATCTTCTCCTCAGGGTGGGACTGCCCCAGAGCTGCCCCAAAGGCGACATGGGGTGGGCTGGAGCCGTTTCTCTGAGTTTGGAGAGATGGGAACTGTCCAAAAGGGCCAGAAGAAGGACATGAATGCTTCTGCAGGGAAACACCTGTCACAAGGTTTGGTGGCAAAGCAATCCCACCGAGACTGAGGAAGGGGCTGGAGCTTGGGTGCTGCGGTGCTGCGTGGCAATGAAGGAGACTTGAACCAGGGATGGAGCTGGGACGGACTGCAGGAAATCAACTCCTTAATGGGGACAGTGGGAGAAGAAATCCAAGTCAGCTGCAGAAGGAACAGCAGACCTCCTTACAAAAAGGCGTCCCAGACTGGGGACGTTGGAGCAGTAGGGACAGTGGTAAAGAAATGGCTCCAACATCAGGTCTTGGAGCAATTACTGCAAAGACCCCGAGAAATGGACAAAGAGCTCTGATGGCAGCGCAGCACGAGGAGGAAGGAATGCATGGTGGTGCAGAAGGAGAAGGATGGAGAACAGCAGCGGTGGGATTCCCCTTTTGCACGGTCACCCACCGCTACGGGACTCTGCAACAAGAAGCTGCACCCTGCTGTGGTCAGCACGGCTGTGCTGAGCTGTTACGGTCAGGAAACATTCTAACATCTGCACGGATAGCAGGATAAGTAGGATCAGAGTGAGAGCTGTGCTGTTGTTCAGCAGACAGATGCTGAGCAGAGCACAGCAGGACCAGGATGTTCGGACCAAAGTAAGGTGGAGACTGCACACGAGGGAAGGCACAGGTGCAGGACAGAGCATGAGACACAGCAATGGCAACAGCTGTCAGAAATCCTGCCTGCCTGTCTGCATAGGAAAGAAAACAATCACACCAAAAGGACCAGGTTGGCCACAGACCTCACCTAGAGAAACAGCAGAGCGGATGCGTGGCCTAGACTGTGAGCCTGCAGTCCCCAGCCAAGAGGGAACAGGAGAGCAGGGACTGCCAAGGGAGGAGAGCTACAGGAGCAGAAGGAGCTCAGTGAGCAGCTGCGCCTTTTCTCCCTCACCACAAGGAGGGAGAGTGCAGAGAAGCCATAGCAATAACAGATGAGCTTTGCTGCTGCAGGGAGAGCTGTGCCTGATGGAAGAGCAGTGATGAGAGCGTTTCTTGCACAGCCCATGGGCACTTGGGGGGATCTGCAGGGATGGGGGAAGCCCTACAAAGCTGTGGGACAGACAAAGGACACGGATGGGAGGACCCCAAAGGGGCACTTTGGGGCAGCTATGGGGCACAGCCACACCTAGGAGCTGCCTTTACCCAACACACCGCTGGTGGTGGAACTGCTGCTGGCCACGGGCCGTGGGCAGTGATGGGGCTGTTCTGGGCTGCTCTAGGATGGCTCTGGGGCTGCTATGAAATGGGGCAGCTATGGGACACAGCCACAGCTCAGTGGGGTTGATGTTCCCGCACACAGAGCTGGTGGTGAATCTGCTCTGATCATGGAACCTCTTCCATAGCCCCCCGGACTCCCAGCTTGCCCAGCAAGATGGGGGCAAGCCGGGGGTCAGCAGATGTTATAGGCAGCTGATGTACAGCGACCCCAGAGCCACCCTGTAGCGTCCCCTGAACGACCCCAGAACAGACCCATCACTGTCCACAGCCTCATCCAGGGTTGTAGTGCTCACAGGGATATGGGTCATGTGGAGCCTTGCGGTCATGCCGAGCTCTATGGGGTTTTGGGGTCATGTGGGGTTATGGATCAGGGCCCCACCTTTGGGCCACAGGGAACCCCAATCCCCTCTCAGGAAGAAATCAAAAAATGCATTCCAGCACCACCCCACATCCCCCATTCTCACCCCAAACCCCTCCCCACATGACCCCAGACCCTCTACATCCCCATGCCACCCCACGTTCCCACACCCACAAGTCCCACCTTTACCTCACACGTTGCCTTCTCCTGCGCAGCACTCTGCTCCTGCAGCCTGTGGCCCATATCCCCAGTGCTCCCACATCACTTTCACCCACATCTGTGTTGTGCAGGAAGTGCTGCAGCTCCACATTCCTCTCCAGCAGCAGCTGCCCCTGCCCCAGTATTATTTGGTTGTATGGGTTCTGGAGGGAGAAGGGGGTGAGGAGGGGCCCAGGTTGGCTATTGGGGTCCTGGAATAGTGGCAGGGGTCCTGTCAAGGACTGTGGAGGTCTCTGACGTTGCTAAGGAGCCCTGGAGGCGATAAGGGAGATCTGAGGGAGGAAATAATGGGGGTCTGCTGGAGTCTAGTGGGGAATATGGGGTGCTGCTGGGGGCTATGGAGGTCTGTGAGGTTTTGGGCCAGCTGTAGTGGAGAAGTTCCTAGTCTGAGGAGGTCATTAAGAGGAAATGGGGTCTGTGCTGGGCTACTGGGATCTTGCAGGGAAAGTATTGAGGGAGGAGGGAGGTGTCGGGGCTCTGAGGGAATTATGGGTGGGCTGTAAAGGAAAGGTAATGGGTTATCTTGGGGAAAGCAAGGGGCAGCCATGGGGGATGGAAGGAACACCTACAGGAATGCAAGGGGAATCTGGGCTGGGGCAAGGGGACGGCTAGGGGAAGAACAGGGGAACGTCCCAGGAACGGAGTTCTTCTTTCAAATCCACATCTGCTACTTCCTGACGTAGCTGCAAGACTGCCAGAGAAGCTGCAGTACCGCTGCCCATTCAGCTGCCTGTGTCAGAAAGAGCTGCATGTTAGTGGGTGCAACTGCCACTACAAGGCCAACTCCATAATTGCAGACACAAAACCATCACCTTCAGTATCTGTTACAGGCTGACGACCGTGCCCTTGCACAGGAACCATTCCCACACAGCAAGGGAACTCCTTCACTGCCTTAGGATGCGGAAGAGGAAGAGCCCCAAAGCCTTCACAAGATGCTATCTTGCCACCAACTTTGGAAGCTACACACACCTTCTCCTTTGAGAATTAGCAAGATGAATCAATGCACGTTGCTGCTGGAGAGGGCTGTGCTGCATCTCCTGCTGCCATCCTTGGGTTGTCATCGTGATGCCAATCCACAGAGCACTTTGAAGGGCAGTAACCTTGCAAGAAAGAACAGAGAGCAGAGAGCTCTGCCGTGCATTTCCTGTTAGAACACAGAGATGAGCTGTACAGCCCTTGCTCTCAGAACACACACCGTTTCTCTTACCAGCTTTCCATTCCTGCACAACGCTGTTCAAACCCCTCCTCCATCTCTCCCTTCATACACAATGCACAGCCTCTCCCCAGCAACGAGCTCTGTGCTGTTTAATGCCTGTGCCATCATCGGGACCTACAGAAGAAACCTTGCGGTTAAGAGGGTTAATTAGACAAGCGCTCTGTCTGGCAGAATTCACCATCTTAAGCACTTTAAAGAAGCGTCTTCTTGAACGCCCTGAATCTCTGTGACACATCAGGAGATGCTGAACTAAACCGGCAGCCTTCTCAAAAATGGAAGGGCTCTTCAGAGCCAGCTGGAAGGGGAACAAGATCCTAGGGGGGCTGTGGAGCTGGTAAGGGAGGTCTGAGGGAGGAAATACAGATGCCTGGATGCCTGGTGCTCAGGCACAAGCAGAAGTGCTGATGGAAAATCACCACACAGCACAGACTGAGTCGCTGGTACCTTGCAGTGAGGAAAGGCTGAGATACACAACGTCCTCACCTGCCTGCTTCTTGGAAGTGGAGGTTCAGCAGCAGCTCCACTCGTGATTAAGTCCTCCAAAAACCTTCTTCTTTCTTCCTGATCAGGAGACTGGATAGTGAAACCTTCTCCAAAGCCATTATGAAACTATATCTGTACCTGAAGCCCAAGGAGAAAACACGTGTCAGATTTAAGACCACAAAACAGTGCTATTCTATTCCAATCAAACTTCAGTTCTGATTTAAGTTTCACGACTGGCATTTCAGCCACCCTGCTATGGATAGGTTAAACCTATGGATAGGTTATAGGGTGGGAGAGGAGGGTGAGCCTTCTAGCCCAACGTCCCCTTATAGCCTACCATCACCCTATGGCCCCACACAGCCACTTATGGAACCACATCTGCCATACACCTCCTATAGGCCCATATCTCCCTATATTCCCCCACTGCCCCCCTCAGCCCCTCTACGTCCCCCCAAAACTTCCCATAGCATAACAACCCTCTCTATAGACCCTCCCCAGCCCCCTATCATCCTATAGACCCTCCCATTGCCCACCACAAACCCCTATAGTCCCATTAACCCTTTAAAGGTCTATAACTTCCTGAAGGGAGGTTGTAGTGAGCTGGGGGTCGGCCTCTTCTCTCGTGTCATTAGTGATAGGACCAGAGGGAATGGTTTCAAGCTACGGCAGGGGAGATTCAAGCTGGACATTAGGAAGTATTACTTTTCAGAAGGGGTGATCAGGCACTGGAATGGACAGCCCATGGAGGTGTCACCGACCCTGGGGTGTTCAAGCAAAGACTGGATGTTGTGTTGAGGGACATGGTTTAGTAGGAGCTATTGGTAGTGGGTGAACGGTTGGACTGGATGATCTTTTAGGTCTTTTCCAACCTTGGTGATTCTATGAAAGGAAGGGGGGAGCCTTCTAGCCCCACAGCCCGTAGAGCCCACCCTAGAGCCCCCTATCACCCTATGGCCCCACACAGCCCCTTAGAGAACCATATCCCCCATACACCCCCTTGTAGTCCCATATCCCATAAGAACTCTCCTATAGCCATCCCACTTCCCCTTATAGATTCCCCCAAGAGCCCCCCAGTCTTTTATACCCCTCCCATATCCCCTTATAACCCGTCTATAGTCCCCCCACATTTTCCTATAGCCCCATAACACCCTATAGCCACAATAAAGCCCCCTATACTCCCATATCCCCCGTAACACTTTGATAGCCCATGCATATCCCCTTATGATCTTCCCTTACAACTGTATAGCTCCCCAAATAGCCACCGACAGTCCCACGCCCCCCCAGCTCCCATAGCACCCTATATCTCTCTATAGCCCTAAAACACCCCCTAAAGCCCCCCCAGTGCCTTATAGCCCCATATCCCCCTCTATCCCCCACATAGCCCCCTTTTCTCCCATATCCCCCATACTACTTCTAGAGTCCCCACAGCTTGCTATTGCCCCAAATCTCCCTGTAGCCACAATAAAGCACCCTATAGCCCCACAAACCCCTATATCCACCCCTAAGGCCCCCGAAGCCCTAGAGCCCCATACCCTCCTATCACCCACGCAGCCCTATATCCCTCTACAGCCCCCCTAAAGCGCCTCATAGCCCCACATCCCTCCTGATAGCCCCCCAACCCCATATTCCCCACACAGTACCTATACCCTCACATCCCCCGACACTCCCCCACATCCCCGATATTCCCCCACATTACCCCATACCCCCCCAAACCCCATATTACCCCACAGCCCCCCTGTAGCCAAAACAGCCCCTAAACTCCCACATCCCCCCGGATCTCCCCCACCGCCCCCCGGACCCACAGCTCACCTCAGCCCCGGGGGGCACCGGGAGCAGCGCCGGAGGCCTCGGGGGGGCACGGCCCGGATGCGGGCAGCAGCGCTGCGGCGGTCGGGCCCCGAGTCCTTCAGCCGTCCCAAAGCCCCGCATCCCGCGCACGGTTCCTCTCCCCGGCCCCGGCCCAAGCCGTTCTCCCGCACACCTCCGGCTTGTGCCGCTTTCCTCAGCACCGCTCCCGTCGTGCCGCGGCTCCGTCTCGGTGCTGCCCGCACAGCTCCGGCGCGCAGCGCCTGCGCCTGCGGGACCGGCGGCGTCGGAGAGGAAAGACGGCGGGCTCCGAGCCGGAGGCAACGGCCGCTCCCGCGCTCGGCGCCTCAGCCAATCGGAGCCGGCGGCGCTGCCGCCGACCAATCCGAGACCGGAGGCGGGCCGGAACTGCCGCCGACCAATGAGAGGCGCGAACGGACCGGAAGTGTCGCCGACCAGTGAGAGGCCGGGGGCGGGGCGGAGCGGCTGTGGGGGCGGGGCCTCGGGGTGCTCTGTATTGCCATAGGGGATGGGATTGGGATCGGAATTGGGATCGGGGATGTGGGATTGCGATTGGGATGAGGGATTGAGATTGACAGGTGGGTGATGGGCTTGGGATGAGGGTCTGGGAATGAGATTTGGAACTGGGATTGGGATGTGGGCTGTAGGATGCGGGGTTGGGATGTTGACTGTGGGCTCGGAATGTGAGATTTGGGACTGGGCTGTGGGAATATGGATGTGGGATCTGAGGGCAGTGCTGTGATGCCTGAGGTCACCCGGAGTCACTCTGTGATCAGCCCACAGCTGTGTGTTCCAAAGAACAGCCACTGAGGTCAGGGGCAGCAGTCCAGGCAGGGAGATGCTGTGGTGGGAAGCAGGCTTGGTGCCGACGTCCTGCAGGGAAACGGGTGCAGACTGCATGGGACAGTGTAGGACAGCACGTGGTGGAGATGGCTGAGGGGCTGGCAACGCTGGAAGGCCCTGACGGAGCCACGGTCTTTGTCCAGCAGGCCGTGGATGGTGTCTGTGGTACAGAGAACCGTGAGGGGACACGCTGTCCTCGTGGCACTGGGGTCTCGTGGCCTCCTTGTGCCCCATGCAAAGGCTCCCACTGCTCCAGGAATAGTCTCGATCCTGCATAAGGGACAGGATCTCCCTTCCAAAGGTCTGGGCATCAGGGTTTGGCCTTGCTGCTCCATAAGGCAAAGGATGCTGTTCTCAGCATCACAGCCACCAGCACAGCGCCTTTGTCTCCCTGTAATCATGGCTTCCAATTATCTGCTCTAACAAGTCCCTGGGGGCCGTGTTGGCAATGGCTCTCAGCGGGGCCCATTCATACTCCCAGAAACTTCCTTCCAACTTTATCTTCCTGAGCACTTTGTGCAGTCTTCTCTCAGCACTGGAGGATGATGGACTCAGCACCAAACACCCCAAGGAGACCAGTACAACCCCGAGAGCCCTCAAGTGCTTTGTGCCTTCCTGACATCTTCCTCAAGTCTTCAGAACCTGTACAGCTAACTGGAGAGCTATCAGGAGAGCATGTAAAGTGGAAGAGCCCAAAGTACATTTAATGAGTCTATTTATTAATTTATATTTCCCCCGGCATTAATAGCACATTAAGGCAGCACTCTGCAGTCCATCTTCATCCAAGGCGTCTCCTAATGAGGTTTGCTCTTTCACTGTGTGGACAGACTTTCTCCTCAGCCTCCCAAGCCCATTACTGCTCACATTGGCCCCGTGGGATTTTCATCCCTTTTCCTCACATCAGTCTTCTCTGAAATTTGCAGCTCAGTGTTGCTTTTCCTTTGCATCAACTCCCACTTGCCTTCCTCAGAGACCAGCTGCACATGGGCACAGAGGGATTCCTCCTTGTTGCCAACAAAGGGGAATCAACACGATGCAATTGAATGAACAGTAAAACACTCTCCTCAGCTGGATGCCATGTTCAAGCTGTCTGCCTTCCAGGGGGAATTTCGGTGCCAGAAGAACTTTTGACAGAGAAAGTACATACAAACACAAATAAGAAGTTGAGTAAAGAATTCATTAGACTTCTGAGATGGCCCAAGTTTCCAACTTATGGGAGCTCCTAGAGTAACCAGATAGCTGGGAGGTATCTGAAAGAACAAAGAGCAAAGGGAGGGGGAAATCTGGAGAGCAGTGGGAAGGGCACATGCCCACACTGCCTGCAGAAAACACGACCTTAGCCATGGTCATTTATTCAGGAGAGCTGGAAACACCTGCAGGGAGTGGGAGATCAAATACAGAGGTGAGACCAAGCAGGGCTAGCAGCTGCCTGTGTCCCAGCACCTGAATGCTTTTGTGTCCTCCAAACACAGTTCTGGAAAACAGTGACACAATAAATCTCCTCAAAGACTGGTATTTCCAATAAGGAGAGAAACCAGGCCCCAAAGCAGTTTAGAAACTGAGAGGTGTGTTGGCACATTTTCTGTGATTTGGATCTTTCTCTTCAGTTCTTTGTTCCAGTTTTATTGACATTACATAACATCTTTCACACCTACAGCCTCAAAACAAACACACAAACAAACAAAACAACAGAAAAAAAAACATCTTTGACAGTGATAGGCCCAAGGAAAATGGTTACACACTAAAAGAGAAAATAAGATTAGATGTTAGGAGGGAATTCCTAATGTCCTTAACATCAGGTTGTGAGGCAATGGAACAGATTGCCCAGAGAAGTTGTGGATGCCCCATGCTCAAGGCAAGGACAATGACACGGGGGTTGGAACTTGATGGGCTTTAAGGTCCCTACCAATCCAAGCTATTCAATGATGTATGTTGGAAATATCCAAACACTTTATCAGGACGATATCTCTGATAAAGCAGATTTTATTTGCAATTGCAATGGAGGGGCCTCCTGCAAGCAGGACAGCACTCAGAAAACAGCGTTACATCTTTTATTCCCTATTGCCCGATGCTTCTCTCTTTCTCCCCCAGTTCCTCATTGGCTGAATACTTTAGGTTCCCAATCTTCTCAACGCTTCACTAAACATACAAACACTGGACAAACATAGATCTCTGCTGGCTAAGTGTAAACTTCTAATTAATTAATTAACGTCTGACCCTCACTCCACACTTGGTTATTGTTTCTGGATATCTGCTTGACCTCCCTTGCATAGAGATAAGCTCGGAAGGAGGAAAGTTCTTCTACAAACCAGTTGCCCTTTTTAGTATCTAATGCAGAAACAACATTCCATTCCCACAGACACCACAGAGTGACGTCCGCTCAGAAATTGTACAAAGACAAGTGATAGCTGGCAACCTACTGCTGGGAACCTGTTTTGGCAGGGGTGGTGAACGTGGTGAACCCCCGCTGGTCCCTTCCAACCCCTACGATCCCGGGTTCTACTTTCTGTTCACAAATCTGATGTCATCCAATCCAACGTCCCGCTTTCTTAACTCAGCCGATATCCCCTCTTCGTTCCTCTTCCTTCCTTCAGGTGATCCTGCCCACAATGTCCATGTGAAATGTCTCATCCTGCTTGGAAGGCTGTGAGGAAAGCAAATCTCTGGGATCCCCCAAACAAAGCACTCCCTGCCCGGCAGGGTCGCGGGAGCCATGGAGTCATGACTGTGACACAGAGGATCAATGCCGGCTAATTTATGGAGCGTTCTAACAAGGAATCAACGACTTCCAGGCAAAACTAAGCAACTTTCTGACCACAGGTCATCAGCGTTACGGGTAGAGTACTTTGGAACAGTACTTGTTTCCGTATCTCCTTCTTGAACATCACTTCAGGCAACGGCCACTAAAGGAAAACAAGTAATACTACACTGAGAGCAAAGAAAAGGAGAGAGAGAAAACAGTGAGCAGTCAGCGCTCCCACCCGGGGCGGGCAGCAGGCTGCTGGTGCCAGCATCACAATGGGCAGCGGCCAGCACCGGCCACGCTGTCATCGCGTCACCATGGCGACGTTTGTGACACGGGCACCCGGGAGGGGTATGTAGGCAGAGCACGCTGGTGGGTCCTGCATCCTGAAGGAGCATCTGGCAGAGAGCAGACGCATCTGAAGGATGAGCTCCGGCATGGCTGGCGCCAACAAGGAGCAAGCCGCCGGCACGAGGCGGAACGGGATGAGCGAGGTCGGCCCCGCAGCGAGGCGTGCCTCCAGACCGACACGCGCCGACACCGAAGGTACACGGGTCCACAGCCAACCTTGGCACGAGATGACACTTTCCATCTGCCACCTCGCTCCTGCCTGGCAGCGGTAGCGGTGCCGGGAAGCGGCAGATGCAGAGTGTGACCTGCTTTTCCTTTGCCCTCCAGAGCGAGTTGCCGTCTGGGATGCGGTGGCCGCCTACGTACGGGAGCAGCTGCTGCTGCAGAAGGTGTGTTGGCTGTCGGGTTCCTCCTCTCCCCATCCAGCTCAGCCTGGACTTCCTCTGAGTCTCCCCCTCCACAGAAAGCAGGAAACTGCCCCCACATTTCTCTCCTGGGCATCCCACGGGCTTCCTGCAACTCCTGCACGATCACTTGTGCCGGGCACTGTCTATCTCAGGGCTGATGCCTGTCTCTGGAAGCCTCTGGATCCCACGAGGCTGCTTCTGCCCTGCCTGCTGTGCTGCATTTGGGAGGGCGAGGGGAAGGAGAGGACTGCGCAGCCCCTTCCCAAAGCCATTCCCGATGCCCTGGCTTGTGCCTCTGAACAGCGGCAGAGGGCTGTCCCTACCTTGGACCCCTTCGGCTCTTCCTCCAGCCGTCCCATAACCCTTCCGCCCTTCCTTTCTCTCCCACTTGCAGGGGGTCTGGATTCCCACCTTTGGCTTCTTTGACACCATCTCCAAAGACATCCGGACTGAGGACGGGACGGTGACTCTGCAGTGGCCCGTGTTTCACCTGGCTACAAACCTCATAGCCACGCACCACCTCAAGGCCCACAGGGAGTCCCTGCCAGGTAGGAGGGGGGATTAAACTTTTGCTGGCTTCATGGACAGGGCAAACGGCCACCACCTCCATTCTCAAAAGCAAACCTCTCCCTCTGAGCAGCCCGTCCAAATATGGGGCCGTTCTGGCTGATGTCCACCAGAAGCACTTCTAGGGAAGAACCTGTGGAAAACCACCCGTATCATCAACTCCGTCCCTCGCATTTTTCAGTCCATAGGAAGGTGGAGCCGCTGAAATACAGCAAGGTGGCCGCAGCTGCTTCTCTGAGCTGGCAGACACTCCGGACTTGCATTCAAAGCACCGTGTCCCTGCTCTCCGGCTGCCTGCAGAATGGGGAGAACGTTGCCGTTGTCCTCAAGGACATCGGCGTGCTCCTCATTGACGGACTGACCTTCCAAATGAAATTCTACTACGACTTCCTCGAGAAGCTGTCAGGGAAAGAGAAATTCAGAAGAGCTGCTTTCAAGGTGAGCTGTAGTTTCTCCATGACCCAGGCAGAGCTGTGACACCTGCTGTGCCCGCACACGGCCCACCAGGATCTGGCCAGCTGCTCAGGCCGTACAAGTGCTGTGCTGCTGTCAGCTCTCCCCGCCTTGGGCTCCTCGTGTCCCCAGGACCTCAGCCGTGACGAGGACATCCCACATCCTCCCCCTTTCTCCCCTGCAGGCCCCCTGGCTGCTGGACACGGTGGTGTCCCGGATGGCACCGGTGGCCTCCCTGGCGCTCTCTGGCTGCCTTGTCGTCTTTCCCAAGTGAGTATGTTGGTGGCTGTAGCTGCTGCTTGATGCAGCTGCTCAGCTCTCATTCCATCACGCTTGCTCCTTGTGTCCACGACTGTCCTGCCCATGAGCATATGTCCTACAGTCATGGAAGGATTTCAGCTGGAAGGAACCCCGAAAGGGCACCTAGTCCCACTCCCCTGCAGGGAACAGGCACACCTACCGCCAGATGAGGTTGCTCCGAGCCCGGTCCAGCCCGACCTTGAATGCCCATCCGGGCACCCACCACCTCTCTGGGCAAGATGTTCCGGTGCCTGCCACCCTTCTGTCAAAACCTTCTTCCTTATATCCAATCTAAATCTTCCCTCCTGCCTTTTGAAACTGTTTCCCCCTCACTTATCCCGACTGATGCTGCTGAAGACTTTAGAAAGTCATGTGCTTCATGCAGCATGAAAATGTGCCTGGGAGCAGACAACCAGAGAGCAACAAGGATTGCTGGAGCGCTGCGTCACACCGGTTGCTGTCTTCTCGTCACGTACAGGTTTCAAATGGAGTTTGTTCCCAAGCCACCGCCCGCAATAAGACGCAGGTCCTCACGAAGCCTCCCAGGTCCGGAGAAACCAAAGAAAGAAGAGACTTTGCCACCTCTCGTCCAGGGCAAGAAAGGTAAAGCAGCTGCCAGCTCCTTTCCGCGGCACGGGCAGCATACTTGAGATGGGAAATCCCCTGCTGAACATCAGCCAAGGGCTCTGACTTGTGTCAAAGCTTCACGCCAGCTCAGCACGGCCTCTTCCCAAACTAAGGAATTGTTGGCCTCTCCCAAACTAAGGCGCTGAGCGTGACGTGCCCCCATCCCTGGCTATGGCAGGAGGATGTGCGGATCTTAGGCCCTGCCCTCCCCCAGTGGAAGGATACGGTCCCCAAAAGTCACTCTGCCACCTCATCGTCACCACCCAGCTCCTCTTTCCCAAAGCCAACGTCACTAATGCAGTCCCAAAACAGAGCTGAATTGCAGAGAGGAGGAGTGGGGCCAGGGATGGTGTCAGGAAGGGTACGAAGGCGGTGCAGATGTCAGCAGTGGGGGGAGCAGAGCGTCCCTCTCAGATGTTCTGGGAACAGGCCTGAGAGCCCCTTGTGAGTGAGCCAAAGGGTTTACGGTGAATCTCCTCTGCCTTCTCCATTCCAGTGAAATTTGCTGACCGTCCAACCTTCATCAAACGCTTGAGCACAGACAGCGTTGATGGAGGACACCTCAGAAGGATAAGGAGCTCACTGCTGAAGGAGAGCTCCAAGGCCAGGTGAGGCTGGAGGCTCTGGGCTGGGATGTGCATGGGGGTGACACAGCGAGAGCCCGTTCCCTAGCCCCAAAGGGTCACTGTTGGTGGCCGCCCAACAGTGCTGAACGCAGCACCCACCGTGCTGGGATGGGGACGCCAGGAGCCCCCCTCTCCGCATCCCAGGAGAGTCACGGGGCAGCCGCTGAGCTGTCTGTGGGGAGGGCTGCGTTGCAGCCAAGGCTCCTGGCTCAGGCTTGCAGCATGCGGCCCCAAAGCCATCAGCCACTCACGCGGACCCCTCCCGCTCTGTCCTTTCAGTCCGCTGCCACCCATCCGGAGGGCGTCTGAAGCCCAAGAGCAGCCGGTGACCTGCGAGCTGCAGGGGGAGGCAGTACCATCAAGCAAACAAGACCAGCGCCGAACACTGGGAACCAAACACGTGAGCTTCCTTGATGAAGTGCAGGAAGCAGGAAAAGCCCATCGTGAGGATGCGGTGCAAAAATTGCAGACAGCCAAGGCCGCACCCCCTCAGATCACCTTGAGGCCAGCAACACCTTTCAGAAGCGACTCAAGAAGATCTTCCACAAGGGCTGAGTCTACAGAGCCTCAAGGCCGACCATCCAGGCTCCCACTGACATGTGACTCGGTGAAACTTCTCAGGCAGAGGGCAAGGAAGATCAGGACAGTGCAGGATGCACTGGGGCAGATGGCAGCATCACCACTTCGTGGGGAGTCCAGGCTGCCTGAGGAGTCTTCCATCACCCGACCTGGACTGCTGCCACCCATAAAAGAAGAAACGGGGTCTCCCGAGTGCCAGCCTCCAAAGACCAAACCCCCACTCCGCAGGAAGGCCACACCCTACCCACGCTGATGCGGGCATGGGGTGCCCACGACACACACAGCTCCACTGGAGGCTGCAAAACAGATGCGTCAATCCCATCTGCATCACATCTAATACTAACCAGGCTGCCCAGGGCCCCATCCGACCTGGCCTTGAACACCTCCAGGGACGGGGCATCCACAACCTCTCCGGGCAGCCTGTTCCAGTATCCCACCACTCTCTCTGGAAAGAACAATCCAATCTGGCATCCAATCTTCAACTCAAAACCACTTCCCCTTGGCCTGCCATTAGCTACACCATCAAAGAGTTGACTCCCCTCCTGTTTGTAGGCTCCCTTTATGTACTGGAAGGCTGCAAGGAGGTCACCCCGCTGCCTTCCCTTCTCCAGGCCAACAAGGAGATCTAGAGTGAAATGTAGAGGGGCAAAACCATCAATAAAGCCTTATCAGGGGCCTACCCTTTAAAAACCTCCAGAACGCCTGTGACAGTGTCATTGCGCCTTTTGACGCCAGCTCTTGTGCTGGTGGAGGGAGAAAGAATTGCGAGAGGGCATCAGAGCGTCTCACGGTGCTTTGATGCCCAGGGAAATCCAGCACAGTCTCTTCTGTCTTATCTGGATCACAACTTACGGGCTTTTGGCCTGGCAGGGCCCCTTTGGCCGGCTTGGAGAGGTCTGCAAATGCAGAGCTCCATGGGCCAGCCGGCCGGCCACCTCTCGCCTGGCAGTGCTCCCCTGAACGGCCAGCCGGCTTTCGGCCTGGCCCAACTGGCCGGCCAGGAGGCTTCAGGCCTCGGAAGGCTTCCCCAGCCAGTCAGCCAGCTTCACCAGAGATTCCGGATCTCCCTCAAGGCCTGAGTGCAGCCGCTCCACGCAGCCCCAAGGCAGACCATCCAGGCTGCCACAGCTGCCTCGTGGAGCACTCCAACTGCCCAGGCAGAGCACCAAGAAGAGCAGGCCTGGCAGGCTGCCCCCAGCCGACTGGCCTTTGATCTTCATTAGGCCTTGTTCTGCTGTGGAGGACAGGTGGAAGCAATTCACTTGTCTGGCAAAGGGTGGAGCCTGGTTCCAGCCCTCCCTACCCTCACGTAGGGGCTGGCTGCCAGCTGTGAGGGCTGTCAGCATGGAGGTGTGTTCTTTGTTGGTGTTCTGTGTGCCCTGATCTTCAGAGTGGGTTAAGCAGTTTTGTCTTTGTGTTCGGGTTGAGTTCTTTGCCTCTTGGGGGTAACTAGAAGCTGTGTCTACTGTTGCCTGGGTATCCGGTTGTTGTTTTGGGTGAAGGTTCTTCTTTGGAGTTTGTGGGCTGGGTCTCAGGAGGCCCCTGAGGGTCTCTGGCTTTGAGCATTAGTCAGTGGCAGTTGTTAGTTGTAGAGTGATCTGAGTGTGTGTGTGAATGGTGGTGCTTAGAGCTGTGTGAATTCCTTGGCGAGGCCAAACGGCGGCGTGGAGGTCCTTCTGCTTCTAGTTGTGCAAGGCAGGAGTGAAGTATGTTTCTCCGTTTCTGCAGCTGAGAGCGTTTTGTTTGCTCGTGCAGCTTTGCTGTGAGCGATGTGGAGCTGTCAGGCAGACTTGGGTTCCTTTGCCACTCTCCCAGCAGCAGTGAGACTAGTACTGCCTTCTGAAAGCGCACTGCAGCTGAGAAGTTAGTCAGGCTTGGCAGTGGAAATGCTGTGTTGGAGGAACTGTTGGTGGCCATGAGGTGACAGCCCAAGCCTTGTATTGGCAACTGGTTTCTGTGGCATGGATTAAGTGTAGCTCATTTTAGGGGAGGAGCCTGGGGTTTGATTGAATCGTACTGTGGAATGGCGGAAAGGGAAAGCCCCTTTGGGTAAGAACATGCTGTGAGTTGTAGTGCTGTAGCACTGTCTTTCTACCTAGGCAAGGTAATAAATAAAAAAGTGTGCTGAGATAAGAATATTTGTAATCTGCATTTATGCAATTCATTTTAGCTAGGAACTCTAAACTGCACGTACAGAGATCCACTGGCTGTGTTTGACAGCGAGTCAATAAGAAAATAACCATCACAGAGGGACAGTTTAAGGCCACTGAAATCAAGTTGTTTCTGAGATGTGACTTGTCTGCCTCTTTACCTGATAATAACAATATGAAAATAAAACAAAAAATAATACAGTATTATTTGTTTCTCTGTATTTTAAGGGTGATTCAAAGCTTTTGCTCTACTAAAAGTAATCTTACTCAAGACAAGGCTCTGGGCAGGAAACTGGAAATAAGACGGTGGACCAGGTGACAGAACAGGCAGTTGGCAAAGGCTTTAATTCCAGATGGCAAACTTAACATCTCTGAACCTGAGGCAGAACCTGTAAAATATTCCAGAGAGGACAGGAATCTAATTAATGATTTAGGAGGGAAGAGAGCAAGCTGACAGAGGGGTGCGCGCCCAGATGGACACACTGTTATGCCCTTCAATCTCTTATGGGAGTGGGTTCCAAGGAAGATGATAAAACGTACTTGGGGAACAGACACTACAAAGGACAATCCTAGTACCAGGAACAGGGCACAAGTGGGGCTATTGGGAAAGGGACCCTTCTGGGGCAACAATGGCGAATTGATTTCTCGGAACTCCCAAGAAAAGGGGGGTATTGCTGTGTGTTGGTACTGGTAGCTTCTTAGGGGGGCTGCAGGCATTCCCTTGTAGAACTAATAAGGCACAGGAGGTAACTGAAGTGTTGTTGCAGGAGGTTATTCCAGGATGCCAGGGAACTACTTGCGCTGTCAAGGAAAGTGCAGGGCTGAAAGTTAAACTCATAAAGAAAAGATGAGTCGGTTACTAATTTGCTTTATCTCAATGTACACGGGAGGTGTTTTAGCCTGGGAAGAGACCTCCTTTTACAGTGTAACTCCTCTTACAGGTTCCGGGTTCTTTAGCAGCCAAGGGAATGGCTCCAAACAATGGGATGTGGGTCCTGTACCCCCGAGGCCACCCCCACTGGTCCCCATGGAGGGAGTGGGGCCTGGGGGCACGCTGCTCGTTGAGGCAGAAATCATATTTTCCTGTTGATCCCTCCATCCACCTGTATTTGCATCCATCCTTTCATCCCACAATCGTTCCATCCATCCAGTGATCTTTCAATCTGTTTTTCCATCCCTCCCTCCCTCCCTCCAACAGTTCTCTCCTCCATTGGTCCCTCTGTCCATCTGTTCCTCTGTTCCAGCAGCCTCCCCCTGTTACCCACCAGAACCTCCTCTGGAGCTTTGGGGATCTCCCCAGAATGGTGCCTTCAGGCATTTTCTTGCTCTCCTGCAAGTGCTCATTTTCTGGTCCCTCTCCCTTGCATCACCCCATCCCTTTGCTCAGCAGCCCTCCCCATTCTTAGTTGAAAGCCTCCCTTGTGAAGCTGCCATCCTACTGACAAAAATATCCTCGCCTCCCTTAGGGAGGTGGGTCCCATCCCTTCCAAGCAGACACCAATCCGCAAATAGGTGCTGCAGACACAGAACCCAAGGCCCTGCCACCAGCACCAGTCCTGCAGCCAAGGACTGGCACGCACCACCTCCTTTCACCCCTGTCCCACAGCACCCCTGGGCCCCCACACCCTGGACTCCCAGCCCGAGAGCTCTGCAGTCCCTTTGGATGCCGTGTTACCCGTGCCCACCTTTCTTCCTGCTGGCCTTGCACGGTGAACCACACGAGGTGGAAGGTTGGATGGACCGCATCCATCGCTTGGAGGCACCTCAGCCTCCTCTCCAGCACTGAGGGCGCTGGAGCTGCGCTGGAGCTGCCGGCCCTTCTGTGGGGCAGGAGCGTCCTCTGCTGCCAGGATTCTCCAGCTTCAGTCCGTCACCAGCTGTGAGGCTGTGCCGTGGGGCTGCAGTGCAGGGCCTGCAGCTCAGAAAAGCCCCTGAGCACTGCGGAGACAAGCAGGCGCTCTGTGATGCCTTCACAGTGTTATTCGCTGTGGGAGAGACATGTTGTTTCTGCACTGGATATTGAGATGGACAGTTGAGTTAAAGAAGTGGAACATAACGCGTTTGTATTCTGTAGCTTGTCTTTAGGAGTAGCTGGTGTGAAAAGTAGAAATATCATGTACATATTAGTAACATCTTTTAGAAACATAATTACTGAGCTATGCCACAAATTCTTCCTTACAAAGTTGCAATAGGTCTTAAATCTTTTAAACAATGTAGGTATAGTATTCTGAACTGGAAAACATTGTAAGACTGGTAAGCCAGCAAACGCGAAATACATTTAACAAGCTTTCCAGGAGCCAGGGCCTTTACACAAAGCAGAACTGTCCCACGCTGTGGCAGTGTCAGGATGCCACAGGCAGACTCCAGGATACTCCCCTCTATCCTCCCTCCAAGCTCATCTCTATGCAAGGACAGACGGGTGACCAGAACAATGACCCAGTGTAAAGGGCACAAATGCCAGGGGGGTAATTAAACAATTAAGAGGTTAGGTTTATGTTTATGTTGTAAAGCAGGCATCCGAAAGTGATGACCGGATGTTTGTTAAGAAAGCCATGGTTAGAAGGCAATTAACCAATCAAGATATTTGTGTTTGGATGGCAAGGATTTGTGTTTGCTTGGTATTTGTGTGATTAGTGAAGCGTCCCAAAAGAGTGTGAACCTGCAGTACTCAGCCAGTGAGGAACCAGGGCAGAAAGAGATCAGCGTTGGGCAATAGGGGATAAAAGGTGGAGCACTGTTTTCTGTGAGCTCCTGCTTGCAGGAGGCCCAACATGGCAACTGCAACTAAAATCTGCTTTATCAGAGATACCGTCCTGGAAAATTATTTGGATACTTCCAACATCACCAACAGTTACAAACACCTGCAAAAGCAAACAGGAACCACGTTCTGTAGTGATAAGAACGCACAGCTTAGCAGACAGGAGCGTAGGGCTTGGGAGGAAGTTGTATCTCAGAGGTTGGTAGAGAATTTCACATCATGAAGGCAGCACCAGCAGAGTTTCTAACGGCAGTGCTATCCAGGAGTCCCAGCAGGAGGTGCTGGCACATTTGGTACGTGACCCCAGCACAAGGCAGCTCAGCATGAGGCATCAGGCAGAGCTGATGAGATGTGCGTTATGGACAAGTCATTCTTTCATAGGTACCATTCCATGACAGCAATTAACTGAGAGCAAAGGCTTGACACACACACCTGATGGTTTACACTCCCCCCAGTCAGGGCAAACAGACCAAGACTATGAGGCTGACCTGCAACCGGGCACAGTGCAGCTCAAGTTCCTTCTGCAGTCACTGGGGCAGCTTCCCCACCTCCAGCCCTACAGGCAACGTACACACAAAGCGCAGCACGGCTGGTCGTGCTCCACACTCAGACAGCAGGTTGACAAGTTGGAGCTTTACAAGGACGTGGAGATCACTTCATGATCTCTGCCTTCCATGCTGGAGCAGCAGCCAGTTGTACTTAGGTTTCTGAAGCCCCTTTCAGTCTCAGGAGGGAATAACACAGCCCAAATGCAATGGATGCAATGGGGCTCTCTCTAGGACACCTGCTGCCTCAGAAGAGTTCCCATCTCCTGAACAGCTATGGAGCTCCTACAAAAGCATCTCACACAAACAAGGAAGGAAAGAAAAACCCAGGACACTGGGGAGGGGTCCTACCTCTCAGCAGGTGATCCCTGTTCCGTGTACAGAGGATGGACATAAACTGCACCTCATCTGTTCCCCATTTCTTCTCCCCCACTTCGTATAGGCACTTACAGACATGGATGACAAAGTAAGGCTCATGGAGAAGACTGGGTGTACAGGAGATCTTTAATTCCTTGGAGCTAGAGCACTGCTGGCCTGTACTTGTCTACATCATGGATATTTTCCAACAGGCACCAACCAGGCACGGCAACCCACAACCAAAATGTCATTGCCCCTGCCAAGTAACCAGCCTGTCTAGAGACCTCTCATCAGAGACTTGCAAACAAGACTAGAACCATTATGCCCATTTCACAGGTTGGCTTCTCTTCACCACGCATCACATGCACAAGAATAGATTGGGAAGCACATTACTTCATGTTACTTACACACCTGAGCATCCTGCTGAGCAAAGGCATCACTCCCTCATCTCTGTTTGCCTGCAAAGACACAAGGATAGAAGACTCAGTTCACCAGAGCATCTACTGGAAACAACTCCTGAGAACTCCCCATTCAGGAACAGCTGCTGGAGATGGATAATGGAGTGCACCAAAGGGAACACTAGCTTACAAACACAGTGAAACACAGCTCAGCTGTGCTTCGGGCTTCCTTCTGAAACAAGCAGCAACCCACTTTACTGGGATGTTTAAAAAAGGGCCCACAGCACTCATGCACACCCAGAGTCAGAGTCTCCTCCCTGCAGAAGCTGGGTTTGAGGAGCAGGCCATGGGACACACAGGGAGAGAAAAAGCCAGCCTGGAGCTCCTCACCACTGAGTGCAGAGCTGTGCCCACAGCTCTGAAGATTCACCCCCTTCTCCCCTCAGCGTGGCTCACTGCTGCGAGGGACACGAGGCCCCTTCGAAACATGGGAGATGTGTCAGATACGATGTCATCCTCAAGGGAGCAGCCAGATTCTAGCAAGAACACACACACAGCACCCATTAGGAGCAGGGCCACCACCTGGGTGCTGCCCACAACATTTACCAGCCATAACCTGCTAAGTACAGAACTGGGCCCAGGGCTCTCAGCATCACTGCAGCACTCCAGCCATCATCATTAGTGATGCAGTCTCCAATTAAGAAGCACAGACAGTAAGAAACGGGCAAGAGAGCCACACGTCCCGCTGACAGACAGAATGCTCCTCCCCGTTCTATTTACACCAGCTCAGTTGCTGGTGAAATTCTAGTCTAGCTTCTCTCTGGACAAACAGCAACACCCAGGTCGGCCAGTGTGTCACACCTAAAAGCTCCCCAGATTCCTTCCTCTTCACGTCTGCCTGCACACACACAAACTGACTGTCAGACAGCAGGACAAGGCCTGGCCTTTTGCTCTACTTACGAAGCTTGTGGTTCTCATCCATGTGACGAATCTCTTCATTGGTGTGAGAAGCCACAATTTCAATCAGGCAACTTTCATCTGTTCCTGCTCCCTAGGGAATCACCAAGGCAAGATTTAAGATACCAGCAACTGCTCGTGACGTGCAACCAGGTTTCTTTAATAATAATTTAGGTTAATGATAAATAAGAAGACATACATAACAAAGCAGTAAGTCCTTGGCCAGAACTTAAGCAATACGAAAGGAAGACTTCCAAACCTTCACAGCCCTCCTTAGTGTGTGCACGTCATACATGGTGGTGGCAGTCATCATCCCAGTGATCACTCTCTCAAAACTCCCACTCAGCTTCAAGTCACTTCAAGTCATCAATCAAATCCTAGAAGGCCAAGAGAGGAGAAAGGAGTTGGCAGAAGGTACGGCCTTCGAGGACAGAAGGAACTGAGCTGTTCACCACTCCTCTTCAGGCTCCAACCCTCCTTGCATCAACAACTGCTCTGAACTGAACAAGAACAAAACAACCTTGGTCAGGTAAAGTCTCTGCTGACCTTTCTCTTAGGGAGATTGGGTCGTTGTTCGCTTTTCACCCAAGTGACACAACCACGTTCACACATCTCTGCAGACCACCTACCCTGCCACTGGTGCTCTTAGAGGTGACCAGAACTCACTGACGTTGGGAAACATTTAGTTTGGTCAAGACGTCGATGATGGCATCTTCATCCGTGCCTGCAAGAAACAAATGGAAGCTAGTCAGGCTGCTTGCACAAGAATCACAAGTGCCCTCTGCTCTTGTGCCACCTCCAGTCCCCTACACAGCCAGCTCTCCACAGCCCCAGGACTACAGCTATGCACACAAAGCTGCCAGGACCCACACCTCCAGGGCAGCTGCATTTCGGGACATGAAGGGCAGTTCTGTTTCCACTTTCCAAACATCTTTAGGGCAGTTGTGCAGCAGAGCAATGCAAGCAGCTACGCTTCCCTCTAACAAACCACCAGAGCAGCCATTCCCAGTGCTGGGGAAAAAATAAAAGCTGACCCGAGGAGGGAGGGAGATCGACTTACCAAAGCCCTTCATGGCCTTCCTGAGAGCCTGCGCTTCTTGCTCAGCACTGAAACCTGAGACCCCCTTGACTGTTGCCTAAGGCCACAAGAAAAGGATTTAGCAAAGGAAGGCTTGCCCCGATGCACACATAGAGTTGAAATGAAAAAAAACAAACATAAAAGATGAACACAGAGATGATAAAACTCCACCCACACAAGTGATATGTATCAGGCTTCTGTCTCACGCAGCAGCCTATTCTAGTGGGACTTTCCAAGCACATCAGAAAGAAGCCACAGGGACACAACTACATGGAGAACATTTCTCCACATTGCTGCCCATGGAGTTATCTGGTTTCCAGTGAAACAAAAGCTGGACCACCTGCCATCTGTGTTCAGGCCCACCAGGCCCTCTTCCTACCAGTTCTCCATGTCAGTCAAAAAGCAGTGTGCTCCCATCATAGCCCTAGTCCTGACTTGTAGCAGGTAAGGACCGTTATTCTGCACCATTACTTTTGCTCTGCTCGACGCTGGTGAGGCTGCACCTGGAGAACAGCGTCCAGGTCTGGGCTCCCAGTACAAGAGACAGCTGGACATACTGGAAAGAGTCCAGCGGAGGGCTACCAAGATGGTGAAGGGACTGGAGCACCTCTTCTACCACAAGAGGCTGAGAGAGAGGGGCTGCTCAGCCTGGAGAAGGGCAGCTCAGGGGATCCCACCCACGGCCACCAATCCCTGCAGGGAGGGGCACAGAGGACGGAGCCAGGCTGCATCCAGCGGAGCCCAGCGCCAGGACCAGAGGTTGCCACCACACATCAGGAGCACTCCTGCACTGTAAGCGCTGCTGCACTGGCACAGGGACCAGAGAGGTTGCGGCGTCTCCTCCTGGAGATCTCCAAACCCAGCTGGATGTGTCCCGGGCACCAGTTCTGGTGGCCCTGTTGGAGCAGGGCTGGACCAGGTGGACCCAGAGGTCCCTTCCCACGTCAGCCATCCTGCGCTTCCACAGCGCACCGCGACGTGCCGCATTTGGCTCAAAACGGCCGCTCACAAACAGGTTTCTGCTGCCTCCTGCTCGGTGCATCTCTGTGGGATCGCACTGCCTCCTACGATCCATCTCTGCTCCAACGAAGATCAACGGCAAAACAGCGCTCAGCTCCACGGAGCCGGGGCTTTGGAAAACAGGCACGGGAACAACCACTGCACGGGCGGAACCCTGTGGGCTGAACCAGGAGGGAGCAGCGCGCCCAGAGAGTTGATCTGCAAAAATCCTTTTTCCAGAGAAGCCGCGCCGAGTTCCCGCAACACGACGACCGCAGGCATCGCCGCGGGCAGCCGGGCCGGGGCCGTCCGGGGCGCGCGCGCTGATGACGCAATGACGGCGCGACCGCGGGAGGAAAGGACCCCGCGCCCAGCACCCGCCCCGCTCGGCACACCGACCAATGGCAGAGCGGAGGAGGCGGGGCCGAGCGCGGGCTCTCCGCCAATGGCGGCCGCGGCCGCGGGCACCGCCGCCGCCCCCGTCCGTCCCCCGTCGGAACGCAGCCGATCTCGGAGGGGGAACCGCGCCGTCCTCCGTCGTGGCGGCGAGGCGCTGCCGGGCTGCGAGAAGCGGCGGCTGACCGCGAGCGGCGGGACCCGCCCGGTGCCCGGGAGCGGCTCCCGGCTGAGCCGGGCGGCCCCGAAAGAGAGGGAGCGATCCCACGGATCGACTCGCGTTCGAGCCCGGCACGGAGTCCGGCGGGCGCCTTCGCTTCTCGCTCGGCTCCGATCGTCGGCGGCGCCGTGCTGAGCTGCTGCCCCGCAGCTGCCGTCTCCAAGCGCCGCTTTCCGTCTGTCCGTCTGTCCCCGCGCGGAGCTCCCGGAGCTGCGCGAAGCCGACGTGGAGCCGCTTCGTGTTGGCCCCGAGGAGGGAAGCTGTGAGGGGGGAACGATCGTTCGGACGGGAGCCGGCTGGGAATGCGGTCATTTCTCTGTGGGTTGCTCTGCGTGTTCAACGATTAAACGTTCAGCGTTCGTTTTGCTACGTCTCTGCCCGCGGTCGTTTCTGCAGCTCCACGAACCCACCGCGTCCAGTGCCCACCGCTGGGGAAGGACGGGGCGGCGCAAACGGCCGCGTCGTAGGACTGCGACCACCAGCCCCGTTCCTCCCCCCGCGTCCCCTGCCCTCCTCAGCACCGCGTGGGAAATGTTGGGGTGGGATTCTGGGAGAGCTGGGGCGGCTCAGCCTGCAGAAGAGGCTCGGGCAGATCCCGGGCACGGCCATCGGTCCCTGCAGGGAGGTGCGGAGAGCAGGGAGCCAGGCTGCGCCCGGCGCTGCCCAGCAGCAGGACCGGAGGCTCGCGCTGCAGCACAGCAGGTTCCCGTGCAATGCTGCCACCGCCGCGCTGCTGCTCCCTGCTTGCACTAGGCATGCTGCAGAGCACGTGCAGACGGTGCACGCCACAATCCCCCAGTTTCCCTGTTCCACCCTTTCTCCAGCTCCAGACCCCGTTTCCACCCCACAGAAGCCCCGCTCACACCTTTCCCCCCTAGAAGCTTCACTAACCCCTTTCTCCCTCCCACGACCTCCCCTATCCACCCCTGGAGTCATGCAGAAGAATCTGGAGATGTGCTAGAGGGGTTTGGGGCGTGCGGGGGGGGGCCCAGGTAGGTCCAGGGAGTCCTTGGATTCATTCAGAAGGGTCTGCAGATGTCCAGGTAGGGTCTTGAGGGTGCCCAGGGGGTCTCCAGGATAGTCCCAGGGATCCCTTGAAGGACCTGGAAGCTCCGAGGATGGGCCCAGGAGTTCCCAGGAGCCACTGGGATGATCTGGAGATGTCCCACCAGTAGAGTCTGGTAGGGTCCAGAGAATCGTCATGTGAGGCTGAGTGGTCCTGGAGTCATCCAGAAGGGTCTGGGGATGTCCCAGAGAGAACTTGGAGGGTCCAGGGGATCCTCACGTTGATCCAGGGAGTCCTCGGATTCATCCAGAAGGGTCTGCAGATGTCCCGGAATGAGCCTGTGGGGTCCACGGAGTCCTCAAGTGGGTTCAGAGGGTCCTGTAGTCTTCTGCAAGGATATGTAGTCTTCTGAAAGGCTCTGGAGATGTCCCAGAGATGTCCCAGAGATGTCTTGAGGTGTCTGGGGCTCCTGGACTCATCCAGAAGGGTCTGGAGATGTCCCAGAGGGGTGTCAGGGTGACCAGAGTGTCCCTAGTGGTTCCTGCTGTGCTCCAGTGTTCTCAAATGGGGATTTTCAGGACAACCTCACATAGTGACATGTTCTCAGTCTGCTCTGTCCCCATGAGATCGCCCCCAAAAATGTCTGTTTCCATTAAAATAAATACAGAATCACAGAATTGCCAGGGTTGGAAGGGACCTCAAGGATCATGAATCTCCAACCCCCCTGCCACACGCAGGGCCACCAACCATTCCACCTAATGCTGGACCAGGCTGCCCAGGGCCCCATCCAATCTGGCCTTGAACACCTCCAGGGACGGGGCATCCACAACCTCCCTGGGCAGCCTGTTCCAGTACCTCACCACTCTCTCCGTAAAGAATTTCCCCCTGACATCCAACCTAAATCTCCCTTCCCTCAGCTTAAAACCATTTCCCCTTGTCCTGCTGTCACTCACCCTTTCAAAGAGTTGATTCCCCTCCTGCTTGTAGGCTCCCTTTAGGTACTGAAAGGCTGCAATGAGGTCACCCCGCAGCCTTCTTTTCTCCAGGCTGAACAAGCCCAGCTCCCTCAGCCTGTCCTCATAGGGAAGGTGCTCCAGTCCCCTGATCATCTTCGTGGCCCTCCTCTGGACCCTCTCCAACAGCTCCGTCTTTCTTGTACTGGGGGCTCCAGACCTGGACGCAGTATTCCAGATGGGGCCTCACAAGAGCAGAGTAGAGGGGAACAATCACCTCTCTGTCCCTGCTGGCCACCCCTCTGCTGATGGAGCCCAGGATCCCATTTGCCTTCCGAGCCGCAAGGGCACGCTGCTGGCTCATGTTAAGTTTTTCGTCTACAATACGTCAATTTTGTTCTATTTTGTTGCATTCTGTTGTATTTTGATGTGGAACAGCGTCACGGCTGTTCCACATCGAGGTCACCCTGTGTCACGGTGTCACCTGAAGACAGTGACACTCAGTGCCATCCAGTGAAGGTGACACCACCAACCCCATGTCACAGCCCACGTGTCCCCCGACTGTCCCCAGCCCCCCTCCCTGAACCCCTCCTCGCCACCTCTTCAATGAGGATGTCACCGTGCTGCAGTTGTGCCACCATGGCAGGGGAGACAGCTGGGGACAGTCTTGGACAGCCAGGGTGACAGCGTCACCCGGCTCCAGGAGCTGCAGGATGCTGATGGGGCTCTCGAGGTACGTTGGTACGGCCCCGGGTTCCACGGTCACAGTGACAACTTTGGGGACAGGTGGTTGTCCCAGTGCTGGCACCGCCAGTGGTTGTCCTGGTGTCACCTGGTGGCCTGGGGAGAGTTGTTTCCTTGGTGCCTAGCACAGGGGATTGGCGAGAAACATCCATTTCTGAAAGGAAGTGGGGAAAAAATACAACAAAACTGACACAGTATGACATTGACATAGAGTACCCCTCTGGGACATCTCTGGGATCTATGGGGGGAAAGGTGTGAGTGGGGCTTCTATGAGGTGGAAACAGGGTCTGGAGTTGGAGAACGGGTGGAACAGGGAAACTGGGGAATTGTAGTGAGCCCGAAGCCCTGTGATGTGGAAAGGGGGCCTGAGGGTAGAGAGAGGGGATTTTGAGGGGGAAAAGGGGAGAAAGAGGCTTCTGTGAGTGGAAAGGGGGTCTGGGGGTGGAGGGGTACATTGTGGTGGGGAATATTTTGGAGGGGAACTTGAGGGGTTGAAAGGGGAAAACGGGGCTTTTGTAGGGCAGAAAGGGGGGTCTGGGAGTGGACGGGGGATTGTGAGGGGGGAAAAAAAGGTGAGTGGGGTCTCTACTGGGAGGAAAGGGGGTATAGGAGTGGAGAGAGGGTGGCAGGGGAAATCTGGGGGGTTGTGGGGGGCTTCTACGGGTTGGAAGGGGAGTCTGGGGTAGACCTCAGGGGAGTACTGGGGGGAGAAGAGGAGAGTGGGTTGCCTATGGGGTTGAAAAAGCGTTGGAGGGGAATTTAGTGGGCTGTGGAAGGGAAAGGGGTGAACAGAGCCTCTACAAGGCAGAAAGTGCATCTGAGGCCGGAGGGAGGGGTGGGAGGAGAGAGCCAGGGGTTGCGGGGGGCTTCTACTGGGCAGAAAAGGAGTCCGGTTGGGGGGAATGGAGGTCCAAGTGGGGGAAACAGACTCCAGGGGTCAGGGAAGAGTACACGGGGGGGGTACAGGGGGCTCTAAGGTCAGAAAAAGGGGCCAGGAGGTGGGGGGAGAAGGGAGGACACAGGACCCTGGGGGTCAAAGAGAGGGGAATAGGGGAATAATCGGAGACTCTGTGGATCAGAATGGGGGAATTGGAGTGGGAGTACCTGGGGGAGGAGAGGGGATTCTGGGGGTCAGATAGAGGGGACTGGGAAAGTGGGGGAACTCTAGGGGACAGAATGGGGAGACTCGTGACGGGGTGGGGGGACACGAGAGATTTAGAACGGGGGGCTGGGGAGGGATCGGGGGGGGAAGGTGCAGACAGGTGGACCCTGGGGGTCAGAATGGGGGAGGCACAGAGGGGAGGGGTGGAAGAGGACTACAGTGATCAGAACGGGGGAACTGGGAGTAAATGGGGGAGGAGGAGCAACCCCGGGGGTCACACGGAGGGACGGGGGGGTTGTGGGCGACCAGCGGCAGGGGGAGGAGAGGAGGGCAGTGAAACACACGGGGTGGGGGAGGCGGGGAGACACAGGGCAGCCGCCCCCGCCGAGCGGAAGCCCCGAGCGGCACAGAGACCCCACGGGGCAACGCGGAGCGGCACGCGGCCCCCAACCCCCTTCACCCCGGCCCCCGCCCCGGTGCCCCCCCCGAACGCCCACCCGTCGAAGCCGAGGCGGCGCTCGGAGCCCCGCGGTGCCCCGCACCACTTCCGCACGGCCGCCTCCCGCTCGGGTCGCGGGGCTGATGACGTCACTCGTCGGGGACGGCGCAGGCGCCGCGGCAGCGGAGCGGCGCAGGCGCGCTGAGGCGCCGTCGCTCCGGCGACGCCGTCGCGCATGCGCCGTCGCCGCAGGGCCGGCTTCGCGCGCTGCGATGAGGGAGGGCGCGCCGTCGCCACGGCAACGCGGCCTGCACGCACGGCCTGAAGCCGGAGTGGGGCTGGAGGGACGGCGGAGGGCGAAGATGAGTGGGGGGGAACGGAGAGCCCTCAGGGATCTCCTGCGGAGCTGGGGGAGGGGAAGGGGGAGGGCGGAGCTCCGGGGATGGCGGCCCGGAGGGAGTGGGGCTGTGGGGTGGGAGATCCGCAGGGAGACGCAGTGGAACGCTGGGATCCGGGCAGAACGTGGAGATATGGGAAAAGGAGCACCGGGATCTGGACAACACGGTGAGAGCTAGGCTGAAAGGAAGCAGGGAAAGGAAGGGAAGAAAGTGAAAAAGAGAAGAAAGAAGGGCAAAGAAAGGGAAGAAAGACAGGAAAGAAAGAGAGAGAGAGAGAGAAGGGAAGAAGGGAGGGAGGAAAGGGAAGGGTAGGAAGGGAAAGGGAAGGGGAAGGGAAGAAGGGGAAGGGGAATCTCCATCCCCTGTTGGACACAGGGGGGAACGCAGCGAGCAAGGATCCGGATCAGGCTGAGGTACTCAGTGCCTTCTTTGCCTCAGTCTTTCCCAGTGAGGCGGGTTGTTCCCTGGGCACACAGCCCTTTGTGCTGGTAGATAGGGATGGGGAACAGAATAGGCATAACCCACAGCGAGATGGCTTTGGACCTGCTCCGAAAGCTGCACACCCACAAGTCCATGGGGCCGGATGGATTGCAGCCTGGGGTGCTGAGGGAGTTGGCAGATGTGGCTGCAAAGCCGCTCTCCATCATCCTTCAGCAGCCCTGGCTAAGCAGGGATGTGTCCCTGACCGTCCCTGAATGCGTCCAAAAGACGTCTGGCTGTGGTGCTCAGGGACATGATTTAGTGGTGGGTTGTTAGAGTGAGGGGAGGATGGTCAGGTTGCGGTTGGACACGGTGACCTTTAATGTCTTTTCCAACCTGAGCAATTCTATGGTTCTATGATTGTGTGCAATTTAACACCACCGCACTTGTGGGAGCTGCGTTGAGACTTGCGGTGTCTCTGGCTTCCCCAGAATTACTTTCTCCGGGCTGATTCCTAGGTCCTGGCACTTCTTTAAAGCCAAGTACACATCTGCGTCCAGTTTTCTCACCAGCTCCTGCAGTGACATCTCTGACAGCTTTCTCCTCCGAGGAAGAACCAAGCAGTAGCCCGGCTGGGCTTGGTGGATGGGATGATTTCAAACGAAAAGAAGGGAGATTTAGACTGGATATAAGGAAAACATTGTTTTCTGGTAAGAGTAGTGCAGTACTGGCACAAGTTGCCCAGAGAGGTGGTGGTTGTTCCATCCCTGCAGACACCCAAGGTCAGGCTGGATGAGTCTCTGAGCACCTGATGGAGCTGTGGGGGTCCCTGCTCCCTGTAGGGGGGTTGGACCAGATGGCCTTTAAGGGTCCCTTCCAGCTCAATTGATTTTATGATCTATGATTGCTTATGAGAGAAGAGCGCAGCCTGAACCAGGTCTTGACTAACGAGCTCAGCTAAAGGCTGGCGCTTGTTCTGTAGTCCCCCAGGTCCTGCAGGGCGGCGCTGCATTCACTGAGCAGCAAGGCGTGGTGCAGGGGATGTACCGCCTGTCCGGCGTCCGGCAGTTACGCCTGCCAGCTCAATAAAAGCTGTCCCTAAGATGCTGTGCTGTGCAGCTGTGGAGCCACACTGCTCCGCAACAGGTATAATGTGTCCTGATTAAAAAAATAATAATAATAAAATAAAAATTTGGAAATTGGTACAAAACACAGCAGCGTCACTTTAAAATGCAATTTGTGTTTTCATTGCCAGGGGTGTTACAGCCCAAAGGTTATAAAGAAGTTCATATAAAGGAGGATAAAATACAGATGTTCCGTACAGAAAAGCAAAGAGGAAAGGTTGTGAGGGGTTTCCCAATGAGAGGTAAGATTCCAGAAAGGGACACGTACAGAGAACCCAGAGGGATACTGAGGCAAAGGTAACAGTGACTGCTACAAAACCAATGGTACAGAGAGAGAATTCCCTGCCAGGAGTAGCTCACAGTCCAGTGATAAAGATTCACAGCACTGGCTGCAAGCTGTGTTTTAATTAAAAACGCTAATTAAAAACAATCTGGATTTCCGAGTTAGCTGTACTTTTAGTAGGGGGGGATGGCTAAACAGTGCTGCAAAAGAGGGGTGCAAGAAGGGGCACAGCAATGGGGGGTTCTGCACAGAGGAAGTGATGCAAAGCCTCGTGCAAACCGGAGGGCTAAGGGGGGTGGCAGGCTATTGGGGCCACAGCAACGAAGCGGGGGGGGGCACAGGAAGGGAAGCAGGAATGGGAACTGGTGGGGGGAGGAGGAGGAAGGCAATATGGCCGAAGTGTGCAAGATGGGATGGTGTTTTTGCACAGCAGGTGGAAGGGTGGTGGGCTGTACACGTGTGTGTGGCACAGGGGGTGGAGCCGAGCGCAGTGGCCGAGTCCTCCCTGGGCAACGTCAGGTGTCAGCAACAGCAGGAGAACTTGGAGCACTGCCTCCAACGAGAGCAGTGCCAGGATGGCAGCTTGGTGGTCCAAAGCTGCACAGTTTCTACTCTGGACCAGTAGTAGTGCAGCAGCTCATGGAATGTCGCTGGACAAATCAGGCCGTGCGCTCTTTGTCAATCCCTAATTGTGACTGTTTTTTCTTGACTGCAACTAAACTTGGGTGGAGCGGCTGTGGGGGCGGGGCCTCGGGGTGCTCTGTATTGCCATAGGGGATGGGATTGGGATCGGAATTGGGATTGGGGATGTGGGATTGCGATTGGGATGAGGGATTGAGATTGACAGGTGGGTGATGGGCTTGGGATGAGGGACTGGGAATGAGATTTGGAAGTGGGAGTGGGATGTGGGCTGTAGGATGTGGGGTTGGGATGTTGACTGTGGGCTTGGAATGTGAGATTTGGCACTGAGGGTGCCCTCAGTCCCCTCATCAAATCATTGATGAAGGTGTTCAACAGGAGCAGCCCCAGTACTGAGCCCTGGGGGCAGCACTTGTGAGCGGCAGCCAGATGGCAAATCCTGCTGTGTGTGTACAGAGTTGGTTGGGTCCCTGTCTGAAGACAAAATTGGCAGGACCCAAACAACGTGGGGGCAGAAGAGCCGTGGCTTGGGAGCTATCTTCATGCCTTTCTGCACGTCAGGCCCTGCTGCTCCTGCTTCACCCCTGCATGGGAACTGCCCCTGTCGGAGTCTCTTCTGGCCAGGGCAATTCCCCTCCATCTACCCGTGCCTGCTGCCCATCCCCACAGCAATTCATGGTACTGGGCAGCACAGGAAGCTGTGTGAAACACCCTCTGCATCCCGCTGCACAAAGGACTGCAGGGAGAGAGGAAGGCTGGGGCTGGTGGTGGCAGCAGAGGGACACGGCCATCTGTGGTGCCCCATCCTGCCCCAGAGGCAGGTATGAGGAGCTGGGGGCTGTGACAGGGCCCAAATGACTGCAGGCAGAGGGACACAGCAAAGGGAACACAAAGCTTTTAATAACGTATCATAGAAAACAAGGAGTAACAGTAAGGACGATAATCCTAAAATTCCCATCCCACAAGAGTTCATTGCCAGATGACGTCCCATCCCACTGCCGCGATGACTCCGGAGGACAGCTTGGTTCTGGAAAGGAGGGATGGGGCCGCTGGCGGTGCCTCTGGAACGCTGCCGCTGCTGCCTGGTGCTGTGGGGCCGGCGAGGAGCGCAGGGTTACGGGTAGCCATACTGGTCGGCTATGGCCATGTCTATCTCCCGCTGCACCAGGAACTGCACGGGGCCGATCTTCATCTGCTGGGCCGCCCGCTGCCGCTCCTCCTGGGCCAGCTTCTTCATGCGCTCCCGCTCGGGCCGCTGCTCGGCTGTGATGGGCAGCGACACCTCCATCACTATGGGTACCGCACCGCCGCCCACCCGTGGCCCCACGCAGGGCACAAAGTCCCCGGGGCGCTGCGGCCGAGGCTGCTGCTGGTGCAGCACTGGTGGTGGTGCTGGTGGTGGTGGTGGTGGTGGTGGGTCCCTCCGCAGCGGTGAGCTCCTCTGCGGGGACGGGCGCAGGCAGCTCGGCGCCGTCTTCTCGGCAGTGCCCCCCTTTTGCCCCGTGCTGCCTGGAGATGCCGGCGCTGCCTTGTCTGTGCCGCTGTCTTGGGGCCGGAGGGCAGCAGGGCCGGTGCTGGCCGAGGGTTTGGGCTGCGCAGAGGGTGGCTGGCGCACCGGGCCCACCACAGTCACCCTCTGCCCCAGCGGGTGCACGACCTGGATGGATTTACACAAGTGCACGCGCAGCTCGCTGGCAGTGCCCGCTTGCCCGCTGCTGCTGGCTCCTGCGCTGGCCCCAGACAGCTTCGCTGGGCACAGGCGCTTGCGGCCTTTTCTCTCTGCTCTTTCCCTGCGCGGCGGCAGCTTCCTTTTCCTGGCTGGAGCGCTGGTGGTGGGCTGCTCCTGCTGGGAGCTCTCCCCTTTCTGGGGGGTGCCGGCAGGCGCAGGGCGCTTGGCCCGCTTGGTGCTGCCCCTCTTCTTCTTTTCTGCCACCCGGCTGGGGACAGAGCCCGGTGACGGGGGCGAGTGAGCCTGAACCTCCTGGGGCTCCATCTGCTGCACCTCCTCGGTGGGCTGTGCGCTTTGGGCTGAGGGAGGCGTGGTGACAGCCAGCGTGGTCGGCCGTGGACTGAGCCGGGCACTCGCAGGTGGCGTGATGGGGCGCAGCTGCGACAACCCACACTGCAGCTCAGGCAGGAACCCGGGGGATGGTGGGAGCCCCCAGAAGGGGTCGGCGGGCGTCCCGGAGGCAGGCTGTGTGCTGAGCTCTCTGCTGTCCCTGGGGTTGTCAGGGAGCTCAGCGACGAAGCATCCTGGGGCAGGGCTGCCGGGGTTCTCATGGGGGACCTCTACAGCTCTTGCCACGTCTGAAAATGCAAGAACATCCCCCAAAATGGTGATGATAGCCTTCCCGCACCCACTCTGTGCAAACACACACCTGCAGCTCTGCAGCCCCCAAACTCACCGTTGATCCAAGACAGCAAACCCTGGATGTCCGTGATGTCCTCCAGCACATCCGAGCTGGTCGCCACTGCAGGGAAAAGCAACAAAATCCCAAAGAGTCAATGCCAGCTCACCCGTACCATGTTCACAGTAAGGGATCTAGGCTAAACATTGGCTTCCCACTATCAATCAGGACAGGAAAGGTAACCGTAAATCCCCGCACAATTCCACAGATGCACTGCTTTTGTCCCTACAACAACAGATTGTATGTTGATTTCACAGACACCAGCAGGCAGAGAAGTATTGTCCAGTAAGCCCATGTCCCCCCGGGAAGCAGAAAGGTGCTACTTTGATAGCCCAAACACAAACTGACACAAACACTTCTCACTGCCCCTTCCTGCACTCCAAACGGATGCTTACTTGACATCGCCTACAGCACTGCAACTGCAATCTTCAGCTGCCTTGACTCCTGAGTTCTCCTTCTGGACAGGAACCCTACAGAAAGTATCAACAAGTGAAAAGTCACAAGGAAGAAGCATTGTCCCAGCTTTCTTCTGCCATGCAATGTAGTCTCAGGAGGGGGCAATGCTTGGACATCAGCTGGCTGCAACAGCTGCCCATCACTAGCTCCAGCTTGTGTCTGACTGCCATGGCTTCTGTCAGCAAGTGCCCCCCGGTCCCCTTTTCCCCCACAGCTGTGCTGATCGTCCATGTCCACAGCTGAGCAGCTGGCTCTCTGCCGTGACTGCAGCGCGGTGCGGTGAAACACCTGCTGGGTATGGCACACCAAGCAATCCATGGAGCAGTGAGCCACAAGTTGCACTCTGTGAAGTCTGCGCTCTGCTTCCTTGGAAAGGTCTGACATGAAGGGGGGGCTCGGCAGCAGTTTTCCAGGGGAGGAATGACATTTCGTCATCCTCACCGAATCGTGGGATGGAATCTCAACAAGAACCCATTTCCTCTGGATACAGCCAGAAGGGCACTGCTGGAGCTGGGAACTCCTCCCCAGCCCAGCTTTTCTGCTGAGACACCTCCCGGCAACCAGCCAGCACCAAACCCAGCTCACCTGGTCACTGCTCAGCCCGAGCTGTGCCCAGCTCACACACACGCCGCAGCGCTGCTTCCAGTGGGCTCTCACAGGGTGATCTCTCTCAAGAAAAGCACAGAGCTCAGTCTCTGCGTGCAGCACGCTCACCAGAGCACCAGCTCTGCTCACCAGCTGTGGCACAAACGCTCCCACCCTGGCACCGACTGTGACCTCAGCGAGTGCCTGCATCGCTTCATCACAGGCAAAGGGAGTGGTCACCTCCTAGACCCACGTTTTAGGAAACCAACGCCAGGGTCACCCAGTGGGGTGAATGGGGGTGATTGAATGGGGGTTAATTGAAGTAAAACAACAGAGAAGTGAAGATGACTCTTGTGCAGCCCAATGAAAACGCAGTATGGCCTCGTAGTGGTCAGAGGAGTCCCAGAGGAAGTAGTGGGAACTGGGAGGAGTGCACAGCAGTATGGGCCAGAGAAGTCCAGTGTGGCAAAGTAAAACCCAGTGAGGACCAGTATGGGCTCAGAGTGGTCAGTGGAGTCCTATAGGAATGAGTAGAAACCAGTGGGAAGCACACCTGTGTGCCCCAGGGCCGGTGCTGGCCTCTGCCTCTGGCTTTGGGCCCCAGGGCTGGTGCTGGGCTCTCTGGCTGGAGCTTCAGACTTCAGGGCCGGCACCAGCCTCTCAGGCTGTGGCTTCAGGCCCGAAGCTGGTGCTGGCTTCTTGTGTTGTGGCTTCAGGTTTAGGCCCAGGACTCGTGCCAGCCTCTCTGGCTGGGGCTGGGCTTTAATCCCCAGGGTCGGTGCTGGCCACTCAGGCTGTGGCTTCAGGTCCCGTGGCCAGGGCCAGCCTCTCTGGCTCTGTTTGTAGGCCCCAGGGCCACTGCTGGCTTCTCTGGCAGCATCTTTATGTCCCAGGGCTGGTGCCAGCCTCTCTAACTGGGGCCGTGACTTTAAGCTCCTGGACTGGTTCCTGCCTTTTGGGCTCTGGCCCAGAGTCACCAGGGCTGGTACCAAATTTTAAGAAAACAACACGAGGGCCACCCAATGGCGTGATCTGAAGTAACAAAACAGAGAAATTAAGATGCCTCTTGTGTAAGCAGCCTGGCTCATCCTCTCGCTCAGGCACCGCATGATCACACGCAGGAGATGTTGCCCCCAGGCTGCCCCCAGCTTGGAGACTGAAGGATTTGGGCTTCCAAGCAACCAGCAAGCATTTGGATGAGTCAGCCCTCTGGTTTTTGTGAGAACAGACTAGTCCACCCTGAAAAGCCATCTCGGCAAAGGCAGAATAGCTTTGTTCTTGGGCTGCAGCACTCCGTGGCCAGCGCTGCTCAAACACCGGGCCTGCATTTCTTCCTGGGCATCCACACGTGCTGAGTCTCCTGCAGCTTGCTGCAGGGGTTGTGGCTTCCTGCTGAGGAGTTCCTCCCGTTCTTCTGCAACTGCCCCCCAGCATCACTACCGCCTCCTCTGCTACCGTACCGGGAGATGCTTCAGGTCCAGTAGCCTGCACTTCCTTCCTCCCATCAGCAGCTGCTCCTACTGACCTTCATTCACACTGGGATACCGTCCACTTCTAGCGCCAGCTGACCTGCAAGACAGAGGAAGGAAATGTGGCCTTAGCACAAATGCAGAAGCCCAAGGCTGTGCCACCACCATGTACTGCAGCCTTGGGAAGTCAGCTGCAACTGCAAGCTTTGTCAGAATTAAGGCAGGCACTGTAAATGAAGTGTGACTTGTGAACTGAATTGCCACAGTCAGAAATAAATAGTGAAATCGCTTACTTAACTGTAGGTGCTTACCTCTGACCTGGACTTGGAATTGAAGGGTACAAGACAAATGAGGAACACTTGGCAACTCAGGCAAGCTGAACAGTGCAGGGAAGATTGTCGCATTTCTTCTCCTCCCGGCCCAGAAATGAATTTTCCTACCTTAAAATGAAAAGGGAAAAGAGCATGACTTAAAGTAGACACAATACAGCCTCACATCACAGGAAGAAGCTGGAGAGCTCTTGCGGCCCCTGGCTCCCTTATCCCCAGTCCCCATCTCGGTGTCCCCCTCCCTCCCCAAACACCCACCTGTAGAAGCTGAGGCGGCGCACACTCCCCATCTGGAGTATCACATCCAGGTCTGGGGCCTTCAATACAAGGAAGGCAGAGAGATGTTGAGAAGGTGCAGAGGAGTGCCACAAAGATGATCAGAATGCTGCAGCACCTCTCCTAAGAAGACAGGCCAAGGGAGCTGGGCTTGTTCAGCTTGGAGAAAAGAAGGCTGTGGGGTGAGCGAATGGCAGCCTTTCAGGACCTAAAGGGAGCCTCTAAAGAGGAGGGAAGTCAACTCTCTGAAAGGGTAAAGAACAGCAGGACAAGGGGAAATGGTTTGAAGTTGAGGCAGGGAAGATTTAGGCTGGATGTCAGGGAGACATTCTTTACTTGCGGTGCTGAAACAGCTGCTCAGAGAGGCTGTGGATGCCCCATCCATCCCTGGAGGTGTTGAAGGCCAGGTTGGATGGGGCCCTGGGCAGCCTGGTCTGGTATGAAATGTGGAGGTTGGTGGCCCTGCCTGTGGTGGGAAGGTGGTAGAGATGATGCTTAAAGTCCATTCCAACCTGGGCCATTCTGTGTGATTCTGTGACTCTATCCTGCTTCTATCAGCACTCCAGGCCATCCTGCAGGCTGTTGTGCAGAGCGCAGAGCTGCAGAGCTCTGCTTCCCGGCCCTGTGCTCTCCAGCACTCTCGTGTGAGTTCCGCCTCCTCCAGGAATCTCCTGTTCCCAGGAACCTCTGCTGCTCCCCTGCACACACATCTGCGTGCACATAGGTGTGCAGAACCACACACCCACGTGCAAAGACTTCCCCGCACACAAACCTGTGCATTTACATGCACATGCAAGCACATCCTTGCACACCTGCATGCACACTCCACCCATGTGCATGCAAATGTGTGAAAAAACACACAGCTGTGTACAAAGACCTTGATGCACACATCAGTGTTCATATACAAACACACGTGTGCAGACTCATCACTTTGCACACCCACATGCAGGAGTACAAGAGCGCAGCTCCAGCCTTGCACACAGCCATGTGCACACACACACATGGAAAACTAAAAACCCAGGCCATTCTATGATTCTATGATCTCTGCACACCCCTGTTTGCACACATACCTGCACTCACAGCTCTATGACCAAATGCCACTCCCACGGCTCAGCCAACACGCAGACGGTGGGAAATGTCAGGAGGAAAGATGCCCTGTTACGCTCCTTCATTCTCCTCTCTTTAATGAAGGCACTGGGGCACAGCTGTAGCCCCATCCTGAGATGAGGGTTGCTGCGGGATTCCTCGTTTGGACGCTGCAGGTTAACCTGGAGCGCAGTCTGAGGGACACTCCTCATGTGCTCTGCAGATGGAAGATGTGCCAGGAGCAAAGAAAACACTTCCACAGGCAGCGCAGGGATGGCGTTCCTGGGCCGGGCGGAGACATACAGAGCAGTGCCCACTGCCCTGGGATCTGCAGCACTGCAGAAGGGCTCAGGGTGCAGCACTGTGGCACAATTCAGTGAGGACGCCAGGTTCAGCAGCCCCACGTGGGCTGTGGGGGTCCTGGGACGGTGATGGGGGTCCAGTCAGAAACTGTGGGGATCTGTAAGATCCAAGGGGGTCCTGGAGTGGGTAAGGGAGGTCCAAAGGAGGAAACAGGGAGGGGATAAGGAGGAAGCCCAGAGCAGGGATAAGGGTTGTTGATGGGAACTGTGGGTCACTGTGAGGTCCTGGGCTGGGTGGGAGGGAGGTGTACCAGGTCTGAGGAGGTCCTTAATGAGCTATGGAGATCTGTGGGGGGTTGTATGAATATACATGTGGGGGACATGGGATGGATTTGGAAACAGAGCCTGCAGGAGCAGAATGCTCTTCAGGAGAAGGCAAGACATGCGCTGCAGGTGGGACACAGACATATGGGGAGTTATGGGGACATAGAGGGAAGGGGGGGATGTGTGGAGTGGTTTGAGGCAAAAAGGTGGGGCGGTGTAGGAATGCCTTTATTTCTTCCTGAGATGGGACTGGGGGTCCCTGTAGCCCAAAGGTGGGGCCACGATCCATGACCCCACATGAGCCTAACCCCAAGATGACCACATAACCCTGTATGTGCGTGACCCCATGGCTGCACGTGACCCACAGCCCTGTGTGAACCATACCCCCACACGACCCTGGGACTCCCTGACCCTGCCTGCCCCCATCACGCTGCAACCCAACATTTTGTAGCCCCAGAACTCTGGGATCCCTGCCCCCACCTCACCCCCACCATATAACATTCTGAGACCCGTAACTCCCTATCACCCAACCTGACCCTATGTCACGGAATTAACTAGATCAGTTTATGCCCGTGACAGGGGGCAGTAGGCCCCTGCCCTCCCCACCCCCCGCCTGGGCCCACAGAATGGGAAGGAAGGGGGAAAAGGAAAAAAACAGCGGCAACAATCTATGGAGGTAAACTTATTTTACTAACTATGATATTGGAATGCAAAATAATACAATATAATACAATCTAATTGAAATTGAGACTAATAAATCAAATAAGATATGAGAGAGAGTTCCCGAGACCGAGTCAAACCTGAAAAAGCTTGGAACGGCTAGGAAAGCACCCTCCAGCACCCACTGCCAGGCAGTAAGAGACTGCCCCCCCCCGGAAGGGTCAGATCCCATGACTTCCGCAATGTATAGGGATAGGTACGTAGAATTAGAGCATTAACACTTCCAGTACATGATGCTTTGATGTGGAATATTGAAAATCAAATAAGCAAAAACCAAAACCATGACACCAGCACAAAATTAGGACTGCAAAGGTGTTGTAAGGCCACACAGGGAGAAATTAGAAGGGCAAAGCACAGCTGGAGCTTCATCTGCCTTCTGCCATTAAGGACAATTAAAAATGCTGTTCTAAATATATGAGCAGATGAAGGAAGACACAGGAGAATTCTCATCCTTTATGAGATGTGGGGGAAATGCAGGGAGGGAAAGGATGAGGTCCTTAGTGCTTGCTTGCCTGAGTCAAGTTCTGTGAGGATTCTACGATTCCTTGATTTTGGAGTACTTCAAGGGCAATTAAGGGTAATTTTTTTCCTCCATTCTATCACAGTGCTATGTATTTTGACTGTATTTTTAAGATTGTAGATGCTATGATGTTTTCACGATCATTCAGTGCTTCTAGATTCTCCAATTCTATGATTCACAGAATCACAGAATTGGAAGGGATCTAAGAGATCGTCGAGTCCAACCCCCCTACTAAAGCAGGTTCTATACAATAGGCTGCACAGGTAGGCATCAGGATGGATCTTGAATACTATCAGAGAAGGAGACTCCACAACCTCTCTGAGCAACCTGTTCTGGTGCTTCATCACCCTTACTGTACACAACTTCTTTCACATGTCTGTATGGAACTCCTTATGTTCAAGTTTTAAGCCGTTGCTCCTTGTCCTACCACTACACACCAAGAAGAGCCTGGCCCCTACCATTTGCCTCCCACCTCCCTTTAAATATTTATGAACATTCATCAGAACCCTCCTCAGTCTTCTTCTCCCCAGGCTGAACAGCCCAAGGTCAAACAGCTTTTCCTCATATGGGAGATGCTCCAGGCCCTTTATCATCTTTGTCACCCTCTGATGAGCTCCTTCTAGGAGATCCCTGTCTTCTTTGAACTGGGAGCCCAGAGCTAGTCACGCTCTTCTAAACGTGGCCTCCCTAGGGTACAGTAGAGGGGTAGGATCACCTCCCTTGTCCTGCTGGCCACGCTCCTTTTAATGCACCCCAGGATGCCATTGGCCTTCTTGACCACCAGAGCACACTGCTGACTCATGGCCAACCTGTCATCCACACCCCAGGTCCTTCTCCGCAGGGCTCCTCTGCAGCAGCTCATGCCCCAACCTGTATAGAAACAAGTGTGAGAAATACCCAGCTTCAATAATGTTTGTTCAGGCAAAGATTTCAGTGAAGCAGCAAAGTTTTTTTTTATTTGTTGCAACAACAGGCATGCACCCCCTCCTAACAAGGCAGAAAACGCGCACTGATCAGTGAAACACTTCTCATTATATATCCTTTTCTCCCATCAGAGGAGACGCTTTTCTGTTTCCCGCCTGGGTGGGTACTCCAGGCTTATCATCCACACGATGCATTTATTAATCCATTTTTCCATATGAGGTCTATCAGCAACCTATTGTTTTTAGGATCATTTTGTCCATTTCTATGGACATAGGAGGGCAATATTTCTTGACACCATTAAACCTGTTTTATCCTGTGCCAGGCTTTCCTTTCTCTGCTCTGTATTTTTCCTTTCCTTATTACATATGAAAGCCACGTTTAAGAAGAAACCCAGATTATAAAATATCTAAAGGTTACTAAGCTCCAATTCCTGATTTATGATACCTATTATGCTGTGCTAGCAAGCATAAATAAATAAAAATAAGTTTATTTAGCAGTCTTTCCCATGCATATTCCTTTACAAAAGCTTGCATTGTTCATCTATGATCACAGTGGATATTGCCCAAACTCTCTTGATTAATTTCTTACCACCATCAGGACATCACAGCCTCCGCTCTATCCTGCTGCTCAGCATCTTTACTGTGAAAAACAACCCAACCAGCCATTTATGCAGCCATTCTGTAAGAAAATTGCAAGTTCAGTAACTTGGTACTGGAAGTTTCTACTGCAAAAACACAATCTGTCACGCATGCATTTATTCCTCCACAGGTGAGACACTCTACACTTGCTCTTGCTAAAATTCACCAGGTTCCTCCCTGCCCAGCTCTCCATTCTGTTCAGGACCCACTGAATGGCAGTACAGCCTGCCAGTATGTCAGCCACTCCACCCAGATTTGTATCAGATTTGCCTCAAGCATAATGGGGTCACTGATGAAGATGCTGGACCGAGCATTGACTCCTAAGGAACCCCCCTAGATGCAGCTCTAAACAAGACTGCCCTGCTGACAACAACCCTCTGAGTTCTACCAGTCAGCTAGATGCCAATCCTTTCACCTATCCCACACTTTCTAAGGTTCATAACAAGGATGTCATGGGAGACAGTGGCAAAAGCCTTGCAGAAGTCAAGCTAGACAACATCCACTGCTCTCCCCACACCCACCAAGGCAGCTCAGAGCCTTCCATTGTGAGAATTTATTTGAATATGTCCTGGCTGAGGAGCATTTGAGAGAGATTTTGCTTTGTGGCTGGTGTAGAGAAAGGGCTTCAAGATAGAGTAGGCTCCCTGTGCAAGTGGGGCAGTGAAAAGCCTGCCAAAGGAAGTTAAAAATCTCTAAGATTCCCTTTTGAGCCTTTTTCACATTAATCGTAGCAGGGGTTGGCGTCAGACTTGGGTACATAAAGGATTTCAGTTCAGGACAGGGTTCTGAGAAAGAAACAGTCCTGCAAGAGGACACGAGGTCGGGAGACGGCCTCCATTAGGCACGCAGACCCCCGGCCGCTGCCACTGCCAGACCCTCGTCCCGAGTCCAACAGGAACACCCCAAAAAACAGCCCCGTGCCACCCTCCGCCCCGCGAGACCCCCATTTCCCCCAACCCCCAGCCACAAGCGGCCCCCAAAACGCGCCCAGGCCTTCACAGCCCCAAAGGGACGCCCCATATCCCCACGAGACCCGCATTCCCAGCGCCGCGGGACCCCGTAAGTCCCCACGATCCACAGCCCAGCCCCACAAGGACCCCATTCCCCATCCCGAGCCCCGCAGCCGCTCCCAGCCCCGTACCGCGGCCTCCCCCGCTCACGTGACACGCACCCCCAGCACCGCGCGTCGCCTAACGATGACGTCACGCCGCCGCACGGCCGGCGCCCGGGCTCGCCCTCACTCAACGTGGCGGGCCGGGCGCCGCCTGACGGAACGCGCACGCGCACGGCGAGCTGCCGGGAGCGGTCGCCCGTGGAGAGGAAGCCCGCCCCGGAGTTGAGTGACGGCCGCGGCAGCCAATCGGCTCTGCGGAGACGGCGGGCGGGCACGTGCGGGCGGCCAGTAGCCGCAGACGTCACGCAGCTCCTGGCTCCGCTCCCTGCGGTGCCGTGCAGCGTGCCGTAGGCGCGGCGCTCCCGTCAGAGCCGCCGGCCCGGCCGGGCTGCCCGTGTCCTCTGCCGCCCTCCCGCAGTAAAGGTGCTCGGGGAGGCCGTGCTCCCTCGCGTTCCCTCTGTGACTGCCGGGGGGTGGAGCAGATGATGCGGTTTCCGAGCAGCATCTGCAGGGCGTGCAAATAGAACGATGGAATGGCTGAGGTTGGAAAGAGCTTCAGGATGATCGAGTCCAAGCACAGCCTGACCATCCTACCCTAACTAACAGCCCTGCGCTAAATCACGTCCCTGAGCACCGCATCCAGACGGCTGTTAAACACATCCAGGCATGGTGACTCAACCACCTCCCTGGGCAGCCCATTGCAGTGCCTGACAGCCCTTTGGGAAAGAAGTTTTTCCAACCTGGGTATCCGACCTAAACGTCCTCTTTCACAACTCGAGGCCATTTCCCTCGTCCTGTCACCTGTCAGCAGTGAGAAGAGACCAACCCCGCTCTGCTGCAGTCACCTCTCAGCTGCTGGAAGAGAGCAGTAAGGTCTCCCCTCAGCTCCTCTTCCCCACACTAACCAGCCCCAGTCCCTTCAGTCTCTCCTCGTAGGCCATATTCTCCAAGCCCTTCCCCAGCCTTGCTGCCCTTCTTTGGACCTGCTCCAGCACCTCCATCTCCTTTGTGTACTGAAGTGCCCACAGCTGAACACAGAGCTCCAGGTGAGGCCTCACCAGTGCCGAGTACTGGGGCAGGATGACTTCCGTAGTCCTGCTCACCACACCGTGCCTGATCCGAGCCAGGATGCCACTGGCCTTGGATTGTTTGTGGCAACACCAGAGGAAGGGAAATGTTGCCAGCAGCAGAGGGTGTTTAAGTAGTTTGGTGGTGATGTGCGCATTTCGCACTTTCTGTGGAGCTGACTGCTCACTGAAATGAGTTACACGTGCATCTTCAAGGTGACAATCAACCTCTGTCTGCTGTCTCAAACCATAGCAGCATTTGACGAGAGAAATGATGGCAAGCTCTGGTTGTGGCAAGCCATGTTCTGCATTTTGATACAGTGGCTAAGCACAGTCCTGTAAGCAGCAGAAACTAAGCAGCCTTGCTTTCCATTATGATAAAGAGATTTGAGAACAGGTTTCAAGATTCCCAAGAAAGGATGAATTTGTAGGTATATTTTTGACTGCATCTTCATTCAGTCAGCACAAAGACATAACCTGCCAGTTTTCAGACGGGATGTATGGAGTTGCAAACACACTGCACGTACAACTCCAAGAAACGTGGATCGTGTGCCTGTACTGAACCATTCTCAGACCTGTATTACCAGAGAACAAATCCCTTTGCTTTGCAGTCACACCTTATTCATGTCAGGCTGCAGCACAGGCCGGGTAAGGCAGCTGCTCAGCTCTCCTCCTCTGTGTGACAGAGGCTGTCCTCTCTGCAGGGCCCTCCCTCTTCTCCCGAGGCTGCCTGCAGCCAAAGAGCTTCTGCCTGGAAGGACCAAGTGCAGCACGGCAGTCTTTGGCTGGTCAGGGTGCGAGGCCAAAGAAGCTGGGAGGCTTCAGGCCAGCCAGAGGATGTCACGGCGCAGGTGACGTCAGCCGGGTTCCTGGAGCCTGTGTGTTGTCACACTGCATTGAGTTAGGAGAGGACAAGATAAGGGTTAACCATTGTATAGGAATGCAGGTAAGCAGGATGTGGCCAGATAAGAAAAGACTTTTTGCCTAAGGGGTGCCTCCTATAGGTCTGTGGTGTCCTATTGGCCTCACACACACTGGGCATAGAACCTGGTTAGGGGACAACATGCCCACCCCACAGAGGGAAGCACCATGGGCAGGTGTGCCATAGGTGTCTGGAGCTGCTCCCAGTGGCGTGCAATCCATCGGGGCTCTGTCTGGGCTGTGCCAAACCTGTGGAGCCCGAAGGCTTGCCTCTCCTCAGTGCCCGGGGCCTTCAGAGGAGGAATCCTCCCAGCAGCCGTTCGGCGGCTCTGCGCTCCCCATCCTGCTCCAGAGGGGAGCCCTCGTGTTTGAGCAGCTCATCCCTCGTGTTTGAGAACCATCCCTGTCCCTCAGGCTGACGGGCAGCTATCACAGAGTGCCTTGTGATAGCTCACGTCACAGCCACGTGCTGTCACGTCCGTAAGATCACAGGATTCAAAGCTCTCTGTCCTTCCACACTGCGGGCAGCACTGAGACAGCCCCGCTTCCATCCGTGTGTTGGGCCAGCTTCGGAGCCACAGCCCAGCTGAGAAAGCCTTCCTCCTCATTCCCGTGAAAGAGCACTGGGAAGAAATGAAAACTGCACCATCTATTGCAAGACCTCTGTTCTACTTTTCTCCATCTCTTTCCAGGCGGTCAAATGTGAACACCAGGCACGGACTCGGATGTGAAGGGTGGTCCGAATCATTTATTAAAGATTTTCCAATCACTTAGATACATTTACAAGTTTCCTTTTTTGGCTTTCCCATCCGCCTTTACAACTTTCCCATCCACCTTTACACGTCAACAGAGTATTCCACAAACACTCCTTGTGCATGCATGCGGGCGCTTATCCACTCTGAGCTGTGAGCCGTTCCTTTTGCTTTTCTCTTTTCTAGAGATATCCTTGGTTCTCAGCCTTGCGTTCACATCCTGTTTATCTTGCTCCACAGCATCTGCTCTGATAGTCTTTCTTATATTTTCATGGTTACAAGACCAATTATTTTCTGTAAAAGAAGAGAAACTGTTCTCAAACAATAGCACAGGTCTGGGGAGCAGTTTGCCCACACACAGACCCCATGGGAGGCTTCAGGTCAGGACGCTGAGGGCAGGGCAGCCAGTTCACTCCCTCTCTCTACCTGTTCCCTAGCAGGTGTCCAGCTGCAGTGTTTGGCTCCTGAGCTATGCCACCCCCATCCCCAAAGCCCTGCTCTTCCCACCAGGGACCTAGAGGAGCATCGAGCCGGAAAGAAAGTCTCCTCTCTGGCCCCAAGCAGCCTCGCGCTTAGCTGGGCCTTCCAGATGCTGCCAAATCGTGGGCCTTGGTGCGTTGGGTGTGTCCGCAGAAGAGAGCAAGACACTGGAGAAGGAGGAACTCGCCTCTGGTGATGCACCAGCCCAAGGCTCCAGGGAGTGTAGCCGTCCCATCCCTCAGAGCCAAGGGGTCTTGGGAGAGTCCCTGCTGTTCCTCCACCTCTGCCTTTCTACAGGGAGATGGCACCCCGGAATGATACGGATAGGAATCACGCACCTCCTTCGCGCCCTGTCTCGGGCTCGACGTCGCTTGCGGAAGCGTGGTGGTGGCATCAGAAAGTTGGGGTCGTAGGTGGGCTTCTCAGGCAGACTGTGCTCAGAGCTTGATGGTGACTGAATCACTATTTTGGGAATTATCATTGGAGCCTGGGCTCCGTGAGGGCCACTCGGCTTCTCTTTGTTTGTCTCCAGCACTGTGCCATCACAGGAGATTTTCTCTGCTCCTCGTCCTTCTCCTCTGATGCTCGGAGATGCCACTGCCTGGGCTCGACCTGCCTCTGGTGCTGGAGCTTTGGCTGGGTATTTGCCCAGGAACTGGCTTGTCAGTGCTGGCTTCACTGCTCCTCTTTCTTCTTCTTTACACCTCTGAGCCTTCATTGCCTGTGCTGGAAGTATTTCTGATGTTTTTCTTGTGGTGATGAGTTTGCCCTGAAACTGGGTGGTGAGCGCCGGCTTCACTGCTCCTTGTTTTCGGAACCATTGAGATTCCACTGCCTGAGCTCGACCTGACGCTTGTGCTGGAGCTTTGGCTGCGTGTTTCCCCTGAAGCTGGCTGGGCAGCACCGGCTTCAGCGCTCCTCTTTCTTCTTGGCACCTCTGAGGTTCCACTCCATGAGTGCGACCTGTTTCTGGTGCTTTTCCTTGGGCTGGAGGTTTGTGCTGACCTTGACTGGTCAGCACTGGCTTCACCGGCCCTGGTTCTTCTCTGCACCTGTGGGCTTTTGTTGCCTGTGCTGGACCTGTCGGTGGTGCTGAGCTTTTGGTAGTGCCTTCGCCCTGGGTTTTGCTAGGCACAGCCATCTTTTTGGCAGAAGACACCGCTGGGACCACTGGAACTTGACTGAAAGAACAGAGCAGAGGGGGTCCATGTCAGTGGGTGATGGCTTTGGGGCCGCATCCTGCAGCCTTGGCTGTAACGCAGCCTTCCCCACGCAGAGCTCACAGGTTGCGCTGGGGCTCTCCTGAGGGCTGGAGAGGGGTCAGCACTGTGAAATGGGGGGCTCCCGGCAGCCCCATCCCACCTCTCCATCTGCTGCATTCAGTGCTGCTGGGCAGCCCCAGACAGGGACTGTCAGAGGCTGGAGAATGGGCTCTTGCTGGGTCACTGAAACGCCCCCAAAAGGATCCCAACCCCGAGCACCCAGTCTCACCTGGACACAGAGCTCTTCTGGTCGACCCTTGTTGTCTTTGCAGAGCATGTGCCCTCCCTGCTGGTAATGCTCAAGCGGCCAGGTAAGGGTGGCAGTTCAGGAATTTTCCCTGGAACTGGGAAGGACAGATCTCGTCAGAGGAGATTCATTGGGAAATTGCTGTCTCTGTGGCATGCAGAGGTGCTCAGGCCTGTCCCAAAGCACCTGAAGAGGGCCGCTCCACTTCCCTCACAGACACTCTCTCCGGGGACCTCTGTCCCTCTTGCCCAGCTCCTCCTCTCAGAGGTGCAGCTCTGATTTGGGCCTGCCTTCCTGGCATTTGTTTTGGGAAAGAGGAGCCGGGTGGTGTCACCGGGTGAGGTGACAGTCTCTTTTAGGGGCTCATTTGCTGGGGGGAGGACAGGGCCGAGGATCCCCCATCCTCCTGCCATACCCAGGGATGGGGCGCATGGGAACACTGCGCCCCGCATCTGAGATGTCATGAGGCTAACATGTGGTTAGGAGAGGCTGTGGCAAGCTGGTGTGAATCTTTTCACAAGTCAGAGCCTTAGGATGGTCACCGAGTGGGCATTTTCCCATCACAGTTTGTCTGTGTGGGGCATGGAAAGGAGCTGGCTGCTGCTTTACCTTTCTTGCTCTGGCCAAGAGGTGTCAAACGCTCTGCTTTCTCGTGCTTGCCCTCACCAGGGACTTCTCCCGAGGCCTTGGATAGTTTCCTGGGAGGTGGTTTGGGGACAAGCTCCAACTGAAACCTGTACAAAAGGAGAAGACACAGGGGTGACCCAGTGCTCCAGCAGCCCTTGCTGCTCACCGGGATTGCCTGCTCACAGGCCGATTTTCACATTGCATCAAGGTGCACTATTCTCCAGAGTTGACTGTGCCCTGGTTCCAGGGGCTGTCCTGGGAAATAGGGTCACCCAGCCAAGAAGTCCAGGCCACGATGGGGAGAACATGTCACCTAAATTCCTTCATCTCTCCCATCAGATCTACCTCGCAGAAATCTCTACTCTTCCAGGACGTGTAAAATAGGTACCCAGTGGGAATTCTCAAAATGCCCACCTCTGGAGAGAAGGTAAAATCTCCAAGAGGGAATGCCCTGGATAATCTGTTCCCTAAGCAACGTGACCTGTGGCCTCAGCTGACAGCAAACACCAGGGGAGCCAGATATGCTGACTTTAAGAGAAAGCACTATGCTGATTGTGGAGCTGGGTGAAGGTCCCATGGCCAGATTCGGTGACTGTCCTGCAGGGATGGGGACTTGATGATACTATTGGAGCTGATAAAGGATCGACAGGATGGAAACAGCAGCGGCTGCCCTGAGTCCTGGTGGCAGGACAGCCGTGGTCACAAGGAGTAAAAGATACCGAAGGAGAGCTGAGCAGCTGCGTCGAGCAGAGGCTCCAGCCACAAACATACTCACTCAGGAAAGACGACGACCCGGCCAGAGAGCGTCAGGGAGGCCACCGCTGCCACCCGGGACACCACCATGTCCAGCAGCCAGGGGACCTGCAGGGGAGGAACAGGGAGGTTGTGGAACATCCTTGTGATGGCTGAGGCACTCGGGAGTGGAGGGCCCGAGGCAGGGAGAACTGACAGCACTGCGGCTCTTGCCTGCCCCAGCAGCTGGCCAGGTCCTGGCAGGCCACACGCAGGCAGGGTAAGGGCTGTGGGACTGCCCGGGCCAGGGAGAAGCCAAAACCTCACCTTGAAAACTGCTGTTTCCAGGTTCACTTTCCCACAGACCTTCTCGAGGAAGTCGTAGTAGAATTTCATCTGAGCCCGTGCTCCTTCTAAGATGAGGACTCCTATGTCCTTCAGGACAAAGGCAATGTTCTCCCCCTTCTTCAGGCAGCGGGAGACGAGAGATGTGGTGTTACATATGCAGATCTCCCCTCTCTGCCGGGACACAGATGCAGCTGCGGCCACCTGAGTGTACTTGATGGTCTCCGCCTCCTTACGGCCTGGAAAATCACACAAGAGAGTCGGAGTTGGTCATTTAGCAGCCCTCGTGCCCGTGCTTCTGAGTGCTACTCATTGTATTTGCCACCCAGGACAGCCCTGGGTTTGGACTGGCTCCACGGAGGGGGCCGTTTGCTTTGGGCAGTGGAGGCAGTCGTCCTGTTTGCCCCATCTGTGCAGGCAGCAGGAGTTTAGTTCTCCTCCTACCTGGCAGGAATTCCGCATCACCCATCAGACTGTGGACGTCGAGAAGGTTCCTGGCCAGGCGAAACGCAGGCCACTGCACAACCAGGGTCCCGTCCTTAGCCTGGATCTCTTTGGAGATGATGTCGAAGGAACCGAAGGTGGGAATTCGGACCCCCTACACGTGGGAGAGAAGGGAAGGGCCAAGGGGTTAAGGCTGAAGGAAAGGACCAGAGGTTGCCCTGTGCAGGGACTGTGCTTCAGGTCCCCTGCCGCTGTCCAGAGGTGCAGGCCAGGGCAGCTGGGAGAGATTTGGGAAGGAGCTGCCCAACCCTCTCCTTCCCACTGCCCTCCAAACTGCAGCACAGCAGTCCTGGCAGAAGCAGCCTCAGGGAATCCAGAGGCCTCCAGCGACTGGGATCAGCCCTGAGATACAGCACCACCTGCCCCAAGCGGTACCGCGCCTGTGGGAGGCCCATTGGTGCTTCGCAGGGACTTTGGGGGGGAGTTTCGTGCTTTCCGGGGAGGGGAAGAGTCAGTGCACGGCGTGGCCCAGGGCCAAGGGGACTGCCCACCCCTCCAACAGAGCAGCGGGAAGCGGGTGCTGACCCACCTTGTGCAGCAGGAGGTGTTGTTGCACACAGACGGCCACCGCGTCCCAGACGGCTACTCGCTCTGCAGGGCAAAGGAAAAGCAGGTCACACTCTGCGTCTGCCACTTCTCAGCACTGCGAGTGCCTGAGAGCGGCAGTGAGGTGGCAGATGGAAAAGGTCACCGCTGTCCCCGGCCCCAAACAGAGGCGGTCCCGAGGCAGTCAGAGTGCTGGCTCTGGCCCACTCGTTGCCAGGACCCGGTCGCAGCAGTGCCCTGTGGTGGCTGTGGATCCCGGTACCTTTGGCGGTGACATCGGGACTTCTGGAGGCACGCTCCGTTGCGGGGCCATCCTCCCAGAAGCTTATCTTCTTCCGTATCGCACGTGCAGATCGCTCCTTGTTGGCACCAGCCATGTGGGAGCTGATCCCTTCCAGACGCTTCCAGTCGTCAGCCAGAAGCTCCTTCAGGATGCAGCACCCACCACTGTGCAGCCGCTTTTATAGTGCTCCTGGTGCCGTGTCACAGAGCACCCATTGTGACACCGTAGCAACGGGGCCAGTGCTGGCCGTTGCCCATTATGACGCTGGCACCAGCAACCTTCTGCCTGCCCTGACGCTGCAGGAGCCCAGCTCTGAGGGTAGGAGGCCCTGCAGAGGGATCTGGATAAGCTGCAGCGCTGGGCTGGGGTGATGCGATGAGGTCCAACAAGGCCAAGTGCCGGGTCCTGCGCTTTGGCCACAACAACCCCATAACAAAATATGCACCTAGGGCAGGCTGGCCTCAGAGCTCAATGAAGATGAAGGGGCAGGTTTTGCTTTCTTTGACATGGGACTCGTTCTCAGCCAAAATAAGTTTAGAAAACTGTAGGCTCCCAGCCCTGACACCTCCACAGTGCAGAAGAGAAATGACCTGCAGCGCTCTTGGGAATTGCTGGGAGCTGTCACAGTTCTTCACTGCGGGAAGGGGACTGCTGGAACCAATCCATTCATCATCAGCATCAAACAAATTGAGTTTTGAAGTTCAGCTTGGAACTGCCTGGGCTTCCCCTCCTGTCCTGCAGAAGAAGAAGAGTCAGAAATACCACTGTTGGTTAGTAGGATCCAGAAAATAAATAATATATCCCTCTGTATGAGATATACTGAGACTGCCTTCAGTAGTCACAGAAGAAGACACACAGATTCCAAAACTTACCAATTTATCTTTCTCTTTAGTGTAAACAGTGGGTTGCTGTGCTATTTTCTGTGACGCTTGAAAATGAACTGAGCCCATCACTAGTACACAGACCTAACCCCCAAAAGACAACAGTTCTTGGGTACCTGCCCTGGGAGGGTGTGGGGATGCTGTTGAGAATTCAAAATGGAGAAAAGCAAAGTGCTCCTAACTGTGCCCAAAGGAGGCAATGGTAGGGATCGTGCATGCAGTTATCTCCAACAGAGAAAAATATCTTTCAGGAGGACTTTGGGGGTGCTATCCAGTATTCCAGTTTACTCAGGAGTTGGTCAAAACTTACAGTAACTTTCTGTAACTCCTTAACAAATTTATTTAAGAAGTCATCTGGAATGGCTGATCATTAATACTCCAAATACGCAGAGGCTCACCTTCTTCCAGTTGCAGAGCCTATGGTAGGAAAAAATGAACCAATTTCAACAAGCATAATGTGAAACAAACAGGTGGCCTGACAAATTAATACAGAAAAAAGTAATCTCCAACAAAAAATGAGGTATTGAGCATGTGCATCTTATCCAGGGAAGACCACATTTCAGCTTTCAGCTAAGGATCAGCAAACAGCTGGACTGAAAAGGGCTGACACCAGCCATCTGCCATTTTACATGGCTGTGGTCTTACAGAGCAGCATCACTTCTGTGTGTAGTCTGGGCCATCTGAATCACTGGCCATTGCCAGGCTTTCCTGAACTGGGATAACTGAAGGTCAGAACTGCAGAGCAGACAGGAAGACAGCTTGTTTCCCCCCTAGATGAGTGACATCCACGCACGTGCTCAGAAGGAGTCTGAGGCATCATGATTTAGCTGCGTGTAGACAGATGTCATCAGTGGCTCTTCCCTTGTGCACTGATGCAGTGACACCATCAGAGGAGGCCACCAGGTTGGCCAAGCAGGATTTGCCCTTGGCGAAGCCATGCTGGTTCTCCCGTATCAGCTGAGACTTCAGTCTCACCGAAGACTGTCACTAGGGATGTGAGTGTTCTCTGAGATTTTCCATCTGAGCCTGCAAACACTCGCACACCTCTTGGAGCACCGCTGGCACCTCTCTCATGGCCAGGTGTCTGTGTGGGAGCAGCTGACCCCCCTGAATGCAGACCAGGGGCTCAGGGCGGGGGATCCCATGCAGGGAACTGCTCTGTGCACACCTGAGATGAACCAGGGGGAATCCCAGCTCCTGTGGGTGTGGGTTGCATGGGGAACTGAATTCTGCTTCAGCGGAGACCTTGCAGCTGGGGGTGAGATGGCTGCATCACGTCTCCTGAATCAGTGCTCTGAGCAGGAGAAACGCGCAGACCCCTCTTTTCTTCTATGTGTCCTTTCATTCTGGATGTGCAGAGGAGAACATCTACACCTCACACAGACAGACACACGTTGCTAGAACAAATCATGCTGCTGGAATCAGTCTCTGTGCATGCTTTAGAGAAGAGCAGTTGTTGCTTCCTTCAGTCTCCTTCAGAACACTTTTCCCAGGGCTGATCCCGCTGCCTTGCAGGAGCTGTGAGCCATGGAGCCCCAGGGACATCAGCAGGAGCTGGAGGGAGAAAGAGCAAGGGAGCCCTTGGGCTGTGCCTCTGCTGCTGAGCTGGGCCGGGCTCCCGGGACACAGGGAGCTCATACAAGTAGCTCATACAGGAACAGCTTGTACAGTGCAGCAGAGCTGGGGCACTGCCTGCAGTGACAATGGGAGGAGAGAAGGCTGAGAGATCCAACACGGTGTATAGAGCGGGACAAATCTGAGTTGTCTGGAGGAGCAGCTCTCACAGACATTGATACGGTAAGGTGCAGGCTGGCTGGGAAGTGTGAAGGAGTATCCTAGAAATGCTTTCTGCACCAGGGTCATCCATACTTATTTACTGTGGAGAAGGACCTGCTCTGGATGAGGGCTTCCCTGCTGCAGCACAGAGCACAGCCCTGAGGGCTCCGTGTCCCATGTCGGCTGCAGGCTGTGCAGCCGGGGGTGCAGCCGGGTGCCCAGGGCTGTCCTGCAGAGCAGGTCCCTGCTGTGCCCCAGGGCTGTGTGCTCCTCTTTCACAGCTGAACTAGAAATAAAGGCTGTGATTTCAGAGAAGTGGAGATGGCCTAGCCATCACTTTGAGGTTTACCAGGATGCACAGCAAGATCCTTTACTGCTCCTCAGCCCATAGAAATCACCATCACCCCATGCTCAGTTTCAGCGGGTTCCGTGTGACCTGGCCTGAAGCTTCTGCACACAGTGAGATGCCCCTGGGCAGTGCCCAATGCCAGGAATCAGGTCTGCAGGGCAGAGCTGAGCACACAGTAGCTGAGATGGGCTCTGTGAGCTCCAGGCAGGGACCTGCGGTCAGAGAAACAGCTGCAGGCAGGGACAGCTGCAGGCAGCAGAGACATGGGCAGGATGGGAGAGGGACCTGCTGCCAGAAAGATGGTGGGAGGGGGATTTGGGCACCTCCCTGCCATCCCTGAAGTGCAGGCATCTTCCCTGCAGCAGCTCCCTGGCCTGTTAATTTCTCCCAGCATAGAGCTCCAGCCCAATGCCACGTAACCTTGGTCATAGCTGCCACTGGACACATTTGGTTGGAGGGTGAGAATTCAGGTGCATCTCAGACACTGACACGGTGGGTTCTGTCATGCAGATATGTCCATGGAGAAAACACATTCATTTCTCCCCTTAACCTCTGAGGCTCTGGAAAATGCTGTTTGTGGGTCTGGGAATGAACTGACATTCCCTTCAGGATACCCTGTTATTGTGGCATTCAACTAGTTTTTGGGGGTGTCTGCTAGGCTGCAGGTGCCTCTGGATCTCCCATAGCATCTCTGTGTTAACCAGCAGCCCCACAGAGAGAACAACTCAGTGTTAAGACCATGGAAATGAACACATGAAGATAGCAGAGCTGAGCTCCTCAGTTATGATGAGAAAGGAAAGGAGTCGAGAGTTCTGCTCTTCTTACCTGGATTCCTCAGCTCTCAGCAGAATCCAAAGTCTTTTCATGGGAACAACTGAGTGCGACCATCCACAGGTGCCAGCACGGGGCAGCCACGATCTTGACTAAAGGACAGACCAGCTGACCTCTCTGCACTGAGGGATAACGCCATTGCCTTGCTGGACCCCAAATATTTCACTTTGCATGCATAGCAAACACCAAGAGTTTCTATTGTGTAGTGGGTCAAAAAGGAAAAGATAAAGAAAGCGATATCACAGAGCCCTCCCGTGCTTCTTTGTGAAACTGAGAAAAAACTGCTTTATATCTCATGTACTTTAATCTGAGATCACTCTGTATTTCAACTTTCTTCTTGCTGGTGGCCAGAGCTGACTCCAACAGTCTCCACAGCAGCATTCGCTGTGCCCAGTGGCATCCTCAGCCAACAGCAACCAGAGCTCAAGCAAAGGTCCTGCAGAGAAGGCAGGGGCAGCGAGGGAGGTTTCAGTAAGAAATGAAGTAGGCCTTGCTCAAAAAGGTCTGCTGTAATGTTGCTTTGCTTTTCCTCCCTTTATCAGGTCCCCATGGCCAGCAGCAGCAGATGCCCAACAGCAGCTCCATCAGCGAGTTCCTCCTGCTGGCGTTGGCAGACACGCGGCAGCTGCAGCTCCTGCACTTCTGGCTCTTGCTGGGCATCTACCTGGCTGCCCTCCTGGGCAACGGCCTCATCAGCACAGCCGTAGCCTGCGACCCCCGCCTGCACACCCCCATGTACTTCTTCCTCCTCAACCTCGCCCTCCTCGACCTGGGCTGCATCTCCACCACTCTCCCCAAAGCCATGGCCAATGCCCTCTGGGACACCAGGGACATCTCCTATGCTGCATGTGCTGCACAGGTCTTTTTCTTTTTGTTTTTGTTTTCAGCGGAATATTCCCTTCTCACCGTCATGTCCTACGACCGCTACGTTGCCATCTGCAAGCCCCTGCACTACGAGACCCTGCTGGGCAGCAGAGCTTGTGCCACCATGGCAGCAGCTGCCTGGGGCTCTGGGGTCCTCAATGCTGTTCTTCAAACTGCCAACACATTTTCACTGCCTCTCTGCCGAGGCAATGTTGTGAACCAGTTCTTCTGTGAAATCCCCCATCTCCTCAAGCTCTCCTGCTCAAACTTCTACCTCAGGGAATCTGGATTTCTTCTGCTTAGTGCTATGTTAACTTTGGGGTGTTTTGTTTTCATGGTGTTTTCCTACGTGCAGATCTTCAGGGCTGTGCTGAGGATGCCGCCTGAGCAGGGACGGCACAAAGCCTTTTGCACGTGCCTCCCTCACCTGGCCGTGGTCTCTCTGTTTCTCAGCACTGACTTTCTGGCCTACCTGAAGCCCCCCTCAATCTCTTCTCCTCCCCTGGACCTGGTGGTGTCATTTTTTTACTCAGTGGTGCCTCCAGTAGTGAACCCGCTTATCTACAGCATGAGGAACCAGGAGCTCAAGGATGCTTTGAGGAATATGATGACAGCGACACATTTTAGCTGTGCTAATCTTATTGTCTTTCTCTACAGATGACTCTCAGTCTGTCCCATAATGGGCCTATTATATGTCTTTTATGGTTATAACATTTACTTACTCCAATGAATATATTCTCCTTTTTTTTTTTTTTTTTTTTTTTTGCTGTTGTATTGTTTTTATGAGTGGTTATCATTAATTGTTACACTAATATTTTGATTCCTTTCACTTCTACTGAGACATCACTCTCTTCCCTTTCTCCTGGAGCCCATATAGAATGTGAGTCAGAGCTGACGCTCATAGTTCCTAGGTCCTGTCTCTGAATATACAGGCAAATGAGATGTCTGCGGTCTTCACCGAGGCAACTGGGATGTAATAAAGACAGGGAAGGGAAGCTGGAGAGGGATTCCTGTCACCTCAGGCATACCTGTACACTCCTATTGCCTTTGGAAATGTTCCACTGTCGTTCCAAGCGTTTTGGACACCCAGAGACTCCCAGAGAAGGGATGGGCTGCACTCATCCCCATCCGTCTGGGTCTGCTTCACACCCTGACCAGTACTGATCAGCCAGTACAGACTCACCCATCTACGGCCAAACTGCTCCAAAGAGGGATGCAGGGCGGTAGGAACTGATCTGGGATTGAAAATTCCCAGCAGATGCAAGCATGACCAGGAGCCTTCTGATCTTGTGGCTGTTCCTCAGTGCCTGTCCTGACTGTGGCAATACCCCAAATCTTTTCCCTGGACAAGATTGTGTGGGTGCTGGGGGCAACTGGAGCAATGTGCACCATACACAGGATGACCCCTGTGCTGGGGGCTCTGCGGGGCTGCAGCTCTGTGAGCCCACAGGAGGAGGGAGCAGGCAGAGGTGATCCTGGGGCCCCTTTGGAGCACCTCATGCCCATGGGGCCCTTGAGCAGGGTGCTTCACAGAAGGGATCCAGCCAGCTTCCTCTTGCAGGAGCAAAAAGGAGACGTTGCCCAAGGAAACAACCACCATTCCTGAGCCTTAAGCCTGTAGTTCCCAGCAGCAGACTCTCACCTCGGACTGCTGAGGGCTGATGGCTGAAATGGGAGCCCTCCATGCTCTGACCGGGCTCAGTGCCTGCACTGGGGAATGGGCAGCCCAGCCCGGTCCCTCTCCCAGTCCAGAGCTCAGCAGAGCCCGGAACAGGGCTGTCCAGGGCTGGTGGGGAAGACTGCTGGAGTAGAAGTGCAGTGGTGAGCTGGGCAGTTTGGGCTGTCAGGGGCCACCCCTGTGCTCAGAGAGCCTTGTCCAGGGCAGTGTGTTGGTGCTGGCCTGGCTGGCTGCTCCTGATTTTCTCCCTGCGCTCCTTGCAGGGCCACGAGTTGGCAGAGCTGCTCTGCAGAGGTGGGGGCTGCGCTGCCCTGGGCCCCAGGATGACCTTCCCTGGCTGTGCTGCTCCAGGGAGAAGCAGACTCAGCCAGGTGGGGATCTCTGCTGCTGAGTCCCTCTCCATCTGCCCTGATAAATCAGCAGCCAAGGATGGTGCTGGGCAGGACCAAGGGGTGCCTCTAAGGGCTCAATAGGCAACTGAGCAATACAGTAAGTCATAGAGTGACAGAATTATACAATCATTTGATTTGAAAGAGACCCTTAAAAGTCATCTAGTCCAACTCCCTGCAATGAACTGGGACCCCTACAGCTCGATCAGGTGCTCAGAGCCTGCTCCAGTCTCCAAGGATGGAGCTTCCAGCACCTCTCTGGGCAACATGTGCCAGTGCCTCACCACTCTTCTCATGAAAGACTTTTTCCTTTAATGCAATCTAAATCTCCCTTCTTTCACTTGGACACCATTTCCCCTTTCATTACAACCGTTCCATCAGGGAGGCCAGCTCTGGCACAGCGGTGCACACTGCCTGCCTGCCTGCAGCCACAGGATGATGCTGTAGAGACAGCAGGGCTGTCACTGAGGTACACCAGACCTGAGGGCTGTCACAAATTCAAGGGCATATGAGGAGGGCATACAAGTGTAAAGAGAGAAGCCCTGACAAACCACTCCCTGCTGCTGCTCATGGCCACGGCTCCAGGAAGCAGCAGCCCTGACTGGAAGACAGCAGAGAGGCAATGGCCACCGGGCAGTGAGGGGCTGCCCCACGGACACCAGGGCTGCAGCTCCGCGTGGCAGCTGGGCTCCTGGTTCCTGCACTCCCCACACCACATGCTGGGGCTGCTCTGCTAGCTCCAGGGGAGATGGGAACCAAGATGAATGATGTTCCGCTGCTGTTCTCCCTATTCAGAGAGCCTCAGTCCTTACATGCAATATGCTTGTAAGAGGTAAAAAGGAAAGGATTCCGAAGAAGACTGGTTTATAATAATATTTAATTGGAATTACAGTTATCGTAAGGACAACAAACAAATTTAACTTGAAAACAAATAAACAAGAAAGTAAAAAAGAGAAATTCAATGTTGTCAATTGTAGCATCTCCACAGACTTGGAGATGCTGAATGTGAAGATGATGAATGTGTTGCTGATGCTGAAGCAAGATGTATTTAAATAATTCCCTAAGGGCATCCTTGAGCTCCTGGTTCCTCATGCTGTAGATGAGGGGGTTCACTGCTGGAGGCACCACCGAGTACAAAACTGTCAGCACCAGGTCCAGGGGTGGAGAGGAGATGGAGGGGGGCTTCAGGTAGGCAAAAAAACCACTGCTGAGAAACAGGGTCAGCACAGCCAGGTGAGGGAGGCACGTGGAAAAGGCTTCGTGCCGTCTCTGCTCAGAGGGCATCCTCAGCACAGCCCTGGAGATCTGCATGTAGGAAAACACAATGAAAACAAAACATCCAGATGTTAAACAGACAGCAGTCACAACAACCCACGTTCCTCTGAGCTAGAAGTTTGAGCAGGAGAGCTTGAGGATCTGGGGGATTTCACAGAAGAACTGATCCACAGCATTGCCTCGGCAGAGTGGCAGTGAAAATGCAGTGGCAGTGTATAGCAGAGCATTGAGAAACCCACAGCCCCAGGCAGCTGCTGCCATGGTGGCACAAGCTCTGCTGCCCAGCAGCGTCCCATAGTGCAGGGCTTGCAGATGGCAACGTAGCGGTCGTAGGACGTCACAGTGAGAAGGGAGTACTCTGCTGTCATGGAAAAGAGAAACAGAGCCCTGTGAAATACGTCCAGCACAGGGGATGTTCCTGGTTTCCCAGGCCAGCACCAACACTCTGCCCTGGGCAAGGCTGTCTGGGAACAACACCATTCTTCACAAAGGGATCTAATGCCTGTGTGCCACCTGAAAAACACCAATAGCATGGTGTAGATGCAAGGCCCATGCATGGAAAATCCAATGATGCTTCTGGAATGGGATGAATTCTGAACGGCCTTTACGGCAATGAACACAGCAAAAGAAGAAAAATGATGAGCTGGAAATCTGTGCAGTGGCAGGGCTGGGGTCCTGACTGGATCACAGTGACATGGTGGGATGGCTCCCATGAGTGGACTGATGCACAGGAGAGGTAATGCTCTTTATGATAGGTGGGAGATAAGGCAAGGAGAGGCTATTGCTCAGTGTGAGGGAATGCACTGAGCTCTTCATGATAAATGAGCCAGATAAGAGCTAATGGAATAGGCTTAAAGAAGAAGTCAGCATTGTCTCTTCCTGGTTTCCTGGTCAGCAAGAACAAGTCCTGCATGAATGGAAAAAACCAACCTGGTCAAATCCAGATACAAAACAGAAGACTGGAAACAATGTATGTATACGTGCATGGGTGAATTCAGGACAGCTGGAGCTCAAAAGCTACTGGATGTGCCTGGACATGTCAAAAACAGCGAGGGCTTCTGGAAAGATACAGGTGACAAAAGGAAAGATAGGGAGACTGGGTGCGTGGCTGAATGGAGCAGGGTACCTGGCAAGGCAAAACATGGAAAGTGCTGTGATACCCAATTCCTGCCTGACCTCACTCCTTTTTAGCCTGCCTGGTCTTCATGGAATTCTGAGTGCCAGAGACTGGGGGAAAATTTTAGCACAAGGCAGATGTACCTGTGGTGGAAGAGGAAGCGATCAGGGAATGCTCAAGCAAACAGGATGCAGGGAATCCTGACTAGAAAGGAACCACATGGGTGATGGAGTCATTGAATAGCTTGGATTGGCAGGGACCTTAAAGCCCATCAAGTTCCAACCCCCGTGTCATTGTCAGAGTTGCCACCCAGGAAATCAGGCTGTCCAGGGCTCCATGGGACCTTGCCTTGAGCATGGGGCATCCACAGCTCCTCTGGGCAGTCTGTTCCATTGCCTCACAACCTGATGTTAAGAACACTAGGAATTCCCTCCTAACATCTAATCTAACTTTCTCTTTTCGTGTGTAACCATTTCCCTTGGGCCTATCACTGTCAAAGATGTTTTTTTTTTCTGTTGTTTTGTTTGTTTGTGTGTTTGTTTTGAGGCTGTAGGTGTGAAAGATGTTATGTAATGTAAAACTGGAACAAAGAATTAAAGAGAAAGATCAAATCGAAGAAAATGTGCCAACACACCTCTCAGTTTCTAAACTGCTTTGGGGCCTGGTTTCTCTCCTTATTGGAAATACCAGTCTTTGAGGAGATTTATTGTGTCACTGTTTTCCAGAACTGTGTTTGGAGGACACAAAAACATTCAGGTGCTGGGACACAGGCAGCTGCTAGCCCTGCTTGGTGTCACCTCTGTATTTGATCTCCCACTCCCTGCAGGTGTTTCCAGCTCTCCTGAATAAATGACCATGGCTAAGGTCGTGTTTTCTGCAGGCAGTGTGGGCATGTGCCCTTCCCACTGCTCTCCAGATTTCCCCCTCCCTTTGCTCTTTGTTCTTTCAGATACCTCCCAGCTATCTGGTTACTCTAGGAGCTCCCATGAGTTGGAAACTTGGGCCATCTCAAAAGTCTCATGAATTCTTTACTCAACTTCTTATTTGTGTTTGTATGTACTTTCTCTGTCAAAAGTTCTTCTGGCACCGAAATTCCCCCTGGAAGGCAGACAGCTTGAACATGGCATCCAGCTGAGGAGAGTGTTTTACTGTTCATTCAATTGCATCGTGTTGATTCCCCTTTGTTGGCAACAAGGAGGAATCCCTCTGTGCCCATGTGCAGCTGGTTCTCTGAGGAAGGCAAGTGGGAGTTGATGCAAAGGAAAAGCAACACTGAGCTGCAAATTTCAGAGAAGACTGATGTGAGGAAAAGGGATGAAAATCCCACGGGGCCAATGTGAGCAGTAATGGGCTTGGGAGGCTGAGGAGAAAGTTTGTCCACACAGTGAAAGAGAGCAAACCTCATTAGGAGACGCCTTGGATGAATACTGTCTGCAAAGTGCTGCCTTAATTTGCTTTTAATACTGGAGAAAATATAAATAAATAAAGAGACTCGTTAAATGTACCTTAGGGTCCTCCTCTGTAAGTGCACTCCTGATAGCTCTCCAGTTAGCTGTACAGGTTCTGAAGACTTGAGGAAGATGTCAGGAAGGCACAAAGCACTTGAGGGCTCTTGGGGTTGTACTGGTCTCCTTGGGGTGTTTGGTGCTGAGTCCATCATCCTCCAGTGCTGAGAGAAGATTGCACAAAGTGCTCAGGAAGATAAAGTCAGGAGGAAGTTTCTGGGAGTATGAATGGGCCCCGCTGAGAGCCATTGCCAACACGGCCCCCAGGGACTTGTTAGAGCAGATAATTGGAAGCCATGATTACAGGGAGACAAAGGCGCTGTGCTGGTGGCTCTGATGCTGAGAACAGCAACCTTTGCCTTATGGAGCAGAAAGGCCAAACCCTGATGCCCGGGCCTTTGGAAGGGAGATCCTGTCCCTTATGCAGGGTCAAGACTATTCCAGGAGCAGTGGGAGCCTTTGCATGGGGCACAAGGAGGCCACGAGAGCCCAGTGCCACGAGGACAGCGTGTCCCCTCACGGTTCTCTGTACCACAGACACCATCCACGGCCTGCTGGACAAAGACCGTGGCTCCGTCAGGGCCTTCCAGCGTTGCCAGCCCCTCAGCCATCTCCACCACGTGCTGTCCTACACTGTCCCATGCAGTCTGCACCCGTTTCCCTGCAGGACGTCGGCACCAAGCCTGCTTCCCACCACAGCATCTCCCTGCCTGGACTGCTGCCCCTGACCTCAGTGGCTGTTCTTTGGAACACACAGCTGTGGGCTGATCACAGAGTGCCTCCGGGTGACCTCAGGCATCACAGCACTGCCCTCAGATCCCACATCCATATTCCCACAGCCCAGTCCCAAATCTCACATTCCAAGCCCACAGTCAACATCCCAACCCCGCATCCTACAGCCCACATCCCAATCCCAGTTCCAAATCTCATTCCCAGACCCTCATCCCAAGCCCATCACCCACCTGTCAATCTCAGTCCCTCATCCCAATCGCAATCCCACATCCGCGATCCCAATTCCGATCCCAATCCCATCCCCTATGGCAATACAGAGCACCCCGAGGCCCCGCCCCCACAGCCGCTCCGCCCCGCCTCCGGCCTCTCATTGGTTGGGGGCACTTCCGGTCCGTTCGCGCCTCTCATTGGTCGGCGGCAGTTCCGGCCCGCCTCCGCTCTCGGATTGGTCGGCGGCAGCGCCGCCGGCTCCGATTGGCTGAGGCGCCGAGCGCGGGAGCGGCCGTTGCCTCCGGCTCGGAGCCCGCCGTCTTTCCTCTCCGACGCCGCCGGTCCCGCAGGCGCAGGCGCTGCGCGCCGGAGCTGTGCGGGCAGCACCGAGACGGAGCCGCGGCACGACGGGAGCGGTGCTGAGGAAAGCGGCACAAGCCGGAGGTGTGTGGGAGAACGGCTTGGGCCGGGGCCGGGGAGAGGAACCGTGCGCGGGATGCGGGGCTTTGGGACGGCTGAAGGACTCGGGGCCCAACGGCCGCAGCGCTGCTGCCCGCATTCGGGCCGTGCCCCCCTGAGGCCTCCGGCGCTGCTCCCGGTGCCCCCCGGGGCTGAGGTGAGCTGTGGGTCCGGGGGGCGGTGGGGGAGATCCGAGGAGATGTGGGACTTTAGGGGCTGTGGGGGCTACAGGGGGGTTGTGGGGTAATATGGGGTATGGGGGGTATACGGTAATGTGGGGGAATATCAGGGGATGTGGGGGAGAGTCGGGGGATGTGAGGGTATAGGTACTGTGAGGGAAATATTGGGGAATATGGTGTTGGGGGGCTATCAGGAGGGATGTGGGGCTATGAGGCGCTTTAGGGGGGCTGTAGAGGGATATAGGAGGGTATGGGGCTCTAGGGCTTCGGGGGCCTTAGGGGTGGATATAGGGGTTCGTGGGGCTATAGGGTGCTTTATTGTGGCTACGGGGAGATTTGGGGCAATAGCAAGCTGTGGGGACTCTACAAGTGGTATGGGGGATATGGGAGAAAATGGGGCTATGAGGGGGATAGAGGGGGATATGGGGCTATAAGGCACTGGGGGGACTTTAGGGGGTGTTTTAGGGCTATAGAGGGATATAGGGTGCTATGGGGCTATGGGAGCTTGGGGGGGGCATGGGACTGTTGGTGGCTATTTGGGGAGCTATACAGTTGTAAGGGAAGATCATAAGGGGATATGCATGGGCTATCAAAGTGTTACGGGGGATATGGGAGTATAGGGGGCTTTATTGTGGCTATAGGGTGTTATGGGGCTATAGGAAAATGTGGGGGGACTATAGATGGGTTATAAGGGGATAGGGAGGGGTATAAAATACTGGGGGGCTCTTGGGGGAATCTATAAGGGGAAGTGGGATGGCTATAGGAGAGTTCTTATGGGATATGGGACTACAAGGGGGTGTATGGGGGATATGGTTCTCTAAGGGGCTGTGTGGGGCCATAGGGTGATAGGGGGCTCTAGGGTGGGCTCTAAGGGCTGTGGGGCTAGAAGGCTCCCCCCTTCCTTTCATAGAATCACCAAGGTTGGAAAAGACCTAAAAGATCATCCAGTCCAACCGTTCACCCACTACCAATAGCTCCTACTAAACCATGTCCCTCAACACAACATCCAGTCTTTGCTTGAACACCCCAGGGTCGGTGACACCTCCATGGGCTGTCCATTCCAGTGCCTGATCACCCCTTCTGAAAAGTAATACTTCCTAATGTCCAGCTTGAATCTCCCCTGCCGTAGCTTGAAACCATTCCCTCTGGTCCTATCACTAATGACACGAGAGAAGAGGCCGACCCCCAGCTCACTACAACCTCCCTTCAGGAAGTTATAGACCTTTAAAGGGTTAATGGGACTATAGGGGTTTGTGGTGGGCAATGGGAGGGTCTATAGGATGATAGGGGGCTGGGGAGGGTCTATAGAGAGGGTTGTTATGCTATAGGAAGTTTTGGGGGGACGTAGAGGGGCTGAGGGGGGCAGTGGGGGAATATAGGGAGATATGGGCCTATAGGAGGTGTATGGCAGATGTGGTTCCATAAGTGGCTGTGTGGGGCCATAGGGTGATGGTAGGCTATAAGGGGACGTTGGGCTAGAAGGCTCACCCCCCTCTCCCACCCTATAACCTATCCATAGGTTTAACCTATCCATAGCAGGGTGGCTGAAATGCCAGTCGTGAAACTTAAATCAGAACTGAAGTTTGATTGGAATAGAATAGCACTGTTTTGTGGTCTTAAATCTGACACGTGTTTTCTCCTTGGGCTTCAGGTACAGATATAGTTTCATAATGGCTTTGGAGAAGGTTTCACTATCCAGTCTCCTGATCAGGAAGAAAGAAGAAGGTTTTTGGAGGACTTAATCATGAATGGAGCTGCTGCTGAACCTCCACTTCCAAGAAGCAGGCAGGTGAGGACGTTGTGCATCTCAGCCTTTGCTCACTGCAAGGTACCAGCGACTCAGTCTGTGCTGTGTGGTGATTTTCCACCAGCACTTCTGCTTGTGCCTGAGCACCAGGCATCCGCTAACGTTGTCTGCTGGCTTTAGGCTGGGCAGACACGGGAAGCACTGCCTGCAGCAGCACCGGCTGAGCTCCGTGTGCCAGAGGAAGGAACGCGGCGTCTGGAGGAGCAGGAGGAGGAGAGCCTGCGTGACTCTGCGTGTTCTGCAGGGCCGTTCCTCACAGACTGCCGCTGACAGACGTTTGGGGCACTGCAGAGCCTGTTGGTGCAGAGGAGGTAAAGCGGTGTTGGTCTGTAATGCCATTTGATCTGTGTGCATGCAGAATTTCCCTGTGTTTGTATTTCTCAGTGTTTGTGGCCCTGGTTTTGTTCAAAGATGTCAGACCTCCGTGCACCTTTCTTCCCCCTCCAGCCTTCCTCCTCAGTTACTCACATCCTACAGCAGTGAAGGAGTTCCCTTGCTCTGTAGGAATGGTTCCTGTGCAACGGCATGGTCGTCTGCCTGTAATAGGTACTGAAGGTGATGGTTTTGTGACTGCAATTATGGAGTTGGCTTTCTAATGGCAGTAGCACCCAGTAACATGCAGCTCTTTCTGACACAGGCAGCTGAATGGGCAGCGGTACTGCAGCTTCTCTGGCAGTCTTGCAGCTACGTCAGGAAGTAGCAGATGTGGATTTGAAAGAAGAACTCAGTTCCTGGGACGTTCCCCTGTTCTTCCCCTAGCTGTCCCCTTCCTCAGCCTGGATTCCCCTTGCATTCCTGCAGGTGTCTCTTCCATCCCCCTGGCTGCCCCTTGCTTTCCCCAAGGCTGCCCTTTCCCATGACACCCATAATTCCCTCAGAGTAGCAGTAGCGCCCTCAATATTTCCCATCCAGGACCCCTGTAGCCACCCCACAGCCCCCCACAAAGCCCCATAGCCGCTCCAGGGCCTAGTAAAACTCCCCCATAGTAGGACCAAAACTCCACAGAATCCGATAGTCCCCACCAGCACCCTGTGTCCCCCATTGGGCTCCCTCTGAACCTCTGTATTTCCTCCCTCTGACCTCCCTTACCAGCTCCACAGCCCCCCTGGGATCTTGTTCCCCCTCCAGCTGGTTCTGAAGAGCCCTTCCATTTTTGAGAAGGCTGCCGGTTTAGTTCAGCATCTCCTGATGTGTCACAGAGATTCAGGGCGTTCAAGAAGACGCTTCTTTAAAGTGCTTAAGATGGTGAATTCTGCCAGACAGAGCGCTTGTCTAATCAACCCTCTTAACCGCAAGGTTTCTTCTGTAGGTCCCGATGATGGCACAGGCATTAAACAGCACAGAGCTCGTTGCTGGGGAGAGGCTGTGCATTGTGTATGAAGGGAGAGATGGAGGAGGGGTTTGAACAGCGTTGTGCAGGAATGGAATGCTGGTAAGAGAAGCGGTGTGTGTTGTGAGAGCAAGGGCTGTACGGCTCATCTCTGTGTTCCAACAGGAAATGCACGGCAGAGCTCTGCTCTCTGTTCTTTCTTGCAAGGTTACTGCCCTTCAAAGTGCTCTGTGGATTGGCATCACGATGACAACCCAAGGATGGCAGCAGGAGATGCAGCACAGCCCTCTCCAGCAGCAACGTGCGTTGATTCATCTTGCTAATTCTCAAAGGAGAAGGTGTGTTTAGCTTCCAAAGTTGGTGGCAAGATAGCATGTTTTGAAGGCTTTGGGGCTCTTCCTCTTCCGCATCCTAAGGCAGTGAAGGAGTTCCCTTGCTGTGTGGGAATGGTTCCTGTGCAAGGGCACGGTCGTCAGCCTGTAACAGATACTGAAGGTGATGGTTTTGTGTCTGCAATTATGGAGTTGGCCTTGTAGTGGCAGTTGCACCCACTAACATGCAGCTCTTTCTGACACAGGCAGCAGAATGGGCAGCGGTACTGCAGCTTCTCTGGCAGTCTTGCAGCTACGTCAGGAAGTAGCAGATGTGGATTTGAAAGAAGAACTCAGTTCCTGGGACGTTCCCCTGTTCTTCCCCTAGCTGTCCCCTTGCCCCAGCCCAGATTCCTCTTGCATTCCTGTAGGTGTTCCTTCCATCCCCCATGGCTGCCCCTTGCTTTCCCCAAGATAACCCATTACCTTTCCATTACAGCCCACCCATAATTCCCTCAGAGCGAGCCCCAGTACCTCCCTCTTCCCTCAATACTTTCCCTGCAAGACCCCAGTAGCCACCCTACAGCCCACCACAGAACCCATTGCCCCTTAATGACCTCCTCAGACTAGGAACTTCTCCACTACAGCTGGCCCAAAACCTCACAGACCTCCATAGCCCCCAGCAGCACCCCATATTCCCCACTAGACTCCAGCAGACCTCCATTATTTCCTCCCTCAGATCTCCCTTATCGCCTCCAGGGCTCCTTAGCAACGTCAGAGACCTCCACAGTCCTTGACAGGACCCCTGCCACTATTCCAGGACCCCAATAGCCAACCTGGGCCCCTCCTCACCCCCTTCTCCCTCCAGAACCCATACAACCAAATAATACTGGGGCAGCTGCTGCTGGAGAGGAATGTGGAGCTGCAGCACTTCCTGCACAACACAGATGTGGGTGAAAGTGATGTGGGAGCACTGGGGATATGGGCCACAGGCTGCAGGAGCAGAGTGCTGCGCAGGAGAAGGCAACGTGTGAGGTAAAGGTGGGACTTGTGGGCGTGGGAACGTGGGGTGGCATGGGGATGTAGAGGGTCTGGGGTCATGTGGGGAGGGGTTTGGGGTGAGAATGGGGGATGTGGGGTGGTGCTGGAATGCATTTTTTGATTTCTTCCTGAGAGGGGATTGGGGTTTCCTGTGGCCCAAAGGTGGGGCCCTGATCCATAACCTCTCATGACCCCAAAACCCCATAGAACTCAGCGTGACCCCAAGGCTCCACATGACCCATATCCCTGTGAGCACCATAACCCCGGATGAGGCTGTGGACAGTAATGGGTCTGTTCTGGGGTCGTTCAGGGGATGCTACAGGGTGGCTCTGGGGTCGCTGTACATCAGCTGCCTATAACATCTGCTGACCCCCGGCTTGCCCCCATCTTGCTGGGCAAGCTGGGAGTCCAGGGGGCAGCGGGGGGCTATGGGAGAGGTTCCATGATCAGAGCAGATTCACCACCAGCTCTGTGTGCGGGAACATCGACCCCACTGAGCTGTGGCTGTGTCCCATAGCTGCCCCATTTCATAGCAGCCCCAGAGCCATCCTAGAGCAGCCCAGAACAGCCCCATCACTGCCCACGGCCCGTGGCCAGCAGCAGTTCCACCACCAGCAGTGTGTTGGGTAAAGGCAGCTCCTAGGTGTGGCTGTGCCCCATAGCTGCCCCAAAGTGCCCCTTTGGGGTCCTCCCATCCGTGTCCTTTGGCTGTCCCACAGCTTTGTAGGGCTTCCCCCATCCCAGCAGATCCCCCCAAGTGCCCGTGGGCTGTGCAAGAAACGCTCTCATCACTGCTCTTCCATCAGGCACAGCTCTCCCTGCAGCAGCAAAGCTCATCTGTTATTGCTATGGCTTCTCTGCACTCTCCCTCCTCGTGGTGAGTGACAAAAGGCGCAGCTGCTCAGTGAGCTCCTTCTGCTCCTGTAGCTCTCCTCCCTTGGCAGTCCCTGCTCTCCTGTTCCCTCTTGGCTGGGGACTGCAGGCTCACAGTCTAGGCCACTCATCCGCTCTGCTGTTTCTCCAGATGAGGTCTGTGGCCAACCTGGTCCTTTTGGTGTTATTGTGTGCTTTCCTATGCAGACAGGCAGGCAGGATTTCTGACAGCTGTTGCCATTGCTGTGTCTCATGCTCTGTCCTGCACCTGTGCCTTCCCTCGTGTGCAGTCTCCACCTTCCTTTGGTCCGAACATCCTGGCCCTGCTGTGCTCTGCTCAGCATCTATCTGCTGAACAACAGCACAGCTCTCACTCTGATCCTACTTATCCTGCTATCCGTGCAGATGTTAGAATGTTTCCTGACCGCAACAGCTCAGATGATTGCCAGCAGCACCCAGCTGACACACACAGCCGTGCTGACCACAGCAGGGTGCAGCTTCTTGTTGCAGAGTCCCGTAGCATTGGGTGACCGTGCAAAAGGGGAATCCCACCGCTGCTGTTCTCCATCCTTCTCCTTCTGCACCACCATGCATTCCTTCCTCCTCGTGCTGCGCTGCCATCAGAGCTCTTTGTCCATTTCTCGGGGTCTTTGCAGCAATTGCTCCAAGACCTGATGTTGGAGCCATTTCTTTACCACTGTCCCTACTGCTCCAACGTCCCCAGTCTGGGACGCCTTTTTGTAAGGAGGTCTGCTGTTCCTTCTGCAGCATGGCTCGTGGCCCCACCTTTGGGCCACAGGGATCCCCAGTCCCCTCTCAGGAAGAAATAAAACCACTCCAACACCGCCCCACCTTTTTACCTCAGTCCACTCCTCACATCCCCCCCTTCCCTCTATGTCCCCATAGCTCCCCATATGTCTGTGTCCCACCTGCAGCGCATGTCTTGCCTTCTCCTGAAGAGCATTCTGCTCCTGCAGGCTCTGTTGTCATATCCATCCCATGTCCCCCTCATGTATATCCCCCACACCCCCCCACAAAGATCTGTAGCTCCTCAAGTTCCTCCTCAGACCTGGTTCACCTCCCTCACACCCAGCCCAGGACCTCACAGCGACCCACAGTTCCCATCAACAACCCTTATCCCTGCTCTGGGCTTCCTCCTTATCCCCTCCCTGTTTCCTCCTTTGGACCTCCCTTACCCACTCCATGACCCCCTTGGATCTCACAGCTCCCCACAGTTTCTGACTGGACCCCCATCACCGTCCCAGGACCCCCATAGGCCACGTGGGGCTGCTGAACCTGGCTTCCTCGCTGTATTGTGCCACAGTGCTGCACCCTGAGCCCTTCTGCAGTGCTGCAGATCCCAGGGCAGTGGGCACTGCTCTGTATGTCTTCGCCCGGCCCAGGAACGCCATCCCTGCGCTGCCTGTGGAAGTCTTTTCTTTGCTCCTGGCACATCTTCCATCTGCAGAGCACATGAGGAGTGTCCCTCAGACTGCACTCCAGGTTAACCTGCAGCGTCCAAACGAGGAATCCCGCAGCAACCCTCATCTCAGGATGGGGCTACAGCTGTGCCCCAGTGCCTTCATTAAAGAGAGGAGATTGAATTAGCGTAATGGGGCATCTTTCCTCCTGCCATTTCCCACCGTCTGCGTGTTGGCTGTGTCGTGGGAGTGGCATTTGGTCATAGAGCTGTGAATGCAGGTATGTGTGCAAACAGGGTTGTACAGTGATCATAGAATCATAGAATGTCTGGATTGAAAAGGACCACAATGATGATCTTGTTCCAACCCCCTGCTATGTGCAGTCTCGCAAAACACTAGACCAGGCTGCCCAGAGCCACATCCAGGCTGGCCTTGATTTTCTTCAGGGATGGGGCATCCACAACCTCCTTGGCAACCTGTTCTAGTGCCTCACCACCCTCTGGGTGAAAAACTTGCACCAAATATCTAACCTAAACCTCCGCTGTCTCAGTTTAAAACCATTCCCCTTGTCCTATCGTTATCCACCCTCATAAACAGCCGTTCCCCCTCCTGTTTATAACTCCCTTCAGGTATTGGAAGGCCACAGTGAGGTCTCCCCAGAGCCTTGTCTTCTCCAAGCTAAACAATTCCAGTTCCCTCAACCTTTCCTCGTAGGAGAGGTGCTCCAGCCCTCTGATCATCTTAGAGGTGGTGTTGAACATCAGAGCATGCATTACACGTGGCTGTGTGCAAGGTGTTTTCAGGTGAATTAGTTTTCCTTGTGTGCATGTGTGCACATGGCTGTGTGCAAGGCTGCAGCTGCGCTCGTGTCTTCATGCATGTTGGTGTGCAAAGGGATGGGTTTGCACACGTGTGTGTGTATGAACGTGGGTGTGTGCATCAAGGTCTTAGCACAATGCTGTGTGGTTTTGCACACATTTGCATGCTCGTGGATGGAGTTTGCACGCAGATGTGTGCAAGGGAGCAGTGGAGGTTCCTGGGAACAGGAGACTCCTGGGAGGTGTGGAACTCACACGAGAGTGCTGGAGAGCACAGGGCCAGAAAGCACAGCTCCGCAGCTCTGCGCTCTGCACAACAGCCTGCAGGATGGCACCGATAGAACCAGGACACAGCGTCATACCAGGCGCTCCAAAGGAAACAGTTCCATCCCAGCCAAAACAGGGACAGGCTGGCAGGCACTGGCGAGGGCTGCATGACAGAGGGACGCCTTCTGAGTGACATCAGGAGAACCTGCAGCGCTGTCTGTAAGCAGAACAGTGCCAGGATGGCAGCTTGGTGGTCCTAAGCTGCAGAGATGCTGCTTTGGACCAACAGTGTCATTTTTTGAGAAAACACTGTCCTTTTGGTGAACTTTGCTCATTATACACTCATCGTAAAAGCAAAAAACACTCGGTGCTGCCCTGGGAAACTCAGCAATCTCTATGACATTGTTCTCTCACTTAGCACGCTCGTGGCCAGGCTTTGTTACTCGCAGCTCTTTGCACGTGCTCTGCAGACAGTCTGACTGTGGGCAGTGCAAAGGACTGCTGCCTCCGCTGCATCAGTAGACAGCAGCATTTGCTGATGGAGCTGTGGAGTTCTGAGCGAGCGCCGCGAGACGAATAACAAGGAGGTGGTGCAGCAGCTCACTGAGTGCCGCTGGGCAAATCGGGCTGTGTGCTCCTTGTCAATCTCTAATTGTTACTCTTTTTATTGATTACATCCAAAGTTGGAGAGCCGAGTTGGGCAGCACTCAGAATGCTGCCCTGTAACGCCGCGCACTGCAGCCGCTGCCTTCTGATGCTCTTCCTCTCAGTCCTTCAGCTGCAGCTTCTGCATCATCTCCACAAGGCTGTTCAATGCGGAGGACTGGAAAGAAACAAAGCGAGTGTAGAAATAGGACACCATTTCCCTCGGGAAATCTCCTTCATGTCTGACAGACAGAGGCCCTGGGAACAACAGGAGCCGTGTCTGTATTCACCAAGGACTCACCTCTGCACGTGCAGCAGCAGCTCTCAGAGAAGCCTTCTTCAGTTCCATGCTTCTCTCTTTTTGTCGCTGTCTTCTTGCTATAAGGCAAGAAAAAAGATGAATTTGTTTTGTCAACAGCAAAACTGCAGAAACATGGGTACCATAAAAGCAGATGGCAGAAAAAAGGCAAAGGAAATTGGACTGGGAAGCCTCTCAGTGAATGACATTTCCATGGGCCGTGCAGAAGACCATCATGGAGCCAACGGAAAGAGACGGGCTTGCGCATTCTGGCGCCTCACTGCCTTTGGGCTTGGTAGCCTTCAACCATTTCCCCTCTTCAGAGGAAGAAAAAGCAAAGCAAACCCTAAGCAAACTCAGGGTGCTTGGAAAGGGAAGCAGCTCAGCACGGCGGTACCACAGCACCTGCTCACCTCTTTGCCTGGAGCTCCGCGCTGCGGCAGGCCCAGGCTGTGCTGCTGGAGCCGGCACGCTGTCTCCGCTCTGACCCCTCGCTCTCTTTTTGGCAGGCAGCTGCGCTGCTGTTGGTCTCCCTTCTTCCAAGCCCTTGCGTTTACATCCAGCCTGGGCCTTGGAGTCGGAGTGGGGGCACACGGCAGGGGAAGGTCTTCCCCCTGTGCTGGGACCTGCTCTTCTGGGAAGCCCTCCAGCCTGGAGAGGAGCTTCAGCTGCTGCTCGGTGACAAGCTCTTTCAGAACACACCTGCTGCACCACTTTCACACAGATATTGCCATTTGGCTCAGCACCAATCTCTGTTAAGAAAGGAGAAGCAACAAGATTTAGCAAGAGCCCAACGCTACTTTCATCTGCAAAATGGGCCACAATGCTAGGACATCTCATCTGGAGCGTTCATGGTCATGGATCTTAGGATCCCGGGTGAACTGTGGGTTCACATTTCTAATCAGTGCAGGAATGCTAACTGTGATTAGGACCACAACCAACACGCAACGACAACAGTCCCAGGAAGGGACAGACAGAAAGCCTAACTAGAAAGCCAGTGCACCAAACCCCGATGCCTGTTGTGTGTCTGTACCTCTCTTGGGTGCCATGTCACACTCGGTGCTCCTCCTCTGCCTTTCCGCATGGCTGCGCTTCAGAGGAAGGCCACTGGCATCAGCTTCTGACAGAAAGAAAACAATAAAGTCATGAAGAGCATCTCCTTGGAGAAAGACTTCAGCACAGTCAGCCACAAACTTCTGGTCCTCAAGTGTAGTTTCTTCAATTGGCCTTTCCGCTGCTACAGCCTTGTGCCACTTCTGCAGTCAGCACAGAACTGCAGTGCCCTTTACTCTCCCCTCCATCACACACTGCCCCTCATGCAGCCCTGCTTAGAGGCAGGTACCCACACCACAGCTCACAAGAGCTTCTTACCTGCAGAGGCTTTCCGTTTCCCCCCATGCCCAGCACCATTCCACGGACGCGCAGCCTCCATCCCTACAACAACAGATCGTGTGCTGATTTCACAGACATCAGGAGCAGCGTTGTCCTGTTAGCCCATATCCACCCCCCAAAAACCATAAGACACCGTTCTACAGCCAGAACAGAAAATGATGTTAGAATTGCAATGCACTTACACAGAGCATTACTGCTCTCATTCCTGCTCAGATGGCAGCGGAGGAACCCCAGTCTGCCTGACAGCTCTGCATTCTGCAGAGCAAAGGTGCACCAGCAAAGAGAAGGTGCAAAAGTTGAGGAAGGTATTTTTTGGCCCTAAAAGGAATTCACTCCACTTAAAGCACCATTGTTGATACACAGACATCTGTCTCACTACTGCCCTCCACTCCCACTGCTGGCATCTCTAATGCTTTGACAGTGGTTACTTGACATCCCCTGCAGCACTGCACCTGCCCAGCAGTAATACTCAACATTCATTCCTACATACTTCATGACACAGGACTGACGAAACTCACTTTTGCGTGGCAGTAAGGACGGCCCGTCCCCATCGCGTCCCTCTGTGCGCTGCAAGGCACTGTTGGGTCTCTGGCAGCCTGCTGGCTGCTGATCCCAAACACGGGAAACCGCGCCGCTCTGCTTCTGAAGAGAGAAAGGAAGAAACGTTGGTGGGAATGGGCAGCCAAGGTTTGCAGAGACGTTCCAGATCGTGCCAGAGATGGGATATCAGAGTGCTGGGACGTTATTTATCACTAAGGGAAAATACAGCCTGAGTCATGGCCGTGCCATTAGCCCAGGCTGTCAGCAGCCAGCACAGAATCCAACTGGTTCCTGGGGTCACAAAGGACCAGTAGGGCTGCCTCTGCTCCCTCCCTTCCCTTAAAAATGAGAAAAAGGAAGAAGAACCAAGCAAAAGAAACCCAGCCATACCTTTCCTCTCACAGAGCAGCAATTGGAACTGCGGTCGTCCCCTTGCTGAGACATGACGCTGTCTCAGAGGAAGCTGAAGTTCCGAGGGCTCTCTCCACAGGAACTTCTCTGCTCTTGGAAAGAGCTGGCTTCAGTCTTCCTGAGACTGCCTCAATCTCTGAAATCTCCTTTTGGGCAGGAACCCTGCAGAAATTATCAACAAGGGAAAGACCATGAGGAAGAAGCATTTTCCCAGCTTTCTTCTGCCATGCGATTTAGTCCCTTGAGGAGGGCAATGTCTGGACATCAGCTGGCTGCAAGAGCTGCCAACGCCAGCTCCAGCTCTGACTGCCATGGCTTGTGTCAGCAAGTGCTCTTCTCCATCCCCTCAATAGCTCTGCACCCAGCCATCCGTGGGGCAGTGAGGCACGAGTTGCACTCTGTGCAGTCTGCACTCTCCTTCCTTTTCAATGTCTGACACGAAGGCGGGGGCCCAGCAGTGGATTTCCAAGGCAGTAATGACATGTCAGCGCCCTCATCGAATTGTGGGATGGAATCTCAACAAGAACCCATTTCCTCTGGATACAGCCAGAAGGGCACTGCTGGAGCTGGGAACTCCTCCCCAGCCCAGCTTTTCTGCTGAGACACCTCCCGGCAACCAGCCAGCACCAAACCCAGCTCACCTGGTCACTGCTCAGCCCGAGCTGTGCCCAGCTCACACACACGCCGCAGCGCTGCTTCCAGTGGGCTCTCACAGGGTGATCTCTCTCAAGAAAAGCACAGAGCTCAGTCTCTGCGTGCAGCACGCTCACCAGAGCACCAGCTCTGCTCACCAGCTGTGGCACAAACGCTCCCACCCTGGCACCGACTGTGACCTCAGCGAGTGCCCGCATCGCTTCTGTGCTCTCATCGTAAGTGAAGGAAACGGACGCCTCCCAGACCCAAATTTTAGGAAACCAACACCAGGGTCTCCCAGTGGGGATATGTGAAGTAAAATAACGGAGAAGTGAGGATGACTCTTGTGCAGCCCAATAAAAGCCAGTAAAGACCAGTATGGCCTCACCGTGGTCGATGGAGTCCCAGGGAACTAGTAGCAGTAATAGGAATGCACATCTGTATGCCCCAGGGCCGGTGCTGGCCTCTCACTGTGGCTTTAGGCCTCAGGGCCGATGCCGGCCTCCCAGGCTGTAGCTGTGGCTTTCAGCCCCATGGCTGCTGTCAGCATCCCCGGCTGTGGCTTCAGTCCTGGGGCCAGTGCCGGTCTCTCTGGCTGCGTTTTTAGGCCCAGGGCTGGTGTTGGCCTCTCAAGCTGTGGCTTTGGGCACTAAAGCTTGTGCCAGCCTATAACAACACGCATTTGAAAACAGTTCATGTAAGTAACTGAAAGCAGGAGAACACTGAGCTCTTCTGGGTATCTCTAGAATTGGGATAGAGACAGGAGAGTGCGCTCAGCCGTGTGTGCTTGGTTGTAGGCAGCAATGTCTACCCCATTTGTAAACATCATTAAATCCTTGTTATCCTGCTTTACAGGAGTAGGGTGTGACAGGAAGTCAATGACTCAGTTTACGGGAGGTCATGAATTTAAACAGTCCCCCTTCTTCCCTTGGCACTTAGCTTACAGAGCTCTCCTACTCCATGTGCTGGTGTCATACCTCTAAGCCACAATATATGGGTGGCCACAATATGGGTTCAGCAAAGCTCACCTCAACAGGCTTTGGTCATCCTCAGATCTTCGTGATGAGAGAGACAAAACGAAAAAAGTACAAGGTAACAGTCACTTTTTTTTCTTCTAGGCAGCAGGCCATAACTAAACCTTCCATACTAAGGCTTATATCTTGATAGGGATGCTCCCTTAACCTCACACCTTTAGCACAACACCTTCTGTTGAGATTCCCACCAGTGAAGAAGTATTAGTGCCACTCCTTGCTCCTTGCTGCTAGGATGGGGTATTTGAAGACCGATGCACGTGCCGTGATCAAATCTCTTGCAGGAATAAAGTGCTGAGCAAAAAGAATGTTTGGGCCAGAACCTCAGAAGTCTGGCTGTTCTGGATGATGGCAGCTGATGGAAACAGGTAATGTTGTGACTGATCAGCTTTTAACATGAGTCAGGTGTGCTGTAGCAAAAACCATTAGGCTCTGAAATGCCTTTAAACACGCACACTACCTGTTTCTCTCCTGCCGTGCCATCTTTGTTTCTTTTTGATGCAGGACTTTTTACTAGCATGTACTGGGCTTGTTCCCTTGTAGAAGGAACAACGTTACGTGTAGTTTTCACAGAGAACTTCCGTCATGATTTCTTTATGATTTTAATCCTAAATATCAGGAGTGCTGCAAGAAAGGGCCCTGCCAGTGCCAGTAAGTTCCAACTCAGCTCTGCATGACGGACCCCATGTGGAGGGAAGCGTAAAGGATGGCAGTTCTGAGTCCTCTCTTGCCAGCTTGACGTATCCTGATAGGGATGAGTGTGCTCTGTCTTTCTAAGGTGTTCCCTTCTGTTTCAGAGGAGAAGGGCTGCAGGGTGATATTTCTCTTGTGGCTTGCAGATGTGCTCCTTGGCACAGACCTCTCTCGGCCTTCAGCATAGTTTCCTTGTGCCAGACTATTTTGCAGACGGTGGCTCTCCCAGATTCAGCCTTCTATTTCTCTAGTCTAACAAATACTTTACTTGGAGGAGGAAAGAGAGAATGTAGTTTAATGAGAATAACATTTGAGTGCTAATGCAGCGAGGTGAATGAGGTGTTGCCACAGGGGCAACTTGGTGCTGCTGAAGCACTGCCCAGCGACCAGGTCGGAGGTAACACCTGCTGGCAGATGAGGATAATGCTTTGGGACCGAGGTGAGGAGAGAATAAAACACGATGACTGAGCTGCCTGCAAAGAGCTGCTGGGGGAAGTTTGGTGCCAACTCTCAATTTGATGTGGTAACCTCCTGTGCACGTTCTACGTTTATTCCACCCTCCATCTTTCCCACAGCCAGACACGGGGCTCTGGGCAGCGGACGTTTCTGTTGCTGGGGGTCCTGCTGCTACCTCGAGGTGTGGAGCCAAACTGCCACCTGCTGTGTGAAACAGGAGGAAAAAACGCAATTCTGAACCTGCAGCACCTCGAAGTCCCTTCGAGAGCCCCCAGCTACTGCCCTGAGCCCCCCAGTTTTCCCTTCTGCCCCTTAAAACCTCAGGAGTGCCAGCAGCACCTCGTGCCTTAGGATGCCCGCTGGATTTCATGAGGATGCACTCATCTCCTGCACCATGATCACTGGCAAAAATATCCAACGGCGCTGAGCCGAGCTGGGGGCTCAGTGGTGATGTACAGGGAAACCTGCTGTGCTGCAGTGTGAGCCTCCGGTCCTGTGCTGGGCACTGCTGGGTGCAGCCTGGCTCCCTGCTCTCCGCACCTCCCTGCAGGGACTGATGGCCGTGCCCGGGATCCCCCCGCGCCTCCTCTTCTGCAGGCTGAGCCGCCCCAGCTCTGCCAGAATCCCACCCCAACATTTCCCACGCGGTGCTGAGGAGGGCAGGGGAAGCAGTGAGTCAGGGGATGAAGGGTAAACATGGCCCGGCTGTAAAGGAAGCCAAGAATGTAACAAGCAGGATGAGATAATAAGCTGAGGAATGCAAGATGTAAGGGTCCGTAACATTGCCTGGTTTTGCTAACTCAAAAGAAATTCGCAAATAGCATCGCTTAATTTAACCTCTTGCTAGCTCAAGGGGAACTTATTGCTTAACCTTTTGCTAGCCCAGACACATTCTCAAAAGGGAGCCTTCTCCAGTCAGCAGGAAAGGGCCCCTAAGAAAGCAAGGGGGAGGAAAGATAGGCAGAATTAGAAATTGCTGAGGTATGCAGGGCAGGAGAAGAGCTCAAAACTGGGACAAAGGTCGAAAGGACATGATGAGGAAGACGTCTGACTTCATCCCAGAACGACCACCAGAGGGGGAGGAAGACGTCGAGCCTTCATCCAATAGAAGCTACTGCGCATGCACTGGGGAGGGGGAGAGTATGTAAATGAATTCCCGGAAAAGTAACGAATATGTTAATGGCTCTTGGGTAACACTTCTGAATATGTATGGATTGCCTTATAAATGTATGGGATCCTATTCTCTGGTGTGCAAGCTAGGAGGAGCGATCCCCCTTGCACCTGACATGTGGCGCAGCGCTGAAATAAAGACGTACCTGCTCTTATCACCTTACGTGGGTTCGAGAGTTTGATTCCGCAAATCAATCTGGCACCCCAGATGGGACCATCTCTGTTCGGCTGCAGGACCAGTTGAGGAGGGGGATGCCGAGAATTCTTGGAAGGACTCCCCCTTCTCATCCGATCACTGCGGGGACAGACAAGGACCATCTGGCAGCGGCCCAGGTACGTTTAAGGGAAGGCTCCGTAAGGCGTACGCAGGAGCAGGGGACTCCGTAAGACGTGCGGGGACGCCCCACGCGGGAGGGTTTTACCCTGAGGATGGACTAGTCCAGAGGTACGGGACGGGAAGGTAATTACCAGAGGGGCAAGTATCGTAAAGCACTGTATCTGATTCCAGGGATTGTGGGTTCGAGTCCCACCTCTGGCTAGCACTTGGAAGCTAGACTAACGCTTGGGCATCAGTAATCGCGAGTTCATAACAGTCTGGAACTGACGCTAATTCTAGAGATTGTGGGTTAGAGTCCCACGCGGGGTTAGCGAGGTATGGTGCTGACACTGTCAAATGATAACCTACATCACTGTAGCCGCGGTGGTAGGAATGGTAATCTGCGCAGTTGTTGTCATCTGCTGCAAATGTCCAGCACTGTGTGTTTGAACAACTGTTACTGATGTATTTGGGATATCCTTTAAACATCTGAGCTGAGACGGTTCCTGGGCTAGCAAAACCAAGTGTCAGAGTGAATGTGGTGTGACTGAGACGTAGCTGAGCTATGGAGCGGAAGAGGAAGTCGTCAATCGTTTTGTCTGTCTATACAATTCCCCTGTACGTGTTATTTTTGATACATTGGGAAAAAGAGGGATCTGGATGGTTTTTAGTGTAAATGCAAATGAATTTTTTGGAGTGGGATGAATATGGGAACTCACGTGTCATAAATTACAGTGACGGACTGGAAGAAAGGTGTATGTTTCACAGAACAGATGTGTGCTGCCCAGTTTATGTTATACTCTGTTTAGCTTGTAAAGAGATATATCAGGGGTATTGGTGTTATTCGTGCTCGGAGTGTGAACAAGAGTGTTGGAACGATTGTTTTGGGGAAACTTTAGGGTAAAGGAGTAATTTGTGGAAACATCAGTAAACTAATAAAACAACGGCATAGTGCTATGGGAGGGTCACAAGGGAAAGAAATACCTAAAAGACCCCCCTGGGTTGTATTTTGGCTCACTGGAGAAACATTGCTGGTGAGCCAGGAGGGGCAATATTGAATAAGAAACCAGGAACATAAATGGAATATTGGGACCAGTTTTATAATTGAGTACCCTAATCATGAGAGACCAAGTGCTGGGCGTTTGTGGAAGCTGAAGAACTGTATGGTTTGATTTGTGAATTTTGAAAGGAATGGGACAAACTGTTTTGATGGTACAAGAAAGGTGATTGTTAATGGTATACAGAAATAGAATTGAGGGTATGTGGAAGTGTAACTTAGGGTATGAATAGTGGAAAAATGTACAAAGGAAAAGGGTTAAAGAGGAAGTGAGTTTATCTGTGCTGGCATGAGAGCAACCCCCCCCGCACCGTTCCCCCGTGAGCAGAACTTGGTGTGAGAGAATGAGCTGCAGACGGAGACTGCTGCTGTAAACAACACTGCTTGCAAAGGGGAGACGCAGAGGATAGGGCACTGAAGTGAGAATAACCTCTGCAGAGACCTAGGAAACCCGAAATCTCAGTTTTAGCACTGGAAGCCTCCGGAGACAGAGGAGAAACTGAAATATGATGTTAGTTGTTTAAGTAATGATGAGAGTTTGGAAAGTGAAAAGTTTGGAAAGAACACAGGCTGAGGAAGGCAAAGATGAGCAGGGTGTGATAGGGATGTCAGAACTGAAGAGAGGGAAGCAGGATCAAGAGGTTTATCTTTTGGTGGGCATGGGTGCCTCTTGCCACCCGTAGGTGACTTTGTAATAGCAGTAGGAGCTAATGCCCAATAAGAAAAGGCTTAGTTTTGGGATTAATTAAATATAGGCTGAGAAAACAAGTAGGAATACATAAAGTATTGCGTGCACTTAGGAGTGGGGGTAGCAGGGATACCTGGCAGAGTCAAAAATGCAGCCCTAAATAGAAGTTAAAAACAAGAGGTAGCCCAGTCAGGGTAAAGCCCTTTGAGGATATGTGACTGTAGAGGGATAAAAGAAATAATAGATAATTTTTGGACAAAAAATTAGAAAGCAAATGCTACAGTTTGGAACAAGATTTGAGGGCAAGTAATAAAATAATTGAACGCATACTCTCAGTGGTGGGAAAAAAAAAAAAATCCATACACTTTAATGAGTAAGTGGAGTTTACCTTCTGGATTTGAAGGATGCCTTTTCTGCCCGATTTGCCCAAAGAAAGCCTAAGGTTATTTGCCTTTGAATAGGAAAACCCCAATATGGGAAGAAAGGACTTAGTTAATCTTAACAGTGTCATCAGGGTTGTGAGAACAGCTCAATTTTTGATTTTTGAGAGCTGGTCAACTTGTGAACCAGAGACTTGGGTTTCTCCATCCCAGGGTGGAACCTTATTGCAGTACGTGGATGTCACAAAAACAAAAGAGGACTGTGTGCAATGGACTGTGAGTTTGCTGAATTGCTTGGTTTAAATGATTGTCAAGTTTCTCAACAGAAAGCACAAATAATTCAGCAGCAAGTGAGATATTTGGGATATGAGATTACAGCTGGACTTCAAACCTTAAGGACTGTCAGGAAAGAAGCCATCTGCCAAACCCCCGAGCCACAAACTGCCAAGGAACTCCGTACGTTCCCAGGAATGGCAGGATGATGCTGACTGTGGATACACAACTACGGACTGTTGGTAAAGCCAAAATATTATATGAAATGGGGAGGCAAGGTGGGCATTCCCTCAGCTGAAACAAGAACTCATGAAGGCCCCTCTGCTTTGGGGCTACCAGCTCACATTAAAAAAAAAAAAAAAAAAAAAAAAAGGAATGCCCCTGGGAGTCCTTGCCCAGAACCTTGGACCTTATTGAAGAGCAGGGGCACGCTTCTCCAACCAGCTTGATGAAGTGAGTAAGGAATGGTTGGGCTGCTTGAGGGTGGTGGCTGAAGAAAAGGGGGGCATTGGCTCTCACCCCTGAGGTTCCTGAAATCCCCGGCCATCCTGGTAGAACAGGATGATGTAGAAATAACTGTAATATTATCAACCTAGTATCTTTCCTTAGTGGAACTCCTGGAGAACCAGTATTTCATGACAGCTTTGAAACAACTGAAGCTGCGCATTCCAGCCGGTTGGACCTGAAGGGCGAACCCTTAGAAGATGCAGAAGACACCTGGTTTGCTGATGGTAACAGTTTTGTGAGACAAGGAAACCGTAAGGCAGGAAGTGCAGTAGCTGCAACTGATAAGGTAATCAAAGCACAACCACTACCTGAGGGGACTTTCCCTCAAAAGGCCTGGACAAGAGTCTAAATTATATGGACAGATGCTAATTATGTTTTTGGGATGCTACACATTGTATTACCATCTGAAAAGAACAAAGATTGCACACACGAGGAAAACAGCATGTAAATCTACCAAAGAGCATGGCTATTATGCATTGTAAAGGACATCAGAAAGGTAACACTGTACGGGAAACAAAATAAGATGAGGGGTCAGGTGGCAGGACAGGTAGTTGAGGAAGGCTTTAATTCCAGATGGTAAACTTAAAATCTTTAAACCTGAGTCAGAACCTGTAAAATATTCTAGTGAAGATAGGAATCTAGGTAATGATTTTAGAAGTAACAATGGCAAATTGACTTCTCAAAACTCCCAAGAAAAGGGGGGTGTCTCTGTATGTTGGTACTAACTGATACTTTTTCTACAAGGAAATACCTCTGGCTTCTGTGGAACTAATAAGGCACGTGGAGTAATTTAAATGTTGTGAGGTTATTCCAAGATGCTGAGGAACTACTTGGTCTGTCAAGGAAAGGGCACTGTCAGAAGTTAAAACTCATAAAGAAAAGATGAATTTGTTACTAAGTTGCTTTATTTCAGGGTGATGTCTCTGGCAAGCTGATGTTGTATGCTGTTGCATTTTGTATTTTGGTTGTAATAGTACTAGGTTTTGTGCTATATTTATTTATTTGTTATTGTTGAATGTGTGATTATCACTCTTCTCCCTTCTATTTGGATGAACCTTACATCTCTATACTTCACAACAGCCTCTATTAAGAAAGTAGTAACACTCTTATGGAAGTAATATAATGTTCATCCAGGATGAACAGATCATCCTGGATGACATGCTTGATCACATGAGGAAAGGGCGTGTGATCTGTGACAGCCAGCACGGCTTCACCAGAGGAAGGTCATACTTGACCAATCTGGTGGCCTTTTATGATGGAGTGACGGCATCGGTGGGCAAGGGAAAGGCGACCGATGTCATTTACCTGGACTTGAGCAAGGCCTTCGACACGGTCCCCCACCACATCCTTATCTCCACACTGGAGGGATGTGGATTTGATAGGTGGACCACTCGATGGATAAGAAACTGGTTGAAAGGTCGCAGACAGAGGGTGGTCATCAATGGCTCCATGTCCAGGTGGAGGCCGGTAACGAGCGGCGTCCCCCAGGGGTCTGTCTTGGGACCAGTGCTCTTTAACATCTTTATCAATGACATCGATGACGGAATCGAGTGCACCCTCAGCAATTTGCTGACGACACCAAGCTGAGTGGTGTGGTTGACACGGTTGAAGGACGGGATGCCATTCAGAGGGACCTCGAGAGGCTAGAAAGGTGGGCCCGGGTGAACCTGATGAGGTTCAATACGGCAAAGTGCAGAGTTTTGCACTTGGGCCGGAGGAATCCCAGGCATCCCTACAGACTGGAAGGAGCGGTCCTTGAGAGCAGCCCTGTGGAGAAGGACCTGGGGGTCTTGATGGATGAAAAGCTTAACATGAGCCAGCAGTGTGCCCTTGCGGCTCGGAAGGCAAATGGTATCTTGGGCTCCATCAAAAGAGGGGTGGCCAGCAAGGACAGAGAGGTGATTGTTCCCCTCTGCTCTGCTCTTGTGAGGCCCCATCTGGAATACTGCGTCCAGGTCTGGAGCCCCCAGTACAAGAAAGACAGGGAGCTGTTGGAGAGGGTCCAGAGGAGGGCCACGGAGATGATCAGGGGACTGGAGCACCTTCCCTATGAGGACAGGCTGAGGGAGCTGGGCTTGTTCAGCCTGGAGAAAAGAAGGCTGCGGGGTGACCTCATTGCAGCCTTTCAGTACCTAAAGGGAGCCTGCAAACAGGAGGGGAATCAACTCTTTGAAAGGGTAGATAACTGCAGGACGAAGGGAAATGGTTTGAATTTGAGGGAAAGGAGATTTAGGTTGGACGTCAGGGGGAAATTCTTTACAGAGAGTGGTGAGGTGCTGGAACCAGAGAGGCTGTGGATGCCCCATCCATCCCTGGAGGTGATCAAGGCCAGATTGGATGGGGCCCTGGGCAGCCTGGTCTAGCATGAGGTGGGAAGGTTGGTGGCCCTGCATGTGGCAGGGGGGTTGGAGATTCATGATCCTTGAGGTCCCTTCCAACCCTGGCAATTCTGTGATTCTGTGATTCTGTGAGTAGGTATCATGTGGGTAAAGGTTTCTGGTGGCTGAGCAGAGATGGGAAAGCTCAAACTCCCACAAGGCATAGTGAGAACTATTTGGAACCAGTATCAAAATCCAAGGAGGGTTAAAAGGGTAAAAAAACCCCATTGGTAAGGTATAATACAGGATACTTTGAGAAGCCCTTGTCCTGGTCTTAGGAGTAGCTCAGCTGGAAAGGGCCATCGTGAATATCTATGCAACTCTAGAAATAGTAGAAGATGCCACAACAAACGCATTAATCATTACCCTTGCTGGGACCAGAACACAGAGGAAGTAAGGGATCAGGTTTATCCTGGGGTGTAGACAGCAGAATCCCCAGGTAGGGCTAAGAATGCAGCACCAATAGCACCCAGAATAAAGCGGGGAGATCAGCTGGTTCAGATTAAACAGTACCCCTATGGAATAAAGCCCCTCTATGCCCTTTTGAAATCCTGTCCATACAGGTTGAGGAAGGCAAATAAGAGGAAGGTTACCTTTGACAATTAGACACGGACTCTCTTGTCGGTGCAGAACAAAAACTTTTATTGCGTGCGATGAACTTGAACGACGTGCACTTGGTCAAGTGCCTTATTAAACGTGACTCCCTTGTCACGTTTGGCAGCGCTGGACCTTCCCTCCTGCCTCGAAGCAGATGGCGCTGGAGCTGGGCTCGTCCCTCGGGTGCCGTCCCACGGCGCCCAGTCTGCGTTGGTGCGAGTGCCGGACCGAGGCACCGGCTCAGTCAGCCTTATCTCAAGTCCCTGGTACCTCAGCGGCGTCTCCCAGTGGTAGGCGATGAGGTCGTACAGGCTGCCGAATACTTGGGTGTCAGTCAGAAAGAACTTGTGGCCGGTAGCGTCCTGCCGCCAGTGTATGCGGCAATGCCGCACCTTCTCACTGTGCCAGATGGATAGGACGTAGTCCCCAACGTAAGTCCCGCTCTCCCTGACGAGGAAGGAGCCATCGGGGGCCTCCATCTCGGCGCAGCGCTCCGTCAGCAGCCGCTCAGCGATGTGCCGCCCATCGCGCCCTGCCCCCAGCCTGCCGTGGAACCATTCCTGCGCGAGATGCAGCTCCATGTTGGCGCTCACCTCCTTCTGCGCAGGTCGTCTCCTCTGCCTGCTGCCGGTCAGGGGAACGTAAAGCGGGTTCCATGCGTAACTGGTGGGTTCTTCTGTCATTTGGCAATCCGCTGTCTGCTCCTTCGTCACACACGAACCCATGGCTCCTTGCCACTCGCCTCCACCAAGCCACCTCAGTTTTGGCAGGGCTTGCCGATGGTCTTTATAGCATCTGCTGACACCCATGGCAGGTGTGCAAGCTAGACGTCTCGTGATCATGTCAAGAGGGTGTGTCTGGCAGGAATGGTTACAATCTTTAACTTGTTTGTACCTCCGAAGGTCTTGTGCTAGTCCAAGCAAGAATATCTTGATTTTCTCCCGACAGGATACAGGTTAAAGGAATCGAAGTAAGGGACCTGGGCAAATTAAATGAGGGGGCCTGGAAATCACACAGAAACAGGGATTGTAATGAAGGACAGAAATGGAGAAGTACAGTAGGCCTCGAAGGACCCAGGATGAGTTTTGCCCCAGTTGACTGAATGCAGTTCACAAGAAAGTGGGAGTTATTCCAAATCTTCTCCCAGATGGAGTAATCTAGCAAAGGAATTTGCTAGGTTCAAGAAAAAGGGGGAATGGTTGTGCGTGCTCCCATTGCAGCTCACGGAAACCACGAAAAGAACGATGTCAGGATGTGAAATGATGAGAAAGACTGAAACCAGCCTTGAAACGACCATGAACTCGTAATGATTGGGATTGTGTGCTTCTTATTATTTGGTTTTGCTTTGTAACCTGTTGTACTGCAAAGAGCAGCAGTAGTGGTGGTTGTTGTGTGGGGTTTTTTTTATTTTTAGCATTAGATTGAATGTGAATTAACAGGATTTAGTGGTACCAATGCTGAAATCTATGGAGATAGCTATTTTAATGTATTAGTAGTGCTAAGACAAAACCTGGAAAGGAATCCCACTGGGAGAGAGGAGAGCGAGCAAAAAGCTGGGTGGGGTTCTGCTGCCTGCCAAGTTAAACCACAACACCCAGTGAGTTGTTTCAGTGCTCCTGGAAGGTGCCTGGGTGCCCCTGGTTACTGCTTGGGTACCCTGGGCACACTGTTGTTTTCCATGGCTTGATGTGGCTCGTGTGCCAAAGCAGTTGCTTGGGTGCCCAGAAAGGCACCTGAGTGCTGTGGGACGTGGTTGTTTGCCCTGGAAGAGGCTCCTGTCCCCCCGGTTGCACCAGGAAGAAGAGAATGGAACAAAATAGAAAGGAATGCAATGCAATAGAATTGCTGAAAGTGGCCTTCAAAGGTCACCTGGTCCAACTGTCTCACTGCTGTAGGGATAGCCTAAAGTTAAAAAGTTAAAGCATATTACTGAAGGCATTGTGCAAACGTCTCTTGAACAAAAACAGGCATGAAACATTAACCAACTCAGTTGGAAGCCTTTACCCTCAAGTAAAGAAATTTTGTGTTGTGCTGAGGATGCACAGGAAGCTGGGAGGGAACAGAAATTTAAACTGGCCAAAGGGACATGCCTTTTCCAACCTTAGTGATTCTGTGTTTCTCTGATTCTCTGATTCTCCAATTCCCTACCCTGTGGCATCATGCTGAACAAGGAAACTGGGATGAGGTGACTGAGGGCATTGCCATTGCTCGATGAGTGGTCAGGCACTGGTAAACTGGCGGCGAGCAACTGCATTGTGCATGACCTGTTTTGTTTCATTCTTTTGCTGTCCGATAACAAGGAAGAACAAGTGTAAGATGCATAAGCAGGTGATTGAAAGAGGGTGGCTCAGTTTTCTTTTTCACTGTGAGGATGATGTGGCACTGGAACAGGCTGCCCGGAGAAGTTGTGGATGCCCCATCCCTGGAGGTGTTCAAGGCCAGGTTGGAGGGGGCCCTGGGCCACCTGGTCTAGGACTTGATCTAGTGATTGGCAACTCTGTCTGCGACATGGGGAGTGGCTCTTAATGATTCTTGAGGTCCCTTCCAACCCAAGCCATTCTATGATTCTGTTATTCCATTATTCCAAAGCACAAGTTAGCCACTGGTCTTCACAAAAAGGTTCCTGTTGTTCTACATGACTCCATCCTGCTTAAATGAATGAACCCACTCTCATGATAGACTTCTTGGGAGAGGTCTGTGGTATACATTAAGTAGTTAGTCATCTAGCCTTCCATGGATTACTTATTCTGGTTCATCAGCATAAAATGGAGTACTCTAGCTTACATAAAGCTATACTATCTTTTAGACCTTCCTATATGTATAGCTCATTTTTTTCCATTTGGGTGAATTGTTTTTTTATTCACCCCACTGTCTGGCATACCTGGTAGAAGAACTGGAGTGGGGCCCTTCTGCAGGCCAGGGGCTTCGCCATGACCGAGGGCTGCAGCCCACGTCTTGTGGGGATGATTTCTGTCCCTCTGTCCTCTGCTTCCAACAATCTAGAAGGAAAGATCTTCCCATTCTTGAAGTCCACAGGCTCCAAGGCAGCAGGAGTCAGTCCCTGCTACTGGGGAGCATCGTGGGACTTTGTAGAGGGTCACATTGGCTGCCCTGGTTGGAGTAGATTCAGCAGGAATACTTCCCAGGCACCATGGCCCTGAGCCCAAGCCCACTGTCCCCAAGAAGTGCCCCAGCCCAACACTGTGCCCCTGTGCTCTGCTTATCCAGTCAGCCTCAGAGAGATGTCCCAGAATATGGGCAGGGAAGCAAAAGCTCTGGGTCAAAGCTCTCTCAGGGTTTTAATAGGAACCAATACCGATGCACAGCATAAAAGCAGAGGAATAAAACTTGGAGGAATTGCAAGGCTGTTTTCACAGGATGCCCCTGTGAAAAGAGCTCCTGGCACTCACGGCTCTCCCAGCGGCACTGACCTCTCCTTTGTGTCTACACCCAACTTCATGGCAGGGACAGAATCTCTTGTCCCAGAACTCAGGCATCCCAGTGCTCTGGTGTCACAGCCTTTGTGTCCAATGGGGTTATGAGAGACATCTCATCAGCATCATCATAGCCCGTGCTCGCAAGGGACAGAGGTGAGGTGTCTCCATCAACTTCAGGGGCTCCAGCACTTCTCCAGGAGCGCAGACTCTCTCCTGCCAGCAGCAAAGACAACTGTTTGCCCCATGGGGGGCTCCTCCTGGGTGGTCCATCACTTTTCTCCTATGTGGGACGTTCAGCCTGTTCTCCCAGTCCCTTTCTCCCCATGAAACCTCCCAAGGAAAGTTCCTCAACCCATGAGGTGTGGCTCTCATTACTGCACCAGGGATGGCACCCAGCAAGCTGCAGCACTGCATTTCCTTCTCACCTCTGGCAGCATCCCTGGGTCCCTCTCCCTCCTTCTGTGCCCTAGGAACTTGCCAGTCTCCCTGCCCTGGGACAGGATGCTCTCCAGGGTCAGAAACCTCCCCAGCATCATCATAGCCCTCCACTGGGGAATCACCGGGCACAACAGGGATGTCTGTAAGAGAGAGGAGAGCAGATAACAGTGATAAGATCCTCCTCCTCACATTTCCCGAGGTAGGGCTGCACTTTGGTCAGGGAGCACTCCGAATAGGAGCCTGGAAAGAGGCGCAGCACGTGCTGTGGTGTGAGCTGTGGGCTGGGGCTGGAGAAAAGTGTTGTCAAATGTGTTCCTGCATGGACCTGCACCCACCTGAGAAACTGTATCTCATTTTCTTCTCCCTCACTGGGCTGTACTCAATCTCTTCATACACGGCTTCAGAGAAGGGCTCCCCAGATCTCCTGGAGTCTGGGGACGGAGACGAGACCCTGCTGTGCTTCCCCAGCCTCCTTCTGCCACTTCTCCCCTCGCTCCACCATGAACTCCCCCACCACTGGGCTCTCTCTATTGCTTGTTGCTGGATGCCAATGGAGTGACACGGCACATCCCACGCACCGCTGAGTCAGGACCTACCTCTGCGCCAAGCTCTGGCGCTTTGCATCTGCCTTGCCAGGAGGGCCAGGAGTAGGCAAATAAGGAGCCCCAGGATGATGCAGATGATGACAGGCACCGAGACTCTCCTGCTAACGGTCGCATAGCTCAGGATGGGCTCTGCAAGGAAGGAATGTGGCAGGAGCAGCACCCGGCACGTGCGTGAGAGTTGGGGGCAGTAAGGGATAGAGGGGCAGGGGGTGGATGATGGGGAACCTCCCAGCGCATTGGGTACATGATGGCCCTCCCCATATATCCACCAGCCTGGTGCCTCTTCCTGGGCATTTCATATCCCAGTAAGAAGCCCCAGTTCTGGGTCGGGGGGAGACCCAGCTCCAGTGGGAGGAGATGTTACCTCTTTGTGGGGGGGAAGCTGTCATCCTGGGTGCAGCTGCAGAGAAAAGCCGAGCTGAGAGGTGAGTTTGTGTACCAGGCAGACCACTGGCTGATATAGCCAACACATCCCACCCAGATTGTCCCTTCCTCAAGGCCAGAACTCAGCCCAGAGCTCTGCTTAGCTCTGGGTGGTGAGCAGAGCCTGAGTAACCCCAGCTACTCACCCGAGCAGTTCACAGCTGCATCTTCCTTATGCCGGCAGGCACCACCACCCGCAGTCTGGGCCCAGCAGTCCTGCAGAGATGGCTCCGTGCCCCTGCACTCCACCTGCTCCAGCCAGATAGGTCCTGCCCCCTCCCCAAAGGCAGCCTCGGCCAGGGCAGACAGTGCAGGGCCACAGCCCAGCTGCCTGCATGCCACCTGGGCGTCCTGCATGTCCCACGAGTCGTCGCACACAGTTCCCCAGGAGCCACGGTGCCAGACCTCCACTCTGCCCGAGCACCCGTCCTTGCCTCCAACAGCACGGATCTTCTCCCTGTCTGCAGAGGCAGTGACCTCCCATGGCACCGGCACAACTGGGCGAGAAGTCACATGAAGAAGGAGCTCCCACCTGTGCAGCTCGTGGAATTGGGGCACGCAGCTGCCGGCGTCCTTTCTGGCTTTGTCCCTGCAGAAGGAAATGTAGTAGTGAAGGAAGCTGTGCAGGGCGGGCCTCTGCTTGCACCTCGCCGTGACACCTTGGTCGTGGTGAGGGAAGCAGGATCTTGTGCCCAGGTGGCTCACTTACCACTGCAGGTGATGCTGGCCTCTTCTCGCACATCATCGTAGGACTGCAGCTGCCAGGGATCAGAGGGACACTGCCAGAAGGAGCTGTTGCTCTCCCCACACTGCACGCGATCCAGCCAGGCGGTGCCATTCACCCTGCTGTAGTAGATGCTCGTTTCCAGGGTCCCTGTGTCCCCGCAGCCCAGCTCCTTGCACACCAGTGGCGCCGTGTAGGGAGTCATCAAGTTGGAGCAAACGCTCCCCTACGTCCCATTGAGCAGCCATCGCTGTTCTCCAGCCTCAGGGCCGTGAATTCTGGAAGGAGGAAAGGCTCTGGGGGAAGTCGCTGGCTGGGGGCTGGAGAGAGGAAGCCCCCTGTGCTCCCCGCTCAGTATCAGGGTGGCCGTGCTCCCCACTGCCCCCAACCACACTGGTGGATGGGATGTCCCCAGGCCAGGCTCGGGAAGCGGCCTTTGGTGGCCTCAGCCCCCCGGCCTCCCCGTCCTGGGCTCCCAGCACAGACCTGAGCAGATGACTCCCGCATCCTCCTTGTGCCCGCAGTCATGCTGTCCCCAGGCCTCAGCAGAACAGTTCCAGAGAGCAGATTCGGCCCCAGAGCAGTTCATGCCATCCAGCCAGATGTGCCCGGAGCCCTCCCCAAAGCGAGCCGAGCCGGCCGCCTCCACGGCCCATCCGCAGCTCAGCTGGCGGCAAACCACGTTGGCGTCGGCCGTGTCCCAGGCATCGTCGCAGACCGTGCCCCACTGCCCCCGGTAGTAGATCTCCACTCTCCCTGCACATCGCCCAGCCCCGTCCACCAGCCGGACCTGGCGGCTCCCTGCAGCGGGGGGAAGCCCCGGCTGTCAGAGGCCGGCCGCGCGCCCGATCCCACATCCAGGGGACGCGCTGCTCACCCCGGCACACGGCCCCCACGTCCTCCACGATGCCCGCGGCCTCGGGCAGGGAGGTGTTGCAGAGGCTCAGGCCGGCCTCGTGGCCTGCACACCGCACCCCGCGCAGCCCCACGGGGCCCGTCCCTCGCTCGGCCCTCGGCACAGTGTAGGCTGCCTCTGCCTCCTCGCAGCGCAGCTGCCGGCACACCACGCTCGCGTCCTCCATGTCCCACTGATCATCCAGGACTCTGCCCCACGTCCCGCGCTGCAACATCTCCACGTGCCCGTCGCACCGGCTCCCTGCACCCACCAGCCTTAGAGATGCGCTGTGAGGCGGGCCTGGGGGGAGCAGAAATGCCAGGAATGCATGCTGCAGGATTGCTCCGGGGACGGGTTCAGCCTGGTGATGCCATGGGATCCCAGGGGACTTTTGGGTGGCTGTGTGGCACACGAGGCGCAATTCCTGCAGCGTTATCCTGACACACACCTGAGCAAATGACGGCAGCATCGTTCTCATGGGAGCACGCAGAGGCCCCCAGGGCGCTCACCGGGCACTGATCCGGGCTGCTCTCAGTCCCCTCACAGTGGAACCAGTCATTCCACACCGGGCCACTTCCTCTCCCAAAATGCCCTCCTCCAGGAACGGACACCGCAAACCCGCAGCCCAGGTGATGACAGAGAACGTGGGCGTCCAAGAGGTCCCAGCGGGAGGCACAAAGGCTGCCCCATGTTCCCTGCACCTCCACTTCCACCCTGCCCACGCATGCCGTGCTGCCATTCACCAGCCTGAACCCTGTGGATTGAGGACAGAGGAGGATGGAGGGGGGGATTTGTGCTCTGGTTCCCTCAGGACAGGGAGGAGAAGCCAAAGGGACAACACGACGCCACTTCCTTCAGCACTACCTTGGGGCTGCAGAATACCACATCACTCTCCTGTCCTCACACTCGGCACAGCCCTGTCCCTGTCCCTGGCATGCAGTCAGTGTCCAGCAGCCCTCCCTGAGCCCTTACGTGTGCAGGTGACAGCAGCAATGCTTGTCTGGGTGCAGGGCTGGTCCCGAGGGGTTCCCGTGGGGCAGGAGGAGAGGGTGGATTCGTTCCCCACGCACCGCAGCTCTCTGTCCCAGATGGCACCGGTCCCTGCTCCAAAGGGACTTGCTCTGGGGACGGGCAGGGCTGTGCCACACTGAAGATCTCTGCAGACCACATCAGCAGCTTTGGGACCAAAGTGTGAGTCACAGACAGATTTCCACCCATCCCCGTCATGGATCTCCACCCGTCCTGAGCAGCGGCTGTCCCCTCCGACCAGGCGGACAAATCCTGGAGTGAACAAAGGCACCTGTGGGGTCCCAGAGCCCTCTGGCAATTCTGTGTCCCTCCTCACCTCCTCCTCAGCTGGGGACCAAGCAGGGCCCAATGGCAATTCCCCAGGGACCAGCAATGGCAGCACAACTGGCCACATATGATATCTATTTATTGATCCCCCAAATCTGACCACAGAGGTCAGGAATGACTAGTCCCTCACCTGTACATGTAACTGCAGCATCATCACTGTGATCGCAGTACTGTACAAGCTGTTCGCGTTCGCAGTCAGACAGGGCAGACTCAGTGCCTTGACAGCGGACATTATCCATCCAAATGGGGCCAGATCCTAGCACAAATCTTTCATTCCGTGTATTGCTGATTGCTGACCCACAGCCCAGCCGCTTACAAACCACCGCTGCATCTTTCTTGTCCCATTTGTAATCACACACGGTCCCTCACTGCTCCTGGTGTTTCACTTCCACTCTCCCATCACAGCGCCCGCTGCCGTCCGCCAGCCTGATCTCTGCTGCCCCTTCAAACATCAACATGGGATCTGTCAGGAGAGACCCAAGCCCCAAACTGGGAGACCCCAGATCCCCAGGCAGTCACAGTCACAAGAGTTGGGGTGGGAGACATCGCATTGCCTGTTTCTACATCACCAGACTCACTACCATCCCCAGGGCTTTCCATGTTCCCAGGAAGCACCAAGCTGATCCTGAGGATCACCCCAACCCAGAGGATCAGACCCTGCTCGACCAGGGTCCCCAGGGATAACCCTGAGGAGTCTGGCTGTGCTCTGGGGATTTCTGTGTGCCACCATTACCAGCTGGGCCACCGGCACAGCAAGAGCACTGTGCTGGTGAGCAAGGGGTCACAGAAGGATGCTTCATTGTCTGGAAATATAACCAGGGCTGCCATAAACTCAATAGTCCTGGAAAATGATGATACACTCATCCACCGAGAGAGACACGGAATAAAGCACAGGGTCCATATGCTTCAGCACCTTCTGTCCTTGTTTCAGTGGCACTTAGAAAGAATTCTCCTTCCCATGGGGTCCCAATGACCACGAGTGCTCGCTGGCCCCAGGCCAGCTTGGACTGCTGGTCAAGGCAGCTGGCACTTACCTCTGCACGGCTGCACCCAGAGGAGGAGCCACAGCACCTGAGGGCATAGGAGTCCTTCTGTCCCCATCCTGAGCCTCCCGTCCTGCTGGCACAGCCCTGTGGCGCCCAACTCCCTGCTGCAGCTCCTGAGGGCTTTGGGGACAATGACACCAGGAGAGCAATATAGCTCTGCAGCTGATTACGCAGATGCAGAAGAAGCCAATCAAAGCAGCAGTCTCCTTTTAAGACCTTCTCAGAAGTTGTCTCCCCTCCAAGGCAGCCCAGCCCTCCAATGAACTTCTCCAGAGCTCTTCATGACCATATATGAGGGACGGCTCCGCTGTGGGTTCCACGTCGCTGTGACGGGAATCACCGCGTTGGCTGTAGGAGGACGTGGCTCTATCACCATCTCACCACTTGCACTCTGCAGGAGCGCTGAGCATCTCTTGTGCCGGGAATGCCCAACAGACCAAGATGGGAATGTCCAGCTGGCCCCACGCTGCAGGAACCGCAGGGTTGGGACCAGGGCTGTGTCCGTAAGGGAGGGGAACAGCCCCTAGGCCTGCTGCAGACCCTGCTGTACCAGGAGCAGTGGCTGGGAAAGGTCCTTGGGCAAGGTCAGAGCCCCATACTGGAAGTGCTGGCTCACCCATTCCTCCTTGGTGGGCGCCATGTGTGTCCCCAGAAGGAGCTGGAGCTGGGACAGATCCTGCCCTGGCAGCAGACTAGGATCTGCAGACTGAGTCTAGGGGCTCAGAAGCGTCCCCAGCACTCAGCGTGTCGCCCAGGGGCCGTTATTCCTCACAGAGCACTGGGAGTTGGAGCCCACCCACCGCTGCAGGTGCACAAACCACAGCCCCGTGTCACAGCGCTCAGGCAGGAAGACAGTGGTTTCCTCCTGGCTCTGTGCCCAGCACGTCACTGCGGTGTCCCCGAGCCGCCTTCACCACGGCTGCACCAGCCAGGGCTGCGGGGCTGCTCCTTCGGCCTCACGGGCACGGGGCAGGGTCCTGACCCCTGGGACATCCCACTGACCACAGCGGCCAACTGCGCTGAGACACGTGGCCACGGGGTAACGGCAGTGATGTGGCACAGCTCATGCTGAGAGCTCGTGGTTATAGGGATGGTATAGAAAACACTTGGTATAGAAAGGTATAGAGATGGTATAGAAAGCACTGCTGCAGTGGGCTGCGGTGGGGAAGAGGACAGCCATCCCAGCCAGACCCAGAAGGCATTAAGCACTGGTAAGAATTATGTCGACTGCTTGACAGACACTCTCTGTGTATGTCCTGCATTAATGACCAAAGGATATGGAGCTGTCTTCATGTTTATGAATTCAGATCTACGTTCCATCATGTTTACTTCCTGGTTTTTCCTTATTGTGCCACTTCTGAAGACTTCAATCAGACAGCTCTCCAGAAATTAACATTCTCACACTCCACGTGTCCTTGTAAATCAATGAATCTGCCACTTTTCCAGACACTCTATCCTTTCATCCATGTTACCAGTGAATGTGCTTTAGCAATATAGGGCCCAGCCTCTCCTGGATTTCCTTAACAGGGCTTGGCCCCAGGTTTGGCTTCAGGAAGTGACCCTGGTGTTTGGTTTTGCCGTGAAACTGGTGGTGGACTTATAAACCCCAGCAAAGATAGGAGTACCTTCTGGATATGAGGTGCATAGACGGACAGTCCTGAAGGAATTCCCACCTGCCAGTGTGTTACCAACAGGCTTCCTTGTCAATTTTGCTGTTAAGGATGAAGAGAACCAGGCTTGGGTCAGGCCACAGCAGAAGTGTGTAGTGTTGTCCCCCAGGGCTCTTGAAGTGCCGGGACATGGGAAAATGAGAATGGAACTGCAGTTTGTAGCAGGAGGCTGTCCTTTTCCCTGCCTTCAAAGCCTCTTGACGCTTCCCACCCAAATTTCCTAGGACATTCCCCTGTTGGAGTTGTGGTCCTTTTACTGTCCATGGCAGCCTGTCTTCTCTGCCCAGTGCCTCAGAGAAGGACATGGGACAGAAGATGGTCACAGCAATGCCAGACATCACCCTGGGACTTCTGGATGAATTTTTAGAATGGATGAATGCAGCTTAAGCCAATTTTACTTTTGCAGGGTTTCAATTCTTATTCTCATCGACATCTGCTTGCTCTGAAACCGTTTGAGATGTAGTGGTGAAGACATTGCCAAATACAGTCACCAGGTAGATGAGGAGCAAGAAGAGAAAGTGAGCCTGGTATGAGGGACAGATTCCTGACAGGAGGAACTCTACCAGTGATGTCGGACTCTCCCCCTTCCCTTCCTCTATGCCATGGACTTTGTCTTCTTCTGCAGACTTTCCAGAGAGGGGAACTACAAGACAGAACGGGCAGTGCTCAATTTACCTGAGGACCATGGAATAATTCCAGTTGGCAAACAGTTAGCAGCAACAGCCCTACCACAATCTCCTCTCTAGCTGAGCAGGATGGAGAAATGTTAGTGAGATATGTAAAATATACATATATGCTATATGTATTTGTCTGTCTGTCTGCCTATATGTCTATCTATTTGTCTATCTGTCTATCTATCTAGGTACATACCTTTAGCAGCTGGGTTCAGACTCTCAGTCTGTCCAGCATCTGTCCCAGGGTTCCACTCTGGGCCCCAGCTGTGGGCACCTAGATATATAAGCCTCCATGGCCATAGCTGCAGTCCAGCTGTGGGCACAGACCACCCCAGTCACACACACACCTAAATTCATTCCGTCCCCACCTTGTTCTGTCCAATGGCTGCACTGCCACGTACACGTCATGCAGAAGAGAGAACTTCACTCAGCAAAGAGTAGAAATAGCGTTTAATGGAAGACAGAAGAATAGAGTGAAATGGAAGACAAGACAAAGTGTGCAGATCAGGTGCAGAGCAGTACCAGATAAATGTATACTTGACAAGCCCTTTCCATCTCCTAACCCCTTGTTTTTTTCCCACACTTGTCGCACTTTACGTCACCTTAATGCCCAGTTTTCCTGCCTTTGGAACCTCCCTAAAATCCCTTAAGAACACTTCTGCAATCCAAAGATGCTTCTCCTCTACATAGTGTGTCCTACACCCCAGCAGCATTATATACAATAGCAGATAATTCAGATTGCTGTCCAGAAATGCATCACGACTGAGGGAAAAGCTGCGCTCTTGCATAGGCAATGGCATCCTTCAGGACCAGAGCCACAAGCTTGTTTCTAAGGCTGTAGATGAAAGGGTTTAAGAACAGGTACAGGACAGTGTTCAGTAAAGCCACAATTTCGTTGGTCTCCAAAGAAGCATGTTCTGGGGGATGTGAATAGAGATCAAGGCAGCTTCCAAATGCAATGGCCAATGAGACGAGATGGGAAGAACAAGTAGCAAAAGCTTTTTTCCTCCTGGAAGGCATGTGTAGAATACAGAAAAAGATGCACACGTAAGATGACAGAGTTAAACACAGTGAACCCAGCACAATGAACAGGATCAAAACGGAGTCTATTCTCCACAGCAAGTTGGTGTCAGAGCAGGACAGCTGGAATAAGGGGGAGTTGTCACAGAAAAAGTGCTGGATCTTGTTTGAACCACAGAAAGTGAGCTTTGAGAGCAGTACCAGGTGGTAAGTCATGAACATGAAGCCTGAGACCCAAGCAGCAGCAACCAGGAGGATGCAGAGCTGCTGCGTCATGATGGCAGCATAGCGCAAGGGCTGGCAGATGGCAAGGAAACGGTCAAAGGACATGAGCACAAGGAGAATGAACTCCGTACAACCCAGGGCAAAATAGAAATAGGACTGGGCAAAGCAGCCGCTTACAGAGATTGCTCTCCTGCCAGAGCTCAGAATCACCAGCAACTTGATGCTTGTGCAGGAGGTAAACCAGATTTCCAGGAATGCCAGGTTGCCAGTGAAAAAGTACATAGGGATTTGCAGGCGGCTATCCACACACACGAGGAAAACGATGGTTGTATTCCCCATCACTGTCGTCAGGTATATGAGTAGGAGGACCAGAGAGAGGAAGAACTGCAGCCTTTGATTAAGCCCTGAGAAACCCTCGAGGATGAATTCAGTAACGACAGTTTCATTTCCTTGTCCCATGGCCAACTCCAGTTCATCCTGCTGAGAGAGGAACCCGGCACAAAGAAGTGCAATGATCTCACAGTCTGGATGCAAGACTTTATCCTTCCTTCTCTTCTTCTCCCTTGCTGGCAGGCCTCCTGTACATCACAGACAAAGACACTGCAGAAGTGGATCTGTCACACGCTCTCACCTGCTGCTATTCTGCACAGAAATGCAGTAGTTTCCAAAGAGTTTCTAATTGTTATCACTACCAAACATCCTAAACGCCTTACATTTCTGAGGGGAAATAAAATTCACCGTAAAATTCTTAAGGATGGTCCAGGTTAGAAAAAATAGGAGGAGGCTCGCAAAAGGTACTGCTGTGCAGATACTTCAGGCTGAGCAAGTTAACTTCCTCCTATGCAGTCAGTGCAGAGTGAGAGAAGAGTGAAAGAGACGGATAAGCTTTGTTTTGCAGGGCATCTATAGGCTGGCTCTTTCTCTTGTCTCCATTGACTGGAGAGCAAGCTTGGGGAAAACAAATTCTCACAAGCACAGCAGAGAAATAGATGAAACTCATTACTGAAGTCTCAAATCTGTGGTGTCATTGGTAAATTACTCTCTTCTGAAAATCAAAATAAACATTTAAGAGAAGGAAGCAGATCTAAAACATAGGCAGTCAAGCCTGACTTTTTCTCCGTTGCCTTTCAGTTTTTTAGACATAGAAAGAAGTGCAGCAGATGATTGCAAAAAGAGAACTTCTCGAGATGCAAGGATGGAGCAGGAGGAGCTGTGAGGGGATAGTGCAGTGATAACTCAAGTTATAGCAAAAAGATCCGTGCATTTTTATGTTTGATAAACACAGACCTGTGAATAGTGGAAAATACGCAGCTGTTCTTTCAATTTTGATAAGAAATTTGAGAGCAGTTTCAAGACTCCTGAGCAAATAATCAAGTTTTGGTATATTTGAAACTATGTTCAGTTTCATATCAGATAAATACATCATCTGCAAATTTTCAAACGGAATGTATAGAAGCTGGCCTGAGCCAGCAATGTGTCCTTGCAGCTCAGAAAGCCAACTTTACCCTGGGCTGCATCAAAAGAAGCGTGGCCAGCAGGGAGAGGGAGGTGATCTGCCCCTCTACTCTGCGCTGGTGAGGCCTCACCTGGAGGGCTGTGTCCAGATGTGAAATCCTCAGTGCAGGGGAGATATGAACCTGTTGGAGGGCATCCAGAGGAGGGCCACAGAAATGACCCAAGGGATGGAACACCTTCCTTATGAGGGCAGTCTGAGAGAGCAGGGGCTGTTCAGGCTGTCGAAGAGAAGGCTCTAAGGAGACCTGAAAGCAGCATTTCAGTAACTAAAGTGGGTCTCAAAGAACACAGTGGACAGATTCTTTAGCAGGGTCTGTTGTGACAGGAAAAGGGGAATTGGTTTCAAACTAAACGAGGGGAGATTTAGATTGGATATAAGGAAGAAGTTTTCTACAATGAGGGTAGTGAAACGCTGGAGCAGGTTGTCCAGAGAGGTTGTGGTCCCTCCTGGACACAACCAAGGCCAGGCTGGACCAGGCTCTGAGCAACCTGATCTAGCTGTAGATATCCAGGTTCGTTACAGGGGTGTTGGCCAAGGTGACCTGTAAGTGTTCCTTCCAACTCAAACAATTCCATCATTCTTACACAAACTCTCTTCCTCTATGGGTCCTGCCAGGTGCTTAGGCAGAGGGAATCCCGCAGTCAGCATGCCAGCCTTGCACTTCTGTTGGCCTTTCAGGGACACTGTCAAGTGTGATCCTTAATGCACAGATCCCAGCCACGAGGGATCTCATGAAGCCCCACAATTCCTGCCCTGTCCCAAGGAGACAAGCACCCCAAGTTTAGGGGTAGAAGAAGGGTTGAAGATGTGGAGAGTAGAACGCAGGAACAGGGTCTGTGAGTGTTAGATATTCAGGTTGGGAATTAAAGATTAGAATTTACCTTCCAGAGGATAAGAAAAGGTTAGTGAGAAGGTTTGGTGTTCTTCTGCTGAGGCGTTCAGGTCAGTGTTAGGGAATGGGCAAGCTCTGTGGGCTGCGGTTTTGTTTCGGACTGGTGTGAGGGTTAGCATTCAATATTCCATTTGAATGCTAGCAAGAAAAGCTAGGGTTTTGAATGAGCAAGAGAGTAGAAGTAAGGCGAAAGGACTATGAGTTTGAGTTCTGGCTTTAAGGGAAGCTTTGAGGCTCAAAGTCACTGTAGTGCACTGCTGTCAGTGGCATTTAGGGGTGGAAATAAGGCTTATGGTTAGTGGTTTTCACAGTCAGTCACAGCAGCAGCAGCATTACTTGAACCCTTCTTACCGCTTCAAAATCTTTCTTTTCTGCTGGCCCTGCCTTTCTTGTCTCCCCCAGATAGATCTCTTTTCTCTGGGCTTTTGCTTATCTCCCAAATCAGCCATCATATTAGCAGAGCCTTCTGATATCTTTCATGATTTCAGAGCTTGTCTCTCACCTCTGTTGGCCACTCCGTTGCTGACACAGAAGTGGCATCTTAGTCAGGAGGAGGAAGGACACCAAGTTCTGTTAGAGGACCCTGCACCACCTTCCCAGCAGCTCTGCCTTGCCCCAGAGGTGCTCTACCTACCTACCAGTCCGTGTTCCAGAATGGCTCCTATAGGTCCTGTGTGACTTTTCCCTGGTCCTCGTGCATGCTTCAGCTACACCGGGGCAGCTTGGAGGCAGCGGCTACTTCTGCATAGAAAACAGAAAGAAGCCGTGAGGAAAGAGTTGAAACTTCTGGTATGACAGTCCATTTCAAGACTTCTTCTTGAATGAGGTCTCTTAGGAATTGAGGAAGAAGGGATCCCATGGTTGGTTAACGGATCATCAGAAGACAGTGGCAGATGTGAGCCTAAAAGCACAGATCCCAGCCAGGAGTCAAAGGATGACTTGTCAGCTATTCCAGAAAGCAGCCACTTCACAGCCTGCTTAACAAACACATGATTCCAACTGAGTCATGGGTTTCTGAGGACAAGTGACCTCGTAACCACATACCTACCCAACAGCCCTCTTTTTCGTTAAGGACTTGACCAGATAGAAGTCAGCTGGTTATGATCCTTCAGGCCCATGGCAGCTCCTGATTCCCCCAGAAAAATCCATTCTGCCGTCAGCCCCATCGCATCCTCTATAGCCCCAGGCATCATGACTCTAGGAACTGGAGACCATTGACCATGGGCAGCAGCAATCATCATGAAACTCCTGAGCCAGCTCTGAAGACATAACAGACCATTCTGGGACGCTGATCCCATCACACTGATCCCACAGAAAAGAAGTGTCCTGGTTCCAGGTGGGACAGATTATTTTTTTTTTTCCTAATGTCTGGCATTGTGCTCTATTGTGGCTGCAGCACAGAGCACAGCCCTGAGGGCTCCGTGTCCCATGTTGGCTGCAGGCTGTGCAGCCGGGGGTGCAGCCGGGTGCCCAGGGCTGTCCTGCAGAGCAGGTCCCTGCTGTGCCCCAGGGCTGTGTGCTGGGGCAGGGACTCTGCTGCCTGCCAGGCTCAGCACTCAAATCCATGGAAGGGGAAGCCAGGCAAAACATCACAGGTCCTGCATGAGTGGGAAAAATCAACCTGATCAACCCAAAACACAGAAAGGAAGCATGCAGCCAGTGGAAACTGGAAGAGCTACATTGGCAATGACACGGAGACTTTGTCCAAGTACACATGCAGAGATGAGGTTAGGAAAGCTAGAACTCAGATTCAGTTAAATCTTCCCAAGCATATAAAAGGCAACAAGGAAGGCTTCTAGAAATGTAGGAAGGAAAATGCTAGGGAAAATGTGGGGCCATTCTGAATGGAGCAGGGTTCATGGTTAAGGAGGTTATGGAAAAGGGTGTGATACTCAGTTCCTCCCTGAAGTCCTTCTTTATTAGCCAGGCTGGGCTTCATGGAATCCTAGGTGCCTGAGATGGTGGATATATTTTGATGCAAGGCAGATGTACTCTTGGTGAAAGGGAAAGTGATTGGGAAATACTTAAGCAAAGAGGATGTACAGGATCCTGAGTTGGAAGGATCCAAAAAACCCAGGAATCATAGAAAGGCTTGGATTAGAAAGGGCTTTAAATCCCATCCAGTTCCAACCCCACTCCGTACATCAGGATGCTCAGTGCCCCGTCTGAACTTGTCTTGAGCATTCCCAGGGATGGGACATGTGCAGATGCTCTGGGCTACCTGTTCCCTTGCCTCACCATGTGATGTGAGGAGTGTTAGCAATTCCCTCCTAACATCTACTGTAAAACTCTTTTTTAGTTTAGAACCAGTCTCCCCTTCTCTATCTTTATCAGACTGTGTAAAAAGTCGGCCTACATCTTTTTTATGATCTGGGGAACTCACACTACATCCTTTTGTATGATGGAGGGAAGACACTGCACAAAACGTGGCCTCCAGATTTCAATTCCCCAACACAGGAAAGATGTCAGCGAGCCAGAGCAGGTTTGGGAAGGCACATTCAAGGTGACTGGAGCTGGAGCACTACACCTGTGCAGAGAGGCTGAGGACCATGGCTTATCATAAAATCACAGAACTCTTTGAGGAGGAAGGGATCCCTAAAGGTCATCTAGTCCAACTCCCATGCAGTGTACAGGGACACCTACAGCTAGATCAGGTTACGCAGAGCCCCGTCCAGCCCGACCTTGAATGTCTCCAGGAATGGGGTTTTGTCAACAGCTTAAGGGCTGGTTTGGCCCGGTTCCATGACTGGCGGGGTGGAGCAGGTCCAAAGAAGGGCAGCAAGGCTGGGGAAGGGCTTGGAGAATATGGCCTATGAGGAGAGACTGAAGGGACTGGGGCTGGTTAGTGTGGGGAAGAGGAGCTGAGGGGAGACCTTACTGCTCTCTTCCAGCAGCTGAGAGGTGATTGCAGCAGAGCGGGGTTGGTCTCTTCTCACTGCTGACAGGTGACAGGACGAGGGAAATGGCCTCGAGTTGTGAAAGAGGACGTTTAGGTCGGATACCGAGGTTGGAAAAACTTCTTTCCCAAAGGGCTGTCAGGCACTGCAATGGGCTGCCCAGGGAGGTGGTTGAGTCACCATGCCTGGATGTGTTTAACAGCCGTCTGGATGCGGTGCTCAGGGACGTGATTTAGCGCAGGGCTGTTAGTTAGGGTAGGATGGTCAGGCTGTGCCTGGACTCGATCATCCTGAAGCTCTTTCCAACCTCAGCCATTCCATCATTCTATGATTCTACGATTCCATATCCACTCCAAGTGCATCCCATATCCAGAGCCCATCCCATACATATCCCAATTCCTGATATGCCATCCCACATCCATATTCCCACAGTCCAGTCCCAAATCTCACATTCCGAGCCCACAGTCAACATCCCAACCCCACATCCTACAGCCCACATCCCAATCCCAGTTCCAAATCTCATTCCCAGGCCCTCATCCCAAGCCCATCACCCACCTGTCAATCTCAAGCCCTCACCCCAATCGCAATCCCACATCCCCGATCCCAATTCCGATCCCAATCCCATCCCCTATGGCAATACAGAGCACCCCGAGGCCCCGCCCCCACAGCCGCTCCGCCCCGCCCCCGGCCTCTCACTGGTCGGCGACACTTCCGGTCCGTTCGCGCCTCTCATTGGTCGGCGGCAGTTCCGGCCCGCCTCCGGTCTCGGATTGGTCGGCGGCAGCGCCGCCGGCTCCGATTGGCTGAGGCGCCGAGCGCGGGAGCGGCCGTTGCATCCGGCTCGGAGCCCGCCGTCTTTCCTCTCCGACGCCGCCGGTCCCGCAGGCGCCGGCGCTGCGCGCCGGAGCTGTGCGTGCAGCACCGAGACGGAGCCGCGGCACGACGGGAGCGGTGCTGAGGAAAGCGGCACAAGCCGGAGGTGTGCGGGAGAACGGCTTGGGCCGGGGCCGGGGAGAGGAACCGTGCGCGGGATGCGGGGCTTTGGGACGGCTGAAGGACTCGGGGCCCCAACGGCCGCAGCGCTGCTGCCCGCATCCGGGCCGTGCCCCCCCGAGCCCTCCGGCGCTGCTCCCGGTGCCCCCCGTGGCTGAGGTGAGCTGTGGGTCCGGGGGGCGGTGGGGGAGATTCGGGGGGTTGTGGGAGTTTAGGGGCTGTGGGGGCTACAGGGGGGCTGTGGGGTAATATGGGGTATGGGGGGTATACGGTAATGTGGGGGAATATCAGGGGATGTAGGGGAGAGTCGGGGGATGTGAGGGTATAGGTACTGTGTGGGGAATATGGGGTTGGGGGGCTATCAGGAGGGATGTGGGGTTATGAGGCGCTTTAGGGGGGCAGTAGAGGGCTATAGGAGGGTATGGGGCTCTAGGGCTTCGGGGGCCTTAGGGGTGGATATAGGGGTTCGTGGGGCTATAGGGTGCTTTATTGTGGCTACAGGGAGATTGGGGCAATAGCAAGCTGTGGGTACTCTAGAAGTGGTATGGGGGATATGGGAGAAAATGGGGCTATGAGGAGGATAGAGGGGGATATGGGGCTATAAGGCACTGGGGGGACTTTAGGGGGTGTTTTAGGGCTATAGAGGGATATAGGGTGCTATGGGGCTATGGGAGCTTAGGGGGGGGCATGGGACTGTTGGTGGCTATTTGGGGAGCTATACAGTTGTAAGGGAAGATCATAAGGGGATATGCATGGGCTATCAAAGTGTTACAGGGGATATGGGAGTATAGGGGGCTTTATTGTGGCTATAGGGTGATATGGGGCTATAGGAAAATGTGGGGGGACTATAGACGGGTTATAAGGGGATAGGGAGGGGTATAAAAGACTGGGGGACTCTTCGGGGAATCTATAAGGGGTAGTGGGATGGCTATAGGAGAGTTCTTATGGGATATGGGACTACAAGGGGGTGTATGGGGGATACGGTTCTCTAAGGGGCTGTGTGGGGCCATAGGGTGATAGGGGGCTCTAGGGTGGGCTCTAATGGCTGTGGGGCTAGAAGGCTCCCCCCTTACTTTCATAGAATCATAGAATCACCAAGGTTGGAGAAGACCTAAAAGATCATCCAGTCCAACCGTTCACCCACTACCAATAGCTCCTACTAAACCATGTCCCTCAACACAACATCCAGTCTTTGCTTGAACGCCCCAGGGTCGGTGACACCTCCATGGGCTGTCCATTCCAGTGCCTGATCACCCCTTCTGAAAAGTAATACTTCCTAATGTCCAGCTTGAATCTCCCCTGCAGAACTGAAGTTTGATTGGAATAGAATAGCACTGTTTTGTGGTCTTTAATCTCACACGTGTTTTCTCCTTGGGCTTCAGGTACAGATATTGATTAATAATGACTTTGGAGAAGGTTTCACTATCCAGTCTCCTGATCAGGAAGAAAGAAGAAGGTTTTTGGAGGACTTAATCACGAGTGGAGCTGCTGCTGAACCTCCACTTCCAAGAAGCAGGCAGGTGAGGACGTTGTGCATCTCAGCCTTTCCTCACTGCAAGGTACCAGCGACTCAGTCTGTGCTGTGTGGTGATTTTCCACCAGCACTTCTGCTTGTGCCTGATCACCAGGCATCCGCTAACGTTGTCTGCTGGCTTTAGGCTGGGCAGACACGGGAAGCACTGCCTGCAGCAGCACCGGCTGAGCTCCATGTGCCAGAGGAAGGAACGCGGCGTCTAGAGGAGCAGGAGGAGGAGAGCCTGCGTGACTCCGCGTGTTCTGCAGGGCCGTTCCTCACAGACTGCTGCTGACAGACGTTTGGGGCACTGCAGAGCCTGTTGGTGCAGAGGAGGTAAAGCGGTGTTGGTCTGTAATGCCATTTGATCTGTGTTTATGCAGAATTTCCCCGTGTTTGTATTTCTCAGTGTTTGTGGCCCTGCTTCTGTTCAAAGATGTCAGACCTCCGTGCACCTTTCTTCCCCCTCCAGCCTTCCTCCTCAGTTACTCGCATCCTACTGCAGTGAAGGACTTCCCTTGCTCTGTATGAATGGTTCCTGTACAAGGGCACGGTCATCAGCCTGTAACAGATACTGAAGGTGATGGTTTTGTGACTGCAATTATGGAGTTGGCTTTGTAGTGGCAGTTGCACCCACTAACATGCAGCTCTTTCTGACACAGGCAGCAGAATGGGCAGCGGTACTGCAGCTTCTCTGGCAGTCTTGCAGCTACGTCAGGAAGTAGCAGATGTGGATTTGAAAGAAGAACTCAGTTCCTGGGACGTTCCCCTGTTCTTCCCCTAGCTGTCCCCTTGCCCCAGCCCAGATTCCCCTTGCATTCCTGTAGGTGTCCCTTCCATCCCCCTGGCTGCCCCTTGCTTTCCCCAAGAGAACCCATTACCTTTCCATTACAGCCCACCCATAATTCCCTCAGAGCGAGCCCCAGTACCTCCCTCCTCCCTCAATACTTTTCCTGCAAGACCCCAGTAGCCACCCTACAGCCCACCACAGAACCCATTGCCCCTTAATAACCTCCTCAGACTAGGAACTTCTCCACTACAGCTGGCCCAAAACCTCACACACCTCCATAGTCCCAAGCAGCACCCCATATTCCCCACTAGACTCCAACTGACCCCCATTATTTCCTCCCTGAGATCTCCCTAATTGCCTCCAGGGCTCCTTAGCAACCTCAGAGACCCTCACAGTCCCTGACAGGAACCCTGCCACTATTCCAGGACCCCAGTAGCCAACCTGGGCCCCTCCTCACCGCCTTCTCCCTCCAGAGAGCACAGAATTGATCAATTCTGGGGCAGGGGCAGCTGCAGCAGGAGAGGAATGCAAAGCTGGAGCAGGTGCAGGGCACAGATATGGTTGTGAGTGATGAGGGGGGCATGGGGATATGGGAGCAGAGGAATGTGGGAGGATATGGGGATATGGTCCACAGGCTGCAGGAGCAGAGTGCTGCGCAGGAGAAGGCAACATGTGAGGTAAAGCTGGGACTTGTGGGCGTGGGAACGTGGGGTGGCATGGGGATGTAGAGGGTCTGGGGTCATGTGGGGAGGGGTTTGGAGTGAGAATGGGGGATGTGGGGTGGTGCTGGAATGCATTTTTTGATTTCTTCCTGAGAGGGGATTAGGGTTTCCTGTGGCCCAAAGGTGGGGCCCTGATCCATAACCTCTCATGACCCCATAACCTCATAGAACTCAGCGTGACCCCAAGGCTCCACATGACCCATATCCCTGTGAGCACCATAACCCCGGATGAGGCTGTGGACAGTAATAGGTCTGTTCTGGGGTCGTTCAGGGGACGCTACAGGGTGGCTCTGGGGTCGCTGTACATCAGCTGCCTATAACATCTGCTGACCCCCGGCTTGCCCCCATCTTGCTGGGCAAGCTGGGAGTCCAGGGGCAGCGGGGGGCTATGGGAGAGGTTCCATGATCAGAGCAGATTCACCACCAGCTCTGTGTGCGGGAACATCAACCCCACTGAGCTGTGGCTGTGTCCCTTATCTGCCCCATTTCATAGCAGCCCCAGAGCCATCCTAGAGCAGCCCAGAACAGCCCCATCACTGCCCACGGCCCGTGGCCAGCAGCAGTTCCACCACCAGCAGTGTGTTGGGTAAAGGCAGCTCCTAGGTGTGGCTGTGCCCCATAGCTGCCCCAAAGTGCCCCTTTGGGGTCCTCCCATCCGTGTCCTTTGGCTGTCCCACAGCTTTGTAGGGCTTCCCCCCATCCCAGCAGGTCCCCCCAAGTGCCCGTGGGCTGTGTGAGAAACGCTCTCATCACTGCTCTTCCATCAGGCACAGCTCTCCCTGCAGCAGCAAAGCTCATCTGTTATTGCTATGGCTTCTCTGCACTCTCCCTCCTCGTGGTGAGGGACAAAACACGCAGCTGCTCAGTGAGCTCCTTCTGCTCCTGTAGCTCTCCTCCCTTGGCAGTCCCTGCTCTCCTGTTCCCTCTTGGCTGGGGACTGCAGGCTCACAGTCTAGGCCACGCATCCGCTCTGCTGTTTCTCTAGGTGAGGTCTGTGGCCAACCTGGTCCTTTTGGTGTTATTGTTTGCTTTCCTATGCAGACAGGCAGGCAGGATTTCTGACAGCTGTTGCCATTGCTGTGTCTCATGCTCTGTCCTGCACCTGTGCCTTCCCTCGTGTGCAGTCTCCACCTTCCTTTGGTCAGAACATCCTGGCCCTGCTGTGCTCTGCTCAGCATCTGTCTGCTGAACAACAGCACAGCTCTCACTCTGATCCTACCTATCTTGCTATCCCTGCAGGTGTTAGAATGTTTCCTGACCGCAACAGCTCAGATGATTGCCAGCAGTACCCAGCTGACACACACAGCCATGCTGACCACAGCAGGGTGCAGCTTCTTGTTGCAGAGTCCCGTAGCATTGGGTGACCGTGCAAAAGGGGAATCCCACCACTGCTGTTCTCCATCCTTCTCCTGCACCACCATGCATTCCTTCCTCCTCGTGCTGTGCTGCCATCAGAGCTCTTTGTCCATTTCTCGAGGTCTTTGCAGCAGCTGCTCCAAGTCCTGATGTTGGTGCCATTTCTTTACCACTGTCCCTACTGCTCCAACATCCCCAGTCTGGGACGCCTTTTTGTAAGGAGGTCTGCTGTTCCTTCTGCAGCTGACTTGGATTTCTTCTCCCACTGTCCCCATTAAGGAGTTGATTTCCTTCAGTCCATCCCAGCTCTATCCCTGGTTCAAGTCTCCGTCATTGCCACACAGCACCGCAGCACCCAAGCTCCTGTCCCTTCCTCAGTCTCGGTGGGATCGCTTTGCCACCAAACCTTGTGACAGGTGTTTCCCTGCAGAAGCATTCATGTCCTTCTGGCTCTTTTGGACAGTTCCCATCTCTCCAAACTGTGAGAAACAGCTGCAGCCCACCCCATGTCGCCTTTGGGGCAGTTCTGGGGCAGCCCCACCCTGAGGAGTAGATGCCTTTTCCCCACACACAGCTGGTTCTATGGCCACATGGGGTGAGGTCACGGGGTTGTGGGTGATGTGGGGGTCCTGCGGGCTCACAGAGTTATGGGATGACATAGGGTCAGATGGCACTGCACAGAGTTATGTGGTCAGATGGGGTTAGAAGGGATTGTAGGGTCAGGTTGGGTGATAGGGAGTTACGGGTCTCAGAGTGTTATATGGTGGGGGGGAGGTGGGGGCAGGGATCCCAGAGTTCTGGGGCCACATGGCAGTGGGTCGCAGCGTGATGGGGGCAGGCAGGGTCAGGGAGTGCCAGGGTCGTGTGGGGGTATGGTTCACACAGGGCTGTGGGTCATGTGCAGCCATGGGGTCACGCACATACAGGGTTATGTGGTCATCTTGGGGTATGGCTCATGTGGGGTCATGGATCGTGGCCCCACCTTTGGGCCACAGGGATCCCCAGTCCCCTCTCAGGAAGAAATAAAACCACTCCAACACCGCCCCACCTTTTTACCTCAGACCACTCCTCACATCCCACCCTTCCCTCTATGTCCCCATAGCTCCCCATATGTCTGTGTCCCACCTGCAGCGCATGTCTTGCCTTCTCCTGAAGAGCATTCTGCTCCTGCAGGCTCTGTTTCCACATCCATCCCATGTCCCCCACATGGATATCCCCCACACCCCCCCCACAAAGATCTGTAGCTTCTCAAGTTCCTCCTCAGACCTGGTACACCTCCCTCACACCCAGCCCAGGACCTCACAGCGACCCACAGTTCCCATCAACAACCCTTATCCCTGCTCTGGGCTTCCTCCTTATCCCCTCCCTGTTTCCTCCTTCGGACCTCCCTTACCCACTCCAGGACCCCCTTGGATCTCACAGCTCCCCACAGTTTCTGACTGGATCCCCATCACCGTCCCAGGACCCCCACAGCCCACCTGGCGCTGCTGAACCTGGCGTCCTCACTGAATTGTGCCACAGTGCTGCACCCTGAGCCCTTCTCCAGTGCTGCAGATCCCAGGGCAGCGGGCACTGCTCTGTATGTCTCCGCCCGGCCCAGGAACGCCATCCCTGCGCTGCCTGTGGAAGTCTTTTCTTTGCTCCTGGCACATCTTCCATCTGCAGAGCACATGAGGAGTGTCCCTCAGACTGCGCTCCAGGTTAACCTGCAGCATCCAAACGAGGAATCCCGCAGCAACCCTCATCTCAGGATGGGGCTACAGCTGTGCCCCAGTGCCTTCATTAAAGAGAGGAGAATGAAGGAGCGTAACGGGGCATCTTTCCTCCTGACATTTCCCACCGTCTGCGTGTTGGCTGAGCCGTGGGAGTGGCATTTGGTCATAGAGCTGTGAGTGCAGGTATGTGTGCAAACAGGGGTGTGCAGAGATCATAGAATCATAGAATGGCCTGGGTTTTTAGTTTTCCGTGTGTGTGTGTGCACATGGCTGTGTGTAAGGCTGGAGCTGCGCTCTTGTACTCCAGCATGTGGGTGTGCAAAGTGATGAGTCTGCACACGTGTGTTTGTATATGAACACTGATGTGTGCATCAAGGTCTTTGCACACGGCTGTGTGTTTTTTCACACATTTGCATGCACATGGGTGGAGTGTGCATGCAGGTGTGCAAGGATGTGCTTGCATGTGCATGTAAATGCACAGGTTTGTGTGTGGGGAAGTCTTTGCACGTGGGTGTGTGGTTCTGCACACCTATGTGCACGCAGATGTGGGTGCAGGGGAGCAGCTGAGGTTCCTGGGAACAGGAGATTCCTGGGGGAGGTGGAACTCACACGAGAGTGCTGGAGAGCACAGGGCCGGGAAGCAGAGCTCTGCGCTCTGCACAACAGCCTGCAGGATGGCCTGGAGCGCTGATAGAAGCAGGATAGAGTCACAGAATCACACAGAATGGCCCAGGTTGGAATGGACTTTAAGCATCATCTCTACCACCTTCCCACCACAGGCAGGGCCACCAACCTCCACATTTCATACCAGACCAGGCTGCCCAGGGCCCCATCCAACCTGGCCTTCAACACCTCCAGGGATGGATGGGGCATCCACAGCCTCTCTGGGCAGCTGTTTCAGCACCGCAAGTAAAGAATTTCTCCCTGACATCCAACCTAAATCTTCCCTGCCTCCACTTCAAACCATTTCCCCTTGTCCTGCTGTTCTTTACCCTTTCAGAGAGTTGACTTCCCTCCTCTTTAGAGGCTCCTTTTAGGTCCTGAAAGGCTGCCATTCGCTCACCCCACAGCCTTCTTTTCTCCAAGCTGAACAAGCCCAGCTCCCTTAGCCTGTCTTCTCAGGGGAGGTGCTGCAGCATTCTGATCATCTTTGTGGCACTCCTCTGCACCTTCTCAACATCTCTCTGCCTTCCTTGTATTGAGGGCCCTAGACCTGGACGCAGTACTCCACAGTACTCTGCGCTGCCTCAGCTTCTACAGGTGGGTGTTTGGGGAGGGAGGGGGACACCGAGATGGGGACTGGGGCTAAGGGAGCCAGGGGCCATGTGCTGCTCTGCTTTGGCCCCGTGGGGCTTCTTTGTCACTCAGGGCCTCAGCCTGCGGCAGGAGGTGCTCTGTGTCCCCTGCACTCAGCTCTGGTGAGTCCCCCCAGTGGTTGGCCCGCAACCCCCCAGTCCCTCTTTCTGACCTTCAGGGTCAAACTCTCCTCTGTGCTCCCCTTCCCACCTGACTACTGGAGCACCCTCCCAACTCCAGTTCCCCCATTCTGATTCCTGCAGTCCTCCTCCACCCCCCACCTCACTGCCCCCTTCTCAGTTCCCTCCCCATTCCCCATTCTGACCCCCAGGGTGCCTTTCCTCGTCCCCTTCCCCTGTCGCACCCCTCCTATTCCCCCATTCTGATGTTCCTCTTCCTTTCCCCCCCTCTCCGCCAGTGTACCCCCTGAATCCCCCATCCAGAATCACAAAATCACACCATCACCAGGGTTGAAATCACCAATAGCTCTCACTAATCCGCGTCCCTCAACACAACGTCTCAGTGTTCCTTGACCACCTCCAGGGCTGGTGACTCCAGCACTCCCAGTGCAGCCCATTCCAGCACCCGACCACTCTGTTGGAGCAGTAATATTTCCTAACGTCCAGCCTGAATCTCCCCTGGTGCAACTTGAGGCCATTCCCTCTCGTCCTATCGCTGTTACATGAGAGAAGAGACCAGCCCCCAGCTCACCACGGCCTCCCTTCAGGAGTTACAGAGAGCAATGAGGTCTCCCTGAGATCCTTCTTGCAATGAGGGGCCCAGAACTGAACACAGCGCTCGAGCTGCAGCCTCACCAGAGCTGAGTGCAGCGGGACAATCACTTCCCTGCTCTGCTGCCATCACCATTTCTGATACAGGCCAGGATGCCACTGGTCTTCTTGGCTACATGGGCACATTGCTGGCTCAGCTGCGTGCCAACCCATTACCCCAGGTCCGTTTCCTCTACGTTGACTTCCAGCTGCTCTGCCCCACGCCCATAGCGGTGCCTGGGGTTGTGGTGGCCAAAGTGCATCTCCAGTTGACCAGGAAGGCTGACAGATGATGGAAAGCAGCTTGGCTTTTCACCTCCCCCAGCTCCCCAGCACGCTTGGATGAATCTCATCTGGCCCCACGGACTTGTGGCAGTCCAGGTGGAACAGGATGTGAACTTTGGTTGGAAATGCAATGCCAAGGGCTGCACAACTGTGGGACAGTTCTGAGTGTAAGGAAGGGCATCTGCTGGGTGAGTGCTTTGCTGGGTGAGCATCGCCCTGCTGAAGAGCAGCCGTTGTCTTTGCAGACAGCCACATCCACGGGGATTGGAAGCTTTTTCTGCCTTCCGGCTCTTGGCTGTTGCTCTGAGAGTGGAGGTTCTTGCCCGGAGAGAACCACCAGCAGAAAGGATCCCACGCGTGGCCTCTGAGCCCCTTCAGGCAAACCAGCTGGATGAGCGTGGCCTGTGACCTTGGCTTGGAGTTAAGCCAGCAGGCTTTGCCCAAAGCAGAATGACCTGTGGGCACAGCGTCCAGCAGGGGGAAGTGACCAACAGCTGGAGACAGCAGCAGCTTGAGCAGCGCTCTTGAGGGAAAGCCTCACTGTGAACACAGGCCCAGCAGAAGAGTAGCTTGTCCCTGTGCTCACATAGTAAGGTCTTCCTTTCTGACCTGTTACCTCTCAGCTGGTGCCTACAGCTGTGTGATGTGCTCTGCAGGAAGTGCTGACGTTTTGCATTTCACCTTGTCTTTCATCTTGCTTAAAAGCTTAGAGGCCATTTTAATTTCCACAGCCGTGAGCTCTGTGCCGCAAGAGCTCTCCAGCTTCTTCCTGTGATGTGAGGCTGTATTGTGTCTACTTTAAGTCATGCTCTTTTCCCTTTTCATTTTAAGGTAGGAAAATTAATTTCTGGGCCGGGAGGAGAAGAAATGCGACAATCTTCCCTGCACTGTTCAGCTTGCCTGAGTTGCCAAGTGTTCCTCATTTGTCTTGTACCCTTCAATTCCAAGTCCAGGTCAGAGGTAAGCACCTACAGTTAAGTAAGCGATTTCACTATTTATTTCTGACTGTGGCAATTCAGTTCACAAGTCACACTTCATTTACAGTGCCTGCCTTAATTCTGACAAAGCTTGCAGTTGCAGCTGACTTCCCAAGGCTGCAGTACATGGTGGTGGCACAGCCTTGGGCTTCTGCATTTGTGCTAAGGCCACATTTCCTTTCCCTGTCTTGCAGGTCAGCTGGCGCTAGAAGTGGACGGTATCCCAGTGTGAATGAAGGTCAGTAGGAGCAGCTGCTGATGGGAGGAAGGAAGTGCAGGCTACTGGACCTGAAGCATCTCCCGGTACGGTAGCAGAGGAGGCGGTAGTGATGCTGGGGGGCAGTTGCAGAAGAACGGGAGGAACTCCTCAGCAGGAAGCCACAACCCCTGCAGCAAGCTGCAGGAGACTCAGCACGTGTGGATGCCCAGGAAGAAATGCAGGCCCGGTGTTTGAGCAGCGCTGGCCACGGAGTGCTGCAGCCCAAGAACAAAGCTATTCTGCCTTTGCCGAGATGGCTTTTCAGGGTGGACTAGTCTGTTCTCACAAAAACCAGAGGGCTGACTCATCCAAATGCTTGCTGGTTGCTTGGAAGCCCAAATCCTTCAGTCTCCAAGCTGGGGGCAGCCTGGGGGCAACATCTCCTGCGTGTGATCATGCGGTGCCTGAGCGAGAGGATGAGCCAGGCTGCTTACACAAGAGGCATCTTAATTTCTCTGTTTTGTTACTTCAGATAACGCCATTGGGTGGCCCTCGTGTCATTTTCTTAAAATTTGGTACCAGCCCTGGTGACTCTGGGCCAGAGCCCAAAAGGCAGGAACCAGTCCAGGAGCTTAAAGTCACGGCCCCAGTTAGAGAGGCTGGCACCAGCCCTGGGACATAAAGATGCTGCCAGAGAAGCCAGCAGTGGCCCTGGGGCCTACAAACAGAGCCAGAGAGGCTGGCCCTGGCCACGGGACCTGAAGCCACAGCCTGAGTGGCCAGCACCGACCCTGGGGATTAAAGCCCAGGCCCAGCCAGAGAGGCTGGCACGAGTCCTGGGCCTAAACCTGAAGCCACAACACAAGAAGCCAGCACCAGCTTCGGGCCTGAAGCCACAGCCTGAGAGGCTGGTGCCGGCCCTGAAGTCTGCAGCTCCAGCCAGAGAGCCCAGCACCAGCCCTGGGGCCCAAAGCCAGAGGCAGAGGCCAGCACCGGCCCTGGGGCACACAGATGTGCTTCCCACTGGTTTCTACTCATTCCTATAGGACTCCACTGACCACTCTGAGCCCATACTGGTCCTCACTGGGTTTTACTTTGCCACACTGGACTTCTCTGGTCCATACTGCTGTGCACTCCTCCCAGTTCCCACTACTTCCTCTGGGACTCCTCTGACCACTACGAGGCCATACTGCGTTTTCATTGGGCTGCACAAGAGTCATCTTCACTTCTCTGTTGCTTTCCTTCAATTAACCCCCATTCAATCACCCCCATTCACCCCACTGGGTGACCCTGGCGTTGGTTTCCTAAAACGTGGGTCTAGGAGGTGACCACTCCCTTTGCCTGTGATGAGAGCACAGAAGCGATGCAGGCACTCGCTGAGGTCACAGTCGGTGCCAGGGTGGGAGCGTTTGTGCCACAGCTGGTGAGCAGAGCTGGTGCTCTGGTGAGCGTGCTGCACGCAGAGACTGAGCTCTGTGCTTTTCTTGAGAGAGATCACCCTGTGAGAGCCCACTGGAAGCAGCGCTGCGGCGTGTGTGTGAGCTGGGCACAGCTCGGGCTGAGCAGTGACCAGGTGAGCTGGGTTTGGTGCTGGCTGGTTGCCGGGAGGTGTCTCAGCAGAAAAGCTGGGCTGGGGAGGAGTTCCCAGCTCCAGCAGTGCCCTTCTGGCTGTATCCAGAGGAAATGGGTTCTTGTTGAGATTCCATCCCACGATTCGGTGAGGATGATGAAATGTCATTCCTCCCCTGGAAAACTGCTGCCGAGCCCCACCTTCATGTCAGACCTTTCCAAGGAAGCAGAGCGCAGACTTCACAGAGTGCAACTTGTGGCTCACTGCTCCATGGATTGCTTGGTGTGCCATACCCAGCAGGTGTTTCACCACACCGCGCTGCAGTCACGGCAGAGAGCCAGCTGCTCAGCTGTGGACATGGACGATCAGCACAGCTGTGGGGGAAAAGGGGACCGGGGGGCACTTGCTGACAGAAGCCATGGCAGTCAGACACAAGCTGGAGCTAGTGATGGGCAGCTGTTGCAGCCAGCTGATGTCCAAGCATTGCCCCCTCCAGAGACTACATTGCATGGCAGAAGAAAGCTGGGACAATGCTTCTTCCTCCTGATTTTTCACTTGTTGATACTTTCTGTAGGGTTCCTGTCCAGAAGGAGAACTCAGGAGTCAAGGCAGCTGAAGATTGCAGTTGCAGTGCTGTAGGCGATGTCAAGTAAGCATCCGTTTGGAGTGCAGGAAGGGGCAGTGAGAAGTGTTTGTGTCAGTTTGTGTTTGGGCTATCAAAGTAGCACCTTTCTGCTTCCCGGGGGGACATGGGCTTACTGGACACTACTTCTCTGCCTGCTGGTGTCTGTGAAATCAACATACAATCTGTTGTTGTAGGGACAAAAGCAGTGCATCTGTGGAATGGTGCGGGGATTTACGGTTACCTTTCCTGTCCTGATTGATAGTGGGAAGCCAATGTTTAGCCTAGATCCCTTACTGTGAACATGGTACGGGTGAGCTGGCATTGACTCTTTGGGATTTTGTTGCTTTTCCCTGCAGTGGCGACCAGCTCGGATGCGCTGGAGGACATCACGGACATCCAGGGTTTGCTGTCTTGGATCAACGGTGAGTTTGGGGGCTGCAGAGCTGCAGGTGCGTGTTTGCACAGAGTGGGTGCGGGAAGGCTATCATCACCATTTTGGGGGATGTTCTTGCATTTTCAGACGTGGCAAGAGCTGTAGAGGTCCCCCATGAGAACCCCGGCAGCCCTGCCGGGGATGCCCAGGATGCTTCGTCGCTGAGCTCCCTGACAACCCCAGGGACAGCAGAGAGCTCAGCACACAGCCTGCCTCCGGGACGCCCGCCGACCCCTTCTGGGGGCTCCCACCATCCCCCGGGTTCCTGCCTGAGCTGCAGTGTGGGCTGTCGCAGCTGCGCCCCATCACGCCACCTGCGAGTGCCCGGCTCAGTCCACGGCCGACCACGCTGGCTGTCACCACGCCTCCCTCAGCCCAAAGCGCACAGCCCACCGAGGAGGTGCAGCAGATGGAGCCCCAGGAGGTTCAGGCTCACTCGCCCCCGTCACCGGGCTCTGTCCCCAGCCGGGTTGCAGAAAAGAAGAAGAGGGGCAGCACCAAGCGGGCCAAGTGCCCTGCGCCTGCCGGCACCTCCCAGAAAGGGGAGAGCTCCCAGCAGGAGCAGCCCACCACCAGCGCTCCAGCCAAGAAAAGGAAGCTGCCGCCGCGCAGGGAAAGAGCAGAGAGAAAAGGCCGCAAGCGCCTGTGCCCAGCGAAGCTGTCTGGGGCCAGCGCAGGAGCCAGCAGCAGCGGGCAAGCGGGCACTGCCAGCGAGCTGCGCGTGCACTTGTGTAAATCCATCCAGGTCGTGCACCCGCTGGGGCAGAGGGTGACTGTGGTGGGCCCGGTGCGCCAGCCACCCTCTGCGCAGCCCCAACCCTCGGCCAGCACCGGCCCTGCTGCCCTCCGGCCCCAAGACAGCGGCACAGACAAGGCAGCGCCGGCATCTCCAGGCAGCACGGGGCAAAAGGGGGGCACTGCCGAGAAGACGGCGCCGAGCTGCCTGCGCCCGTCCCCGCAGAGGAGCTCACCGCTGCGGAGGGACCCACCATCACCACCACCACCACCACCACCACCAGCAGTGCTGCACCAGCAGCAGCCTCGGCCGCAGCGCCCCGGGGACTTTGTGCCCTGCGTGGGGCCACGGGCGGGCGGCGGTGCGGTACCCATAGTGATGGAGGTGTCGCTGCCCATCACAGCCGAGCAGCGGCCCGAGCGGGAGCGCATGAAGAAGCTGGCCCAGGAGGAGCGGCAGCGGGCGGCCCAGCAGATGAAGATCGGCCCCGTGCAGTTCCTGGTGCAGCGGGAGATAGACATGGCCATAGCCGACCAGTATGGCTACCCGTAACCCTGCGCTCCTCGCCGGCCCCACAGCACCAGGCAGCAGCGGCAGCGTTCCAGAGGCACCGCCAGCGGCCCCATCCCTCCTTTCCAGAACCAAGCTGTCCTCCGGAGTCATCGTGGCAGTGGGATGGGACGTCATCTGGCAATGAACTCTTGTGGGATGGGAATTTTAGGATTATCGTCCTTCCTGTTACTCCTTGTTTTCTATGATATGTTATTAAAAGCTTTGTGTTCCCTTTGCTGTGTCCCTCTGCCTGCAGTCATTTGGGCCCTGTCACAGCCCCCAGCTCCTCATACCTGCCTCTGGGGCAGGATGGGGCACCACAGATGGCCGTGTCCCTCTGCTGCCACCACCAGCCCCAGCCTTCCTCTCTCCCTGCAGTCCTTTGTGCAGCGGGATGCAGAGGGTGTGTCACACAGCTTCCTGTGCTGCCCAGTACCATGAATTGCTGTGGGGATGGGCAGCAGGCACGGGTAGACGGAGGGGAATTGCCCTGGCCAGAAGAGACTCCGACAGGGGCAGTTCCCATGCAGGGGTGAAGCAGGAGCAGCAGGGCCTGACGTGCAGAAAGGCATGAAGATAGCTCCCAAGCCATGGCTCTTCTGCCCCCACGTTGTTTGGGTCCTGCCAGTTTTGTCTTCAGACAGGGACCCAACCAACTCTGTACACACACAGCAGGATTTGCCATCTGGCTGCCGCTCACGAGTGCTGCCCCCCAGGGCTCAGTACTGGGGCTGCTCCTATTGAACACCTTCATCAATGATTTGATGAGGGGACTGAGGGCACCCTCAGTGCCAAATCTCACATTCCGAGCCCACAGTCAACATCCCAACCCCACATCCTACAGCCCACATCCCAATCCCACTTCCAAATCTCATTCCCAGTCCCTCATCCCAAACCCATCACCCACCTGTCAATCTCAAGCCCTCATCCCAATCGCAATCCCACATCCCCGATCCCAATTCCGATCCCAATCCCATCCCCTATGGCAATAGAGAGCACCCCGAGGCCCCGCCCCCACAGCCGCTCCACCCAAGTTTAGTTGCAGTCAAGAAAAAACAGTCACAATTAGGGATTGACAAAGAGCGCACGGCCTGATTTGTCCAGCGACATTCCATGAGCTGCTGCACTACTACTGGTCCAGAGTAGAAACTATGCAGCTTTGGACCACCAAGCTGCCATCCTGGCACTGCTCTCGTTGGAGGCAGTGCTCCAAGTTCTCCTGCTGTTGCTGACACCTGACGTTGCCCAGTTAGGACTCGGCCACTGCGCTCGGCTCCACCCCCTGTGCCACACACACGTGTACAGCCCACCACCCTTCCACCTGCTGTGCAAAAACACCATCCCATCTTGCACACTTCGGCCATATTGCCTTCCTCCTCCTCCCCCCACCAGTTCCCATTCCTGCTTCCCTTCCTGTGCCCACCCCGCTCCGTTGCTGTGGCCCCAATAGCCTGCCACCCCCCTTAGCCCTCCGGTTTGCATGAGGCTTTGCATCGCTTCCTCTGTGCACAACCCCCCATTGCTGTGCCCCTTCTTGCACCCCTCTTTTGCAGCACCGTTTAGCCATCCCCCCCTACTAAAAGTACAGCTAACTCAGAAATCCAGATTGTTTTTAATTAGCGTTTTTTATTAAAACACAGCTTGCAGCCAGTGCTGTGAATCTTTATCACCGGACTGTGAGCTACTCCTGGCAGGGAATTCTCTCTCTGTACCATTGGTTTTGTAGCAGTCACTGTTACCTTTGCCTCAGTATCCCTCTGGGTTCTCTGTACGTGTCCCTTTCTGGAATCTTACCTCTCATTGGGAAACCCCTCACAACCTTTCCTCTTTGCTTTTCTGTACGGAACATCTGTATTTTATCCTCCTTTATATTAACTTCTTTCTAACCTTTGGGCTGTAATACCCCTGGCAATGAAAACACAAATTGCATTTTAAAGTGACGCTGCTGTGTTTTGTACCAATTTCCAAATTTTTATTTTATTATTATTATTTTTTTAATCAGGACACATTATACCTGTTGCGGAGCAGTGTGGCTCCACAGCTGCACAGCACAGCATCTTAGGGACAGCTTTTATTGAGCTGGCAGGCGTAACTGCCGGACGCCGGACAGGCGGTACATCCCCTGCACCACGCCTTGCTGCTCAGTGAATGCAGCGCCGCCCTGCAGGACCTGGGGGACTACAGAACATTAAAGATCACCGAGTCCAACCGCAACCTGACCATCCTCCCCTCACTCTAACAACCCACCACTAAATCATGTCCCTGAGCACCACAGCCAGACGTCTTTTGGACGCATTCAGGGACGGTCAGGGACACATCCCCGCTTAGCCAGGGCTGCTGAAGGATGATGGAGAGCGGCTTTGCAGCCACATCTGCCAACTCCCTCAGCACCCCAGGCTGCAATCCATCCGGCCCCATGGACTTGTGGGCGTGCAGCTTTCGGAGCAGGTCCAAAGCCATCTCACCATGGGTTATGCCTATTCTGTTCCCCATCCCTATCTACCAGCACAAAGGGCTGTGTGACCAGGGAACAACCCGCCTCACTGGGAAAGACTGAGGCAAAGAAGGCACTGAGTACCTCAGCCTGATCCGGATCCTTGCTCGCTGCGTTCCCCCGTGTCCAACAGGGGATGGAGATTCCCCTTCCCCTTCTTCCCTTCCCCTTCCCTTTCCCTTCCTTCCCTTCCCTTTCCTCCCTCCCTTCCCCCCTTTCTCCCTTCTTCCTTTCTCTCTCTCTCTCTCTTTCTTTCCTGTCTTTCTTCCCTTTCTTTGCCCTTCTTTCTTCTCTTTTTCACTTTCCTTTCTTCCTTTCCCTGCTTCCTTTCAGCCTAGCTCTCACCGTGTTGTCCAGATCCCGGTGCTCCTTTTCCCATATCTCCACGTTCTGCCCGGATCCCAGCGTTCCACTGCGTCTCCCTGCGGATCTCCCACCCCACAGCCCCACTCCCTCCGGGCCGCCATCCCCGGAGCTCCGCCCTCCCCCTTCCCCTCCCCCAGCTCCGCAGGAGATCCCTGAGGGCTCTCCGTTCCCCCCCACTCATCTTCGGCCCCCGCCGTCCCTCCAGCCCCACTCCGGCTTCAGGCCGTGCGTGCAGGCCGCGTTGCCGTGGCGACGGCGCGCCCTCCCTCATGGCAGCGCGCGAAGCCGGCCCCGCGGCGACGGCGCATGCGCGACGGCGTCGCCGTAGCGACGGCGCCTCAGCGCGCCTGCGCCGCTCCGCTGCCGCGGCGCCTGCGCCGTCCCCGCCGAGTGACGTCATCAGCCCCGCGACCCGAGCGGGAGGCGGCCGTGCGGAAGTGGTGCGGGGCAGCGCGGGGCTCCGAGCGCCGCCTCGGCTTCGACGGGTGGGCGTTCGGGGGGGGCACCGGGGCGGGGGCCGGGCTGAAGGGGGTTGGGGGCCGCGTGCCGCTCCGCGTTGCCCCGTGGGGTCTCTGTGCCGCTCGGGGCTTCCGCTCGGCGGGGGCGGCTGCCCTGTGTCTCCCCGCCTCCCCCACCCCGTGTGTTTCACTGCCCTCCTCCCCTCCCCCTGCCGCTGGTCGCCCACAACCCCCCCGTCCCTCCGTGTGACCCCCGGGGTTGCTCCTCCGCCCCCCCGTTTACCCTCCTTCCAGTTCCCCCGTTCTGATCAGTGTAGTCCTCTTCCACCCCTCCCCTCTGTGCCTCCCCCATTCTGACCCCCAGGGTCCACCTGTCTGCACCTTCCCCCCCCGATCCCTCCCCAGCCCCCCGTTCTAAATCCCTCGTGTCCCCCCACCCCGTCACGAGTCTCCCCATTCTGTCCCCTAGAGTCCCCCCACTTTCCCAGTCCCCTCTATCTGACCCCCAGAATCCCCTCTCCTCCCCCAGGTACTCCCACTCCAATTCCCCCATTCTGATCCACAGAGTCTCCGATTATTCCCCTATTCCCCTCTCTTTGACCCCCAGGGTCCCGTGTCCTCCCTTCTCCCCCCACCTCCTGGCCCCTTTTTCTGACCTTAGAGCCCCCTGTACCCCCCCCGTGTACTCTTCCCTGACCCCTGGAGTCAGTTTCCCCCACTTGGACCTCCATTCCCCCCAACCGGACTCCTTTTCTGCCCAACAGAAGCCCCCCGCAACCTCTGGCTCTCTCCTCCCACTCCTCCCTCCGGCCTCAGATGCACTTTCTGCCTTGTAGAGGCTCTGTTCACCCCTTCCCCTTCCACAGCCCACTAAATTCCCCTCCAACTCTTTTTCAACCCCATAGGCAACCCACTCTCCTCTTCTCCCCCCAGTACTCCCCTGAGGTCTACCCCAGACTCCCCTTCCAACCCGTAGAAACCTCCCACAACCCCCAGATTTCCCCTGCCACCCCCTCTCCATTCCTATACCCCCTTTCCTCCCAGTAGAGACCCCACTCACCTTTTTTTTCCCCCTCACAATCCCCCGTCCACTCCCAGACCCCCCTTTCTGCCCTGAAAAGCCCCCTCTTCCCCTTTCAACCCCTCAAGTTCCCCTCCATAGTATTCCCCACCACAATGTACCCCTCCACCCCCAGACCCCCTTTCCACTCACAGAAGCCTCTTTCTCCCCTTTTCCCCCTCAAAATCCCCTCTCTCCACCCCCAGGCCCCCTTTCCGCATCACAGGGCTTCTGGCTCACCAGATCCCCCAGTTTCCTTGTTCCACCCTTTCTCCAACTCCAGACCATCTTTCCACCTCTAGAAGCCTCACTAACCCCTTTCCCCCCCACGCAACCTCCCCTATCCAGCCCTGGAGTCATGCAGAAGAATCTGGAGATGTCCTAGAGGGGTTTGGGGCATGCAGGGTGTCCCCAGGCGGGTCCAGGGAGTGTTTGCATTCATCAAGAATGGTCTGGCCATGTCCCAGAGGGGTGTCGGGGTGACCAGAGTGTCCCCTAGTGGTTCCTGGTGTGCTCCAGAGTTCTCGAATGGGGAATTTTAGGACAGCCTCATGTAGTGACACGTTCTCGGGCTGCTTTGTCCCCATGAGATCGCTCCCAATAATGTCTGTTTCCATTAAAATATAAGCTATGTCAATTTTGTTGTATTTTTTCCCCACTTCCTTTCAGGAATGGATGTTTCTTGCCAATCCCCCGTACTAGGCACCACGGAAACAAGGCCCAAGGCCACCGGTTGACACTGGGACAACCGCTGTCCCCAAAGTTCTCACTGTCACTGTAACCGTGGAACCTAGGGCCGTACCAACGTACCTCGAGAGCCCCATCAGCATCCTGCAGCTCCTGGAGCCGGGTGACGCTGTCACCCTGGCTGTCCAAGACTGTCCCCAGCTGTCTCCCCTGCCATGGTGGCACAACTGCAGCGCGGTGACATCCTCATTGAAGAGGTGGCGAGGAGGGGTTCAGGGAGGGGGGCTGGGGACAGTCGGGGGACACGTGGGCTGTGACATGGGGTTGGTGGTGTCACCTTCACTGGATGGCACTGAGTGTCACTGTCTTCAGGTGACACCGTGACAGAGGGTGACCTCGATGTGGAACAGCCGTGATGCTGTTCCACATCAAAATACAACAGAATACAACAACATAGAACAAAATTGACGTATTGTAGACGAAAAACTTAACATGAGCCAGCAGCGTGCCCTTGCGGCTCGGAAGGCAAATGGGATCCTGGGCTCCATCAAAAGAGGGGTGGCCAGCAGGGACAGAGAGGTGATTGTTCCCCTCTACTCTGCTCTTGTGAGGCCCCATCTGGAATACTGCGTCCAGGTCTGGAGCCCCCAGTACGAGAAAGACAGGGAGCTGTTGGAGAGGGTCCAGAGGAGGGCCACGAAGATGATCAGGGGACTGGAGCACCTTCCCTATGAGGACAGGCTGAGGGAGCTGGGCTTGTTCAGCCTGGAGAAAAGAAGGCTGCGGGGTGACCTCATTGCAGCCTTTCAGTACCTAAAGGGAGCCTACAAACAGGAGGGGAATCAACTCTTTGAAAGGGTGAGTGACAGCAGGACAAGGGGAAATGGTTTTAAGCTGAGGGAAGGGAGATTTAGGTTGGACGTCAGGGGGAAATTCTTTACGGAGAGAGTGGTGAGGTACTGGAACAGGCTGCCCAGGGAGGTTGTGGATGCCCCGTCCCTGGAGGTGTTCAAGGCCAGATTGGATGGGGCCCTGGGCAGTCTGGTCCAGCATTAGGTGGAATGGTTGGTGGGCCTGCGTGTGGCAGGGGGGTTGGAGATTCATGATCCTTGAGGTCCCTTCCAACCCTGGCAATTCTGTGATGCTGTATTTATTTTAATGGAAACAGACATTTTTGGGGGCGATCTCACAGGGACAGAGCAGACTGAGAACATGTCACTATGTGAGGTTGTCCTGAAAATCCCCATTTGAGAACACTGGAGCACAGCAGGAACCACTAGGGACACTCTGGTCACCCCGACACCCCTCTGGGACATCTCCAGACCCTTCTGGATGAGTCCAGGAGCCCCAGACACCTCAAGACATCTCTGGGACATCTCCAGAGCCTTTCAGAAGACTACAGATCCTTGCAGAAGACTACAGGACCCTCTGAACCCACTTGAGGACTCCGTGGACCCCACAGGCTCATTCCGGGACATCTGCAGACCCTTCTGGATGAATCCGAGGACTCCCTGGATCAACGTGAGGATCCCCTGGACCCTCCAAGTTCTCTCTGGGACATCCCCAGACCCTTCTGGATGACTCCAGGACCACTCAGCCTCACATGACGATTCTCTGGACCCTACCAGACTCTACTGGTGGGACATCTCCAGATCATCCCAGTGGCTCCTGGGAACTCCTGGGCCCATCCTCGGAGCTTCCAGGTCCTTCAAGGGATCGCTGGGACTATCCTGGAGACCTCCTGGGCACCCTCAAGACCCTACCTGGACATCTGCAGACCCTTCTGAATGAATCCAAGGACTCCCTGGATCTACCTGCCCCCCCCCCCCCCGCACGCCCCAAACCCCTCTAGCACATCTCCAGATTCTTCTGCATGACTCCAGGGGTGGAGAGGGGAGGTCGTGGGAGGGAGAAAGGGGTTAGAGAAGCTTCTAGAGATGGAAAGAAAATCCGGGGGTGGATAGGGGGGTTGTGGGGAATCCACGGGGGGAAAGGTGTGAGCGGGGCTTCTGTGAGGTGGAAACGGGGTCTGGAGCTGGAGAAAGGGTGGAACAGGGAAACTGGGGGATTGTGGCGTGCACCGTCTGCACGTGCTCTGCAGCATGCCTAGTGCAAGCAGGGAGCAGCAGCGCGGCGGTGGCAGCATTGCACGGGAACCTGCTGTGCTGCAGCGCGAGCCTCCGGTCCTGCTGCTGGGCAGCGCCGGGCGCAGCCTGGCTCCCTGCTCTCCGCACCTCCCTGCAGGGACCGATGGCCGTGCCCGGGATCTGCCCGAGCCTCTTCTGCAGGCTGAGCCGCCCCAGCTCTCCCAGAATCCCACCCCAACATTTCCCACGCGGTGCTGAGGAGGGCAGGGGACGCGGGGGGAGGAACGGGGCTGGTGGTCGCAGTCCTACGACGCGGCCGTTTGCGCCGCCCCGTCCTTCCCCAGCGGTGGGCACTGGACGCGGTGGGTTCGTGGAGCTGCAGAAACGACCGCGGGCAGAGACGTAGCAAAACGAACGCTGAACGTTTAATCGTTGAACACGCAGAGCAACCCACAGAGAAATGACCGCATTCCCAGCCGGCTCCCGTCCGAACGATCGTTCCCCCCTCACAGCTTCCCTCCTCGGGGCCAACACGAAGCGGCTCCACGTCGGCTTCGCGCAGCTCCGGGAGCTCCGCGCGGGGACAGACGGACAGACGGAAAGCGGCGCTTGGAGACGGCAGCTGCGGGGCAGCAGCTCAGCACGGCGCCGCCGACGATCGGAGCCGAGCGAGAAGCGAAGGCGCCCGCCGGACTCCGTGCCGGGCTCGAACGCGAGTCGATCCGTGGGATCGCTCCCTCTCTTTCGGGGCCGCCCGGCTCAGCCGGGAGCCGCTCCCGGGCACCGGGCGGGTCCCGCCGCTCGCGGTCAGCCGCCGCTTCTCGCAGCCCGGCAGCGCCTCGCCGCCACGACGGAGGACGGCGCGGTTCCCCCTCCGAGATCGGCTGCGTTCCGACGGGGGACGGACGGGGGCGGCGGCGGCGCCCGCAGCCGCGGCCGCCGTTGGCGGAGAGCCCGCGCTCGGCCCCGCCTCCTCCGCTCTGCCATTGGTCGGCGTGCCGAGCGGGGCGGGTGCAGGGCGCGGGGTCCTTTCCTCCCGCGGTCGCGCCGTCATTGCGTCATCAGCGCGCGCGCCCCGGACGGCCCCGGCCCGGCTGCCCGCGGCGATGCCTGCGGTCGTCGTGTTGCGGGAACTCGGCGCGGCTTCTCTGGAAAAAGGATTTTTGCAGATCAACTCTCTGGGCGCGCTGCTCCCTCCTGGTTCAGCCCACAGCGTTCCGCCCGTGCAGTGGTTGTTCCCGTGCCTGTTTTCCGAAGCCCCGGCTCCGTGGAGCTGAGCGCTGTTTTGTGTGGTGGCAACCTCTGGTCCTGGCGCTGGGCTCCGCTGGATGCAGCCTGGCTCCGTCCTCTGTGCCCCTCCCTGCAGGGATTGGTGGCCGTGGGTGGGATCCCCTGAGCTGCCCTTCTCCAGGCTGAGCAGCCCCTCTCTCTCAGCCTCTTGTGGTAGAAGAGGTGCTCCAGTCCCTTCACCATCTTGGTAGCCCTCCGCTGGACTCTTTCCAGTGTGTCCAGCTGTCTCTTGTACTGGGAGCCCAGACCTGGACGCTGTTCTCCAGGTGCAGCCTCACCAGCGTCGAGCAGAGCAAAAGTAATGGTGCAGAATAACGGTCCTTACCTGCTACAAGTCAGGACTAGGGCTATGATGGGAGCACGCTGCTTTATGACTGACATGGAGAACTGGTAGGAAGAGGGCCTGGTGGGCCTGAACACAGATGCCTGGTGGGCCTGAACACAGATGGCAGGTGGTCCAGCTTTTGTTTCACTGGAAACCAGATAACTCCATGGGCAGCAATGTGGAGAAATGTTCTCCATGTAGTTGTGTCCCTGTGGCTTCTTTCTGATGTGCTTGGAAAGTCCCACTAGAATAGGCTGCTGCGTGAGACAGAAGCCTGATACATATCACTTGTGTGGGTGGAGTTTTATCATCTCTGTGTTCATCTTTTATGTTTGTTTTTTTTCATTTCAACTCTATGTGTGCATCGGGGCAAGCCTTCCTTTGCTAAATCCTTTTCTTGTGGCCTTAGGCAACAATCAAGGGGGTCTCAGGTTTCAGTGCTGAGCAAGAAGCGCAGGCTCTCAGGAAGGCCATGAAGGGCTTTGGTAAGTCGATCTCCCTCCCTCCTCGGGTCAGCTTTTATTTTTTCCCCAGCACTGGGAATGGCTGCTCTGGTGGTTTGTTAGAGGGAAGCGTAGCTGCTTGCATTGCTCTGCTGCACAACTGCCCTAAAGATGTTTGGAAAGTGGAAACAGAACTGCCCTTCATGTCCCGAAATGCAGCTGCCCTGGCGGTGTGGGTCCTGGCAGCTTTGTGTGCATAGCTGTAGTCCTGGGGCTGTGGAGAGCTGGCTGTGTAGGGGACTGGAGGTGGCACAAGAGCAGAGGGCACTTGTGATTCTTGTGCAAGCAGCCTGACTAGCTTCCATTTGTTTCTTGCAGGCACGGATGAAGATGCCATCATCGACGTCTTGACCAAACTAAATGTTTCCCAACGTCAGTGAGTTCTGGTCACCTCTAAGAGCACCAGTGGCAGGGTAGGTGGTCTGCAGAGATGTGTGAACGTGGTTGTGTCACTTGGGTGAAAAGCGAACAACGACCCAATCTCCCTAAGAGAAAGGTCAGCAGAGACTTTACCTGACCAAGGTTGTTTTGTTCTTGTTCAGTTCAGAGCAGTTGTTGATGCAAGGAGGGTTGGAGCCTGAAGAGGAGTGGTGAACAGCTCAGTTCCTTCTGTCCTCGAAGGCCGTACCTTCTGCCAACTCCTTTCTCCTCTCTTGGCCTTTGATTTTTTGATTGATGACTTGAAGTGACTTGAAGCTGAGTGGGAGTTTTGAGAGAGTGATCACTGGGATGATGACTGCCACCACCATGTATGACGTGCACAAACTAAGGAGGGCTGTGAAGGTTTGGAAGTCTTCCTTTCGTATTGCTTAAGTTCTGGCCAAGGACTTACTGCTTTGTTATGTATGTCTTCTTATTTATCGTTAACCTAAATTATTATTAAAGAAACCTGGTTGCACGTCACGAGCAGTTGCTGGTATCTTAAATCTTGCCTTGGTGATTCCCTAGGGAGCAGGAACAGATGAAAGTTGCCTGATTGAAATTGTGGCTTCTCACACCGATGAAGAGATTCGTCACATGGATGAGAACCACAAGCTTCGTAAGTAGAGCAAAAGGCCAGGCCTTGTCCTGCTGTCTGACAGTCAGTTTGTGTGTGTGCAGGCAGATGTGAAGAGGAAGGAGTCTGGGGAGCTTTTTGTTGTGACGCACTGGCCGACCTGGGTGTTGCTGTTTGTCCAGAGAGAAGCTAGACTAGAATTTCACCAGCAACTGAACTGGTATAAATAAAATTGGGAGGAGCATTCTGTCTGTCAGGGGGACGTGTGGCTCTCTTGCCCGTTTCTTACTGTCTGCGCTTCTTAATTGGAGGCCGTAGCACTAATGATGATGGCTGGAGTGCTGCAGTGATGCTGAGAGCCCTGGGCCCAGTTCTGTACTTAGCAGGTTATGGCTGGTAAATGTTGTGGGCAGCACCCAGGTGGTGGCCCTGCTCCTAACGGGTGCTGTGTGTGTGTTCTTGCTAGAATCTGGCTGCTCCCTTGAGGATGACATCGTATCTGACACATCTCCCATGTTTCGAAGGGTCCTCGTGTCCCTCGCAGCGGTGAGCCACGCTGAGGGGAGGAGGGGGTGAATCTTCAGAGCTGTGGGCACAGCTCTGCACTCAGTGGTGAGGAGCTCCAGGCTGGCTTTTTCTCTCCCTGTGTGTCCCATGGCCTGCTCCTCAAACCCAGCTTCTGCAGGGAGGAGACTCTGACTCTGGGTGTGCATGAGTGCTGTGGGCCCTTTTTTAAACATCCCAGTAAAGTGGGTTGCTGCTTGTTTCAGAAGGAAGCCCGAAGCACACCTGAGCTGTGTTTCACTGTGTTTGTAAGCTAGTGTTCCCTTTGGTGCACTCCATTATCCATCTCCAGCAGCTGTTCCTGAATGGGGAGTTCTCAGGAGTTGTTTCCAGTAGATGCTCTGGTGAACTGAGTCTTCTATCCTTGTGTCTTTGCAGGCAAACAGAGATGAGGGAGTGATGCCTTTGCTCAGCAGGATGCTCAGGTGTGTAAGTAACATGAAGTAATGTGCTTCCCAATCTATTCTTGTGCATGTGATGTGTGGTGAAGAGAAGCCAACCTGTGAAATGGGCATAATGGTTCTAGTCTTGTTTGCAAGTCTCTAATGAGAGGTCTCTAGACAGGCTGGTTACTTGGCAGGGGCAATGACATTTTGGTTGTGGGTTGCCGTGCCTGGTTGGTGCTTGTTGGAAAATATCCATGATGTAGACAAGTACGGGCAGCAGTGCTCTAGCTCCAAGGAATTAAAGATCTCCTGTACACCCAGTCTTCTCCATGAGCCTTACTTTGTCATCCATGTCTGTAAGTGCCTTACGAAGTGGGGGAGAAGAAATGGGGAACAGATGAGGTGCAGTTTATGTCCATCCTCTGTACACGGAACAGGGATCACCTGCTGAGAGGTAGGACCCCTCCACAGTGTCCTGGGTTTTTCTTTCCTTCCTTGTTTGTGTGAAATGCTTTTGTAGGAGCTCCATAGCTGTTCAGGAGATGGGAACTCTTCTGAGGCAGCAGGTGTCCTAGAGAGAGCCCCATTGCATCCATTGCATTTGGGCTGTGTTATTCCCTCCTGAGACTGAAAGGGGCTTCAGAAACCTAAGTACAACTGGCTGCTGCTCCAGCATGGAAGGCAGAGGTCATGAAGTGATCTCCACGTCCTTGTAAAGCTCCAACTTGTCAACCTGCTGTCTGAGTGTGGAGCACGACCAGCCGTGCTGCGCTTTGTGTGTACGTTGCCTGTAGGGCTGGAGGTGGGGAAGCTGCCCCAGTGACTGCAGAAGGAACTTGAGCTGCACTGTGCCTGGTTGCAGGTCAGCCTCATAGTCTTGGTCTGTTTGCCCTGACTGGTGGGAGTGTAAACCATCAGGTGTGCGTGTCAAGCCTTTGCTCTCAGTTAATTTCTGTCATGGAATGGTACCTATGAAAGAATGACTTGTCCATAATGCACATCTCATCAGCTCTGCCTGATGCCTCATGCTGAGCTGCCTTGTGCTGGGGTCACGTACCAAATGTGCCAGCACCTCCTGCTGGGACTCATGGATAGCACTGCCGTTAGAAACTCTGCTGGTGCTGCCTTCATGATGTGAAATTCTCTACCAACCTCTGAGATACAACTTCCTCCCAAGCCCTACGCTCCTGTCTGCTAAGCTGTGTGTTCTTATCACTACAGAACGTGGTTCTTGTTTGCTTTTGCAGGTGTTTGTAACTGTTGGTGATGTTGGAAGTATCCAAATAATTTTCCAGGACGGTATCTCTGATAAAGCAGATTTTAGTTGCAGTTGCCATGTTGGGCCTCCTGCAAGCAGGAGCGCACAGAAAACAGTGCTCCACCTTTTATCCCCTATTGCCCAACGCTGATCTCTTTCTGCCCTGGTTCCTCACTGGCTGAGTACTGGCATCCTGACACTGCCACAGCGTGGGACAGTTCTGCTTTGTGTAAAGGCCCTGGCTCCTGGAAAGCTTGTTAAATGTATTTCACGTTTGCTGGCTTACCAGTCGTACAATATGTTTTCCAGTTCAGAATACTATACCTACATTGTTTAAAAGATTTAAGACCTATTGCAACTTTGTAAGGAAGAATTTGTGGCATAGCTCAGTAATTATGTTTCTAAAAGATGTTACTAATATGTACATGATATTTCTACTTTTCACACCAGCTACTCCTAAAGACAAGCTACAGAACACAAACGCGTTATGTTCCACTTCTTTAACTCAACTGTCCATCTCAATATCCAGTGCAGAAACAACATGTCTCTCCCACAGCGAATAACACTGTGAAGGCATCACAGAGCGCCTGCTTGTCTCCGCAGTGCTCAGGGGCTTTTCTGAGCTGCAGGCCCCGCACTGCAGCCCCACGGCACAGCCTCACAGCTGGTGACGGACTGAAGCTGGAGAATCCTGGCAGCAGAGGACGCTCCTGCCCCACAGAAGGGCCGGCAGCTCCAGCTCAGCTCCAGCGCCCTCAGTGCTGGAGAGGAGGCTGAGGTGCCTGCAAGCGATGGATGCGGTCCATCCAACCTTCCACCTCGTGTGGTTCACCGTGCAAGGCCAGCAGGAAGAAAGGTGGGCACGGGTAACACGGCATCCAAAGGGACTGCAGAGCTCTCGGGCTGGGAGTCCAGGGTGTGGGGGCCCAGGGGTGCTGTGGGACAGGGGTGAAAGGAGGTGGTGCGTGCCAGTCCTTGGCTGCAGGACTGGTGCTGGTGGCAGGGCCTTGGGTTCTGTGTCTGCAGCACCTATTTGCGGATTGGTGTCTGCTTGGAAGGGATGGGACCCACCTCCCTAAGGGAGGCGAGGATATTTTTGTCAGTAGGATGGCAGCTTCACAAGGGAGGCTTTCAACTAAGAATGGGGAGGGCTGCTGAGCAAAGGGATGGGGTGATGCAAGGGAGAGGGACCAGAAAATGAGCACTTGCAGGAGAGCAAGAAAATGCCTGAAGGCACCATTCTGGGGAGATCCCCAAAGCTCCAGAGGAGGTTCTGGTGGGTAACAGGGGGAGGCTGTTGGGACAGAGGAACAGATGGACAGAGGGACCAATGGAGGAGAGAACTGTTGGAGGGAGGGAGGAAGGGAAAAACAGATTGAAGGATCACTGGGTGGATGGAATGATTGTTGGATGAAAGGATGGATGCAAATACAGGTGGATGGAGGGATCAACAGGAAAATATGATTTCTGCCTCAACGAGCAGCGTGCCCCCAGGCCCCACTCCCTCCATGGGGACCAGTGGGGCTGGCCCCGGGGGTACAGGACCCACGTCCCATTGTTTGGAGCCATTCCCTTGGCTGCTAAAGAACCCGGAACCTGTAAGAGGAGTTACACTGTAAAAGGAGGTCTCTTCCCAGGCTAAAACACCTCCCGTGTACATTGAGATAAAGCAAATTAGTAACCGACTCATCTTTTCTTTATGAGTTTAACTTTCAGCCCTGCACTTTCCTTGACAGCGCAAGTAGTTCCCTGGCATCCTGGAATAACCTCCTGTAACAACACTTCAGTTACCTCCTGTGCCTTATTAGTTCTACAAGGGAATGCCTGCAGCCACCCTAAGAAGCTACCAGTACCAACACACAGCAATACCCCCCTTTTCTTGGGAGTTCCGAGAAATCAATTTGCCATTGTTGCCCCAGAAGGCTCCCTTTCCCAATAGCCCCACCTGTGCCCTGTTCCTGGTACTAGGATTGTCCTTTGTAGTGTCTGTTCCCCAAGTACGTTTTATCATCTTCCTTGGAACCCACTCCCATAAGATACTGAAGGGCATAACAGTGTGTCCATCTGGGCGCGCACCCCTCTGTCAGCTTGCTCTCTTCCCTCCTAAATCATTAATTAGATTCCTGTCCTCTCTGGAATATTTTACAGGTTCCGCCTCAGGTTCAGAGATGTTAAGTTTGCCATCTGGAATTAAAGCCTTTGCCAACTGCCTGTTCTGTCACCTGGTCCACCGTCTTATTTCCAGTTTCCTGCCCAGAGCCTTGTCTTGAGTAAGATTACTTTTAGTAGAGCAAAAGCTTTGAATCACCTTTAAAATACAGAGAAACAAATAATACTGTATTATCTTTTGTTTTATTTTCATATTGTTATTATCAGGTAAAGAGGCAGACAAGTCACATCTCAGAAACAACTTGATTTCAGTGGCCTTAAACGGTCCCTCTGTGATGGTTATTTTCTTATTGACTCGCTGTCAAACACAGCCAGTGGATCTCTGTACGTGCAGTTTAGAGTTCCTAGCTAAAATGAATTGCATAAATGCAGATTACAAATATTCTTATCTCAGCACACTTTTTTATTTATTACCTTGCCTAGGTAGAAAGACAGTGCTACAGCACTACAACTCACAGCATGTTCTTACCCAAAGGGGCTTTCCCTTTCCGCCATTCCACAGTACGATTCAATCAAACCCCAGGCTCCTCCCCTAAAATGAGGTACAGTTAATCCATGCCACAGAAACCAGTTGCCAATACAAGGCTTGGGCTGTCACCTCATGGCCACCAACAGTTCCTCCAACACAGCATTTCCACTGCCAAGCCTGACTAACTTCTCAGCTGCAGTGCGCTTTCAGAAGGCAGTACTAGTCTCACTGCTGCTGGGAGAGTGGCAAAGGAACCCAAGTCTGCCTGACAGCTCCACATCGCTCACAGCAAAGCTGCACGAGCAAACAAAACGCTCTCAGCTGCAGAAACGGAGAAACATACTTCACTCCTGCCTTGCACAACTAGAAGCAGAAGGACCTCCACGCCGCCGTTTGGCCTCGCCAAGGAATTCACACAGCTCTAAGCACCACCATTCACACACACACTCAGATCACTCTACAACTAACAACTGCCACTGACTAATGCTCAAAGCCAGAGACCCTCAGGGGCCTCCTGAGACCCAGCCCACAAACTCCAAAGAAGAACCTTCACCCAAAACAACAACTGGACACCCAGGCAACAGCAGACACAGCTTCTAGTTACCCCCAAGAGGCAAAGAACTCAACCCGAACACAAAGACAAAACTGCTTAACCCACTCTGAAGATCAGGGCACACAGAACACCAACAAAGAACACACCTCCATGCTGACAGCCCTCACAGCTGGCAGCCAGCCCCTACGTGAGGGGCAGAACAAGGCCTAATGAAGATCAAAGGCCAGTCGGCTGGGGGCAGCCTGCCAGGCCTGCTCTTCTTGGTGCTCTGCCTGGGCAGTTGGAGTGCTCCACGAGGCAGCTGTGGCAGCCTGGATGGTCTGCCTTGGGGCTGCGTGGAGCGGCTGCACTCAGGCCTTGAGGGAGATCCGGAATCTCTGGTGAAGCTGGCTGACTGGCTGGGGAAGCCTTCCGAGGCCTGAAGCCTCCTGGCCGGCCAGTTGGGCCAGGCCGAAAGCCGGCTGGCCGTTCAGGGGAGCACTGCCAGGCGAGAGGTGGCCGGCCGGCTGGCCCATGGAGCTCTGCATTTGCAGACCTCTCCAAGCCGGCCAAAGGGGCCCTGCCAGGCCAAAAGCCCGTAAGTTGTGATCCAGATAAGACAGAAGAGACTGTGCTGGATTTCCCTGGGCATCAAAGCACCGTGAGACGCTCTGATGCCCTCTCGCAATTCTTTCTCCCTCCACCAGCACAAGAGCTGGCGTCAAAAGGCGCAATGACACTGTCACAGGCGTTCTGGAGGTTTTTAAAGGGTAGGCCCCTGATAAGGCTTTATTGATGGTTTTGCCCCTCTACATTTCACTCTAGATCTCCTTGTTGGCCTGGAGAAGGGAAGGCAGCGGGGTGACCTCCTTGCAGCCTTCCAGTACATAAAGGGAGCCTACAAACAGGAGGGGAGTCAACTCTTTGATGGTGTAGCTAATGGCAGGCCAAGGGGAAGTGGTTTTGAGTTGAAGATTGGATGCCAGATTGGATTGTTCTTTCCAGAGAGAGTGGTGGGATACTGGAACAGGCTGCCCGGAGAGGTTGTGGATGCCCCGTCCCTGGAGGTGTTCAAGGCCAGGTCGGATGGGGCCCTGGGCAGCCTGGTTAGTATTAGATGTGATGCAGATGGGATTGACGCATCTGTTTTGCAGCCTCCAGTGGAGCTGTGTGTGTCGTGGGCACCCCATGCCCGCATCAGCGTGGGTAGGGTGTGGCCTTCCTGCGGACTGGGGGTTTGGTCTTTGGAGGCTGGCACTCGGGAGACCCCGTTTCTTCTTTTATGGGTGGCAGCAGTCCAGGTCGGGTGATGGAAGACTCCTCAGGCAGCCTGGACTCCCCACGAAGTGGTGATGCTGCCATCTGCCCCAGTGCATCCTGCACTGTCCTGATCTTCCTTGCCCTCTGCCTGAGAAGTTTCACCGAGTCACATGTCAGTGGGAGCCTGGATGGTCGGCCTTGAGGCTCTGTAGACTCAGCCCTTGTGGAAGATCTTCTTGAGTCGCTTCTGAAAGGTGTTGCTGGCCTCAAGGTGATCTGAGGGGGTGCGGCCTTGGCTGTCTGCAATTTTTGCACCGCATCCTCACGATGGGCTTTTCCTGCTTCCTGCACTTCATCAAGGAAGCTCACGTGTTTGGTTCCCAGTGTTCGGCGCTGGTCTTGTTTGCTTGATGGTACTGCCTCCCCCTGCAGCTCGCAGGTCACCGGCTGCTCTTGGGCTTCAGACGCCCTCCGGATGGGTGGCAGCGGACTGAAAGGACAGAGCGGGAGGGGTCCGCGTGAGTGGCTGATGGCTTTGGGGCCGCATGCTGCAAGCCTGAGCCAGGAGCCTTGGCTGCAACGCAGCCCTCCCCACAGACAGCTCAGCGGCTGCCCCGTGACTCTCCTGGGATGCGGAGAGGGGCCAGCCCTGTGAGCCGGGGGGCTCCTGGCGTCCCCATCCCAGCACGGTGGGTGCTGCTGCGTTCAGCACTGTTGGGCGGCCACCAACAGTGACCCTTTGGGGCTAGGGAACGGGCTCTCGCTGTGTCACCCCCATGCACATCCCAGCCCAGAGCCTCCAGCCTCACCTGGCCTTGGAGCTCTCCTTCAGCAGTGAGCTCCTTATCCTTCTGAGGTCTCCTCCATCAACGCTGTCTGAGCTCAAGCGTTTGATGAAGGTTGGACGGTCAGCAAATGACACTGGAATGGAGAAGGCAGAGGAGATTCACCGTAAACCCTTTGGCTCACTCACAAGGGGCTCTCAGGCCTGTTCCCAGAACATCTGAGAGGGACGCTCTGCTCCCCCCACTGCTGACATCTGCACCGCCCTCGGACCCTTCCTGACACCATCCCTGGCCCCACTCCTCCTCTCTGCAATTCAGCTCTGTTTTGGGACTGCATTAGTGACGTTGGCTTTGGGAAAGAGGAGCTGGGTGGTGACGATGAGGTGGCAGGGTGGCTTTTGGGGACCATATCCTTCTGCTAGGGAAGGGCGGGGCCTAAGATCCGCACATCCTCCTGCCATAGCCAGGGATGGGGGCACGTCACACCCAGCACCTTAGTTTGTGAGAGGCCAACAATTCCTTAGTTTGGGAAGAGGCCGTGCTGAGCTGGCGTGAAGCTTTGACACAAGTCAGAGCCCTTGGCTGATGGTCAGCAAGGGATTTCCCATCTCAAGTATGTTGCCCGTGCCGCGGAAAGGAGCTGGCAGTTGCTTTACCTTTCTTGCCCTGGACAAGAGGTGGCAAAGTGCCTTCTTTCTTTGGTTTCTCCTGACCAGGGATGCTTCCTGAGGACCTGCGTCTTATTGTGGGCGGTGGTTTGGGTACAAACTCCATTTGAAACCTGTACGAGAGGAGAAGACAGCGACCGGTGTGACGCAGCGCTCCAGCAATCCTTGTTGCTCTCTCTGATTGCCTGCTCCCAGGCACATTGTCATGCTGCATGAAGCACACGACTTTCTAAAGTCTTTAGCAGGGTCAGTCGAGATAGGTGAAGGGGAAAGAGTTTCAAACAGCAGGAGGGAAGATTTAGATTGGATATAAGCTTTTGACAGAAGGGTGGCAGGCACCGGAACATCTTGCCCAGAGAGGTGGTGGGTGCCCGGACGGGCATTCAAGGTCGGGCTGGACCAGGCTCAGAGTTACCTCATCTGGCTGTAGGTGTCCCTGTTCCCTGCAGGGGAGTGGGATGAGGTGCCCTGTCAGGGTTCCTTCCATTCTATGATTCTGTGACATATGCTCATGGGCAGGACACTCATGGACACAAGGAACAAGCGCTCCAGAACGAGAGCTGAGCAGGTGCATCAAGCAGCAGCTACAGCCACCAACATACTCACATGGGAAAGACGACAGCGCAGCCAGAGAGCGCCATGGAGGCCACCGGTGCCACCCGAGACACCACCGTGTCCAGCAGCCAGGGGGCCTGCAGGGGAGAAACGGGGAGGATGTGGGACGTCCTCGTGAAGGCTGAGGCATTGGGGACACGAGGAGCCCAAGGCGGGGAGAGCTGACAGCAGCACAGCACTTGCACGGCCCGAGCAGCTGGCCAGGTCCTGGTGGGCCGTGTGCGGGCACAGCAAGGGTCACGGCAGTGCCTGGGCCACGGAGAAACCACACAGCTCACCTTGAAAACAGCTCTTCTGAATGTATCTTTCCCTGATAGCTTCTCGAGGAAGTCAAAGAAGAATTTCATTTGGAACGTCAGTCCATCGATGTGGAGGACGCCGATGTCCTTTAGGACAACAGCAACGTTCTCCCCGTTCTGCAGGCAGCCGGAGAGCAGGGACACGGTGCTCTGGATGCAAGTCCTGAGTGTCTCGCAGCTCAGAGAGGCAGCTGCGGCTGCCTTGCTGTATTCCAGGGGCTCCACCTTCCTATGGACTGAAAAATGCAAGGGACAGAGTTGATGATACGGGTGGTTTTCTACAGGTGCTTGCCTAGAAGTGCTTCTGGTGGACATCAGCCAGAACGGCCTCATGATTGGACAGGCTCCTCAGAGGAGGAGGTTTGCTTTTGAGAATGGAGGCGCTGGCCGTTTGCCCTGTCCATGAAAGCAGCAAAAGTTGATCCCCCCTCCTACCTGGCAGGGACTCCCTGCGGGCCTTGAGGTGGTGCGTGGCTATGAGATTTGTAGCCAGGTGAAACACGGGCCACCGCAGAGTCAGGGTCCCATCCTCAGTGCGGATGTCTTTGGAGATGGTGTCAAAGGAGCCGAAGGTGGGAATCCAGACCCCCTGCAAGTGGAAGAGAAAGGAAGGGCGGAAGGGTTATGGGACGGCTGGAGGAAGAGCCAGAGGGGTCCAAGGTAGGGACAGAGCTCAGGTGCCCTCTGCCGCTGTTCAGAGGCACAAGCCAGGGCATCGGGAATGGCTTTGGGAAGGGGCTGCACAGTCCTCTCCTTCCCCTCGCCCTCCCAAATGCAGCACAGCAGGCAGGGCAGAAGCAGCCTCATGGGATCCAGAGGCTTCCAGAGACCGGCATCAGCCCTGAGATAGACAGTGCCCAGCACAAGTGGTCGTGCAGGAGTTGCAGGAAGCCTGTGGGATGCCCAGGAGAGAAATGTGGGGGCAGTTTCCTGCTTTCTGTGGAGGGGAAGACTCAGAGGAAGTCCAGGCTGAGCTGGACGGGGAGAGGAGGAACCCGACAGCCAACACACCTTCTGCAGCAGCAGCTGCTCCCGTACATAGGCGGCCACCGCATCCCAGACGGCAACTCGCTCTGGAGGACAAAGGAAAAGCAGGTCACACTCTGCATCTGCCGCTTCCCGGCACCGCTACCGCTGCCAGGTGGGAGCGAGGTGGCAGATGGAAAGTGTCATCTCGTGCCAAGGTTGGCTGCAGCACCGCTCCTGTGCTGGCTGTGGACCCGTGTACCTTCGGTGTTGGTGCATGTCGGTCTGGAGGCACGCCTCGCTGCGGGGCCGACCTCGCTCATCCCGTTCCACCTCGTGCCGGCGGCTTGCTCCTTGTTGGCGCCAGCCATGCCGGAGCTCATCCTTCAGATGCGTCTGCTCTCTGCCAGATGCTCCTTCAGGATGCAGGACCCACCAGCGTGCTCTGCCTTTACACCCCTCCCGGGTGCCCGTGTCACAAACGTCGCCACGGCGACGCAATGACAGCGTGGCCGGTGCTGGCCGCTGCCCATTGTGACGCTGGCACCAAGACCTTCAGTCTACTGTTTTAATCTGACCCAGCTGGAAAACTTCACTATAGTTAGTTTCCTTGATTCCTGTGCAATTTTACTTCAGAACTGAAGCTTGATTTAAACAATTTTTTGCAAAGTCTGAAATGAAAGTTGCATTTCTGCTTATATATAGCTGCTTTGATCCACGATGAATGAAGTCATAAAACAGAGTGTAAAGGGAGTTTCTAAACTGCCTGTTGTTGAGTTCATTGTTGAAGGCAACAGGAGAGCCCAGAATGTGGCTTTTGAGAGTAGATTTGCCACTGCCTCTTACTGAGTTCTGTATTGCATTTTTCTGTGCGTGCAATTCTTTTGACTCAGAAATACAAGTTATAATGAAGGTGAGGTACTTCACAGCACATTAGAGATTTTCAACAAAAATGCATTTGGAAAACACATTATAAACCTAAATGCTGCAGAAGGACATTGATTAGGATTCTATTTAAGGGCAATAGATTCTATCTTTGCACACAGCCAGAAAATGCTCCTTCTACATTTCACTGATCACCATGTCAGCACCTCTGGGGATCAGCCTGTCGGTTCATTGGAATAGCAGTACACTGACAAAGTGCTGCTGTAATCCTGGAAACCACGGAATGCTCATGGATTTTGTCAGCCAATTTACAGCCTGGTTTCAGCATTGCTGAATAGGCATTTGTACTCCAGCAGAACATTTCAGAATCTACAGAACATTGCTAATAACTGCAGTGGAACAGGGAGGAATGGTGAAAACAGATTTCTGCTTAGAATGCTTTCCAATTTAGTAACTAATGCATTTTTACTTTCCTAGAATTCTCATGAGCTCTAGATATGCAGTTACATTTGAAAATGCTAAACGAGATAGCAAAACTGAATCATAAACACAGGAAACAGATTCTGTATTCAGTTTCCTGCTTTTCTGTCCTGCTAGCATGTTTGTTGTGCTTTCTACCATTTCAGAACCACAGGAGCTAAAACAGTCTGAACAACAAGAGTCCAAATCCTTGTCTTTGGAAGGCCCGCCCAGTTACCCAACCCCCGAGCAAAGAAAAAGAAGAATCAAGTCCTCAGTCACCACACATACTCAATCAGTCAGCTCTGACATAAAAGCTACCTTTTTCATGCACCTCCACATATGCGTGGGAGAAAAGTGTTCTGGGCATTCAGCAAATGGCTTCCTTCCTTCTGATCACTCAGGCTTTCTGGTGAGAAACTTGATAATGGTTTAAACCAAGCCATTCAGCAAACTCACAGTCCATTGCACACAGTCCTCTTCTGTTGCTGCGGCATCCACAAATGCAGTAAGGTTCCACCCTGGATGGAGGCTCCCAAGTCTCAGGCTCACGAGTTGACCAGCTCTCACAGCTCACTGGGCTGTTCTCACAGCCCTGGCTAACACTGTCCAGGTTAACTGAGTCTTTCCTCCCTGGATTTGGGTTCTCCTCTTCAAAGAGAAATGATTTTAGGTTTCATTTGGTCAAAGCCGGCAAAAATCAATTTGAAAAAAGGCACCTTTCAAATCCAGAAGGTCAACTCCACCTACTCATTCATAAGTTGGTTAATTAAGTGTATGGATTTGCCACAGCTGGGAGCATACCTTCAACCATTCTATTACTTGCCCTCAAGTCTTACATACCAAAGTACAGCTCTTGCCATCCAGTTTTTCATCAAGATTGGGGTGCTGCATTTGGATTCACATTCAATTAGTAATCCAAACTCCAGAAGTTATTTATGATTTCCATCCTTCTCCAGTCTCATATCCTCAAAGGGCACTGCTTTACGCTGACTGGGCTGGCTCCTGCCTTTAACTTCACTTCCTTTGGGGCTGCATTTTGGCTCTGCCAGGCATCCCTGATAGCCACACTCCTAACTAATTTAGGATTTAAGATCTCAGTAACTTCTGGGGGTACAGCCTTGTTTTTCCCAGTTTGTGCTAAAGCCAGAGGAGGAGGAGATGGTGGGGAGGGAATGGGGGAGATGGGCGATGGGGAGATGGAAGGGATGGAGGGGGGGGATATAGGGGTTGGAGGTGGGAGGATGGGGGGAGGAGAGTGGGATGGAGAACAGAGGTGAAAAGATGGACGGAGAAGAGGATGGATGGAGAAGGTGGAAGGAGGGGTGGGCAGAAGTGAAAGGATGGATAAGGGGAGGGATGGAGAACAAGGAAGGAGGGAGGGACACGCACCAGGCCACGTGCTTGGCTCACGTGCTTGGACAGAGAAGGACCACGGCGGCGCTGGAAGCGATGGGCAGAGCCAGCACGGCGTCCCTGCTGCAAAGGGCACTTTTCCTCTCTCCTGCTTTGATTCTCACCAGGCTCTGCAGGGTTTCTTCCACTCCATACCCGCTCAAAGTATCATACAGAGCCAAAGTGGAAAACCTGCTTGCAAAACAAGTCTTGGCACAACCAAGATGAACTGCCAAGCTCAGCTCTCACTACAGAACCAGTTATTTGTGACTACACCTACAACTATCAGCCCCCATCAAACTGGCAAATGTGCATTCTGGGGTGCATTAAAAAGAGCGTGGCCAGCAGGTCGAGGGAGGTGATCCTCCCCCTCTACTCTGCCCTGGTAAGGCCTCATCTGGAGTACTGTGTCCAGTTCTGGGCTCCTCAGTACAATAAAGACAGGGATCTCTTGGAAAGAGTCCAGCGGAGAGCCACAAAGATGGTGAAGGGCCTGGAGCATCTCCCCTATGAAGAAATGCTAAGTGATCTGGGTCTGTTTAGCGTTGAGAAGAGAAGACTGAGAGGGGACCTGATCCAGGTCTATAAATATCTGAGGTGTGGGGGCAAAGTGGCGAGGCCAGACTGTTTTCAGCAGTGTGCGGAGACAGGACAAGGGGAAATGGCAGAAGCTGGAGCATAGGAAGTTCCGCACCAATGTGCGCAAGAACTTCTTTACGGTGAGGGTGACGGAGCACTGGAACAGGCTGCCCAGGGAGATTGTGGAGTCTCCTTCTCTGGAGATATTCAAGACCCACCTGGACGCCTACCTGTGTGACCTGGTGAAGGGATCCTGCTTTGGCAGGGGGGTTGGACTCGATGATCTCTGGAGGTCCCTTCCAACCCCTACGATTCTGTGATCCTGGCCTGTATCAGAAATGGTGATGGCAGCAGAGCAGGGAAGTGATTGTCCCGCTGCACTCAGCTCTGGTGAGGCTGCAGCTCGAGCGCTGTGTTCAGTTCTGGGCCCCTCACTGCAAGAAGGGTCTCAGGAAGACCTCACTGCTCACTGTAACTCCTGAAGGGAGGCCGGGGTGAGCTGGGGGCTGGTCTCTTCTCTCATGTAACAGCGATAGGACGAGAGGGAATGGCCTCAAGTTGCACCAGGGGAGATTCAGGCTGGACGTTAGGAAATATTACTGCTCCAACAGAGTGGTCGGGTGCTGGAATGGGCTGCACTGGGAGTGGTGGAGTCACCAGCCCTGGAGGTGGTCAAGGAACACTGAGACGTTGTGTTGAGGGATGCGGATTAGTGAGAGCTATTGGTGATTTCAACCCTGGTGATGGTGTGATTCTGTGATTCTGGATGGGGGATTCAGGGGGTACACTGGCGGAGAGGGGGGGAAAGGAAGAGGAACATCAGAATGGGGGAATAGGAGGGGTGCGACAGGGGAAGGGGACGAGGAAAGGCACCCTGGGGGTCAGAATGGGGAATGGGGAGGGAACTGAGAAGGGGGCAGTGAGGTGGGGGGTGGAGGAGGACTGCAGGAATCAGAATGGGGGAACTGGAGTTGGGAGGGTGCTCCAGTATTCAGGTGCGAAGGGGAGCACAGAGGAGAGTTTGACCCTGGAGGTCAGAAAGAGGGACTGGGGGGTTGCAGGCCAACCACTGGGGGGACTCACCAGAGCTGAGTGCAGGGGACACAGAGCACCTCCTGCCGCAGGCTGAGGCCCTGAGTGACAAAGAAGCCCCACGGGGCCAAAGCAGAGCAGCATGCGGCCCCTGGCTCCCTTAGCCCCAGTCCCCATCTCGGTGTCCCCCTCCCTACCCATACACCCACCTGTAGAAGCTGAGGCAGCGCATTGTACTGTGGAGTACTGCATCCAGATCTAGGGCCCTCAATACAAGGAAGGCAGAGAGATGTTGAGAAGGTGCAGAGGAGTGCCACAAAGATGATCAGAATGCTGCAGCACCTCCCCTGAGCAGACAGGCCAAGGGAGCTGGGCTTGTTCAGCTTGGAGAAAAGAAGGCTGGAGAAAAGAAGGCTGGAGAAAAGAAGGCTGGAGAAAAGAAGGCTGGAGAAAAGAAGGCTGGAGAAAAGAAGGCTGGAGAAAAGAAGGCTGGAGAAAAGGGCGAGTGAATGGCAGCCTTTCAGGACCTAATGGGAGCCTCTAAAGAGGAGGGAAGTCAACTCTCTGAAAGGGTAAAGAACAGCAGGACAAGGGGAAATGGTTTGAAGTTAAGGCAGGGAAGATTTAGGTTGGATGTCAGGGAGACATTCTTTACTCAGAGAGTGGTGAGGTGCTGGAACAGCTGCCCAGAGAGGCTGTGGATGCTCCATCCATCCCTGGAGGTGTTCAAGGCCAGGTTGGATGGGGCCCTGGGCAGCCTGGTCTGGTATGAAATGTGGAGGTTGGTGACCCTGCCTGTGGTGGGAAGGTGGTAGAGATGATGTTTAAAGTCCATTCCAACCTGGGCCATTCTGTGTGATTCTGTGACTCTATCCTGCTTCTATCAGCGCTCCAGGCCATCCTGCAGGCTGTTGTGCAGAGCGCAGAGCTCTGCTTCCCGGCCCTGTGCTCTCCAGTACTCTCCTGTGAGTTCCACCTCCCCCAGGAATCTCCTGTTCCCAGGAACCTCAGCTGCTGCCCTGCACCCACATCTGCGTGCACATACATGTGAAGAACCACAAACCCACGTGCAAGACTTCCCCGCACACAAACCTGTGCATTTACACGCACATGCAAGCACATCCTTGCACACCAACACGCACACTCCACCCATGTGCATGCAAATGTGTGAAAAATCACAAAACCGTGTGCAAATACCTTGATGCACACATCCCTGTTCATACACACTCATGTGCAGACCCATCCCATTGCACACCCACATGCAGGAGTACAAGAGCGCAGCCCCAGCCTTGCACACAGCCATGTGCACACACACACGGAAAACTAAAAACCCAGGCCATTCTATGATTCTGTGATTCTATGATCTCTGCACACCCCTGTTTGCACACATACCTGCACTCACAGCTCTATGACCAAATGCCACTCCCACGGCTCAGCCAACACGCAGACGGTGGGAAATGTCAGGAGGAAAGATGCCCCGTTACGCTCCTTCATTCTCCTCTCTTTAATGAAGGCACTGGGGCACAGCTGTAGCCCCATCCTGAGATGAGGGTTGCTGCGGGATTCCTCGTTTGGACGCTGCAGGTTAACCTGGAGCGCAGTCTGAGGGACACTCCTCATGTGCTCTGCAGATGGAAGATGTGCCAGGAGCAAAGAAAAGACTTCCACAGGCAGCGCAGGGATGGCGTTCCTGGGCCGGGCGGAGACATACAGAGCAGTGCCCACTGCCCTGGGATCTGCAGCACTGCAGAAGGGCTCAGGGTGCAGCACTGTGGCACAATACAGTGAGGACGCCAGGTTCAGCAGCGCCAGGTGGGCTGTGGGGGTCCTGGGACGGTGATGGGGGTCCAGTCAGAAACTGTGGGGAGCTGTGAGATCCAAGGGGGTCCTGGAATGGGTAAGGGAGGTCCGAAGGAAGAAACAGGGAGGGGATAAGGAGGAAGCCCAGAGCAGGGATAAGGGTTGTTGATGGGAACTGTGGGTCGCTGTGAGGTCCTGGGCTGAGTGGGAGGGAGGAGTACCAGGTCTGAGGAGGTCCTTAATGAGCTATGGAGATCTGTGGGGGGGTGTATGAATATACATGTGGGGGACATGGGATGGATGTGGAAACAGAGCCTGCAGGAGCAGAATGCTCTTCAGGAGAAGGCAAGACATGCGCTGCAGGTGGGACACAGACTTATGGGGAGCTATGGGGACATAGAGGGAAGGGGGGGATGTGAGGAGTGGTCTGAGGTAAAAAGGTGGGGCAGTGTTGGAATGCCTTTATTTCTTCCTGAGACGGGACTGGGGGTCCCTGTAGCCCAAAGGTGGGGCCACGATCCATGACCCCACATGAGCCTAACCCCAAGATGACCACATAACCCTGTATGTGTGCGACCCCATGGCGGCACGTGACCCACAGCCCTGTGTGAACCATACCCCCACATGACCCTGGCACTCCCTGACCCTGCCTGCCCCCATCATGCTGCGACCCACTGCCACGTGGCCCCAGAACTCTGGGATCCCTGCCCCCACCATATAACACACTGAGACCCGTAACTCCCTATCACCCAACCTGACCCTACAATCCCTTCTGACCCCATTACTGTGACCCAGAACCCCATCTGACCACATAACTCTGTGCAGTGCCATCTGACCCTACGTCACCCCATAACTCTGTGACCTGCAGGACCCCCATGTGACCCACGACCCCCTGTGCTAACCCCATGTGGCCATAGAACCATCTGTGTGTGGGGAAAAGGCATCTTCTCCTCAGGGTGGGACTGCCCCAGAGCTGCCCCAAAGGCGACATGGGGTGGGCTGGAGCCGTTTCTCTGAGTTTGGAGAGATGGGAACTGTCCAAAAGGGCCAGAAGAAGGACATGAATGCTTCTGCAGGGAAACACCTGTCACAAGGTTTGGTGGCAAAGCAATCCCACCGAGACTGAGGAAGGGGCTGGAGCTTGGGTGCTGCGGTGCTGCGTGGCAATGAAGGAGACTTGAACCAGGGATGGAGCTGGGACGGACTGCAGGAAATCAACTCCTTAATGGGGACAGTGGGAGAAGAAATCCAAGTCAGCTGCAGAAGGAACAGCAGACCTCCTTACAAAAAGGCATCCCAGACTGGGGACGTTGGAGCAGTTGGGACAGTGGTAAAGAAATGGCTCCAACATCAGGTCTTGGAGCAATTACTGCAAAGACCCCGAGAAATGGACAAAGAGCTCTGATGGCAGCGCAGCACGAGGAGGAAGGAATGCATGGTGGTGCAGAAGGAGAAGGATGGAGAACAGCAGCGGTGGGATTCCCCTTTTGCACGGTCACCCACCGCTACGGGACTCTGCAACAAGAAGCTGCACCCTGCTGTGGTCAGCATGGCTGTGTGTGTCAGCTGGGTGCTGCTGGCAATCATCTGAGCTGTTACGGTCAGGAAACATTCTAACATCTGCACGGATAGCAGGATAAGTAGGATCAGAGTGAGAGCTGTGCTGTTGTTCAGCAGACAGATGCTGAGCAGAGCACAGCAGGGCCAGGATGTTCGGACCAAAGGAAGGTGGAGACTGCACACGAGGGAAGGCACAGGTGCAGGACAGAGCATGAGACACAGCAATGGCAACAGCTGTCAGAAATCCTGCCTGCCTGTCTGCATAGGAAAGCACACAATAACACCAAAAGGACCAGGTTGGCCACAGACCTCACCTAGAGAAACAGCAGAGCGGATGTGTGGCCTAGACTGCGAGCCTGCAGTCCCCAGCCAAGAGGGAACAGGAGAGCAGGGACTGCCAAGGGAGGAGAGCTACAAGAGCAGAAGGAGCTCAGTGAGCAGCTGCGCCTTTTGTCCCTCACCACAGGGAGGGACAGTGCAGAGAAGCCATAGCAATAACAGATGAGCTTTGCTGCTGCAGGGAGAGCTGTGCCTGATGGAAGAGCAGTGATGAGAGCGTTTCTTGCACAGCCCATGGGCACTTGGGGGGGATCTGCTGGGATGGGGTAAGCCCTACAAAGCTGTGGGACAGCCAAAGGACACGGATGGGAGGACCCCAAAGGGGCACTTTGGGGCAGCTATGGGGCACAGCCACACCTAGGAGCTGCCTTTACCCAACACACTGCTGGTGGTGGAACTGCTGCTGGCCACGGGCCGTGGGCAGTGATAGGGCTGTTCTGGGCTGCTCTAGGATGGCTCTGGGGCTGCTATGAAATGGGGCAGCTATGGGACACAGCCACAGCTCAGTGGGGTCGATGTTCCCACACACAGAGCTGGTGGTAAATCTGCTCTGATCATGGAACCTCTCCCATAGCCCCCCGCTGCCCCTGGACTCCCAGCTTGCCCAGCAAGATGGGGGCAAGCCGGGGGTCAGCAGATGTTATAGGCAGCTGATGTACAGCGACCCCAGAGCCACCCTGTAGCATCCCCTGAACGACCCCAGAACAGACCCATCACTGTCCACAGCCTCATCCGGGGTTGTAGTGCTCACAGGGATATGGGTCATGTGGAGCCTTGCGGTCATGCCGAGCTCTATGGGGTTTTGGGGTCATGTGGGGTTATGGATCAGGGCCCCACCTTTGGGCCACAGGGAACCCCAATCCCCTCTCAGGAAGAAATCAAAAAATGCATTCCAGCACCACCCCACATCCCCCATTCTCACCCCAAACCCCTCCCCACATGACCCCAGACCCTCTACATCCCCATGCCACCCCACGTTCCCACACCCACAAGTCCCACCTTTACCTCACACGTTGCCTTCTCCTGCGCAGCACTCTGCTCCTGCAGCCTGTGGCCCATATCCCCAGTGCTCCCACATCACTTTCACCCACATCTGTGTTGTGCAGGAAGTGCTGCAGCTCCACATTCCTCTCCAGCAGCAGCTGCCCCTGCCCCAGTATTATTTGGTTGTATGGGTTCTGGAGGGAGAAGGGGGTGAGGAGGGGCCCAGGTTGGCTACTGGGGTCCTGGAATAGTGGCAGGGGTCCTGTCAAGGACTGTGGAGGTCTCTGACGTTGCTAAGGAGCCCTGGAGGCGATAAGGGAGATCTGAAGGAGGAAATAATGGGGGTCTGCTGGAGTCTAGTGGGGAATATGGGGTGCTGCTGGGGGCTATGGAGGTATGTGAGGTTTTTGGCCAGCTGTAGTGGAGAACTTCCTAGTCTGAGGAGGTCATTAAGAGGAAATGGGGTCTGTGCAGGGCTACTGGGATCTTGCAGGGAAAGTATTGAGGGAGGAGGGAGGTGTCGGGGCTCTGAGGGAATTATGGGTGGGCTGTAATGGAAAGGTAATGGGTTATCTTGGGGAAAGCAAGGGGCAGCCATGGGGGATGGAAGGAACACCTACAGGAATGCAAGGGGAATCTGGGCTGGGGCAAGGGGACAGCTAGGGGAAGAACAGGGGAACGTCCCAGGAACTGAGTTCTTCTTTCAAATCCACATCTGCTACTTCCTGACGTAGCTGCAAGACTGCCAGAGAAGCTGCAGTACCGCTGCCCATTCTGCTGCCTGTGTCAGAAAGAGCTGCATGTTAGTGGGTGCAACTGCCACTACAAGGCCAACTCCATAATTGCAGACACAAAACCATCACCTTCAGTATCTGTTACAGGCTGACGACCGTGCCCTTGCACAGGAACCATTCCCACACAGCAAGGGAACTCCTTCACTGCCTTAGGATGCGGAAGAGGAAGAGCCCCAAAGCCTTCAAAAGATGCTATCTTGCCACCAACTTTGGAAGCTAAACACACCTTCTCCTTTGAGAATTAGCAAGATGAATCAACGCACGTTGCTGCTGGAGAGGGCTGTGCTGCATCTCCTGCTGCCATCCTTGGGTTGTCATCGTGATGCCAATCCACAGAGCACTTTGAAGGGCAGTAACCTTGCAAGAAAGAACAGAGAGCAGAGAGCTCTGCCGTGCATTTCCTGTTAGAACACAGAGATGAGCTGTACAGCCCTTGCTCTCAGAACACACACCGTTTCTCTTACCAGCTTTCCATTCCTGCACAACGCTGTTCAAACCCCTCCTCCATCTCTCCCTTCATACACAACGCACAGCCTCTCCCCAGCGACGAGCTCTGTGCTGTTTAATGCCTGTGCCATCATCGGGACCTGCAGAAGAAACCTTGCGGTTAAGAGGGTTAATTAGACAAGCGCTCTGTCTGGCAGAATTCACCATCTTAAGCACTTTAAAGAAGCGTCTTCTTGAACGCCCTGAATCTCTGTGACACATCAGGAGATGCTGAACTAAACCGGCAGCCTTCTCAAAAATGGAAGGGCTCTTCAGAGCCAGCTGGAGGGGGAACAAGATCCTAGGGGGGCTGTGGAGCTGGTAAGGGAGGTCTGAGGGAGGAAATACAGATGCCTGGATGCCTGGTGCTCAGGCACAAGCAGAAGTGCTGATGGAAAATCACCACACAGCACAGACTGAGTCGCTGGTACCTTGCAGTGAGCAAAGGCTGAGATGCACAACGTCCTCACCTGCCTGCTTCTTGGAAGTGGAGGTTCAGCAGCAGCTCCACTCGTGATTAAGTCCTCCAAAAACCTTCTTCTTTCTTCCTGATCAGGAGACTGGATAGTGAAACCTTCTCCAAAGCCATTATGAAACTATATCTGTACCTGAAGCCCAAGGAGAAAACACGTGTCAGATTTAAGACCACAAAACAGTGCTATTCTATTCCAATCAAACTTCAGTTCTGATTTAAGTTTCACGACTGGCATTTCAGCCACCCTGCTATGGATAGGTTAAACCTATGGATAGGTTATAGGGTGGGAGAGGGGGGTGAGCCTTCTAGCCCAACGTCCCCTTATAGCCTACCATCACCCTATGGCCCCACACAGCCACTTATGGAACCACATCTGCCATACACCTCCTATAGGCCCATATCTCCCTATATTCCCCCACTGCCCCCCTCAGCCCCTCTACGTCCCCCCAAAACTTCCTATAGCATAACAACCCTCTCTATAGACCCTCCCCAGCCCCCTATCATCCTATAGACGCTCCCACAGCCCACCACAAACCCCTATAGTCCCATTAACCCTTTAAAGGTCTATAACTTCCTGAAGGGAGGTTGTAGTGAGCTGGGGGTCGGCCTCTTCTCTCGTGTCATTAGTGATAGGACCAGAGGGAATGGTTTCAAGCTACTGCAGGGGAGATTCAAGCTGGACATTAGGAAGTATTACTTTTCAGAAGGGGTGATCAGGCACTGGAATGGACAGCCCATGGAGGTGTCACCGACCCTGGGGTGTTCAAGCAAAGACTGGATGTTGTGTTGAGGGACATGGTTTAGTAGGAGCTATTGGTAGTGGGTGAATGGTTGGACTGGATGATCTTTTAGGTCTTCTCCAACCTTGGTGATTCTATGATTCTATGAAAGGAAGGGGGGAGCCTTCTAGCCCCACAGCCCTTAGAGCCCACCCTAGAGCCCCCTATCACCCTATGGCCCCACACAGCCCCTTAGAGAACCATATCCCCCATACACCCCCTTGTAGTCCCATATCCCATAAGAACTCTCCTATAGCCATCCCACTACCCCTTATAGATTCCCCCAAGAGCCCCCCAGTCTTTTATACCCCTCCCATATCCCCTTATAACCCGCCTATAGTCCCCCCACATTTTCATATAGCCCCATATCACCCTATAGCCACAATAAAGCCCCCTATACTCCCATATCCCCCGTAACACTTTGATAGCCCATGCATATCCCCTTATGATCTTCCCTTACAACTGTATAGCTCCCCAAATAGCCACCGACAGTCCCACGCCCCCCCAGCTCCCATAGCACCCTATATCCCTCTATAGCCCTAAAACACCCCCTAAAGCCCCCCCAGTGCCTTATAGCCCCATATCCCCCTCTATCCCCCTCATAGCCCCCTTTTCTCCCATATCCCCCATACCACTTCTAGAGTTCCCACAGCTTGCTATTGCCCCAAATCTCCCTGTAGCCACAATAAAGCACCCTATAGCCCCACGAACCCCTATATCCACCCCTAAGGCCCCCGAAGCCCTAGAGCCCCATACCCTCCTATCACCCACGCAGCCCTATATCCCTCTACAGCCCCCCTAAAGCACCTCATAGCCCCACATCCCTCCTGATAGCCCCCCAACCCCATATTCCCCACACAGTACCTATACCCTCACATCCCCCGACACTCCCCCACATCCCCGATATTCCCCCACATTACCCCATACCCCCCCAAACCCCATATTACCCCACAGCCCCCCTGTAGCCCCCACAGCCCCTAAACTCCCACATCCCCCCGGATCTCCCCCACCGCCCCCCGGACCCACAGCTCACCTCAGCCCCGGGGGGCACCGGGAGCAGCGCCGGAGGCCTCGGGGGGGCACGGCCCGGATGCGGGCAGCAGCGCTGCGGCGGTTGGGCCCCGAGTCCTTCAGCCGTCCCAAAGCCCCGCATCCCGCGCACGGTTCCTCTCCCCGGCCCCGGCCCAAGCCGTTCTCCCGCACACCTCCGGCTTGTGCCGCTTTCCTCAGCACCGCTCCCGTCGTGCCGCGGCTCCGTCTCGGTGCTGCCCGCACAGCTCCGGCGCGCAGCGCCGGCGCCTGCGGGACCGGCGGCGTCGGAGAGGAAAGACGGCGGGCTCCGAGCCGGAGGCAACGGCCGCTCCCGCGCTCGGCGCCTCAGCCAATCGGAGCCGGCAGCGCTGCCGCCGACCAATCGGAGACCGGAGGCGGGCCGGAACTGCCGCCGACCAATGAGAGGCGCGAACGGACCGGAAGTGCCCCCAACCAATGAGAGGCCGGGGGCGGGGCGGAGCGGCTGTGGGGGCGGGGCCTCGGGGTGCTCTGTATTGCCATAGGGGATGGGATTGGGATCGGAATTGGGATCGGGGATGTGGGATTGCGATTGGGATGAGGGATTGAGATTGACAGGTGGGTGATGGGCTTGGGATGAGGGTCTGGGAATGAGATTTGGAACTGGGATTGGGATGTGGGCTGTAGGATGTGGGGTTGGGATGTTGACTGTGGGCTCGGAATGTGAGATTTGGGACTGGGCTGTGGGAATATGGATGTGGGATCTGAGGGCAGTGCTGTGATGCCTGAGGTCACCCGGAGTCACTCTGTGATCAGCCCACAGCTGTGTGTTCCAAAGAACAGCCACTGAGGTCAGGGGCAGCAGTCCAGGCAGGGAGATGCTGTGGTGGGAAGCAGGCTTGGTGCCGACGTCCTGCAGGGAAACGGGTGCAGACTGCATGGGACAGTGTAGGACAGCACGTGGTGGAGATGGCTGAGGGGCTGGCAACGCTGGAAGGCCCTGACGGAGCCACGGTCTTTGTGCAGCCGGCCGTGGATGGTATCTGTGCTACAGAGAACCGTGAGGGGACACACTGTCCTCGTGGCACTGGGGTCTCATGGCCTCCTTGTGCCCCATGCAAAGGCTCCCACTGCTCCAGGAATAGTCTCGATCCTGCATAAGGGACAGGATCTCCCTTCCAAAGGTCTGGGCATCAGGGTTTGACCTTGCTGCTCCATAAGGCAAAGGATGCTGTTCTCAGCATCACAGCCACCAGCACAGCGCCTTTGTCTCCCTGTAATCATGGCTTCCAATTATCTGCTCTAACAAGTCCCTGGGGGCCGTGTTGGCAATGGCTCTCAGCGGGGCCCATTCATACTCCCAGAAACTTCCTTCCAACTTTATCTTCCTGAGCACTTTGTGCAGTCTTCTCTCAGCACTGGAGGATGATGGACTCAGCACCAAACACCCCAAGGAGACCAGTACAACCCCGAGAGCCCTCAAGTGCTTTGTGCCTTACTGACATCTTCCTCAAGTCTTCAGAACCTGTACAGCTAACTGGAGAGCTATCAGGAGAGCATGTAAAGTGGAAGAGCCCAAAGTACATTTAATGAGTCTATTTATTAATTTATATTTCCCCCGGCATTAATAGCACATTAAGGCAGCACTCTGCAGTCCATCTTCATCCAAGGCGTCTCCTAATGAGGTTTGCTCTTTCACTGTGTGGACAGACTTTCTCCTCAGCCTCCCAAGCCCATTACTGCTCACATTGGCCCCGTGGGATTTTCATCCCTTTTCCTCACATCAGTCTTCTCTGAAATTTGCAGCTCAGTGTTGCTTTTCCTTTGCATCAACTCCCACTTGCTTTCCTCAGAGACCAGCTGCACATGGGCACAGAGGGATTCCTCCTTGTTGCCAACAAAGGGGAATCAACACGATGCAATTGAATGAACAGTAAAACACTCTCCTCAGCTGGATGCCATGTTCAAGCTGTCTGCCTTCCAGGGGGAATTTCGGTGCCAGAAGAACTTTTGACAGAGAAAGTACATACAAACACAAATAAGAAGTTGAGTAAAGAATTCATTAGACTTCTGAGATGGCCCAAGTTTCCAACTTATGGGAGCTCCTAGAGTAACCAGATAGCTGGGAGGTATCTGAAAGAACAAAGAGCAAAGGGAGGGGGAAATCTGGAGAGCAGTGGGAAGGGCACATGCCCACACTGCCTGCAGAAAACACGACCTTAGCCATGGTCATTTATTCAGGAGAGCTGGAAACACCTGCAGGGAGTGGGAGATCAAATACAGAGGTGAGACCAAGCAGGGCTAGCAGCTGCCTGTGTCCCAGCACCTGAATGCTTTTGTGTCCTCCAAACACAGTTCTGGAAAACAGTGACACAATAAATCTCCTCAAAGACTGGTATTTCCAATAAGGAGAGAAACCAGGCCCCAAAGCAGTTTAGAAACTGAGAGGTGTGTTGGCACATTTTCTGTGATTTGGATCTTTCTCTTCAGTTCTTTGTTCCAGTTTTATATTACATAACATCTTTCACACCTACAGCCTCAAAACAAACACACAAACAAACAAAACAACAGAAAAAAAACATATTTGACAGTGATAGGCCCAAGGAAAATGGTTACACACTAAAAGAGAAAATAAGATTAGATGTTAGGAGGGAATTCCTAATGTCCTTAACATCAGGTTGTGAGGCAATGGAACAGATTGCCCAGAGAAGTTGTGGATGCCCCATGCTCAAGGCAAGGACAATGACACGGGGGTTGGAACTTGATGGGCTTTAAGGTCCCTACCAATCCAAGCTATTCAATGATGTATGTTGGAAATATCCAAATACTTTATCAGGACGGTATCTCTGATAAAGCAGATTTTATTTGCAATTGCAATGGAGGGGCCTCCTGCAAGCAGGACAGCACTCAGAAAACAGCGTTACATCTTTTATTCCCTATTGCCCGATGCTTCTCTCTTTCTCCCCCAGTTCCTCATTGGCTGAATACTTTAGGTTCCCAATCTTCTCAACGCTTCACTAAACATACAAACACTGGACAAACATAGATCTCTGCTGGCTAAGTGTAAACTTCTAATTAATTAATTAACTTCTGACCCTCACTCCACACTTGGTTATTGTTTCTGGATATCTGCTTGACCTCCCTTGCATAGAGATAAGCTCGGAAGGAGGAAAGTTCTTCTACAAACCAGTTGCCCTTTTTAGTATCTAATGCAGAAACAACATTCCATTCCCACAGACACCACAGAGTGACGTCCGCTCAGAAATTGTACAAAGACAAGTGATAGCTGGCAACCTACTGCTGGGAACCTGTTTTGGCAGGGGTGGTGAACGTGGTGAACCCCCGCTGGTCCCTTCCAACCCCTACGATCCCGGGTTCTACTTTCTGTTCACAAATCTGATGTCATCCAATCCAACGTCCCGCTTTCTTAACTCAGCCGATATCCCCTCTTCGTTCCTCTTCCTTCCTTCAGGTGATCCTGCCCACAATGTCCATGTGAAATGTCTCATCCTGCTTGGAAGGCTGTGAGGAAAGCAAATCTCTGGGATCCCCCAAACAAAGCACTCCCTGCCCGGCAGGGTCGCGGGAGCCATGGAGTCATGACTGTGACACAGAGGATCAATGCCGGCTAATTTATGGAGCGTTCTAACAAGGAATCAACGACTTCCAGGCAAAACTAAGCAACTTTCTGACCACAGGTCATCAGCGTTACGGGTAGAGTACTTTGGAACAGTACTTGTTTCCGTATCTCCTTCTTGAACATCACTTCAGGCAACGGCCACTAAAGGAAAACAAGTAATACTACACTGAGAGCAAAGAAAAGGAGAGAGAGAAAACAGTGAGCGGTCAGCGCTCCCACCCGGGGCGGGCAGCAGGCTGCTGGTGCCAGCATCACAATGGGCAGCGGCCAGCACCGGCCACGCTGTCATCGCGTCACCATGGCGACGTTTGTGACACGGGCACCCGGGAGGGGTATGTAGGCAGAGCACGCTGGTGGGTCCTGCATCCTGAAGGAGCATCTGGCAGAGAGCAGACGCATCTGAAGGATGAGCTCCGGCATGGCTGGCGCCAACAAGGAGCAAGCCGCCGGCACGAGGCGGAACGGGATGAGCGAGGTCGGCCCCGCAGCGAGGCGTGCCTCCAGACCGACACGCGCCGACACCGAAGGTACACGGGTCCACAGCCAACCTTGGCACGAGATGACACTTTCCATCTGCCACCTCGCTCCTGCCTGGCAGCGGTAGCGGTGCTGGGAAGCGGCAGATGCAGAGTGTGACCTGCTTTTCCTTTGCCCTCCAGAGCGAGTTGCCGTCTGGGATGCGGTGGCCGCCTACGTACGGGAGCAGCTGCTGCTGCAGAAGGTGTGTTGGCTGTCGGGTTCCTCCTCTCCCCATCCAGCTCAGCCTGGACTTCCTCTGAGTCTCCCCCTCCACAGAAAGCAGGAAACTGCCCCCACATTTCTCTCCTGGGCATCCCACGGGCTTCCTGCAACTCCTGCACGATCACTTGTGCCGGGCACTGTCTATCTCAGGGCTGATGCCTGTCTCTGGAAGCCTCTGGATCCCACGAGGCTGCTTCTGCCCTGCCTGCTGTGCTGCATTTGGGAGGGCGAGGGGAAGGAGAGGACTGCGCAGCCCCTTCCCAAAGCCATTCCCGATGCCCTGGCTTGTGCCTCTGAACAGCGGCAGAGGGCTGTCCCTACCTTGGACCCCTTCGGCTCTTCCTCCAGCCGTCCCATAACCCTTCCGCCCTTCCTTTCTCTCCCACTTGCAGGGGGTCTGGATTCCCACCTTTGGCTTCTTTGACACCATCTCCAAAGACATCCGGACTGAGGACGGGACGGTGACTCTGCAGTGGCCCGTGTTTCACCTGGCTACAAACCTCATAGCCACGCACCACCTCAAGGCCCACAGGGAGTCCCTGCCAGGTAGGAGGGGGGATTAAACTTTTGCTGGCTTCATGGACAGGGCAAACGGCCACCACCTCCATTCTCAAAAGCAAACCTCTCCCTCTGAGCAGCCCGTCCAAATATGGGGCCGTTCTGGCTGATGTCCACCAGAAGCACTTCTAGGGAAGAACCTGTGGAAAACCACCCGTATCATCAACTCCGTCCCTCGCATTTTTCAGTCCATAGGAAGGTGGAGCCGCTGAAATACAGCAAGGTGGCCGCAGCTGCTTCTCTGAGCTGGCAGACACTCCGGACTTGCATTCAAAGCACCGTGTCCCTGCTCTCCGGCTGCCTGCAGAATGGGGAGAACGTTGCCGTTGTCCTCAAGGACATCGGCGTGCTCCTCATTGACGGACTGACCTTCCAAATGAAATTCTACTACGACTTCCTCGAGAAGCTGTCAGGGAAAGAGAAATTCAGAAGAGCTGCTTTCAAGGTGAGCTGTAGTTTCTCCATGACCCAGGCAGAGCTGTGACACCTGCTGTGCCCGCACACGGCCCACCAGGATCTGGCCAGCTGCTCAGGCCGTACAAGTGCTGTGCTGCTGTCAGCTCTCCCCGCCTTGGGCTCCTCGTGTCCCCAGGACCTCAGCCGTGACGAGGACATCCCACATCCTCCCCCTTTCTCCCCTGCAGGCCCCCTGGCTGCTGGACACGGTGGTGTCCCGGATGGCACCGGTGGCCTCCCTGGCGCTCTCTGGCTGCCTTGTCGTCTTTCCCAAGTGAGTATGTTGGTGGCTGTAGCTGCTGCTTGATGCAGCTGCTCAGCTCTCATTCCATCACGCTTGCTCCTTGTGTCCACGACTGTCCTGCCCATGAGCATATGTCCTACAGTCATGGAAGGATTTCAGCTGGAAGGAACCCCGAAAGGGCACCTAGTCCCACTCCCCTGCAGGGAACAGGCACACCTACCGCCAGATGAGGTTGCTCCGAGCCCGGTCCAGCCCGACCTTGAATGCCCATCCGGGCACCCACCACCTCTCTGGGCAAGATGTTCCGGTGCCTGCCACCCTTCTGTCAAAACCTTCTTCCTTATATCCAATCTAAATCTTCCCTCCTGCCTTTTGAAACTATTTCCCCCTCACTTATCCCGACTGATGCTGCTGAAGACTTTAGAAAGTCATGTGCTTCATGCAGCATGAAAATGTGCCTGGGAGCAGACAACCAGAGAGCAACAAGGATTGCTGGAGCGCTGCGTCACACCGGTTGCTGTCTTCTCGTCACGTACAGGTTTCAAATGGAGTTTGTTCCCAAACCACCGCCCGCAATAAGACGCAGGTCCTCACGAAGCCTCCCTGGTCCGGAGAAACCAAAGAAAGAAGAGACTTTGCCACCTCTCGTCCAGGGCAAGAAAGGTAAAGCAGCTGCCAGCTCCTTTCCGCGGCACGGGCAGCATACTTGAGATGGGAAATCCCCTGCTGAACATCAGCCAAGGGCTCTGACTTGTGTCAAAGCTTCACGCCAGCTCAGCACGGCCTCTTCCCAAACTAAGGAATTGTTGGCCTCTCCCAAACTAAGGCGCTGAGCGTGACGTGCCCCCATCCCTGGCTATGGCAGGAGGATGTGCGGATCTTAGGCCCTGCCCTCCCCCAGTGGAAGGATACGGTCCCCAAAAGTCACTCTGCCACCTCATCGTCACCACCCAGCTCCTCTTTCCCAAAGCCAACGTCACTAATGCAGTCCCAAAACAGAGCTGAATTGCAGAGAGGAGGAGTGGGGCCAGGGATGGTGTCAGGAAGGGTACGAAGGCGGTGCAGATGTCAGCAGTGGGGGGAGCAGAGCGTCCCTCTCAGATGTTCTGGGAACAGGCCTGAGAGCCCCTTGTGAGTGAGCCAAAGGGTTTACGGTGAATCTCCTCTGCCTTCTCCATTCCAGTGAGATTTGCTGACCGTCCAACCTTCATCAAACGCTTGAGCACAGACAGCGTTGATGGAGGACACCTCAGAAGGATAAGGAGCTCACTGCTGAAGGAGAGCTCCAAGGCCAGGTGAGGCTGGAGGCTCTGGGCTGGGATGTGCATGGGGGTGACACAGCGAGAGCCCGTTCCCTAGCCCCAAAGGGTCACTGTTGGTGGCCGCCCAACAGTGCTGAACGCAGCACCCACCGTGCTGGGATGGGGACGCCAGGAGCCCCCCTCTCCGCATCCCAGGAGAGTCACGGGGCAGCCGCTGAGCTGTCTGTGGGGAGGGCTGCGTTGCAGCCAAGGCTCCTGGCTCAGGCTTGCAGCATGCGGCCCCAAAGCCATCAGCCACTCACGCGGACCCCTCCCGCTCTGTCCTTTCAGTCCGCTGCCACCCATCCGGAGGGCGTCTGAAGCCCAAGAGCAGCCGGTGACCTGCGAGCTGCAGGGGGAGGCAGTACCATCAAGCAAACAAGACCAGCGCCGAACACTGGGAACCAAACACGTGAGCTTCCTTGATGAAGTGCAGGAAGCAGGAAAAGCCCATCGTGAGGATGCGGTGCAAAAATTGCAGACAGCCAAGGCCGCACCCCCTCAGATCACCTTGAGGCCAGCAACACCTTTCAGAAGCGACTCAAGAAGATCTTCCACAAGGGCTGAGTCTACAGAGCCTCAAGGCCGACCATCCAGGCTCCCACTGACTTGTGACTCGGTGAAACTTCTCAGGCAGAGGGCAAGGAAGATCAGGACAGTGCAGGATGCACTGGGGCAGATGGCAGCATCACCACTTCGTGGGGAGTCCAGGCTGCCTGAGGAGTCTTCCATCACCCGACCTGGACTGCTGCCACCCATAAAAGAAGAAACGGGGTCTCCCGAGTGCCAGCCTCCAAAGACCAAACCCCCAGTCCGCAGGAAGGCCACACCCTACCCACGCTGATGCGGGCATGGGGTGCCCACGACACACACAGCTCCACTGGAGGCTGCAAAACAGATGCGTCAATCCCATCTGCATCACATCTAATACTAACCAGGCTGCCCAGGGCCCCATCCGACCTGGCCTTGAACACCTCCAGGGACGGGGCATCCACAACCTCTCCGGGCAGCCTGTTCCAGTATCCCACCACTCTCTCTGGAAAGAACAATCCAATCTGGCATCCAATCTTCAACTCAAAACCACTTCCCCTTGGCCTGCCATTAGCTACACCATCAAAGAGTTGACTCCCCTCCTGTTTGTAGGCTCCCTTTATGTACTGGAAGGCTGCAAGGAGGTCACCCCGCTGCCTTCCCTTCTCCAGGCCAACAAGGAGATCTAGAGTGAAATGTAGAGGGGCAAAACCATCAATAAAGCCTTATCAGGGGCCTACCCTTTAAAAACCTCCAGAACGCCTGTGACAGTGTCATTGCGCCTTTTGACGCCAGCTCTTGTGCTGGTGGAGGGAGAAAGAATTGCGAGAGGGCATCAGAGCGTCTCACGGTGCTTTGATGCCCAGGGAAATCCAGCACAGTCTCTTCTGTCTTATCTGGATCACAACTTACAGGCTTTTGGCCTGGCAGGGCCCCTTTGGCCGGCTTGGAGAGGTCTGCAAATGCAGAGCTCCATGGGCCAGCCGGCCGGCCACCTCTCGCCTGGCAGTGCTCCCCTGAACGGCCAGCCGGCTTTCGGCCTGGCCCAACTGGCCGGCCAGGAGGCTTCAGGCCTCGGAAGGCTTCCCCAGCCAGTCAGCCAGCTTCACCAGAGATTCCGGATCTCCCTCAAGGCCTGAGTGCAGCCGCTCCACGCAGCCCCAAGGCAGACCATCCAGGCTGCCACAGCTGCCTCGTGGAGCACTCCAACTGCCCAGGCAGAGCACCAAGAAGAGCAGGCCTGGCAGGCTGCCCCCAGCCGACTGGCCTTTGATCTTCATTAGGCCTTGTTCTGCTGTGGAGGACAGGTGGAAGCAATTCACTTGTCTGGCAAAGGGTGGAGCCTGGTTCCAGCCCTCCCTACCCTCACGTAGGGGCTGGCTGCCAGCTGTGAGGGCTGTCAGCATGGAGGTGTGTTCTTTGTTGGTGTTCTGTGTGCCCTGATCTTCTCGTGGCCTCCTTGTGCCCCATGCAAAGGCTCCCACTGCCCCAGGAATAGTCTCGATCCTGCATAAGGGACAGGATCTCCCTTCCAAAGGCCCGGGCATCAGGGTTTGGCCTTTCTGCTCCATAAGGCAAAGGATGCTGTTCTCAGCATCACAGCCACCAGCACAGCGCCTTTGTCTCCCTGTAATCATGGCTTCCAATTATCTGCTCTAACAAGTCCCTGGGGGCCGTGTTGGCAATGGCTCTCAGCGGGGCCCATTCATACTCCCAGAAACTTCCTCCTGACTTTATCTTCCTGAGCACTTTGTGCAGTCTTCTCTCAGCACTGGAGGATGATGGACTCAGCACCAAACACCCCAAGGAGACCAGTACAACCCCAAGAGCCCTCAAGTGCTTTGTGCCTTCCTGACATCTTCCTCAAGTCTTCAGAACCTGTACAGATAGCTGGAGAGCTATCAGGAGTGCATGTAAAGTGGAAGAGCCCAAAGTACATTTAATGAGTCTATTTATTAATTTATATTTCCCCCGGCATTAATAGCACATTAAGGCAGCACTCTGCAGTCCATCTTCATCCAAGGCATCTCCTAATGAGGTTTGCTCATGGGGCTATGGGGACATAGAGGGAAGGGTGGGATGTGAGGAGTGGTTTGAGGCAAAAAGGTGGGGCGGTGTAGGAATGCCTTTATTTCTTCCTGAGATGGGACTGGGGGTCCCTGTAGCCCAAAGGTGGGGCCACGATCCATGACCCCACATGAGCCAAACCCCAAGATGACCACATAACCCTGTGTGTGCGTGACCCCATGGCAGCGTGTGACCCACAGCCCTGTGTGAACCATACCCCCACACGACCCTGGGACTCCCTGACCCTGCCTGCCCCCATCACGCTGCGACCCACTGCCATGTGGCCCCAGAACTCTGGGATCCCTGCCCCCACCTCACCCCCACCATATAACACTCTGAGACCCGTAACTCCCTATCACCCAACCTGACCCTACCATCCCTTCTGACCCCATTGCTCTGACCCAGAACCCCATATGACCACATAACTCTGTGCAGTGCCATCTGACCCTACGTCACCCCATAACTCTGTGACCTGCATGACCCCCCTGTGACCCACGACCTCCTGTGCTAACCCCATGTGGCCATAGAACCATCTGTGTGTGGGGAAAAGGCATCTTCTCCTTGGGGGGGGACTGCCCCAGAGCTGCCCCAAAGGCGACATGGGGTGGGCTGCAGCCGTTTCCCTCAGTTTGGAGAGATGGGAACTGTCCAAAAGAGCCAGAAGGAGGACATGAATGCTTCTGCAGGGAAACACCTGTCACAAGGTTTGGTGACAAAGCAATCCCACCGAGACTAAGGAAGGGGCTGGAGCTTGGGTGCTGCGTGGCAACGAAGGAGACTTGAACCAGGGATAGAGCTGGGATGGACTGCAGGAAATCAACTCCTTAATGGGGACAGTGGGAGAAGAAATCCAAGTCAGCTGCAGAAGGAACAGCAGACCTCCTTACAAAAAGGCATCCCAGACTGGGGACGTTGGAGCAGTAGGGACAGTGGTAAAGAAATGGCTCCAACATCAGGTCTTGGAGCAATTACTGCAAAGACCCCGAGAAATGGACAAAGAGCTCTGATGGCAGCGCAGCACGAGGAGGAAGGAATGCATGGTGGTGCAGAAGGAGAAGGATGGAGAACAGCAGCGGTGGGATTCCCCTTTTGCACGGTCACCCACCGCTACGGGACTCTGCAACAAGAAGCTGCACCCTGCTGTGGTCAGCACGGCTGTGCTGAGCTGTTACGGTCAGGAAACATTCTAACATCTGCACGGATAGCAGGATAGGTAGGATCAGAGTGAGAGCTGTGCTGTTGTTCAGCAGACAGATGCTGAGCAGAGCACAGCAGGACCAGGATGTTCGGACCAAAGTAAGGTGGAGACTGCACACGAGGGAAGGCACAGGTGCAGGACAAAGCATGAGACACAGCAATGGCAACAGCTGTCAGAAATCCTGCCTGCCTGTCTGCATAGGAAAGAAAACAATCACACCAAAAGGACCAGGTTGGCCACAGACCTCACCTAGAGAAACAGCAGAGCGGATGCGTGGCCTAGACTGTGAGCCTGCAGTCCCCAGCCAAGAGGGAACAGGAGAGCAGGGACTGCCAAGGGAGGAGAGCTACAGGAGCAGAAGGAGCTCAGTGAGCAGCTGCGCCTTTTCTCCCTCACCACAAGGAGGGAGAGTGCAGAGAAGCCATAGCAATAACAGATGAGCTTTGCTGCTGCAGGGAGAGCTGTGCCTGATGGAAGAGCAGTGATGAGAGCGTTTCTTGCACAGCCCATGGGCACTTGGGGGGATCTGCAGGGATGGGGGAAGCCCTACAAAGCTGTGGGACAGACAAAGGACACGGATGGGAGGACCCCAAAGGGGCACTTTGGGGCAGCTATGGGGCACAGCCACACCTAGGAGCTGCCTTTACCCAACACACTGCTGGTGGTGGAACTGCTGCTGGCCACGGGCCGTGGGCAGTGATGGGGCTGTTCTGGGCTGCTCTAGGATGGCTCTGGGGCTGCTATGAAATGGGGCAGCTATGGGACACAGCCACAGCTCAGTGGGGTTGATGTTCCCGCACACAGAGCTGGTGGTGAATCTGCTCTGATCATGGAACCTCTTCCATAGCCCCCCGGACTCCCAGCTTGCCCAGCAAGATGGGGGCAAGCCGGGGGTCAGCGGATGTTATAGGCAGCTGATGTACAGCGACCCCAGAGCCACCCTGTAGCGTCCCCTGAACGACCCCAGAACAGACCCATCACTGTCCACAGCCTCATCCGGGGTTGTAGTGCTCACAGGGATATGGGTCATGTGGAGCCTTGCGGTCATGCCGAGCTCTATGGGGTTTTGGGGTCATGTGGGGTTATGGATCAGGGCCCCACCTTTGGGCCACAGGGAACCCCAATCCCCTCTCAGGAAGAAATCAAAAAATGCATTCCAGCACCACCCCACATCTCCCATTCTCACCCCAAACCCCTCCCCACATGACCCCAGACCCTCTACATCCCCATGCCACCCCACGTTCCCACACCCACAAGTCCCACCTTTACCTCACACGTTGCCTTCTCCTGCGCAGCACTCTGCTCCTGCAGCCTGTGGCCCATATCCCCAGTGCTCCCACATCACTTTCACCCACATCTGTGTTGTGCAGGAAGTGCTGCAGCTCCACATTCCTCTCCAGCAGCAGCTGCCCCTGCCCCAGTATTATTTGGTTGTATGGGTTCTGGAGGGAGAAGGGGGTGAGGAGGGGCCCAGGTTGGCTATTGGGGTCCTGGAATAGTGGCAGGGGTCCTGTCAAGGACTGTGGAGGTCTCTGACGTTGCTAAGGAGCCCTGGAGGCGATAAGGGAGATCTGAGGGAGGAAATAATGGGGGTCTGCTGGAGTCTAGTGGGGAATATGGGGTGCTGCTGGGGGCTATGGAGGTCTGTGAGGTTTTTGGCCAGCTGTAGTGGAGAAGTTCCTAGTCTGAGGAGGTCATTAAGAGGAAATGGGGTCTGTGCTGGGCTACTGGGATCTTGCAGGGAAAGTATTGAGGGAGGAGGGAGGTGTCGGGGCTCTGAGGGAATTATGGGTGGGCTGTAAAGGAAAGGTAATGGGTTATCTTGGGGAAAGCAAGGGGCAGCCATGGGGGATGGAAGGAACACCTACAGGAATGCAAGGGGAATCTGGGCTGGGGCAAGGGGACGGCTAGGGGAAGAACAGGGGAACGTCCCAGGAACTGAGTTCTTCTTTCAAATCCACATCTGCTACTTCCTGACGTAGCTGCAAGACTGCCAGAGAAGCTGCAGTACCGCTGCCCATTCAGCTGCCTGTGTCAGAAAGAGCTGCATGTTAGTGGGTGCAACTGCCACTACAAGGCCAACTCCATAATTGCAGACACAAAACCATCACCTTCAGTATCTGTTACAGGCTGACGACCGTGCCCTTGCACAGGAACCATTCCCACACAGCAAGGGAACTCCTTCACTGCCTTAGGATGCGGAAGAGGAAGAGCCCCAAAGCCTTCACAAGATGCTATCTTGCCACCAACTTTGGAAGCTACACACACCTTCTCCTTTGAGAATTAGCAAGATGAATCAATGCACGTTGCTGCTGGAGAGGGCTGTGCTGCATCTCCTGCTGCCATCCTTGGGTTGTCATCGTGATGCCAATCCACAGAGCACTTTGAAGGGCAGTAACCTTGCAAGAAAGAACAGAGAGCAGAGAGCTCTGCCGTGCATTTCCTGTTAGAACACAGAGATGAGCTGTACAGCCCTTGCTCTCAGAACACACACCGTTTCTCTTACCAGCTTTCCATTCCTGCACAACGCTGTTCAAACCCCTCCTCCATCTCTCCCTTCATACACAACGCACAGCCTCTCCCCAGCGACGAGCTCTGTGCTGTTTAATGCCTGTGCCATCATCGGGACCTACAGAAGAAACCTTGCGGTTAAGAGGGTTAATTAGACAAGCGCTCTGTCTGGCAGAATTCACCATCTTAAGCACTTTAAAGAAGCGTCTTCTTGAACGCCCTGAATCTCTGTGACACATCAGGAGATGCTGAACTAAACCGGCAGCCTTCTCAAAAATGGAAGGGCTCTTCAGAGCCAGCTGGAGGGGGAACAAGATCCTAGGGGGGCTGTGGAGCTGGTAAGGGAGGTCTGAGGGAGGAAATACAGATGCCTGGATGCCTGGTGCTCAGGCACAAGCAGAAGTGCTGATGGAAAATCACCACACAGCACAGACTGAGTCGCTGGTACCTTGCAGTGAGCAAAGGCTGAGATGCACAACGTCCTCACCTGCCTGCTTCTTGGAAGTGGAGGTTCAGCAGCAGCTCCACTCGTGATTAAGTCCTCCAAAAACCTTCTTCTTTCTTCCTGATCAGGAGACTGGATAGTGAAACCTTCTCCAAAGCCATTATGAAACTATATCTGTACCTGAAGCCCAAGGAGAAAACACGTGTCAGATTTAAGACCACAAAACAGTGCTATTCTATTCCAATCAAACTTCAGTTCTGATTTAAGTTTCACGACTGGCATTTCAGCCACCCTGCTATGGATAGGTTAAACCTATGGATAGGTTATAGGGTGGGAGAGGAGGGTGAGCCTTCTAGCCCAACGTCCCCTTATAGCCTACCATCACCCTATGGCCCCACACAGCCACTTATGGAACCACATCTGCCATACACCTCCTATAGGCCCATATCTCCCTATATTCCCCCACTGCCCCCCTCAGCCCCTCTACGTCCCCCCAAAACTTCCCATAGCATAATAACCCTCTCTATAGACCCTCCCCAGCCCCCTATCATCCTATAGACCCTCCCATTGCCCACCACAAACCCCTATAGTCCCATTAACCCTTTAAAGGTCTATAACTTCCTGAAGGGAGGTTGTAGTGAGCTGGGGGTCGGCCTCTTCTCTCGTGTCATTAGTGATAGGACCAGAGGGAATGGTTTCAAGCTACGGCAGGGGAGATTCAAGCTGGACATTAGGAAGTATTACTTTTCAGAAGGGGTGATCAGGCACTGGAATGGACAGCCCATGGAGGTGTCACCGACCCTGGGGTGTTCAAGCAAAGACTGGATGTTGTGTTGAGGGACATGGTTTAGTAGGAGCTATTGGTAGTGGGTGAACGGTTGGACTGGATGATCTTTTAGGTCTTTTCCAACCTTGGTGATTCTATGAAAGGAAGGGGGGAGCCTTCTAGCCCCACAGCCCGTAGAGCCCACCCTAGAGCCCCCTATCACCCTATGGCCCCACACAGCCCCTTAGAGAACCATATCCCCCATACACCCCCTTGTAGTCCCATATCCCATAAGAACTCTCCTATAGCCATCCCACTTCCCCTTATAGATTCCCCCAAGAGCCCCCCAGTCTTTTATAACCCTCCCATATCCCCTTATAACCCGTCTATAGTCCCCCCACATTTTCCTATAGCCCCATAACACCCTATAGCCACAATAAAGCCCCCTATACTCCCATATCCCCCGTAACACTTTGATAGCCCATGCATATCCCCTTATGATCTTCCCTTACAACTGTATAGCTCCCCAAATAGCCACCGACAGTCCCACGCCCCCCCAGCTCCCATAGCACCCTATATCTCTCTATAGCCCTAAAACACCCCCTAAAGCCCCCCCAGTGCCTTATAGCCCCATATCCCCCTCTATCCCCCACATAGCCCCCTTTTCTCCCATATCCCCCATACTACTTCTAGAGTCCCCACAGCTTGCTATTGCCCCAAATCTCCCTGTAGCCACAATAAAGCACCCTATAGCCCCACGAACCCCTATATCCACCCCTAAGGCCCCCGAAGCCCTAGAGCCCCATACCCTCCTATCACCCACGCAGCCCTATATCCCTCTACAGCCCCCCTAAAGCGCCTCATAGCCCCACATCCCTCCTGATAGCCCCCCAACCCCATATTCCCCACACAGTACCTATACCCTCACATCCCCCGACACTCCCCCACATCCCCGATATTCCCCCACATTACCCCATACCCCCCCAAACCCCATATTACCCCACAGCCCCCCTGTAGCCAAAACAGCCCCTAAACTCCCACATCCCCCCGGATCTCCCCCACCGCCCCTCGGACCCACAGCTCACCTCAGCCCCGGGGGGCACCGGGAGCAGCGCCGGAGGCCTCGGGGGGGCACGGCCCGGATGCGGGCAGCAGCGCTGCGGCGGTCGGGCCCCGAGTCCTTCAGCCGTCCCAAAGCCCCGCATCCCGCGCACGGTTCCTCTCCCCGGCCCCGGCCCAAGCCGTTCTCCCGCACACCTCCGGCTTGTGCCGCTTTCCTCAGCACCGCTCCCGTCGTGCCGCGGCTCCGTCTCGGTGCTGCCCGCACAGCTCCGGCGCGCAGCGCCTGCGCCTGCGCCTGCGGGACCGGCGGCGTCGGAGAGGAAAGACGGCGGGCTCCGAGCCGGAGGCAACGGCCGCTCCCGCGCTCGGCGCCTCAGCCAATCGGAGCCGGCGGCGCTGCCGCCGACCAATCCGAGACCGGAGGCGGGCCGGAACTGCCGCCGACCAATGAGAGGCGCGAACGGGCCGGAAGTGTCGCCGACCAGTGAGAGGCCGGGGGCGGGGCGGAGCGGCTGTGGGGGCGGGGCCTCGGGGTGCTCTGTATTGCCATAGGGGATGGGATTGGGATCGGAATTGGGATCGGGGATGTGGGATTGCGATTGGGATGAGGGATTGAGATTGACAGGTGGGTGATGGGCTTGGGATGAGGGTCTGGGAATGAGATTTGGAACTGGGATTGGGATGTGGGCTGTAGGATGCGGGGTTGGGATGTTGACTGTGGGCTCGGAATGTGAGATTTGGGACTGGGCTGTGGGAATATGGATGTGGGATCTGAGGGCAGTGCTGTGATGCCTGAGGTCACCCGGAGTCACTCTGTGATCAGCCCACAGCTGTGTGTTCCAAAGAACAGCCACTGAGGTCAGGGGCAGCAGTCCAGGCAGGGAGATGCTGTGGTGGGAAGCAGGCTTGGTGCCGACGTCCTGCAGGGAAACGGGTGCAGACTGCATGGGACAGTGTAGGACAGCACGTGGTGGAGATGGCTGAGGGGCTGGCAACGCTGGAAGGCCCTGACGGAGCCAAGGTCTTTGTCCAGCAGGCCGTGGATGGTGTCTGTGGTACAGAGAACCGTGAGGGGACACGCTGTCCTCGTGGCACTGGGCTCTCGTGGCCTCCTTGTGCCCCATGCAAAGGCTCCCACTGCTCCAGGAATAGTCTCGATCCTGCATAAGGGACAGGATCTCCCTTCCAAAGGTCTGGGCATCAGGGTTTGGCCTTGCTGCTCCATAAGGCAAAGGATGCTGTTCTCAGCATCACAGCCACCAGCACAGCGCCTTTGTCTCCCTGTAATCATGGCTTCCAATTATCTGCTCTAACAAGTCCCTGGGGGCCGTGTTGGCAATGGCTCTCAGCGGGGCCCATTCATACTCCCAGAAACTTCCTTCCAACTTTATCTTCCTGAGCACTTTGTGCAGTCTTCTCTCAGCACTGGAGGATGATGGACTCAGCACCAAACACCCCAAGGAGACCAGTACAACCCCGAGAGCCCTCAAGTGCTTTGTGCCTTCCTGACATCTTCCTCAAGTCTTCAGAACCTGTACAGCTAACTGGAGAGCTATCAGGAGTGCACTTAAAGAGGAGGACCCTAAGGTACATTTAACGAGTCTCTTTATTTATTTATATTTTCTCCAGTATTAAAAGCAAATTAAGGCAGCACTTTGCAGACAGTAATCATCCAAGGCGTCTCCTAATGAGGTTTGCTCTTTCACTGTGTGGACAGACTTTCTCCTCAGCCTCCCAAGCCCATTACTGCTCACATTGGCCCCGTGGGATTTTCATCCCTTTTCCTCACATCAGTCTTCTCTGAAATTTGCAGCTCAGTGTTGCTTTTCTTTGCATCAACTCCCACTTGCCTTCCTCAGAGAACCAGCTGCACATGGGCACAGAGGGATTCCTCCTTGTTGCCAACAAAGGGGAATCAACACGATGCAATTGAATGAACAGTAAAACACTCTCCTCAGCTGGATGCCATGTTCAAGCTGTCTGCCTTCCAGGGGGAATTTCGGTGCCAGAAGAACTTTTGGCAGAGAAAGTACATACAAACACAAATAAGAAGTTGAGTAAAGAATTCATTAGACTTCTGAGATGGCCCAAGTTTCCAACTTATGGGAGCTCCTAGAGTAACCAGATAGCTGGGAGGTATCTGAAAGAACAAAGAGCAAAGGGAGGGGGAAATCTGGAGAGCAGTGGGAAGGGCACATGCCCACACTGCCTGCAGAAAACACGACCTTAGCCATGGTCATTTATTCAGGAGAGCTGGAAACACCTGCAGGGAGTGGGAGATCAAATACAGAGGTGAGACCAAGCAGGGCTAGCAGCTGCCTGTGTCCCAGCACCTGAATGCTTTTGTGTCCTCCAAACACAGTTCTGGAAAACAGTGACACAATAAATCTCCTCAAAGACTGGTATTTCCAATAAGGAGAGAAACCAGGCCCCAAAGCAGTTTAGAAACTGAGAGGTGTGTTGGCACATTTTCTGTGATTTGGATCTTTCTCTTCAGTTCTTTGTTCCAGTTTTATTGACATTACATAACATCTTTCACACCTACAGCCTCAAAACAAACACACAAACAAACAAAACAACAGAAAAAAAAACATCTTTGACAGTGATAGGCCCAAGGAAAATGGTTACACACTAAAAGAGAAAATAAGATTAGATGTTAGGAGGGAATTCCTAATGTCCTTAACATCAGGTTGTGAGGCAATGGAACAGATTGCCCAGAGAAGTTGTGGATGCCCCATGCTCAAGGCAAGGACAATGACACGGGGGTTGGAACTTGATGGGCTTTAAGGTCCCTACCAATCCAAGCTATTCAATGATGTATGTTGGAAATATCCAAACACTTTATCAGGACGATATCTCTGATAAAGCAGATTTTATTTGCAATTGCAATGGAGGGGCCTCCTGCAAGCAGGACAGCACTCAGAAAACAGCGTTACATCTTTTATTCCCTATTGCCCGATGCTTCTCTCTTTCTCCCCCAGTTCCTCATTGGCTGAATACTTTAGGTTCCCAATCTTCTCAACGCTTCACTAAACATACAAACACTGGACAAACATAGATCTCTGCTGGCTAAGTGTAAACTTCTAATTAATTAATTAACGTCTGACCCTCACTCCACACTTGGTTATTGTTTCTGGATATCTGCTTGACCTCCCTTGCATAGAGATAAGCTCGGAAGGAGGAAAGTTCTTCTACAAACCAGTTGCCCTTTTTAGTATCTAATGCAGAAACAACATTCCATTCCCACAGACACCACAGAGTGACGTCCGCTCAGAAATTGTACAAAGACAAGTGATAGCTGGCAACCTACTGCTGGGAACCTGTTTTGGCAGGGGTGGTGAACGTGGTGAACCCCCGCTGGTCCCTTCCAACCCCTACGATCCCGGGTTCTACTTTCTGTTCACAAATCTGATGTCATCCAATCCAACGTCCCGCTTTCTTAACTCAGCCGATATCCCCTCTTCGTTCCTCTTCCTTCCTTCAGGTGATCCTGCCCACAATGTCCATGTGAAATGTCTCATCCTGCTTGGAAGGCTGTGAGGAAAGCAAATCTCTGGGATCCCCCAAACAAAGCACTCCCTGCCCGGCAGGGTCGCGGGAGCCATGGAGTCATGACTGTGACACAGAGGATCAATGCCGGCTAATTTATGGAGCGTTCTAACAAGGAATCAACGACTTCCAGGCAAAACTAAGCAACTTTCTGACCACAGGTCATCAGCGTTACGGGTAGAGTACTTTGGAACAGTACTTGTTTCCGTATCTCCTTCTTGAACATCACTTCAGGCAACGGCCACTAAAGGAAAACAAGTAATACTACACTGAGAGCAAAGAAAAGGAGAGAGAGAAAACAGTGAGCGGTCAGCGCTCCCACCCGGGGCGGGCAGCAGGCTGCTGGTGCCAGCATCACAATGGGCAGCGGCCAGCACCGGCCACGCTGTCATCGCGTCACCATGGCGACGTTTGTGACACGGGCACCCGGGAGGGGTATGTAGGCAGAGCACGCTGGTGGGTCCTGCATCCTGAAGGAGCATCTGGCAGAGAGCAGACGCATCTGAAGGATGAGCTCCGGCATGGCTGGCGCCAACAAGGAGCAAGCCGCCGGCACGAGGCGGAACGGGATGAGCGAGGTCGGCCCCGCAGCGAGGCGTGCCTCCAGACCGACACGCGCCGACACCGAAGGTACACGGGTCCACAGCCAACCTTGGCACGAGATGACACTTTCCATCTGCCACCTCGCTCCTGCCTGGCAGCGGTAGCGGTGCTGGGAAGCGGCAGATGCAGAGTGTGACCTGCTTTTCCTTTGCCCTCCAGAGCGAGTTGCCGTCTGGGATGCGGTGGCCGCCTATGTACGGGAGCAGCTGCTGCTGCAGAAGGTGTGTTGGCTGTCGGGTTCCTCCTCTCCCCATCCAGCTCAGCCTGGACTTCCTCTGAGTCTCCCCCTCCACAGAAAGCAGGAAACTGCCCCCACATTTCTCTCCTGGGCATCCCACGGGCTTCCTGCAACTCCTGCACGATCACTTGTGCCGGGCACTGTCTATCTCAGGGCTGATGCCTGTCTCTGGAAGCCTCTGGATCCCACGAGGCTGCTTCTGCCCTGCCTGCTGTGCTGCATTTGGGAGGGCGAGGGGAAGGAGAGGACTGCGCAGCCCCTTCCCAAAGCCATTCCCGATGCCCTGGCTTGTGCCTCTGAACAGCGGCAGAGGGCTGTCCCTACCTTGGACCCCTTCGGCTCTTCCTCCAGCCGTCCCATAACCCTTCCGCCCTTCCTTTCTCTCCCACTTGCAGGGGGTCTGGATTCCCACCTTTGGCTTCTTTGACACCATCTCCAAAGACATCCGGACTGAGGACGGGACGGTGACTCTGCAGTGGCCCGTGTTTCACCTGGCTACAAACCTCATAGCCACGCACCACCTCAAGGCCCACAGGGAGTCCCTGCCAGGTAGGAGGGGGGATTAAACTTTTGCTGGCTTCATGGACAGGGCAAACGGCCACCACCTCCATTCTCAAAAGCAAACCTCTCCCTCTGAGCAGCCCGTCCAAATATGGGGCCGTTCTGGCTGATGTCCACCAGAAGCACTTCTAGGGAAGAACCTGTGGAAAACCACCCGTATCATCAACTCCGTCCCTCGCATTTTTCAGTCCATAGGAAGGTGGAGCCGCTGAAATACAGCAAGGTGGCCGCAGCTGCTTCTCTGAGCTGGCAGACACTCCGGACTTGCATTCAAAGCACCGTGTCCCTGCTCTCCGGCTGCCTGCAGAATGGGGAGAACGTTGCCGTTGTCCTCAAGGACATCGGCGTGCTCCTCATTGACGGACTGACCTTCCAAATGAAATTCTACTACGACTTCCTCGAGAAGCTGTCAGGGAAAGAGAAATTCAGAAGAGCTGCTTTCAAGGTGAGCTGTAGTTTCTCCATGACCCAGGCAGAGCTGTGACACCTGCTGTGCCCGCACACGGCCCACCAGGATCTGGCCAGCTGCTCAGGCCGTACAAGTGCTGTGCTGCTGTCAGCTCTCCCCGCCTTGGGCTCCTCGTGTCCCCAGGACCTCAGCCGTGACGAGGACATCCCACATCCTCCCCCTTTCTCCCCTGCAGGCCCCCTGGCTGCTGGACACGGTGGTGTCCCGGATGGCACCGGTGGCCTCCCTGGCGCTCTCTGGCTGCCTTGTCGTCTTTCCCAAGTGAGTATGTTGGTGGCTGTAGCTGCTGCTTGATGCAGCTGCTCAGCTCTCATTCCATCACGCTTGCTCCTTGTGTCCACGACTGTCCTGCCCATGAGCATATGTCCTACAGTCATGGAAGGATTTCAGCTGGAAGGAACCCCGAAAGGGCACCTAGTCCCACTCCCCTGCAGGGAACAGGCACACCTACCGCCAGATGAGGTTGCTCCGAGCCCGGTCCAGCCCGACCTTGAATGCCCATCCGGGCACCCACCACCTCTCTGGGCAAGATGTTCCGGTGCCTGCCACCCTTCTGTCAAAACCTTCTTCCTTATATCCAATCTAAATCTTCCCTCCTGCCTTTTGAAACTATTTCCCCCTCACTTATCCCGACTGATGCTGCTGAAGACTTTAGAAAGTCATGTGCTTCATGCAGCATGAAAATGTGCCTGGGAGCAGACAACCAGAGAGCAACAAGGATTGCTGGAGCGCTGCGTCACACCGGTTGCTGTCTTCTCGTCACGTACAGGTTTCAAATGGAGTTTGTTCCCAAACCACCGCCCGCAATAAGACGCAGGTCCTCACGAAGCCTCCCTGGTCCGGAGAAACCAAAGAAAGAAGAGACTTTGCCACCTCTCGTCCAGGGCAAGAAAGGTAAAGCAGCTGCCAGCTCCTTTCCGCGGCACGGGCAGCATACTTGAGATGGGAAATCCCCTGCTGAACATCAGCCAAGGGCTCTGACTTGTGTCAAAGCTTCACGCCAGCTCAGCACGGCCTCTTCCCAAACTAAGGAATTGTTGGCCTCTCCCAAACTAAGGCGCTGAGCGTGACGTGCCCCCATCCCTGGCTATGGCAGGAGGATGTGCGGATCTTAGGCCCTGCCCTCCCCCAGTGGAAGGATACGGTCCCCAAAAGTCACTCTGCCACCTCATCGTCACCACCCAGCTCCTCTTTCCCAAAGCCAACGTCACTAATGCAGTCCCAAAACAGAGCTGAATTGCAGAGAGGAGGAGTGGGGCCAGGGATGGTGTCAGGAAGGGTACGAAGGCGGTGCAGATGTCAGCAGTGGGGGGAGCAGAGCGTCCCTCTCAGATGTTCTGGGAACAGGCCTGAGAGCCCCTTGTGAGTGAGCCAAAGGGTTTACGGTGAATCTCCTCTGCCTTCTCCATTCCAGTGAGATTTGCTGACCGTCCAACCTTCATCAAACGCTTGAGCACAGACAGCGTTGATGGAGGACACCTCAGAAGGATAAGGAGCTCACTGCTGAAGGAGAGCTCCAAGGCCAGGTGAGGCTGGAGGCTCTGGGCTGGGATGTGCATGGGGGTGACACAGCGAGAGCCCGTTCCCTAGCCCCAAAGGGTCACTGTTGGTGGCCGCCCAACAGTGCTGAACGCAGCACCCACCGTGCTGGGATGGGGACGCCAGGAGCCCCCCTCTCCGCATCCCAGGAGAGTCACGGGGCAGCCGCTGAGCTGTCTGTGGGGAGGGCTGCGTTGCAGCCAAGGCTCCTGGCTCAGGCTTGCAGCATGCGGCCCCAAAGCCATCAGCCACTCACGCGGACCCCTCCCGCTCTGTCCTTTCAGTCCGCTGCCACCCATCCGGAGGGCGTCTGAAGCCCAAGAGCAGCCGGTGACCTGCGAGCTGCAGGGGGAGGCAGTACCATCAAGCAAACAAGACCAGCGCCGAACACTGGGAACCAAACACGTGAGCTTCCTTGATGAAGTGCAGGAAGCAGGAAAAGCCCATCGTGAGGATGCGGTGCAAAAATTGCAGACAGCCAAGGCCGCACCCCCTCAGATCACCTTGAGGCCAGCAACACCTTTCAGAAGCGACTCAAGAAGATCTTCCACAAGGGCTGAGTCTACAGAGCCTCAAGGCCGACCATCCAGGCTCCCACTGACTTGTGACTCGGTGAAACTTCTCAGGCAGAGGGCAAGGAAGATCAGGACAGTGCAGGATGCACTGGGGCAGATGGCAGCATCACCACTTCGTGGGGAGTCCAGGCTGCCTGAGGAGTCTTCCATCACCCGACCTGGACTGCTGCCACCCATAAAAGAAGAAACGGGGTCTCCCGAGTGCCAGCCTCCAAAGACCAAACCCCCAGTCCGCAGGAAGGCCACACCCTACCCACGCTGATGCGGGCATGGGGTGCCCACGACACACAGAGCTCCACTGGAGGCAGCAAAACAGATGTGTGAATCCCATCTGCATCACATCTAATACTAACCAGGCTGCCCAGGGCCCCATCCGACCTGGCCTTGAACACCTCCAGGGACGGGGCATCCACAACCTCTCCGGGCAGCCTGTTCCAGTATCCCACCACTCTCTCTGGAAAGAACAATCCAATCTGGCATCCAATCTTCAACTCAAAACCACTTCCCCTTGGCCTGCCATTAGCTACACCATCAAAGAGTTGACTCCCCTCCTGTTTGTAGGCTCCCTTTATGTACTGGAAGGCTGCAAGGAGGTCACCCCGTTGCCTTCCCTTCTCCAGGCCAACAAGGAGATCTAGAGTGAAATGTAGAGGGGCAAAACCATCAATAAAGCCTTATCAGGGGCCTACCCTTTAAAAACCTCCAGAACGCCTGTGACAGTGTCATTGCGCCTTTTGACGCCAGCTCTTGTGCTGGTGGAGGGAGAAAGAATTGCGAGAGGGCATCAGAGCGTCTCACGGTGCTTTGATGCCCAGGGAAATCCAGCACAGTCTCTTCTGTCTTATCTGGATCACAACTTACGGGCTTTTGGCCTGGCAGGGCCCCTTTGGCCGGCTTGGAGAGGTCTGCAAATGCAGAGCTCCATGGGCCAGCCGGCCGGCCACCTCTCGCCTGGCAGTGCTCCCCTGAACGGCCAGCCGGCTTTCGGCCTGGCCCAACTGGCCGGCCAGGAGGCTTCAGGCCTCGGAAGGCTTCCCCAGCCAGTCAGCCAGCTTCACCAGAGATTCCGGATCTCCCTCAAGGCCTGAGTGCAGCCGCTCCACGCAGCCCCAAGGCAGACCATCCAGGCTGCCACAGCTGCCTCGTGGAGCACTCCAACTGCCCAGGCAGAGCACCAAGAAGAGCAGGCCTGGCAGGCTGCCCCCAGCCGACTGGCCTTTGATCTTCATTAGGCCTTGTTCTGCTGTGGAGGACAGGTGGAAGCAATTCACTTGTCTGGCAAAGGGTGGAGCCTGGTTCCAGCCCTCCCTACCCTCACGTAGGGGCTGGCTGCCAGCTGTGAGGGCTGTCAGCATGGAGGTGTGTTCTTTGTTGGTGTTCTGTGTGCCCTGATCTTCTCGTGGCCTCCTTGTGCCCCATGCAAAGGCTCCCACTGCCCCAGGAATAGTCTCGATCCTGCATAAGGGACAGGATCTCCCTTCCAAAGGTCTGGGCATCAGGGTTTGGCCTTGCTGCTCCATAAGGCAAAGGATGCTGTTCTCAGCATCACAGCCACCAGCACAGCGCCTTTGTCTCCCTGTAATCATGGCTTCCAATGATCTGCTCTAACAAGTCCCTGGGGGCCGTGTTGGCAATGGCTCTCAGCGGGGCCCATTCATACTCCCAGAAACTTCCTTCCAACTTTATCTTCCTGAGCACTTTGTGCAGTCTTCTCTCAGCACTGGAGGATGATGGACTCAGCACCAAACACCCCAAGGAGACCAGTACAACCCCAAGAGCCCTCAAGTGCTTTGTGCCTTCCTGACATCTTCCTCAAGTCTTCAGAACCTGTACAGATAGCTGGAGAGCTATCAGGAGTGCATGTAAAGTGGAAGAGCCCAAAGTACATTTAATGAGTCTATTTATTAATTTATATTTCCCCCGGCATTAATAGCACATTAAGGCAGCACTCTGCAGTCCATCTTCATCCAAGGCATCTCCTAATGAGGTTTGCTCATGGGGCTATGGGGACAAAGAGGGAAGGGTGGGATGTGAGGAGTGGTTTGAGGCAAAAAGGTGGGGCGGTGTAGGAATGCCTTTATTTCTTCCTGAGATGGGACTGGGGGTCCCTGTAGCCCAAAGGTGGGGCCACGATCCATGACCCCACATGAGCCAAACCCCAAGATGACCACATAACCCTGTGTGTGCGTGACCCCATGGCAGCGTGTGACCCACAGCCCTGTGTGAACCATACCCCCACACGACCCTGGGACTCCCTGACCCTGCCTGCCCCCATCACGCAGTGGGTCGCAGTGGAATGCCTTTATTTCTTCCTGAGATGGGACTGGGGGTCCCTGTAGCCCAAAGGTGGGGCCACGATCCATGACCCCACATGAGCCAAACCCCAAGATGACCACATAACCCTGTGTGTGCGTGACCCCATGGCAGCGTGTGACCCACAGCCCTGTGTGAACCATACCCCCACACGACCCTGGGACTCCCTGACCCTGCCTGCCCCCATCACGCTGCGACCCACTGCCATGTGGCCCCAGAACTCTGGGATCCCTGCCCCCACCTCACCCCCACCATATAACACTCTGAGACCCGTAACTCCCTATCACCCAACCTGACCCTACCATCCCTTCTGACCCCATTGCTCTGACCCAGAACCCCATATGACCACATAAATCTGTGCAGTGCCATCTGACCCTACGTCACCCCATAACTCTGTGACCTGCATGACCCCCCTGTGACCCACGACCTCCTGTGCTAACCCCATGTGGCCATAGAACCATCTGTGTGTGGGGAAAAGGCATCTTCTCCTTGGGGGGGGACTGCCCCAGAGCTGCCCCAAAGGCGACATGGGGTGGGCTGCAGCCGTTTCCCTCAGTTTGGAGAGATGGGAACTGTCCAAAAGAGCCAGAAGGAGGACATGAATGCTTCTGCAGGGAAACACCTGTCACAAGGTTTGGTGACAAAGCGATCCCACCGAGACTAAGGAAGGGGCTGGAGCTTGGGTGCTGCGTGGCAACGAAGGAGACTTGAACCAGGGATAGAGCTGGGATGGACTGCAGGAAATCAACTCCTTAATGGGGACAGTGGGAGAAGAAATCCAAGTCAGCTGCAGAAGGAACAGCAGACCTCCTTACAAAAAGGCGTCCCAGACTGGGGACGTTGGAGCAGTAGGGACAGTGGTAAAGAAATGGCTCCAACATCAGGTCTTGGAGCAATTACTGCAAAGACCCCGAGAAATGGACAAAGAGCTCTGATGGCAGCGCAGCACGAGGAGGAAGGAATGCATGGTGGTGCAGAAGGAGAAGGATGGAGAACAGCAGCGGTGGGATTCCCCTTTTGCACGGTCACCCACCGCTACGGGACTCTGCAACAAGAAGCTGCACCCTGCTGTGGTCAGCACGGCTGTGCTGAGCTGTTACGGTCAGGAAACATTCTAACATCTGCACGGATAGCAGGATAAGTAGGATCAGAGTGAGAGCTGTGCTGTTGTTCAGCAGACAGATGCTGAGCAGAGCACAGCAGGACCAGGATGTTCGGACCAAAGGAAGGTGGAGACTGCACACGAGGGAAGGCACAGGTGCAGGACAGAGCATGAGACACAGCAATGGCAACAGCTGTCAGAAATCCTGCCTGCCTGTCTGCATAGGAAAGAAAACAATCACACCAAAAGGACCAGGTTGGCCACAGACCTCACCTAGAGAAACAGCAGAGCGGATGCGTGGCCTAGACTGTGAGCCTGCAGTCCCCAGCCAAGAGGGAACAGGAGAGCAGGGACTGCCAAGGGAGGAGAGCTACAGGAGCAGAAGGAGCTCAGTGAGCAGCTGCGCCTTTTCTCCCTCACCACAAGGAGGGAGAGTGCAGAGAAGCCATAGCAATAACAGATGAGCTTTGCTGCTGCAGGGAGAGCTGTGCCTGATGGAAGAGCAGTGATGAGAGCGTTTCTTGCACAGCCCATGGGCACTTGGGGGGATCTGCAGGGATGGGGGAAGCCCTACAAAGCTGTGGGACAGACAAAGGACACGGATGGGAGGACCCCAAAGGGGCACTTTGGGGCAGCTATGGGGCACAGCCACACCTAGGAGCTGCCTTTACCCAACACACTGCTGGTGGTGGAACTGCTGCTGGCCACGGGCCGTGGGCAGTGATGGGGCTGTTCTGGGCTGCTCTAGGATGGCTCTGGGGCTGCTATGAAATGGGGCAGCTATGGGACACAGCCACAGCTCAGTGGGGTTGATGTTCCCGCACACAGAGCTGGTGGTGAATCTGCTCTGATCATGGAACCTCTCCCATAGCCCCCCGCTGCCCCTGGACTCCCAGCTTGCCCAGCAAGATGGGGGCAAGCCGGGGGTCAGCAGATGTTATAGGCAGCTGATGTACAGCGACCCCAGAGCCACCCTGTAGCGTCCCCTGAACGACCCCAGAACAGACCCATTACTGTCCACAGCCTCATCCGGGGTTATGGTGCTCACAGGGATATGGGTCATGTGGAGCCTTGGGGTCACGCTGAGTTCTATGGGGTTTTGGGGTCATGAGAGGTTATGGATCAGGGCCCCACCTTTGGGCCACAGGGAACCCCAACCCCCCTCTCAGGAAGAAATCAAAAAATGCATTCCAGCACCACCCCACATCCCCCATTCTCACCCCAAACCCCTCCCCACATGACCCCAGACCCTCTACATCCCCATGCCACCCCACGTTCCCACACCCACAAGTCCCACCTTTACCTCACACGTTGCCTTCTCCTGCGCAGCACTCTGCTCCTGCAGCCTGTGTACCATATCCCCATATCCTCCCACATTCCTCTGCTCCCATATCCCCATGCCCCCCTCATCACTCACAACCATATCTGTGCCCTGCACCTGCTCCAGCTTTGCATTCCTCTTCTGCTGCAGCTGCCCCTGCCCCAGAATTGATCAATTCTGTGCTCTCTGGAGGGAGAAGGCAGTGAGGAGGGGCCCAAGTTGGCTACTGGGGTCCTGGAATAGTGGCAGAGTTCCTGTCAGGGACTGTGAGGGTCTCTGAGGTTGCTAAGAAGCCCTGGAGGCAATTAGGGAGATCTCAGGGAGGAAATAATGGGGGTCAGATGGAGTCTAGTGGGGAATATGGGGTGCTGCTTGGGACTATGGAGGTGTTTGAGGTTTTGGGCCAGCTGTAGTGGAGAAGTTCCTAGTCTGAGGAGGTCATTAAGGGGCAATGGGTTCTGTGGTGGGCTGTAGGGTGGCTACTGGGGTCTTGCAGGGAAAGTATTGAGGGAAGAGGGAGGTATTGGGGCTCGCTCTGAGGGAACTATGGGTGGGCTGTAAAGGAAAGGTAATGGGTTATCTTGGGGAAAGCAAGGGGCAGCCATGGGGGATGGAAGGGACACCTACAGGAATGCAAGGGGAATCTGGGCTGGGGCAAGGGGACAGCTAGGGGAAGAACAGGGGAACATCCCAGGAACTGAGTTCTTCTTTCAAATCCACATCTGCTACTTCCTGACGTAGCTGCAAGACTGCCAGAGAAGCTGCAGTACCGCTGCCCATTCTGCTGCCTGTGTCAGAAAGAGCTGCATGTTAGTGGGTGCAACTGCCACTACAAAGCCAACTCCATAATTGCAGACACAAAACCATCACCTTCAGTATCTGTTACAGGCTGACGACCGTGCCCTTGCACAGGAACCATTCCCACACAGCAAGGGAACTCCTTCACTGCCTTAGGATGCGGAAGAGGAAGAGCCCCAAAGCCTTCAAAACATGCTATCTTGCCACCAACTTTGGAAGCTAAACACACCTTCTCCTTTGAGAATTAGCAAGATGAATCAATGCACGTTGCTACTGGAGAGGGCTGTGCTGCATCTCCTGCTGCTATCCTTGGGTTGTCATTGTGATGCCAATCCACAGCGCACTTTGAAGGGCAGTAACCTTGCAAGAAAGAACAGAGAGCAGAGAGCTCTGCCGTGCATTTCCTGTTGGAACACAGAGATGAGCTGTACAGCCCTTGCTCTCACAACACACACCTCTTCTCTTACCAGCTTTCCATTCCTGCACAATGCTGTTCAAACCCCTCCTCCATCTCTCCCTTCATACACAATGCACAGCCTCTCACCAGCGACGAGCTCTGTGCTGTTTAATGCCTGTGCCATCATCGGGACCTACAGAAGAAACCTTGCGGTTAAGAGGGTTGATTAGACAAGCGCTTGTCTGGCAGAATTCACCATCTTAAGCACTTTAAAGAAGCGTCTTCTTGAACGCCCTGAATCTCTGTGACACATCAGGAGATGCTGAACTAAACCGGCAGCCTTCTCAAAAATGGAAGGGCTCTTCAGAGCCAGCTGGAGGGGGAACAAGATCCTAGGGGGGCTGTGGAGCTGGTAAGGGAGGTCTGAGGGAGGAAATACAGATGCCTGGATGCCTGGTGCTCAGGCACAAGCAGAAGTGCTGATGGAAAATCACCACACAGCACAGACTGAGTCGCTGGTACCTTGCAGTGAGCAAAGGCTGAGATGCACAACGTCCTCACCTGCATGCTTCTTGGAAGTGGAGGTTCAGCAGCAGCTCCACTCATGATTAAGTCCTCCAAAAACCTTCTTCTTTCTTCCTGATCAGGAGACTGGATAGTGAAACCTTCTCCAAAGCCATTATGAAACTATATCTGTACCTGAAGCCCAAGGAGAAAACACGTGTCAGATTTAAGACCACAAAACAGTGCTATTCTATTCCAATCAAACTTCAGTTCTCATTTAAGTTTCACGACTGGCATTTCAGCCACCCTGCTATGGATAGGTTAAACCTATGGATAGGTTATAGGGTGGGAGAGGGGGGTGAGCCTTCTAGCCCAACGTCCCCTTATAGCCTACCATCACCCTATGGCCCCACACAGCCACTTATGGAACCACATCTGCCATACACCTCCTATAGGCCCATATCTCCCTATATTCCCCCACTGCCCCCCTCAGCCCCTCTACGTCCCCCCAAAACTTCCTATAGCATAACAACCCTCTCTATAGACCCTCCCCAGCCCCCTATCATCCTATAGACCTTCCCATTGCCCACCACAAACCCCTATAGTCCCATTAACCCTTTAAAGGTCTATAACTTCCTGAAGGGAGGTTGTAGTGAGCTGGGGGTCGGCCTCTTCTCTCGTGTCATTAGTGATAGGACCAGAGGGAATGGTTTCAAGCTACGGCAGGGGAGATTCAAGCTGGACATTAGGAAGTATTACTTTTCAGAAGGGGTGATCAGGCACTGGAATGGACAGCCCATGGAGGTGTCACCGACCCTGGGGTGTTCAAGCAAAGACTGGATGTTGTGTTGAGGGACATGGTTTAGTAGGAGCTATTGGTAGTGGGTGAATGGTTGGACTGGATGATCTTTTAGGTCTTTTCCAACCTTGGGGATTCTATGAAAGGAAGGGGGGAGCCTTCTAGCCCCACAGCCCTTAGAGCCCACCCTAGAGCCCCCTATCACCCTATGGCCCCACACAGCCCCTTAGAGAACCATATCCCCCATACACCCCCTTGTAGTCCCATATCCCATAAGAACTCTCCTATAGCCATCCCACTACCCCTTATAGATTCCCCCAAGAGCCCCCCAGTCTTTTATACCCCTCCCATATCCCCTTATAACCCGCCTATAGTCCCCCCACATTTTCCTATAGCCCCATATCACCCCATAGCCACAATAAAGCCCCCTATACTCCCATATCCCCCGTAACACTTTGATAGCCCGTGCATATCCCCTTATGATCTTCCCTTACAACTGTATAGCTCCCCAAATAGCCACCGACAGTCCCACGCCCCCCCAGCTCCCATAGCACCCTATATCCCTCTATAGCCCTAAAACACCCCCCTAAAGCCCCCCCAGTGCCTTATAGCCCCATATCCCCCTCTATCCCCCTCATAGCCCCATTTTCTCCCATATCCCCCATACCACTTCTAGAGTTCCCACAGCTTGCTATTGCCCCAAATCTCCCTGTAGCCACAATAAAGCACCCTATAGCCCCACGAACCCCTATATCCACCCCTAAGGCCCCGGAAGCCCTAGAGCCCCATACCCTCCTATCACCCACGCAGCCCTATATCCCTCTACAGCCCCCCTAAAGCGCCTCATAGCCCCACATCCCTCCTGATAGCCCCCCAACCCCATATTCCCCACACAATACCTATACCCTCACATCCCCCGACTCTCCCCCACATCCCCTGATATTCCCCCACATTACCCCATACCCCCCCAAACCCCATATTACCCCACAGCCCCCCTGTAGCCCCCACAGCCCCTAAACTCCCACATCCCCCCGGATCTCCCCACCGCCCCCCGGACCCACAGCTCACCTCAGCCCCGGGGGGCACCGGGAGCAGCGCCGGAGGGCTCGGGGGGGCACGGCCCGGATGCGGGCAGCAGCGCTGCGGCGGTTGGGCCCCGAGTCCTTCAGCCGTCCCAAAGCCCCGCATCCCGCGCACGGTTCCTCTCCCCGGCCCCGGCCCAAGCCGTTCTCCCGCACACCTCCGGCTTGTGCCGCTTTCCTCAGCACCGCTCCCGTCGTGCCGCGGCTCCGTCTCGGTGCTGCCCGCACAGCTCCGGCGCGCAGCGCCTGCGCCTGCGGGACCGGCGGCGTCGGAGAGGAAAGACGGCGGGCTCCGAGCCGGAGGCAACGGCCGCTCCCGCGCTCGGCGCCTCAGCCAATCGGAGCCGGCGGCGCTGCCGCCGACCAATCGGAGAGCGGAGGCGGGCCGGAACTGCCGCCGACCAATGAGAGGCGCGAACGGACCGGAAGTGCCCCCAACCAATGAGAGGCCGGAGGCGGGGCGGAGCGGCTGTGGGGGCGGGGCCTCGGGGTGCTGTGTATTGCCATAGGGGATGGGATTGGGATCGGAATTGGGATCGGGGATGTGGGATTGCGATTGGGATGAGGGCTTGAGATTGACAGGTGGGTGATGGTCTTGGGATGAGGGCCTGGGAATGAGATTTGGAAGTGGGATTGGGATGTGGGCTGTAGGATGTGGGGTTGGGATGTTGACTGTGGGCTTGGAATGTGAGATTTGGGACTGGGCTGTGGGAATATGGATGTGGGATCTGAGGGCAGTGCTGTGATGCCTGAGGTCACCCGGAGTCACTCTGTGATCAGCCCACAGCTGTGTGTTCCAAAGAACAGCCACTGAGGTCAGGGGCAGCAGTCCAGGCAGGGAGATGCTGTGGTGGGAAGCAGGCTTGGTGCCGACGTCCTGCAGGGAAACGGGTGCAGACTGCATGGGACAGTGTAGGACAGCACGTGGTGGAGATGGCTGAGGGGCTGGCAACGCTGGAAGGCCCTGACGGAGCCACGGTCTTTGTGCAGCAGGCTGTGGATGGTATCTGTGCTACAGAGAACCGTGAGGGGACACGCTGTCCTCGTGGCACTGGGCTCTCGTGGCCTCCTTGTGCCCCATGCAAAGGCTCCCACTGCCCCAGGAATAGTCTCAATCCTGCACAGGGGACAGGATCTCCCTTCCAAAGGCCCGGGCATCAGGGTTTGGCCTTGCTGCTCCATAAGGCAAAGGATGCTGTTCTCAGCATCACAGCCACCAGCACAGCACCTTTGTCTCCCTGTAATCATGGCTTGCAATTATCTGCTCTAACAAGTCCCTGGGGGCCGTGTTGGCAATGGCTCTCAGCGGGGCCCATTCATACTCCCAGAAACTTCCTTCCAACTTTATCTTCCTGAGCACTTTGTGCAGTCTTCTCTCAGCACTGGAGGATGATGGACTCAGCACCAAACACCCCAAGGAGACCAGTACAACCCCGAGAGCCCTCAAGTGCTTTGTGCCTTCCTGACATCTTCCTCAAGTCTTCAGAACCTGTACAGCTAACTGGAGAGCTATCAGGAGAGCATGTAAAGTGGAAGAGCCCAAAGTACATTTAATGAGTCTATTTATTAATTTATATTTCCCCCGGCATTAATAGCACATTAAGGCAGCACTCTGCAGTCCATCTTCATCCAAGGCGTCTCCTAATGAGGTTTGCTCTTTCACTGTGTGGACAGACTTTCTCCTCAGCCTCCCAAGCCCATTACTGCTCACATTGGCCCCGTGGGATTTTCATCCCTTTTCCTCACATCAGTCTTCTCTGAAATTTGCAGCTCAGTGTTGCTTTTCCTTTGCATCAACTCCCACTTGCCTTCCTCAGAGACCAGCTGCACATGGGCACAGAGGGATTCCTCCTTGTTGCCAACAAAGGGGAATCAACACGATGCAATTGAATGAACAGTAAAACACTCTCCTCAGCTGGATGCCATGTTCAAGCTGTCTGCCTTCCAGGGGGAATTTCGGTGCCAGAAGAACTTTTGACAGAGAAAGTACATACAAACACAAATAAGAAGTTGAGTAAAGAATTCATTAGACTTCTGAGATGGCCCAAGTTTCCAACTTATGGGAGCTCCTAGAGTAACCAGATAGCTGGGAGGTATCTGAAAGAACAAAGAGCAAAGGGAGGGGGAAATCTGGAGAGCAGTGGGAAGGGCACATGCCCACACTGCCTGCAGAAAACACGACCTTAGCCATGGTCATTTATTCAGGAGAGCTGGAAACACCTGCAGGGTGAGGGAGATCAAATACAGAGGTGAGACCAAGCAGGAATAGCAGCTGCCTGTGTCCCAGCACCTGAATGCTTTTGTGTCCTCCAAACACAGTTCTGGAAAACAGTGACACAATAAATCTCCTCAAAGACTGGTATTTCCAATAAGGAGAGAAACCAGGCCCCAAAGCAGTTTAGAAACTGAGAGGTGTGTTGGCACATTTTCTGTGATTTGGATCTTTCTCTTCAGTTCTTTGTTCCAGTTTTACATTACATAACATCTTTCACACCTACAGCCTCAAAACAAACACACAAACAAACAAAACAACAGAAAAAAAACATCTTTGACAGTGATAGGCCCAAGGAAAATGGTTACACACTAAAAGAGAAAATAAGATTAGATGTTAGGAGGGAATTCCTAATGTCCTTAACATCAGGTTGTGAGGCAATGGAACAGATTGCCCAGAGAAGTTGTGGATGCCCCATGCTCAAGGCAAGGACAATGACACGGGGGTTGGAACTTGATGGGCTTTAAGGTCCCTACCAATCCAAGCTATTCAATGATGTATGTTGGAAATATCCAAATACTTTATCAGGACGGTATCTCTGATAAAGCAGATTTTATTTGCAATTGCAATGGAGGGGCCTCCTGCAAGCAGGACAGCACTCAGAAAACAGCGTTACATCTTTTATTCCCTATTGCCCGATGCTTCTCTCTTTCTCCCCCAGTTCCTCATTGGCTGAATACTTTAGGTTCCCAATCTTCTCAACGCTTCACTAAACATACAAACACTGGACAAACATAGATCTCTGCTGGCTAAGTGTAAACTTCTAATTAATTAATTAACGTCTGACCCTCACTCCACACTTGGTTATTGTTTCTGGATATCTGCTTGACCTCCCTTGCATAGAGATAAGCTCGGAAGGAGGAAAGTTCTTCTTCAAACCAGTTGCCCTTTTTAGTATCTAATGCAGAAACAACATTCCATTCCCACAGACACCACAGAGTGACATCCGCTCAGAAATTGTACAAAGACAAGTGATAGCTGGCAACCTACTGCTGGGAACCTGTTTTGGCAGGGGTGGTGAACGTGGTGAACCCCCGCTGGTCCCTTCCAACCCCTACAATCCCGGGTTCTACTTTCTGTTCACAAATCTGATGTCATCCAATCCAACGTCCCGCTTTCTTAACTCAGCCGATATCCCCTCTTCGTTCCTCTTCCTTCCTTCAGGTGATCCTGCCCACAATGTGAAATGTCTCATCCCGCTTGGAAGGCTGTGAGGAAAGCAAATCTCTGGGATCCCCCAAACAAAGCACTCCCTGCCCGGCTGGGTCGCGGGAGCCATGGAGTCATGACTGTGACACAGAGGATCAATGCCGGGTAATTTATGGAGCGTTCTAACAAGGAATCAACGACTTCCAGGCAAAACTAAGCAACTTTCTGACCACAGGTCATCAGCGTTACGGGTAGAGTACTTTGGAACAGTACTTGTTTCCGTATCTCCTTCTTGAACATCACTTCAGGCAACGGCCACTAAAGGAAAACGACTAATACCGCATGGAGAGCAAAGAAAAGAGAGAGAAAACAGAGAGGGGTGAGCGCTCCCACCCAGGGCGGGCAGCAGGCTGCTGGTGCCAGCGTCACAATGGGCAGCGGCCAGCACTGGCCATGCTGTCATCGCGTCACCGTGGTGACGTTTGTGACACGGGCACCCGGGAGGGGTATGTAGGCAGAGCACGCTGGTGGGTCCTGCATCCTGAAGGAGCATCTGGCAGAGAGCAGACGCATCTGAAGGATGAGCTCCGGCATGGCTGGCGCCAACAAGGAGCAAGCCGCCGGCACGAGGCGGAACGGGATGAGCGAGGTCGGCCCCGCAGCAAGGCGTGCCTCCAGACCGACACGCGCCGACACCGAAGGTACACGGGTCCACAGCCAGCACAGGAGCGGTGCTGCAGCCAACCTTGGCACGAGATGACACTTTCCATCTGCCACCTCGCTCCTGCCTGGCAGCGGTAGCGGTGCTGGGAAGCGGCAGATGCAGAGTGTGACCTGCTTTTCCTTTGCCCTCCAGAGCGAGTTGCCGTCTGGGATGCGGTGGCCGCCTACGTACGGGAGCAGCTGCTGCTGCAGAAGGTGTGTTGGCTGTCGGGTTCCTCCTCTCCCCGTCCAGCTCAGCCTGGACTTCCTCTGAGTCTTCCCCTCCACAGAAAGCAGGAAACTGCCCCCACATTTCTCTCCTGGGCATCCCACGGGCTTCCTGCAAATCCTGCACGATCACTTGTGTCGGGCACTGTCTATCTCAGGGCTGATCCCGGTCTCTGGAAGCCTCTGGATCCCACGAGGCTGCTTCTGCCCTGCCTGCTGTGCTGCATTTGGGACGGCAAGGGGAAGGAGAGGACTGTGCAGCCCCTTCCCAAAGCCATTCCCGATGCCCTGGCTTGTGCCTCTGAACAGCGGCAGAGGGCTGTCCCTACCTTGGACCCCCTCTGGCTCTTCCTCCAGCCGTCCCATAACCCTTCCGCCCTTCCTTACTCTCCCACTTGCAGGGGGTCTGGATTCCCACCTTTGGCTTCTTTGACACCATCTCCAAAGACATCCGGACTGAGGATGGGACAGTGACTCTGCAGTGGCCCGTGTTTCACCTGGCTACAAACCTCATAGCCACGCACCACCTCAAGGCCCACAGGGAGTCCCTGCCAGGTAGGAGGGGGGATTAAACTTTTGCTGGCTTCATGGACAGGGCAAACGGCCAGCGCCTCCATTCTCAAAAGTAAACCTCTCCCTCTGATCAGCCCGTCCAAATATGGGGCTGTTCTGCCTGATGTCCACCTAAAGCACCTGTGGAAAACCAACCGTATCATCAACTCCGTCCCTCGCATTTTTCAGTCCATAGGAAGGTGGAGCCGCTGAAATACAGCAAGGTGGCCGCAGCTGCTTCTCTGAGCTGGCAGACACTCCGGACTTGCATTCAAAGCACCGTGTCCCTGCTCTCCGGCTGCCTGCAGAATGGGGAGAACGTTGCCGTTGTCCTCAAGGACATCGGCGTGCTCCTCATTGACGGACTGACCTTCCAAATGAAATTCTACTACAACTTCCTCGAGAAGCTGTCAGGGAAAGAGAAATTCAGAAGAGCTGCTTTCAAGGTGAGCTGTAGTTTCTCCATGACCCAGGCAGAGCTGTGACACCTGCTGTGCCCGCACACAGCCCACCAGGATCTGGCCAGCTGCTCAGGCCGTACAAGTGCTGTGCTGCTGTCAGCTCTCGCAGCCTTGGGCTCCTCGTGTCCCCAATGCCTCAGCCTTCACGAGGACGTCCCACATCCTCCCCCTTTCTCCCCTGCAGGCCCCCTGGCTGCTGGACACGGTGGTGTCCCGGATGGCACCGGTGGCCTCCCTGGCGCTCTCTGGCTGCGCTGTCGTCTTTCCCAAGTGAGTATGTTGGTGGCCGTAGCTGCTGCTTGATGCAGCTGCTCAGCTCTCATTCCATCACGCTTGCTCCTTGTGTCCACGACTGTCCTGCCATGAGCATATGTCCTACAGTCATGGAAGGATTTCAGCTGGAAGGAACCCCGAAAGGGCACCTAGTCCCACTCCCCTGCAGGGAACAGGGACACCTACCGCCAGATGAGGTTGCTCCGAGCCCGGTCCAGCCCGACCTTGAATGCCCATCCGGGCACCCACCACCTCTCTGGGCAAGATGTTCCGGTGCCTGCCACCCTTCTGTCAAAACCTTCTTCCTTATATCCAATCTAAATCTTCCCTCCTGCCTTTTGAAACTATTTCCCCCTCACTTAACCCGACTGATGCTGCTGAAGACTTTAGAAAGTCGTGTGCTTCATGCAGCATGAAAATGTGCCTGGGAGCAGACAACCAGAGAGCAACAAGGATTGCTGGAGCGCTGCGTCACACCGGTTGCTGTCTTCTCGTCACGTACAGGTTTCAAATGGAGTTTGTTCCCAAGCCACCGCCCGGAACAAACCACAAGTCCTCACGAAGCCTCCCTGGTCCGGAGAAACCAAAGAAAGAAGAGACTTTGCCACCTCTCGTCCAGGGCAAGAAAGGTAAAGCAACTGCCAGCTCCTTTCCGCAGCACGGGCAGCATACTTGAGATGGGAAATCCCTTGCTGACCATCAGCCAAGGGCTCTGACTTGTGTCAAAGCTTCACGCCAGCTCAGCACGGCCTCTTCCCAAACTAAGGAATTGTTGGCCTCTCACAAACTAAGGCGCTGAGCGTGACGTGCCCCCATCCCTGGCTATGGCAGGAGGATGTGCGGATCTTAGGCCCTGCCCTCCCCCAGTGGAAGGATACGGTCCCCAAAAGTTACTCTGCCACCTCATCATCACCACCCAGCTCCTCTTTCCCAAAGCCAACGTCACTACTGCAGTCCCAAAACAGAGCTGAATTGCAGAGAGGAGGAGTGGGGCCAGGGATGGTGTCAGGGAGGGTCCGAGGGCGGTGCAGATGTCAGCAGTGGGGGGAGCAGAGCAGCCCTCTCGGCTGCTCTGGGAACAGGCCTGAGAGCCCCTTGTGAGTGAGCCAAAGGGTTTACGGTGAATCTCCTCTGCCTTCTCCATTCCAGTGAGATTTGCTAGCCGTCCAACCTTCATCAAACGCTTGAGCTCAGACAGCGTTGATGGAGAGCACTTCAGAAGGATAAGGAGCGTACTGCTGAAGGAGAGCTCCAAGGCCAGGTGAGGCTGGAGGCTCTGGGCTGGGATGCGCATGGGGGTGACCGAACGAGAGCCCATTCCCTGCCCCAGAGGGTCACTGTTGGTGGCCGCCCAACAGTGCTGAACGCAGCACCCACGTGCTGGGATGGGGACCCCCCAGCTCACAGGGCTGGCCCCTCTCCGCATCTCAGGAGAGCCACGGGGCAGCCGCTGAGCTGTCTGTGGGGAGGGCTGCGTTGCAGCCAAGGCTCCTGGCTTAGGCTTGCAGCATGCGGCCCCAAAGCCATCAGCCACTCACGCGGACCCCTCCCGCTCTGCCCTTTCAGTCTGCTGCCAGCGATCCGGAGAGCGTCTGAAGCCCAAGAGCAGCCGTTGACCTGCCAGCTGCAGGGGGAGGCAGGCACACCAAGCCAGGAAGAGCTGCGCCGAGCACCAGGAGCCAAACATGTTAGATTCCCTGATGAACTAGAGGGAGCAGAAAAAGTCCATCATGAGGGTGCGGTGCTGAAACTGCAGAAAGCCAAGGCCTCAGCCCATCAGATCGCCTTGAGGCCAATAATAGCTTTCACAAAAGATCCAAGATCATTTTCCTCAAGGGCTGAGTCTACAGTGTCTCAAGGCAGACCATCCAGGCTCCCACTGACATGTGACTCAGTTAAACTTCTCAGGCAGAGGGCAAAGAAGATCAGGCCAGTGCAGAAAGTACTGGAGCAGATGGCAGCATCACCACTTCGTGGGGAGTCCAGCCTGCCTGAGAAGTCTCCCATCACCCGACCTGGACTGCTGCCACCCATAAAAGAAGAAACGGGGTCTCCCGAGTGCCAGCCTCCAAAGACCAAACCCCCACTCCGCAGGAAGGCCACACCCTACCCACGCTGATGCGGGCATGGGGTGCCCAGGACAGACAGCTCCACTGGAGGCAGCAAAACAGATGCGTGAATCCCATCTGCATCACATCTAATACTAACCAGGCTGCCCAGGGCCCCATCCGACCTGGCCTTGAACACCTCCAGGGACGGGGCATCCACAACCTCTCCGGGCAGCCTGTTCCAGTATCCCACCACTCTCTCTGGAAAGAACAATCCAATCTGGCATCCAATCTTCAACTCAAAACCACTTCCCCTTGGCCTGCCATTAGCTACACCATCAAAGAGTTGACTCCCCTCCTGCTTGTAGGCTCCCTTTATGTACTGGAAGGCTGCAAGGAGGTCACCCCGCTGCCTTCCCTTCTCCAGGCCAACAAGGAGATCTAGAGTGAAATGTAGAGGGGCAAAACCATCAATAAAGCCTTATCAGGGGCCTACCCTTTAAAAACCTCCAGAACGCCTGTGACAGTGTCATTGCGCCTTTTGACGCCAGCTCTTGTGCTGGTGGAGGGAGAAAGAATTGCGAGAGGGCATCAGAGCGTCTCACGGTGCTTTGATGCCCAGGGAAATCCAGCACAGTCTCTTCTGTCTTATCTGGATCACAACTTACGGGCTTTTGGCCTGGCAGGGCCCCCACGCCGTCCGGGAGTCTTCTGGCCCAGCAAGGCTGCCCGGGTCAGTCGGCCAGCCAGCTCTTGGCCTGGCAGGGCCCCTTTGGCTGGCTTGGAGGTGTCTGGAAATGCAGAGCTCCATGGGCCAGCCGGCCGGCCACCTCTCGCCTGGCAGTGCTCCCCTGAACAGCCAACCAGCTTTCGGCCTGGGCCAACTGGCCGGCCAGGAGGCTTCAGGCCTCGGAAGGCTTCCCCAGCTCCTTCCAAGGCAGGAGTGAAGTATGTTTCTCCGTTTCTGCAGCTGAGAGCGTTTTGTTTGCTCGTGCAGCTTTGCTGTGAGCGATGTGGAGCTGTCAGGCAGACTTGGGTTCCTTTTCCACTCTCCCAGCAGCAGTGAGACTAGTAATGCCTTCTGAAAGTGCACTGCAGCTGAGAAGTTAGTTAGGCTTGGCAGTGGAAATGCTGTATTGGAGGTATTGTCGGAGGGCCCCCCAGCTGGCTGGCTCTTTGCTTGGTTGGGTCCCCCCGGCCAGCGAGCTTTTGGCTTGGCAGAACTCCCCAGGCCGCTTGGCTTTTGGCCTGGTTGGTTCCCTGGAGAAGACGGATTTTGGCCTGGCAGGGCACCCCCGTTCATCAGGAGGCTTCTGGCCTTGGCATGGCTATTTGGGGAAGCTGGCTGTAAGGCTTCTGATCTGGCAGGTGCCCCCCAACTGGCCAGCCAGCTTTTAACCGGGCAGGGCCATCTGGGCCAGCCAGCCCAGCTGGCGTTTGGTCTGGTAGGGCCCTTCCGACCACCTAGCCAGTTTATAACAAGGATTCCGGATCTTCCCCAGGGCCGAGTCCACCCTGTACACGGAATCCCAGGGCAGACCATGCAGGCTGAAACTTCTGGCTTCCGAATCACCGAAACTTTTCAGGCAGAGGGCTAAGATTTGGCCTGGCAGGGCCCACCCAGCCAGCTGGCTTTAGGCCTGGCAGGGCCCCACAGGCCAGCCTGGTGGGTTCTGGCATGGTAGGGCCAACCCGACCGGCCATGCGGCTTTTGGCCGAGGAGGGACCTTCTGACCGGCCAACCAGATCTTGGCCTGGCAGGGCACCCTGGCATAGCTGGGCTACCCGGGTCAGTTGGGTGGACGGCTTTTGGCCAGGAAGGGCTTCCTCCATTTAGCTAGTCATCTAGCTATTAGCCTGGCAGGGCCCCCCGGGCAGCCCGGATGCTTCTAACAGGCAAGATTACCCAGGCCAGCTGGCAACCCAGCTTTTAACCTGGCAGGGCCTCCCAGGCCGGCTGGGAGTCTTCTGGCCTGGCAGGGCTACCCGCGTCAGTTGGCTTGCCAGCCTTTGTCCTGGCAGGGCTTCGTGGGCAGGCTGGCCAGCCAGCTATTGGCCTGGCAGGGTCTCTGGCTGGCCAGTCAGCTTTTTTCCAGGTCGTGTCCTCACAGTAGGCTGGCTATTGTCCTGGCTGGGCCTCCCAGGCCAGCTGGGAGGCTTCTGGCTTGGCAGGGCTACCTGGGTCAGTCGGCCGGCCAGCTTTTCGCCTACAAGGGCCCCCCTAGCTGACCGCGAGTCTTCTGGTACGTCTCTTTTGTCTACTTTGGATCACAAGCTGGTTGACTTTTGACCTGCCATGGTCCCCATGTTCATGCCAGCCAGCTTTTGGCCTGGCAGAGCCCCCCCGGCTGGCCGGGAAACTTTTGGCCTGGCAGGGCCTCAAGGGCCAGCCTGTTTTAAACCTCACAGGGCCCCCCCGGCCAGCCGGTTGGCCGGCTTTGGGCCTGGCAGCATCTGCTGGGCTGGCTGGCCAGCCTTTGGCCCGGCACAGCCCTCCCGAGCTTCAGGCCAGCTTTTGGCCTGGCAGGGACCCTGGCTGCCTGGCTGGCTTATGGCCTAGTACTTTCCCCCAGCCGGCCAGGACAGCGTGGCAGGACTACCTGGGTCAGTCAGCCTGACATCTTTTGGCCAGGCGGGGCCAGAATTTTGCAAGCATGGCCCCACAGGCCGGCCTTCCAGCTGCCTTTTGGCTTGGCAGAGCCCCCTTGGTCAGCTGGAAGTCTTCTGGCCTGGCAGGGCTACCTGGGTCAGTTGGCTTGCCAGCTTTTGGCCTGGAACGGCTTCCTTGGCTGGCTGACCAGCTATTGGCCTGGCTGGGGCTCCCAGGCTGACTGCAAAACATGTGAGCTTCCCTGGTGAAGACCAGGGAGCAGAAAAATCCCACTGTGAGGGTGCAGTGCCCGAATTGCAGAAAGCCAAGGCCTCACGCCCTCAGGTCACCTTGAGGCCAGCAACACCTTTCAGAAGCGACTCAAGAAGATCTTCCTCAAGGGCTGAGTCTACAGAGCCTCAAGGCCGACCATCCAGGCTCCCACTGACATGTGACTCAGTTAAACTTCTCAGGCAGAGGGCAAGGAAGATCAGGACAGTGCAGGATGCACTGGGGCAGATGGCAGCATCACCACTTCGTGGGGAGTCCAGGCTGCCTGAGGAGTCTTCCATCACCCGACCTGGACTGCTGCCACCCATAAAAGAAGAAACGGGGTCTCCCGAGTGCCAGCCTCCAAACACCAAACCCCCAGTCCGCAGGAAGGCCACACCCTACCCACGCTGATGCGGGCATGGGGTGCCCACGACACACACAGCTCCACTGGAGGCTGCAAAACAGATGCGTCAATCCCATCTACATCACATCTAATACTAACCAGGCTGCCCAGGCCCCATCCGACCTGGCCTTGAACACCTCCAGGGACGGGGCATCCACAACCTCTCTGGGCAGCCTGTTCCAGTATCCCACCACTCTCTCTGGAAAGAACAATCCAATCTGGCATCCAATCTTCAACTCAAAACCACTTCCCCTTGGCCTGCCATTAGCTACACCATCAAAGAGTTGACTCCCCTCCTGTTTGTAGGCTCCCTTTATGTACTGGAAGGCTGCAAGGAGGTCACCCCGCTGCCTTCCCTTCTCCAGGCCAACAAGGAGATCTAGAGTGAAATGTAGAGGGGCAAAACCATCAATAAAGCCTTATCAGGGGCCTACCCTTTAAAAACCTCCAGAACGCCTGTGACAGTGTCATTGCGCCTTTTGACGCCAGCTCTTGTGCTGGTGGAGGGAGAAAGAATTGCGAGAGGGCATCAGAGCGTCTCACGGTGCTTTGATGCCCAGGGAAATCCAGCACAGTCTCTTCTGTCTTATCTGGATCACAACTTACGGGCTTTTGGCCTGGCAGGGCCCCTTTGGCCGGCTTGGAGAGGTCTGCAAATGCAGAGCTCCATGGGCCAGCCGGCCGGCCACCTCTCGCCTGGCAGTGCTCCCCTGAACGGCCAGCCGGCTTTCGGCCTGGCCCAACTGGCCGGCCAGGAGGCTTCAGGCCTCGGAAGGCTTCCCCAGCCAGTCAGCCAGCTTCACCAGAGATTCCGGATCTCCCTCAAGGCCTGAGTGCAGCCGCTCCACGCAGCCCCAAGGCAGACCATCCAGGCTGCCACAGCTGCCTCGTGGAGCACTCCAACTGCCCAGGCAGAGCACCAAGAAGAGCAGGCCTGGCAGGCTGCCCCCAGCCGACTGGCCTTTGATCTTCATTAGGCCTTGTTCTGCTGTGGAGGACAGGTGGAAGCAATTCACTTGTCTGGCAAAGGGTGGAGCCTGGTTCCAGCCCTCCCTACCCTCACGTAGGGGCTGGCTGCCAGCTGTGAGGGCTGTCAGCATGGAGGTGTGTTCTTTGTTGGTGTTCTGTGTGCCCTGATCTTCAGAGTGGGTTAAGCAGTTTTGTCTTTGTGTTCGGGTTGAGTTCTTTGCCTCTTGGGGGTAACGAGAAGCTGTGTCTGCTGTTGCCTGGGTATCCAGTTGTTGTTTTGGGTGAAGGTTCTTCTTTGGAGTTTGTGGGCTGGGTCTCAGGGGGAGCCTGAGGGTCTCTGGCGTTGAGCATTAGTCAGTGGCAGTTGTTAGTTGTAGAGTGATCTGAGTGTGTGTGTGAATGGTGGTGCTTAGAGCTGTGTGAATTCCTTGGCGAGGCCAAACGGCGTGGAGGTCCTTCTGCTTCTAGTTGTGCAAGGCAGGAGTGAAGTATGTTTCTCCGTTTCTGCAGCTGAGAGCGTTTTGTTTGCTCGTGCAGCTTTGCTGTGAGCGATGTGGAGCTGTCAGGCAGACTTGGGTTCCTTTGCCACTCTCCCAGCAGCAGTGAGACTAGTACTGCCTTCTGAAAGCGCACTGCAGCTGAGAAGTTAGTCAGGCTTGGCAGTGGAAATGCTGTGTTGGAGGGACTGTTGGTGGCCATGAGGTGACAGCCCAAGCCTTGTATTGGCAACTGGTTTCTGTGGCATGGATTAAGTGTAGCTCATTTTAGGGGAGGAGCCTGGGGTTTGATTGAATCGTACTGTGGAATGGGGGAAAGGGAAAGCCCCTTTGGGTAAGAACATGCTGTGAGTTGTAGTGCTGTAGCACTGTCTTTCTACCCAGGCTTTCTGTTTGTTCTTTCGTGGGACTTTTGTCTCTTTCCTTCTTCTACTCTTACCTGAAGATCATTGTGCTGATGACTGCCTGTGTTGTTGTGTGGGCTAAGATTTGTTAAAGCAAACTGGGGCTGAAAGTGCAGCAGGCAGCTCAGTGCTGTGTAATGACTGTGTGAGTAAGTAAATGTATTTCTGATTCTGCCTAAAAATGCCATCAATAAAGAGTGTTCTTATTTATTATTGTTCTTGATTTTATGCTGTTGGAGTTGGTAATAACCTGAAAAGTCTGGGAACCTCTGGGTGGAATAGTTTGTTGTCTTGTTTTGCTTGGTGGCTGTTGTTGGAGAGTGAATTCACACAAGGAGCCAAGTGGAAAGGACTGTGTACTGTTGGACCCTGCACTGTCACGATCTCTCTTGCCTTGAGCTGTTGGGAACAAATGAGGGAGTCTGACTTCCCCCCTACTGTTCTCTGTAAAAGTTTCCGTGGTAATGGATGCTGAAAATGGAGTAAATGACAGTGTGGAATCAATTCCGATTTCAAACCACTCAGTTTCTGCAGTCTGATAACTGTTCCTTGTTGCAAGAGCAGCAGGTAACAGAGGAGTTACGTTCCCCGTCGTCCAGCTCATGTTCAGCTGCTAAATAATAGCTAAACAGTCTCATTTTGCTAAGAGCACCCCCAGGCATGGGGACCTGACAAATGGGTAGTGGGTTTAAAATGCTGATGAAGGAAATGAAATCATGTATCTCTAAGAAAGTCTAGGAGGGGAATGTTTAAGAAGAAAAGGGTACTTAAGAGGATTTCAGTGATGCAAGTCTTGCTGGAGGCCAGGAATGATAGGAGTTCCTGAGAGGTCGGTAGTGGGTCCTGTTCTAATATCTTCACTAAGGATCTGGATAGCGGGGCAGAGCGAACCCTCAGGAGATTGCCAGCTGGCACAAAACTGGGGGCAGTGACTGAGTGACCAGAGGGCCATGCAGCCATCCAGAGTGCACTCACCAGGCTGTGAGGTGGCTGACACAGGATCATGGAATCGTAGAACTGTAGGGGCTGGAAAGAACCTCTGGAGATCGCCTAGTCCAACGCCCCTGCTAAAACAGGATCCCTCCCGGAGTAACTTCATTATAGAGAGTCTCATGGAGTTCCTTGAGAAGTGCAGAGTCCTGCATCTGGGGAGAAACGAGCCCGGGCACCAGTGTATGCTGGTGGCACTCGGCTGGAGAGCAGCTCTGCAGGAAAGAGCCTGGGGCTCCTGGTGGACACCAAGGGGAACATGAGCTAGCACTGTGTCCTTGCCGCTAAGAAGGCTGATGGCTTCCTGGCTGCATTAGGCAGAATATTGCCAGCGTGTGATGGGAGGTGATTCTTCCCCTATGCTCAGTGTTGGTGAGTCTGCACCTGAGTGCTTGGTCCAGTTCTGACTCTTCTGACACTCGAACGTACAAGAAAGGCTCCAAAAGGGCTACCATGGTGATGAAAGTCCTGGAGCATCCCTTGTAGGAGGTAAGGCTGAGAGAGCTGGGATGCCTAAGTGTGCAATGTCTATAGAGGCCTGAAGAGAGCACTCAGAGAGGTCAGAGACAGGCTCATTTGAGTGGTGCCCAGCGCCAGGGCAAGAGGCAGTAGGCACAGCCTGGAACACCGGTTCTGTCTGACCATCAGGAAGCACTTCCGTGCTGTGCAGATGTCAGAGCAGTGGCAAAGGTTGCCTGGAGAGGTTGTGGGGTGGATCTGTGAGGATCTCCAAAAGCAGTCTGGACGTGGTCCCAGCAACCCTGCCCTGAGTCTGCTGAGCACATGGATCCAGAGGTGTCTCCAACCTCAACCATTCTGTGATTTACTTATTTTTATTGAGTACTCAAAAATCCATATATTTGTTGGCAGAGTTGGTTTTCACAGCCGTGTTTAAAGCTTTGTGTCTCTGTGTGGTCAGCTCTTTAGAAACCAGTTGTACAATTTCAAATTCACTTATCCTCGAGCTACCAAAGATAAGCACCTGAAGCCCTTTTCTTTCTGGATTGCTGATATATCAGGAGGGGAGTCTGCAGGGAGAGGAAGGGAAGGAAGAAAAATACAACAGAGAAACAAAAAACCGTCCAAAGAAAAACACCTATGGAAGACATAGGTAAAGGAATCTGTCAAGTTACCTAGCTCCAATTTTCATGGAAAAGGAAATAAATACTGGGAATAATTTCAGTTTCTATTCTTAGCTTCCCTTTTTGCAAAAAGGGAATCCAAGCGTGCATTTGGTTTGCCTGTGCACTGGAAGCTCTGTTGCTGCTTTTTTGCTTCCAACATAACCTCTGTTCACGTTTCTGGTTGCCTTTCAGAACCTGCTCTGCATAAGTAAAACAGAGCCAGCACGTTGGATTCAGTCTCTAAACAAAGAGGCCTTAAGCTGGCCAGAAGCAGCAGTGGAGGCATTTCATGGTGAGTAGGCACAAAAGTACAGTTCTGTGCCCAGGTGTTAAGGGCACGTAACAACTTTTTAGAAGCTAACTGTGAATGAAGAGCTTTTCACTGCTTCTGAATTTTGCTGCGTGATTCAGGAACTTGTGTCTGATGGCAAACTCCTGCATGTTAGATTCCATGGTCATAGGGCACAGGTTGATTTGCCAGGTACTGTACTCTCATTTTAAAAACCCTCTCTAAAACCCACGTCTGACAGAAAGCTTTAGAAGTAATCTAATGTAAGTGTTACAGTGAAATAATTCTGTGCTCAAAACTGCTCCTGCTTAAACAGAGGCAGGAAATTCTTGTATCAGTACGATACTGCAGCATTTTCAGTCCAGCTGTCCATCATCTCAGCTTCGCTGAGTTCTTGAAGAGAGTTCAGAAATAGAGTGCACAAATCTTAGGTGCCTTTCAGGATACCTAGGGCAGTTGTGGTCCAGACGTGATCTCTAGTACCAACGAATGGAAATGTAGTTGAGTATTTCAGAAGTGAATGTCTCTTTATTAATACCAGTCAATATAATTTGTGGAACATTTAGCTTCATCATTTTTGTACTTATTTGATGTATAGAAGATGAATGCTTCTATTTAATTTCTCACAGTCTCTCAGACAGCTCTCAACCTGCTATTGTAAGTTATAATCCTTTGGGTTGTGGGCTTGAAGCAAAGCTGAGAAGCCATGCCCGGCAGGAGGTGTGGGTAGCTCCAGGCCACCTTGCTGTCTCCCCAAGAGATGAGGGCTGTGGGCTAGGCGGCGGGCAGGAGTGCTGGCCAAGCAAGCATCTCTGTGGAGGAAGGCAAAGGGCAGAGGAGGTCGAAGGGGAGCTACCGGGCATGGCCTTGCTCAGCAAGGGGAGGAAAAGCCTGAAGGGCACGAGAAGGGAATAGAGACGGGAGGCAGTAGGCGTGAAGCTGTGAGCAGAGCTGAGAGCCACTTGGCAGAGCAGCGAGCAGAGCAGGCAAGTGTTGAGATTGGGCATCAAGGTAGCAGCAAAAGCCAAGAGCATCAAGGAGGAGGAAGTGAGGAGAAGGTAAGTGAAGGGCAGGCATGGTAATGGTAGGCTAAGGCAGGGGGAAGGGGAGGGTAGGGGATGGGAGAAGAGGAAAAGGGGAGGTTTGAAGAAAAAGCTATGATTTAAAAAAAGAAAAAAAAAGGGGGGGGGAAATGAGAAAAAAGGGGAAAAAAAAAGAAAAAAAGAAAAATAACATATGAAAAAAGACAAAAAGGAAAACTGAATAAAGAAAAGAGACAAAAGGTAAAGAGGAAAAAAGAAAGTCAAGTAAAAAGTAAAGAAGAACACCTAAGAAAAGAATGGGTGGCAACAAATAGAGAGAGAGCAGTGCATGGCACTGCAAAGGAAAGCAAGGCAAGAGTAGCAGCAAAAGCCAAGAGAATCAAGAAGACAGTGAATAGCAGGAAAGTTAAGTTGGGGCTTGGAAGGGTATTGGGTGGGAGGAGTTGTTAAAAAAATTATGAAAAAAGCATGCAGTGAAGAAAGGAATGAGCTTGGCAGTTCATCTTGGTTGTGCCGAGACTTGTTTTGCAAGCAGGTTTTCCACTTTGGCTCTGTATGATACTTTGAGCGGGTATGGAGTGGAAGAAACCCTGCAGAGCCTGGTGAGAATCAAAGCAGGAGAGAGGAAAAGTGCCCTTTGCAGCAGGGACGCCGTGCTGGCTCTGCCCATCGCTTCCAGCGCCGCCGTGGTCCTTCTCTGTCCAAGCACGTGAGCCAAGCACGTGGCCTGGTGCGTGTCCCTCCCTCCTTCCTTGTTCTCCATCCCTCCCCTTATCCATCCTTTCACTTCTGCCCACCCCTCCTTCCACCTTCTCCATCCATCCTCTTCTCCGTCCATCCTTTCACCTCTGTTCTCCATCCCACTCTCCTCCCCCCCATCCTCCCACCTCCAACCCCTATATCCCCCCCCTCCATCCCTTCCATCTCCCCATCGCCCATCTCCCCCATTCCCTCCCCACCATCTCCTCCTCCTCTGGCTTTAGCACAAACTGGGAAAAACAAGGCTGTACCCCCAGAAGTTACTGCGATCTTAAATCCTAAATTAGTTAGGAGTGTGGCTATCAGGGATGCCTGGCAGAGCCAAAATGCAGCCCCAAAGGAAGTGAAGTTAAAGGCAGGAGCCAGCCCAGTCAGCGTAAAGCAGTGCCCTTTGAGGATATGAGACTGGAGAAGGATGGAAATCATAAATAACTTCTGGAGTTTGGATTACTAATTGAATGTGAATCCAAATACAGCACCCCAATCTTGATGATGAAAAACTGGATGGCAAGAGCTGTACTTTGGTATGTAAGACTTGAGGGCAAGTAATAGAACGGTTGAAGGTATGCTCCCAGCTGTGGCAAATCCATACATTTAATTAACCAACTTATGAATGAGTAGGTGGAGTTGACCTTCTGGATTTGAAAGGTGCCTTTTTTCAAATTGATTTTTGCCGGCTTTGACCAAATGAAACCTAAAATCATTTCTCTTTGAAGAGGAGAACCCCAATCCGGGGAGGAAAGACTCAGTTAACCTGGACAGTGTTAGCCAGGGCTGTGAGAACAGCCCAGTGAGCTGTGAGAGCTGGTCAACTCGTGAGCCTGAGACTTGGGCGCCTCCCTCCAGGGTGGAACCATACTGCATTTGTGGATGCCACAGCAACAGAAGAGGACTGTGTGCAATGGACTGTGAGTTTGCTGAATGGCTTGGTTTAAACCATTATCAAGTTTCTCACCAGAAAGCCTGAGTGATCAGAAGGAAGGAAGCCATTTGCTGAATGCCCAGAACACTTTTCTCCCACGCATATGTGGAGGTGCATGAAAAAGGTAGCTTTTATGTCAGAGCTGACTGATTGAGTATGTGTGGTGACTGAGGACTTGATTCTTCTTTTTCTTTGCTCGGGGGTTGGGTAACTGGGCGGGCCTTCCAAAGACAAGGATTTGGACTCTTGTTGTTCAGACTGTTTTAGCTCCTGTGGTTCTGAAATGGTAGAAAGCACAACAAACATGCTAGCAGGACAGAAAAGCAGGAAACTGAATACAGAATCTGTTTCCTGTGTTTATGATTCAGTTTTGCTATCTCGTTTAGCATTTTCAAATGTAACTGCATATCTAGAGCTCATGAGAATTCTAGGAAAGTAAAAATGCATTAGTTACTAAATTGGAAAGCATTCTAAGCAGAAATCTGTTTTCACCATTCCTCCCTGTTCCACTGCAGTTATTAGCAATGTTCTGTACATTCTGAAATGTTCTGCTGGAGAACAAATGCCTATTCAGCAATGCTGAAACCAGGCTGTAAATTGGCTGACAAAATCCATGAGCATTCCGTGGTTTCCAGGATTACAGCAGCACTTTGTCAGTGTACTGCTATTCCAATGAACCGATGGGCTGATCCCTAGAGGTGCTGACATGGTGATCAGTGAAATGTAGAAGGAGCATTTTCTGGCTGTGCGCAAAGATAGGATCTATTGCCCTTAAATAGAATCCTAATCAATGTCCTTCTGCAGCATTTAGGTTTATAATGTGTTTTCCAAATGCATTTTTGTTGAAAATCTCTAATGTGCTGTGAAGTACCTCACCTTCATTATAACTTGTATTTCTGAGTCAAAAGAATTGCACGCACAGAAAAATGCAATACAGAACTCAGTAAGAGGCAGTGGCAAATCTACTCTCAAAAGCCACATTCTGGGCTCTCCTGTTGCCTTCAACAATGAACTCAACAACAGGCAGTTTAGAAACTCCCTTTACACTCTGTTTTATGACTTCATTCATCGTGGATCAAAGCAGCTATATCTAAGCAGAAATGCAACTTTCATTTCAGACTTTGCAAAAAATTGTTTAAATCAAGCTTCAGTTCTGAAATAAAATTGCACAGGAATCAAGGAAACTAACTATAGTGAAGTTTTCCAGCTGGGTCAGATTAAAACAGTAGACTGAAGGTCTTGGTGCCAGCGTCACAATGGGCAGCGGCCAGCACCGGCCACGCTGTCATCGTGTCGCCGTGGCGACGTTTGTGACACGGGCACCCGGGAGGGGTGTAAAGGCAGAGCACGCTGGTGGGTCCTGCATCCTGAAGGAGCATCTGGCAGAGAGCAGACGCATCTGAAGGATGAGCTCCGGCATGGCTGGCGCCAACAAGGAGCAAGCCGCCGGCACGAGGCGGAACGGGATGAGCGAGGTCGGCCCCGCAGCGAGGCGTGCCTCCAGACCGACACGCACCGACACCGAAGGTACACGGGTCCACAGCCAGCACAGGAGCGGTGCTGCAGCCAACCTTGGCACGAGATGACACTTTCCATCTGCCACCTCGCTCTCACCTGGCAGCGGTAGCGGTGCCGGGAAGCGGCAGATGCAGAGTGTGACCTGCTTTTCCTTTGCCCTCCAGAGCGAGTTGCCGTCTGGGATGCGGTGGCCGCCTACGTACGGGAGCAGCTGCTGCTGCGGAAGGTGTGTTGGCTGTCGGGTTCCTCCTCTCCCCATCCAGCTCAGCCTGGACTTCCTCTGAGTCTTCCCCTCCACAGAAAGCAGGAAACTGCCCCCACATTTCTCTCCTGGGCATCCCACGGGCTTCCTGCAACTCCTGCACGATCACTTGTGCTGGGCACTGTCTATCTCAGGGCTGATGCCGGTCTCTGGAAGCCTCTGGATCCCATGAGGCTGCTTCTGCCCTGCCTGCTGTGCTGCATTTGGGAGGGCGAGGGGAAGGAGAGGACTGTGCAGCCCCTTCCCAAAGCCATTCCCGATGCCCTGGCTTGTGCCTCTGAACAGCGGCAGAGGGCACCTGAGCTCTGTCCCTACCTTGGACCCCTCTGGCTCTTCCTCCAGCCGTCCCATAACCCTTCCGCCCTTCCTTTCTCTTCCACTTGCAGGGGGTCTGGATTCCCACCTTCGGCTCCTTTGACACCATCTCCAAAGACATCCGCACTGAGGATGGGACCCTGACTCTGCGGTGGCCCGTGTTTCACCTGGCTACAAACCTCATAGCCACGCACCACCTCAAGGCCCGCAGGGAGTCCCTGCCAGGTAGGAGGGGGGATCAACTTTTGCTGCTTTCATGGACAGGGCAAACGGCCAGCGACTCCATTCTCAAAAGCAAACCTCCTCCTCTGAGGAGCCTGTCCAATCATGAGGCCGTTCTGGCTGATGTCCACCAGAAGCACTTCTAGGCAAGCACCTGTAGAAAACCACCCGTATCATCAACTCTGTCCCTTGCATTTTTCAGTCCATAGGAAGGTGGAGCCCCTGGAATACAGCAAGGCAGCCGCAGCTGCCTCTCTGAGCTGCGAGACACTCAGGACTTGCATCCAGAGCACCGTGTCCCTGCTCTCCGGCTGCCTGCAGAATGGGGAGAACGTTGCTGTTGTCCTAAAGGACATCGGCGTCCTCCACATCGATGGACTGACGTTCCAAATGAAATTCTTCTTTGACTTCCTCGAGAAGCTATCAGGGAAAGATACATTCAGAAGAGCTGTTTTCAAGGTGAGCTGTGTGGTTTCTCCGTGGCCCAGGCACTGCCGTGACCCTTGCTGTGCCCGCACACGGCCCACCAGGACCTGGCCAGCTGCTCGGGCCGTGCAAGTGCTGTGCTGCTGTCAGCTCTCCCCGCCTTGGGCTCCTCGTGTCCCCAATGCCTCAGCCTTCACGAGGACGTCCCACATCCTGCCCGTTTCTCCCCTGCAGGCCCCCTGGCTGCTGGACACGGTGGTGTCTCGGGTGGCACCGGTGGCCTCCATGGCGCTCTCTGGCTGCGCTGTCGTCTTTCCCATGTGAGTATGTTGGTGGCTGTAGCTGCTGCTTGATGCACCTGCTCAGCTCTCGTTCTGGAGCGCTTGTTCCTTGTGTCCATGAGTGTCCTGCCCATGAGCATATGTCACAGAATCATAGAATGGAAGGAACCCTGACAGGGCACCTAGTCCCACTCCCCTGCAGGGAACAGGGACACCTACAGCCAGATGAGGTAACTCTGAGCCTGGTCCAGCCCGACCTTGAATGCCCGTCCGGGCACCCACCACCTCTCTGGGCAAGATGTTCCGGTGCCTGCCACCCTTCTGTCAAAAGCTTATATCCAATCTAAATCTTCCCTCCTGCTGTTTGAAACTCTTTCCCCTTCACCTATCTCGACTGACCCTGCTAAAGACTTTAGAAAGTCGTGTGCTTCATGCAGCATGACAATGTGCCTGGGAGCAGGCAATCAGAGAGAGCAACAAGGATTGCTGGAGCGCTGCGTCACACCGGTCGCTGTCTTCTCCTCTCGTACAGGTTTCAAATGGAGTTTGTACCCAAACCACCGCCCACAATAAGACGCAGGTCCTCAGGAAGCATCCCTGGTCAGGAGAAACCAAATGGCAAGAAAGGTAAAGCAGCTGCCAGCTCCTTTCCGCGGCACGGGCAACCAGCTTGAGATGGGAAATCCCTTGCTGACCATCAGCCAAGGGCTCTGACTTGTGTCAAAGCTTCACGCCAGCTCAGCACGGCCTCTTCCCAAACTAAGGAATTGTTGGCCTCTCACAAACTAAGGTGCTGGGTGTGACGTGCCCTCATCCCTGGCTATGGCAGGAGGATGTGTGGATCTTAGGCCCCGCCCTTCCCTAGCAGAAGGATATGGTCCCCAAAAGCCACCCTGCCACCTCATCGTCACCACCCAGCTCCTCTTTCCCAAAGCCAACGTCACTAATGCAGTCCCAAAACAGAGCTGAATTGCAGAGAGGAGGAGTGGGGCCAGGGATGGTGTCAGGAAGGGTCCGAGGGCGGTGCAGATGTCAGCAGTGGGGGGAGCAGAGCGTCCCTCTCAGATGTTCTGGGAACAGGCCTGAGAGCCCCTTGTGAGTGAGCCAAAGGGTTTACGGTGAATCTCCTCTGCCTTCTCCATTCCAGTGTCATTTGCTGACCGTCCAACCTTCATCAAACGCTTGAGCTCAGACAGCATGGATGGAGGACAGCTCAGAAGGATAAGGAGCTCACTGCTGAAGGAGAGCTCCAAGGCCAGGTGAGGCTGGAGGCTCTGGGCTGGGATGTGCATGGGGGTGACACAGCGAGAGCCCGTTCCCTAGCCCCAAAGGGTCACTGTTGGTGGCCGCCCAACAGTGCTGAACGCAGCAGCACCCACCGTGCTGGGATGGGGACGCCAGGAGCCCCCCGGCTCACAGGGCTGGCCCCTCTCCGCATCCCAGGAGAGCCACGGGGCAGCCGGCGAGCAGTCTGTGGGGAGGGCTGCGTTGCAGCCAAGGCTCCTGGCTCAGGCTTGCAGCATGCGGCCCCAAAGCCATCAGCCACTCACGCGGACCCCTCCCGCTCTGTCCTTTCAGTCCGCTGCCACCCATCCGGAGGGCGTCTGAAGCCCAAGAGCAGCCGGTGACCTGCGAGCTGCAGGGGGAGGCAGTACCATCAAGCAAACAAGACCAGCGCCGAACACTGGGAACCAAACACGTGAGCTTCCTTGATGAAGTGCAGGAAGCAGGAAAAGCCCATCGTGAGGATGCGGTGCAAAAATTGCAGACAGCCAAGGCCGCACCCCCTCAGATCACCTTGAGGCCAGCAACACCTTTCAGAAGAAGATCTTCCTCAAGGGCTGAGTCTACAGAGCCTCAAGGCCGACCATCCAGGCTCCCACTGGCTTGTGACTCGGTGAAACTTCTCAGGCAGAGGGCAAAGAAGATCAGGCCAGTGCAGGATGCACTGGGGCAGATGGCAGCATCACCACTTCGTGGGGAGTCCAGGCTGCCTGAGGAGTCTTCCATCACCCGACCTGGACTGCTGCCACCCATAAAAGAAGAAACGGGGTCTCCCGAGTGCCAGCCTCCAAAGACCAAACCCCCACTCCGCAGGAAGGCCACACCCTACCCACGCTGATGCGGGCATGGGGTGCCCACGACACACACAGCTCCACTGGAGGCTGCAAAACAGATGCGTGAATCCCATCTGCATCACATCTAATACTAACCAGGCTGCCCAGGACCCATCCGACCTGGCCTTGAACACCTCCAGGGACGGGGCATCCACAACCTCTCCGGGCAGCCTGTTCCAGTATCCCACCACTCTCTCTGGAAAGAACAATCCAATCTGGCATCCAATCTTCAACTCAAAACCACTTCCCCTTGGCCTGCCATTAGCTACACCATCAAAGAGTTGACTCCCCTCCTGTTTGTAGGTTCCCTTTATGTACTGGAAGGCTGCAAGGAGGTCACCCCGCTGCCTTCCCTTCTCCAGGCCAACAAGGAGATCTAGAGTGAAATGTAGAGGGGCAAAACCATCAATAAAGCCTTATCAGGGGCCTACCCTTTAAAAACCTCCAGAACGCCTGTGACAGTGTCATTGCGCCTTTTGACGCCAGCTCTTGTGCTGGTGGAGGGAGAAAGAATTGCGAGAGGGCATCAGAGCGTCTCACGGTGCTTTGATGCCCAGGGAAATCCAGCACAGTCTCTTCTGTCTTATCTGGATCACAACTTACGGGCTTTTGGCCTGGCAGGGCCCCTTTGGCCGGCTTGGAGAGGTCTGCAAATGCAGAGCTCCATGGGCCAGCCGGCCGGCCACCTCTCGCCTGGCAGTGCTCCCCTGAACGGCCAGCCGGCTTTCGGCCTGGCCCAACTGGCCGGCCAGGAGGCTTCAGGCCTCGGAAGGCTTCCCCAGCCAGTCAGCCAGCTTCACCAGAGATTCCGGATCTCCCTCAAGGCCTGAGTGCATTTATGCAATTCATTTCAGCTAGGAACTCTAAGCTGCACGTACAGAGATCCACTGGCTGTGTTTGACAGCGAGTCAATAAGAAAATAACCATCACAGAGGGACAGTTTAAGGCACTGAAATCAAGTTGTTTCTGAGATGTGACTTGTCTGCCTCTTTACCTGATAATAACAATATGAAAATAAAACAAAAAATAATACAGTATTATTTGTTTCTCTGTATTTTAAGGGTGATTCAAAGCTTTTGCTCTACTAAAAGTAATCTTACTCAAGATAAGGCTCTGGGCAGGAAACTGGAAATAAGACGGTGGACCAGGTGACAGAACAGGCAGTTGGCAAAGGCTTTAATTCCAGATGGCAAACTTAACATCTCTGAACCTGAGGCAGAACCTGTAAAATATTCCAGAGAGGACAGGAATCTAATTAATGATTTAGGAGGGAAGAGAGCAAGCTGACAGAGGGGTGCGCGCCCAGATGGACACACTGTTATGCCCTTCAGTATCTTATGGGAGTGGGTTCCAAGGAAGATGATAAAACGTACTCGGGGAACAGACACTACAAAGGACAATCCTAGTACCAGGAACAGGGCACAAGTGGGGCTATTGGGAAAGGGAGCCTTCTGGGGCAACAATGGCAAATTGATTTCTCGGAACTCCCAAGAAAAGGGGGGTATTGCTGTGTGTTGGTACTGGTAGCTTCTTAGGGTGGCTGCAGGCATTCCCTTGTAGAACTAATAAGGCACAGGAGGTAGCTGAAGTGTTGTTGCAGGAGGTTATTCCAGGATGCCAGGGAACTACTTGTGCTGTCAAGGAAAGTGCAGGGCTGAAAGTTAAACTCATAAAGAAAAGATGAGTCGGTTACTAATTTGCTTTATCTCAATGTACACGGGAGGTGTTTTAGCCTGGGAAGAGACCTCCTTTTACAGTGTAACTCCTCTTACAGGTTCCAGGTTCTTTAGCAGCCAAGGGAGTGGCTCCAAACAATGGGATGTGGGTCCTGTACCCCCGGGGCCACCCCCACTGGTCCCCATGGAGGGAGTGGGGCCTGGGGGCACGCTGCTCGTTGAGGCAGAAATCATATTTTCCTGTTGATCCCTCCATCCACCTGTATTTGCATCCATCCTTTCATCCAACAATCGTTCCATCCACCCAGTGATCCTTCAATCTGTTTTTCCCTCCCTCCCTCCAACAGTTCTCTCCTCCATTGGTCCCTCTGTCCATCTGTTCCTCTGTCCCAGCAGCCTCCCCCTGTTACCCACCAGAACCTCCTCTGGGGCTTTGGGGGATCTCCCCAGAATGGTGCCTTCAGGCATTTTCTTGCTCTCCTGCAAGTGCTCATTTTCTGGTCCCTCTCCCTTGCATCACCCCATCCCTTTGCTCAGCAGCCCTCCCCATTCTTAGTTGAAAGCCTCCCTTGTGAAGCTGCCATCCTACTGACAAAAATATCCTCGCCTCCCTTAGGGAGGTGGGTCCCATCCCTTCCAAGCAGACACCAATCCGCAAATAGGTGCTGCAGACACAGAACCCAAGGCCCTGCCACCAGCACCAGTCCTGCAGCCAAGGACTGGCACGCACCACCTCCTTTCACCCCTGTCCCACAGCACCCCTGGGCCCCCACACCCTGGACTCCCAGCCCGAGAGCTCTGCAGTCCCTTTGGATGCCGTGTTACCCGTGCCCACCTTTCTTCCTGCTGGCCTTGCACGGTGAACCACACGAGGTGGAAGGTTGGATGGACCGCATCCATCGCTTGGAGGCACCTCAGCCTCCTCTCCAGCACTGAGGGCGCTGGAGCTGCGCTGGAGCTGCCGGCCCTTCTGTGGGGCAGGAGCGTCCTCTGCTGCCAGGATTCTCCAGCTTCAGTCCGTCACCAGCTGTGAGGCTGTGCCGTGGGGCTGCAGTGCGGGGCCTGCAGCTCAGAAAAGCCCCTGAGCACTGCGGAGACAAGCAGGCGCTCTGTGATGCCTTCACAGTGTTATTCACTGTGGGAGAGACATGTTGTTTCTGCACTGGATATTGAGATGGACAGTTGAGTTAAAGAAGTGGCACATAACGCGTTTGTATTCTGTAGCTTGTCTTTAGGAGTAGCTGGTGTGAAAAGTAGAAATATCATGTACATATTAGTAACATCTTTTAGAAACATAATTACTGAGCTATGCCACAAATTCTTCCTTACAAAGTTGCAATAGATCTTAAATCTTTTAAACAATGTAGGTATAGTATTCTGAACTGGAAAACATATTGTAAGACTGGTAAGCCAGCAAACGTGAAATACATTTAACAAGCTTTCCAGGAGCCAGGGCCTTTACACAAAGCAGAACTGTCCCACTCTGTGGCAATGTCAGGATGCCACAGGCAGACTCCAGGATACTCCCCTCTATCCTCCCTCCAAGCTCATCTCTATGCAAGGACAGACGGGTGACCAGAACAATGACCCAGTTGAAAGGGCACAAATGCCAGGGGGGTAATTAAACAATTAAGAGGTTAGGTTTATGTTTATGTTGTAAAGCAGGCATCCGAAAGTGATGACCGGATGTTTGTTAAGAAAGCCATGGTTAGAAGGCAATTAACCAATCAAGATATTTGTGTTTGGATGGCAAGGATTTGTGTTTGCTTGGTATTTGTGTGATTAGTGAAGCGTCCCAAAAGAGTGTGAACCTGCAGTACTCAGCCAGTGAGGAACCAGGGCAGAAAGAGATCAGCGTTGGGCAATAGGGGATAAAAGGTGGAGCACTGTTTTCTGTGAGCTCCTGCTTGCAGGAGGCCCAATATGGCAACTGCAACTAAAATCTGCTTTATCAGAGATACCGTCCTGGAAAATTATTTGGATATTTCCAACATCACCAACAGTTACAAACACCTGCAAAAGCAAACAAGAACCACGTCCTGTAGCGATAAGAACGCACAGCTTAGCAGACAGGAGCGTAGGGCTTGGGAGGAAGTTGTATCTCAGAGGTTGGTAGAGAATTTCACATCATGAAGGCAGCACCAGCAGAGTTTCTAACGGCAGTGCTATCCAGGAGTCCCAGCAGGAGGTGCTGGCACATTTGGTACGTGACCCCAGCACAAGGCAGCTCAGCATGAGGCATCAGGCAGAGCTGATGAGATGTGCATTATGGACAAGTCATTCTTTCATAGGTACCATTCCATGACAGCAATTAACTGAGAGCAAAGGCTTGACACACACACCTGATGGTTTACACTCCCCCCAGTCAGGGCAAACAGACCAAGACTATGAGGCTGACCTGCAACCAGGCACAGTGCAGCTCAAGTTCCTTCTGCAGTCACTGGGGCAGCTTCCCCACCTCCAGCCCTACAGGCAACGTACACACAAAGCGCAGCACGGCTGGTCGTGCAAGGACGTGGAGATCACTTCATGATCTCTGCCTTCCATGCTGGAGCAACAGCCAGTTGTACTTAGGTTTCTGAAGCCCCTTTCAGTCTCAGGAGGGAATAACACAGCCCAAATGCAATGGATGCAATGGGGCTCTCTCTAGGACACCTGCTGCCTCAGAAGAGTTCCCATCTCCTGAACAGCTATGGAGCTCCTACAAAAGCATCTCACACAAACAAGGAAGGAAAGAAAAACCCAGGACACTGTGCAGGGGTCCTACCTCTCAGCAGGTGATCCCTGTTCCGTGTACAGAGGATGGACATAAACTGCACCTCATCTGTTCCCCATTTCTTCTCCCCCACTTCGTATAGGCACTTACAGACATGGATGACAAAGTAAGGCTCATGGAGAAGACTGGGTGTACAGGAGATCTTTAATTCCTTGGAGCTAGAGCACTGCTGGCCCGTACTTGTCTACATCATGGATATTTTCCAACAAGCACCAACCAGGCACGGCAACCCACAACCAAAATGTCATTGCCCCTGCCAAGTAACCAGCCTGTCTAGAGACCTCTCATTAGAGACTTGCAAACAAGACTAGAACCATTATGCCCATTTCACAGGTTGGCTTCTCTTCACCACGCATCACATGCACAAGAATAGATTGGGAAGCACATTACTTCATGTTACTTACACACCTGAGCATCCTGCTGAGCAAAGGCATCACTCCCTCATCTCTGTTTGCCTGCAAAGACACAAGGATAGAAGACTCAGTTCACCAGAGCATCTACTGGAAACAACTCCTGAGAACTCCCCATTCAGGAACAGCTGCTGGAGATGGATAATGGAGTGCACCAAAGGGAACACTAGCTTACAAACACAGTGAAACACAGCTCAGGTGTGCTTCGGGCTTCCTTCTGAAACAAGCAGCAACCCACTTTACTGGGATGTTTAAAAAAGGGCCCACAGCACTCATGCACACCCAGAGTCAGAGTCTCCTCCCTGCAGAAGCTGGGTTTGAGGAGCAGGCCATGGGACACACAGGGAGAGAAAAAGCCAGCCTGGAGCTCCTCACCACTGAGTGCAGAGCTGTGCCCACAGCTCTGAAGATTCACCCCCTTCTCCCCTCAGCGTGGCTCACTGCTGCGAGGGACACGAGGACCCTTCGAAACATGGAAGATGTGTCAGATACGATGTCATCCTCAAGGGAGCAGCCAGATTCTAGCAAGAACACACACACAGCACCCATTAGGAGCAGGGCCACCACCTGGGTGCTGCCCACAGCATTTACCAGCCATAACCTGCTAAGTACAGAACTGGGCCCAGGGCTCTCAGCATCACTGCAGCACTCCAGCCATCAGCATTAGTGATGCAGTCTCCAATTAAGAAGCACAGACAGTAAGAAACGGGCAAGAGAGCCACACGTCCCGCTGACAGACAGAATGCTCCTCCCCGTTCTATTTACACCAGCTCAGTTGCTGGTGAAATTCTAGTCTAGCTTCTCTCTGGACAAACAGCAACACCCAGGTCGGCCAGTGTGTCACACCTAAAAGCTCCCCAGACTCCTTCCTCTTCACGTCTGCCTGCACACACACAAACTGACTGTCAGACAGCAGGACAAGGCCTGGCCTTTTGCTCTACTTACGAAGCTTGTGGTTCTCATCCATGTGACGAATCTCTTCATCGGTGTGAGAAGCCACAATTTCAATCAGGCAACTTTCATCTGTTCCTGCTCCCTAGGGAATCACCAAGGCAAGATTTAAGATACCAGCAACTGCTCGTGACGTGCAACCAGGTTTCTTTAATAATAATTTAGGTTAATGATAAATAAGAAGACATACATAACAAAGCAGTAAGTCCTTGGCCAGAACTTAAGCAATACGAAAGGAAGGCTTCCAAACCTTCACAGCCCTCCTTAGTGTGTGCACGTCATACATGGTGGTGGCAGTCATCATCCCAGTGATCACTGTCTCAAAACTCCCACTCAGCTTCAAGTCACTTCAAGTCATCAATCAAATCCTAGAAGGCCAAGAGAGGAGAAAGGAGTTGGCAGAAGGTACGGCCTTCGAGGACAGAAGGAACTGAGCTGTTCACCACTCCTCTTCAGGCTCCAACCCTCCTTGCATCAACAACTGCTCTGAACTGAACAAGAACAAAACAACCTTGGTCAGGTAAAGTCTCTGCTGACCTTTCTCTTAGGGAGATTGGGTCGTTGTTCGCTTTTCACCCAAGTGACACAACCACGTTCACACATCTCTGCAGACCACCTACCCTGCCACTGGTGCTCTTAGAGGTGACCAGAACTCACTGACGTTGGGAAACATTTAGTTTGGTCAAGACGTCGATGATGGCATCTTCATCCGTGCCTGCAAGAAAGAAATGGAAGCTAGTCAGGCTGCTTGCACAAGAATCACAAGTGCCCTCTGCTCTTGTGCCACCTCCAGTCCCCTACACAGCCAGCTCTCCACAGCCCCAGGACTACAGCTATGCACACAAAGCTGCCAGGACCCACACCTCCAGGGCAGCTGCATTTCGGGACATGAAGGGCAGTTCTGTTTCCACTTTCCAAACATCTTTAGGGCAGTTGTGCAGCAGAGCAATGCAAGCAGCTACGCTTCCCTCTAACAAACCACCAGAGCAGCCATTCCCAGTGCTGGGGAAAAAATAAAAGCTGACCCGAGGAGGGAGGGAGATCGACTTACCAAAGCCCTTCATGGCCTTCCTGAGAGCCTGTGCTTCTTGCTCAGCACTGAAACCTGAGACCCCCTTGACTGTTGCCTAAGGCCACAAGAAAAGGATTTAGCAAAGGAAGGCTTGCCCCGATGCACACATAGAGTTGAAATGAAAAAAAACAAACATAAAAGATGAACACAGAGATGATAAAACTCCTCCCACACAAGTGATATGTATCAGGCTTCTGTCTCACGCAGCAGCCTATTCTAGTGGGACTTTCCAAGCACATCAGAAAGAAGCCACAGGGACACAACTACATGGAGAACATTTCTCCACATTGCTGCCCATGGAGTTATCTGGTTTCCAGTGAAACAAAAGCTGGACCACCTGCCATCTGTGTTCAGGCCCACCAGGCCCTCTTCCTACCAGTTCTCCATGTCAGTCATAAAGCAGCGTGCTCCCATCATAGCCCTAGTCCTGACTTGTAGCAGGTAAGGACCGTTATTCTGCACCATTACTTTTGCTCTGCTCGACGCTGGTGAGGCTGCACCTGGAGAACAGCGTCCAGGTCTGGGCTCCCAGTACAAGAGACAGCTGGACATACTGGAAAGAGTCCAGCGGAGGGCTACCAAGATGGTGAAGGGACTGGAGCACCTCTTCTACCACAAGAGGCTGAGAGCGAGGGGCTGCTCAGCCTGGAGAAGGGCAGCTCAGGGGATCCCACCCACGGCCACCAATCCCTGCAGGGAGGGGCACAGAGGACGGAGCCAGGCTGCATCCAGCGGAGCCCAGCGCCAGGACCAGAGGTTGCCACCACACAAAACAGCGCTCAGCTCCACGGAGCCGGGGCTTTGGAAAACAGGCACGGGAACAACCACTGCACGGGCGGAACCCTGTGGGCTGAACCAGGAGGGAGCAGCGCGCCCAGAGAGTTGATCTGCAAAAATCCTTTTTCCAGAGAAGCCGCGCCGAGTTCCCGCAACACGACGACCGCAGGCATCGCCGCGGGCAGCCGGGCCGGGGCCGTCCGGGGCGCGCGCGCTGATGACGCAATGACGGCGCGACCGCGGGAGGAAAGGACCCCGCGCCCTGCACCCGCCCCGCTCGGCACACCGACCAATGGCAGAGCGGAGGAGGCGGGGCCGAGCGCGGGCTCTCCGCCAATGGCGGCCGCGGCCGCGGGCACCGCCGCCGCCCCCGTCCGTCCCCCGTCGGAACGCAGCCGATCTCGGAGGGGGAACCGCGCCGTCCTCCGTCGTGGCGGCGAGGCGCTGCCGGGCTGCGAGAAGCGGCGGCTGACCGCGAGCGGCGGGACCCGCCCGGTGCCCGGGAGCGGCTCCCGGCTGAGCCGGGCGGCCCCGAAAGAGAGGGAGCGATCCCACGGATCGACTCGCGTTCGAGCCCGGCACGGAGTCCGGCGGGCGCCTTCGCTTCTCGCTCGGCTCCGATCGTCGGCGGCGCCGTGCTGAGCTGCTGCCCCGCAGCTGCCGTCTCCAAGCGCCGCTTTCCGTCTGTCCGTCTGTCCCCGCGCGGAGCTCCCGGAGCTGCGCGAAGCCGACGTGGAGCCGCTTCGTGTTGGCCCCGAGGAGGGAAGCTGTGAGGGGGGAACGATCGTTCGGACGGGAGCCGGCTGGGAATGCGGTCATTTCTCTGTGGGTTGCTCTGCGTGTTCAACGATTAAACGTTCAGCGTTCGTTTTGCTACGTCTCTGCCCGCGGTCGTTTCTGCAGCTCCACGAACCCACCGCGTCCAGTGCCCACCGCTGGGGAAGGACGGGGCGGCGCAAACGGCCGCGTCGTAGGGCTGCGACCACCAGCCCCGTTCCTCCCCCCGCGTCCCCTGCCCTCCTCAGCACCGCGTGGGAAATGTTGGGGTGGGATTCTGGGAGAGCTGGGGCGGCTCAGCCTGCAGAAGAGGCTCGGGCAGATCCCGGGCACGGCCATCGGTCCCTGCAGGGAGGTGCGGAGAGCAGGGAGCCAGGCTGCGCCCGGCGCTGCCCAGCAGCAGGACCGGAGTCTCGCGCTGCAGCACAGCAGGTTCCCGTGCAATGCTGCCACCGCCGCGCTGCTGCTCCCTGCTTGCACTAGGCATGCTGCAGAGCACGTGCAGACGGTGCACGCCACAATCCCCCAGTTTCCCTGTTCCACCCTTTCTCCAGCTCCAGACCCCGTTTCCACCTCACAGAAGCCCCGCTCACACCTTTCCCCCCGTGGATTCCCCACAACCCTGCTATCCACCCCCGGATTTTCTTTCCATCTCTAGAAGCTTCACTAACCCCTTTCTCCCTCCCACGACCTCCCCTATCCACCCCTGGAGTCATGCAGAAGAATCTGGAGATGTGCTAGAGGGGTTTGGGGCGTGCGGGGGGGGGCCCAGGTAGGTCCAGGGAGTCCTTGGATTCATTCAGAAGGGTCTGCAGATGTCCAGGTAGGGTCTTGAGGGTGCCCAGGGGGTCTCCAGGATAGTCCCAGGGATCCCTTGAAGGACCTGGAAGCTCCGAGGATGGGCCCAGGAGTTCCCAGGAGCCACTGGGATGATCTGGAGATGTCCCACCAGTAGAGTCTGGTAGGGTCCAGAGAATCGTCATGTGAGGCTGAGTGGTCCTGGAGTCATCCAGAAGGGTCTGGGGATGTCCCAGAGAGAACTTGGAGGGTCCAGGGGATCCTCACGTTGATCCAGGGAGTCCTTGGATTCATCCAGAAGGGTCTGCAGAGGTCCCGGAATGAGCCTGTGGGGTCCACGGAGTCCTCAAGTGGGTTCAGAGGGTCCTGTAGTCTTCTGCAAGGATCTGTAGTCTTCTGAAAGGCTCTGGAGATGTCCCAGAGATGTCTTGAGGTGTCTGGGGCTCCTGGACTCATCCAGAAGGGTCTGGAGATGTCCCAGAGGGGTGTCGGGGTGACCAGAGTGTCCCTAGTGGTTCCTGCTGTGCTCCAGTGTTCTCAAATGGGGATTTTCAGGACAACCTCACATAGTGACATGTTCTCAGTCTGCTCTGTCCCTGTGAGATCGCCCCCAAAAATGTCTGTTTCCATTAAAATAAATACAGCATCACAGAATTGCCAGGGTTGGAAGGGACCTCAAGGATCATGAATCTCCAACCCCCCTGCCACACGCAGGGCCACCAACCATTCCACCTAATGCTGGACCAGACTGCCCAGGGCCCCATCCAATCTGGCCTTGAACACCTCCAGGGACGGGGCATCCACAACCTCCCTGGGCAGCCTGTTCCAGTACCTCACCACTCTCTCCATAAAGAATTTTCCCCTGACGTCCAACCTAAATCTCCCTTCCCTCAGCTTAAAACCATTTCCCCTTGTCCTGCTGTCACTCACCCTTTCAAAGAGTTGATTCCCCTCCTGTTTGTAGGCTCCCTTTAGGTACTGAAAGGCTGCAATGAGGTCACCCCGCAGCCTTCTTTTCTCCAGGCTGAACAAGCCCAGCTCTTTCAGCCTGTCCTCATAGGGAAGGTGCTCCAGTCCCCTGATCATCTTCGTGGCCCTCCTCTGGACCCTCTCCAACAGCTCCCTGTCTTTCTTGTACTGGGGGCTCCAGACCTGGACGCAGTATTCCAGATGGGGCCTCACAAGAGCAGAGTAGAGGGGAACAATCACCTCTCTGTCCCTGCTGGCCACCCCTCTTTTGATGGAGCCCAGGATCCCATTTGCCTTCCGAGCCGCAAGGGCACGCTGCTGTCTCATGTTAAGTTTTTCGTCTACAATACGTCAATTTTGTTCTATTTTGTTGCATTCTGTTGTATTTTGATGTGGAACAGCGTCACGGCTGTTCCACATCGAGGTCACCCTGTGTCACGGTGTCACCTGAAGACAGTGACACTCAGTGCCATCCAGTGAAGGTGACACCACCAACCCCATGTCACAGCCCACGTGTCCCCCGACTGTCCCCAGCCCCCCTCCCTGAACCCCTCCTCGCCACCTCTTCAATGAGGATGTCACCGCGCTGCAGTTGTGCCACCATGGCAGGGGAGACAGCTGGGGACAGTCTTGGACAGCCAGGGTGACAGCGTCACCTGGCTCCAGGAGCTGCAGGATGCTGATGGGGCTCTCGAGGTACGTTGGTACGGCCCCGGGTTCCACGGTCACAGTGACAGTGAGAACTTTGGGGACAGGCGGTTGTCCCAGTGTCACCCGGTGGCCTTGGGCCTTGTTTCCGTGGTGCCTAGTACGGGGGATTGGCAAGAAACATCCATTCCTGAAAGGAAGTGGGGAAAAAATACAACAAAATTGACATAGCTTATATTTTAATGGAAACAGACATTATTGGGAGCGATCTCATGGGGACAAAGCAGCCCGAGAACGTGTCACTACATGAGGCTGTCCTAAAATTCCCCATTTGAGAACTCTGGAGCACACCAGGAACCACTAGGGGACACTCTGGTCACCCCGACACCCCTCTGGGACATGGCCAGACCCTTCTTGATGAATCCAAACACTCCCTGGACCCGCCTGGGGACACCCTGCATGCCCCAAACCCCTCTAGGACATCTCCAGATTCTTCTGCATGACTCCAGGGCTGGATAGGGGAGGTTGCGTGGGGGGGAAAGGGGTTAGTGAGGCTTCTAGAGGTTGAAAGATGGTCTGGAGTTGGAGAAAGGGTGGAACAGGGAAACTGGGGGATTGTAGTGAGCCAGGAGCCCTGTTATGCGGAAAGGGGGCCTGGGGGTGGAGAGAGGGGATTTTGAGGGGGAAAAGGGGAGAAAGAGGCTTCTGTGAGTGGAAAGGGGATCTGGGGGTGGAGGGGTACATTGTGGTGGGGAATATTTTGGAGGGGAACTTGAGGGGTTGAAAGGGGAAAAGGGGGCTTTTGTAGGGCAGAAAGGGGGGTCTGGGAGTGGACGGGGGATTGTGAGGGGGAAAAAAAAGGGGAGTGGGGTCTCTACTGGGAGGAAAGGGGGTATAGGAATGGAGAGGGGGTGGCAGGGGAAATCTGGGGGTTGTGGGAGGTTTCTACGGGTTGGAAGGGGAGTCTGGGGTAGACCTCAGGGGAGTACTGGGGGGAGAAGAGGGGAGAGGACTGCCTATGGGTTGAAAAAAAGTTGGAGGGGAACTTAGTAGGCTGTGGAAGGGAAAGGGGTGAACAGAGCCTCTACAAGGCAGAAAGTGCATCTGAGGCCGGAGGGAGGGGTGGAAGGAGAGAGCCAGGGGTTGCGGGGGGCTTCTATTGGGCAGAAAAGGAGTCCGGCTGGGGGGAATGGAGGTCCAAGTGGGGGAAACAGACTCCAGGGGTCAGGGAAGAGTACACGGGGGGGGTACAGGGGGCTCTAAGGTCAGAAAAAGGGGCCAGGAGGTGGGGGGAGAAGGGAGGACACGGGACCCTGGGGGTCAAAGAGAGGGGAATAGGGGAATAATCAGAGGCTCTGTGGATCAGAATGGTGGAATTGGAGTGGGAGTACCTGGGGGAGGAGAGGGGATTCTGGGGGTCAGATAGAGGGGACTGGGAAAGTGGGGGAACTCTAGGGGACAGAATGGGGAGACTCGTGACGGGGTGGGGGGACAAGAGGGATTTAGAACGGGGGGCTGGGGAGGGATCGGGGGGGGAAGGTGCAGACAGGTGGACCCTGGGGGTCAGAATGGGGGAGGCACAGAGGGGAGGGGTGGAAGAGGACTACAGTGATCAGAACGGGGGAACTGGGAGTAAATGGGGGAGGAGGAGCAACCCCGGGGGTCACACGGAGGGACGGGGGGGTTGTGGGCGACCAGCGGCAGGGGGAGGGGAGGAGGGCAGTGAAACACACGGGGTGGGGGAGGCGGGGAGACACAGGGCAGCCGCCCCCGCCGAGCGGAAGCCCCGAGCGGCACAGAGACCCCACGGGGCAACGCGGAGCGCCACGCGGCCCCCAACCCCCTTCACCCCGGCCCCCGCCCCGGTGCCCCCCCCGAACGCCCACCCGTCGAAGCCGAGGCGGCGCTCGGAGCCCCGCGGTGCCCCGCACCACTTCCGCACGGCCGCCTCCCGCTCGGGTCGCGGGGCTGATGACGTCACTCGGCGGGGACGGCGCAGGCGCCGCGGCAGCGGAGCGGCGCAGGCGCGCTGAGGCGCCGTCGCTCCGGCGACGCCGTCGCGCATGCGCCGTCGCCGCGGGGCCGGCTTCGCGCGCTGCCATGAGGGAGGGCGCGCCGTCGCCACGGCAACGCGGCCTGCACGCACGGCCTGAAGCCGGAGTGGGGCTGGAGGGACGGCGGGGGCCGAAGATGAGTGGGGGGAACGGAGAGCCCTCAGGGATCTCCTGCGGAGCTGGGGGAGGGGAAGGGGGAGGGCGGAGCTCCGGGGATGGCGGCCCGGAGGGAGTGGGGCTGTGGGGTGGGAGATCCGCAGGGAGACGCAGTGGAACGCTGGGATCCGGGCAGAACGTGGAGATATGGGAAAAGGAGCACCGGGATCTGGACAACACGGTGAGAGCTAGGCTGAAAGGAAGCAGGGAAAGGAAGAAAGGAAAGTGAAAAAGAGAAGAAAGAAGGGCAAAGAAAGGGAAGAAAGACAGGAAAGAAAGAGAGAGAGAGAGAGAAAGGAAGAAGGGAGGGAGGAAAGGGAAGGGTAGGAAGGGAAAGGGAAGGGGAAGGGAAGGGAAGAAGGGGAAGGGGAATCTCCATCCCCTGTTGGACACAGGGGGGAACGCAGCGAGCAAGGATCCGGATCAGGCTGAGGTACTCAGTGCCTTCTTTGCCTCAGTCTTTCCCAGTGAGGCGGGTTGTTCCCTGGGCACACAGCCCTTTGTGCTGGTAGATAGGGATGGGGAACAGAATAGGCATAACCCACGGCGAGATGGCTTTGGACCTGCTCCGAAAGCTGCACGCCCACAAGTCCATGGGGCCGGATGGATTGCAGCCTGGGGTGCTGAGGGAGTTGGCAGATGTGGCTGCAAAGCCGCTCTCCATCATCCTTCAGCAGCCCTGGCTAAGCGGGGATGTGTCCCTGACCGTCCCTGAATGCGTCCAAAAGAGGTCTGGCTGTGGTGCTCAGGGACATGATTTAGTGGTGGGTTGTTAGAGTGAGGGGAGGATGGTCAGGTTGCGGTTGGACTCGGTGATCTTTAATGTTCTGTAGTCCCCCAGGTCCTGCAGGGCGGCGCTGCATTCACTGAGCAGCAAGGCGTGGTGCAGGGGATGTACCGCCTGTCCGGCGTCCGGCAGTTACGCCTGCCAGCTCAATAAAAGCTGTCCCTAAGATGCTGTGCTGTGCAGCTGTGGAGCCACACTGCTCCGCAACAGGTATAATGTGTCCTGATTAAAAAAATAATAATAATAAAATAAAAATTTGGAAATTGGTACAAAACACAGCAGCGTCACTTTAAAATGCAATTTGTGTTTTCATTGCCAGGGGTGTTACAGCCCAAAGGTTATAAAGAAGTTAATATAAAGGAGGATAAAATACAGATGTTCCGTACAGAAAAGCAAAGAGGAAAGGTTGTGAGGGGTTTCCCAATGAGAGGTAAGATTCCAGAAAGGGACACGTACAGAGAACCCAGAGGGATACTGAGGCAAAGGTAACAGTGACTGCTACAAAACCAATGGTACAGAGAGAGAATTCCCTGCCAGGAGTAGCTCACAGTCCAGTGATAAAGATTCACAGCACTGGCTGCAAGCTGTGTTTTAATTAAAAACGCTAATTAAAAACAATCTGGATTTCTGAGTTAGCTGTACTTTTAGTAGGGGGGGATGGCTAAACAGTGCTGCAAAAGAGGGGTGCAAGAAGGGGCACAGCAATGGGGGGTTGTGCACAGAGGAAGCGATGCAAAGCCTCATGCAAACCGGAGGGCTAAGGGGGGTGGCAGGCTATTGGGGCCACAGCAACGAAGCGGGGGGGGCACAGGAAGGGAAGCAGGAATGGGAACTGGTGGGGGGAGGAGGAGGAAGGCAATATGGCCGAAGTGTGCAAGATGGGATGGTGTTTTTCACAGCAGGTGGAAGGGTGGTGGGCTGTACACGTGTGTGTGGCACAGGGGGTGGAGCCGAGCGCAGTGGCCGAGTCCTCCCTGGGCAACGTCAGGTGTCAGCAACAGCAGGAGAACTTGGAGCACTGCCTCCAACGAGAGCAGTGCCAGGATGGCAGCTTGGTGGTCCAAAGCTGCATAGTTTCTACTCTGGACCAGTAGTAGTGCAGCAGCTCATGGAATGTCGCTGGACAAATCAGGCCGTGCGCTCTTTGTCAATCCCTAATTGTGACTGTTTTTTCTTGACTGCAACTAAACTTGGGTGGAGCGGCTGTGGGGGCGGGGCCTCGGGGTGCTCTCTATTGCCATAGGGGATGGGATTGGGATTGGAATTGGGATTGGGGATGTGGGATTGCGATTGGGGTGAGGGATTGAGATTGACAGGTGGGTGATGGGCTTGGGATGAGGGCCTGGGAATGAGATTTGGAAGTGGGAGTGGGATGTGGGCTGTAGGATGTGGGGTTGGGATGTTGACTGTGGGCTTGGAATGTGAGATTTGGCCCTGAGGGTGCCCTCAGTCCCCTCATCAAATCATTGATGAAGGTGTTCAATAGGAGCAGCCCCAGTACTGAGCCCTGGGGGGCAGCACTCGTGAGCGGCAGCCAGATGGCAAATCCTGCTGTGTGTGTACAGAGTTGGTTGGGTCCCTGTCTGAAGACAAAACCGGCAGGACCCAAACAACGTGGGGGCAGAAGAGCCATGGCCTGGGAGCTGTCTTTATGCCTTTCTGCACGTCAGGCCCTGCTGCTCCTGCTTCACCCCTGCATGGGAACTGCCCCTGTCGGAGTCTCTTCTGGCCAGGGCAATTCCCCTCCGTCTACCCGTGCCTGCTGCCCATCCCCACAGCAATTCATGGTACTGGGCAGCACAGGAAGCTGTGTGACACACCCTCTGCATCCCGCTGCACAAAGGACTGCAGGGAGAGAGGAAGGCTGGGGCTGGTGGTGGCAGCAGAGGGACACGGCCATCTGTGGTGCCCCATCCTGCCCCAGAGGCAGGTATGAGGAGCTGGGGGCTGTGACAGGGCCCAAATGACTGCAGGCAGAGGGACACAGCAAAGGGAACACAAAGCTTTTAATAACGTATCATAGAAAACAAGGAGTCACAGTAAGGACGATAATCCTAAAATTCCCATCCCACAAGAGTTCATTGCCAGATGACGTCCCATCCCACTGCCGCGATGACTCCGGAGGACAGCTTGGTTCTGGAAAGGAGGGATGGGGCCGCTGGCGGTGCCTCTGGAACGCTGCCGCTGCTGCCTGGTGCTGTGGGGCCGGCGAGGAGCGCAGGGTTACGGGTAGCCATACTGGTCGGCTATGGCCATGTCTATCTCCCGCTGCACCAGGAACTGCACGGGGCCGATCTTCATCTGCTGGGCCGCCCGCTGCCGCTCCTCCTGGGCCAGCTTCTTCATGCGCTCCCGCTCGGGCCGCTGCTCGGCTGTGATGGGCAGTGACACCTCCATCACTATGGGTACCGCACCGCCGCCCGCCCGTGGCCCCACGCAGGGCACAAAGTCCCCGGGGCGCTGCGGCCGAGGCTGCTGCTGGTGCAGCACTGGTGGTGGTGGTGGTGGTGATGGTGGGTCCCTCCGCAGCGGTGAGCTCCTCTGCGGGGACGGGCGCAGGCAGCTCGGCGCCGTCTTCTCGGCAGTGCCCCCCTTTTGCCCCGTGCTGCCTGGAGATGCCGGCGCTGCCTTGTCTGTGCCGCTGTCTTGGGGCCGGAGGGCAGCAGGGCCGGTGCTGGCCGAGGGTTGGGGCTGCGCAGAGGGTGGCTGGCGCACCGGGCCCACCACAGTCACCCTCTGCCCCAGCGGGTGCACGACCTGGATGGATTTACACAAGTGCACGCGCAGCTCGCTGGCAGTGCCCGCTTGCCCGCTGCTGCTGGCTCCTGCGCTGGCCCCAGACAGCTTCGCTGGGCACAGGCGCTTGCGGCCTTTTCTCTCTGCTCTTTCCCTGCGCGGCGGCAGCTTCCTTTTCCTGGCTGGAGCGCTGGTGGTGGGCTGCTCCTGCTGGGAGCTCTCCCCTTTCTGGGGGGTGCCGGCAGGCGCAGGGCGCTTGGCCCGCTTGGTGCTGCCCCTCTTCTTCTTTTCTGCCACCCGGCTGGGGACAGAGCCCGGTGACGGGGGCGAGTGAGCCTGAACCTCCTGGGGCTCCATCTGCTGCACCTCCTCGGTGGGCTGTGCGCTTTGGGCTGAGGGAGGCGTGGTGACAGCCAGCGTGGTCGGCCGTGGACTGAGCCGGGCACTCGCAGGTGGCGTGATGGGGCGCAGCTGCGACAGCCCACACTGCAGCTCAGGCAGGAACCCGGGGGATGGTGGGAGCCCCCAGAAGGGGTCGGCGGGCGTCCCGGAGGCAGGCTGTGTGCTGAGCTCTCTGCTGTCCCTGGGGTTGTCAGGGAGCTCAGCGACGAAGCATCCTGGGGCAGGGCTGCCAGGGTTCTCATGGGGGACCTCTACAGCTCTTGCCACGTCTGAAAATGCAAGAACATCCCCCAGAATGGTGATGATAGCCTTCCCGCACCCACTCTGTGCAAACATGCACCTGCAGCTCTGCAGCCCCCAAACTCACCGTTGATCCAAGACAGCAAACCCTGGATGTCCGTGATGTCCTCCAGCACATCCGAGCTGGTCGCCACTGCAGGGAAAAGCAACAAAATCCCAAAGAGTCAATGCCAGCTCACCCGTACCATGTTCACAGTAAGGGATCTAGGCTAAACATTGGCTTCCCACTATCAATCAGGACAGGAAAGGTAACCGTAAATCCCCGCACCATTCCACAGATGCACTGCTTTTGTCCCTACAACAACAGATTGTAGGTTGATTTCACAGACACCAGCAGGCAGAGAAGTAGTGTCCAGTAAGCCCATGTCCCCCTGGAAAGCAGAAAGGTGCTACTTTGATAGCCCAAACACAAACTGACACAAACACTTCTCACTGCCCCTTCCTGCACTCCAAACGGATGCTTACTTGACATCGCCTACAGCACTTCAACTGCAATCTTCAGCTACCTTGACTCCTGAGTTCTCCTTCTGGACAGGAACCCTACAGAAAGTATCAACAAGTGAAAAGTCACAAGGAAGAAGCATTGTCCCAGCTTTCTTCTGCCATGCAATGTAGTCTCTGGAGGAGGGCAATGCTTGGACATCAGCTGGCTGCAACAGCTGCCCATCACTAGCTCCAGCTTGTGTCTGACTGCCATGGCTTCTGTCAGCAAGTGCCCCCCGGTCCCCTTTTCCCCCACAGCTGTGCTGATCGTCCATGTCCACAGCTGAGCAGCTGGCTCTCTGCCGTGACTGCAGCGCGGTGCGGTGAAACACCTGCTGGGTATGGCACACCAAGCAATCCATGGAGCAGTGAGCCACAAGTTGCACTCTGTGAAGTCTGCGCTCTGCTTCCTTGGAAAGGTCTGACATGAAGGGGGGGCTCGGCAGCAGTTTTCCAGGGGAGGAATGACATTTCATCATCCTCACCAAATCGTGGGATGGAATCTCAACAAGAACCCATTTCCTCTGGATACAGCCAGAAGGGCACTGCTGGAGCTGGGAACTCCTCCCCAGCCCAGCTTTTCTGCTGAGACACCTCCCGGCAACCAGCCAGCACCAAACCCAGCTCACCTGGTCACTGCTCAGCCCGAGCTGTGCCCAGCTCACACACACGCCGCAGCGCTGCTTCCAGTGGGCTCTCACAGGGTGATCTCTCTCAAGAAAAGCACAGAGCTCAGTCTCTGCGTGCAGCACGCTCACCAGAGCACCAGCTCTGCTCACCAGCTGTGGCACAAACGCTCCCACCCTGGCACCGACTGTGACCTCAGCGAGTGCCTGCATCGCTTCTGTGCTCTCATCACAGGCAAAGGGAGTGGTCACCTCCTAGACCCACGTTTTAGAAAACCAACGCCAGGGTCACCCAGTGGGGTGAATGGGGGTGATTGAATGGGGGTTAATTGAAGGAAAGCAACAGAGAAGTGAAGATGACTCTTGTGCAGCCCAATGAAAACGCAGTATGGCCTCGTAGTGGTCAGAGGAGTCCCAGAGGAAGTAGTGGGAACTGGGAGGAGTGCACAGCAGTATGGACCAGAGAAGTCCAGTGTGGCAAAGTAAAACCCAGTGAGGACCAGTATGGGCTCAGAGTGGTCAGTGGAGTCCTATAGGAATGAGTAGAAACCAGTGGGAAGCACATCTGTGTGCCCCAGGGCCGGTGCTGGCCTCTGCCTCTGGCTTTGGGCCCCAGGGCTGGTGCTGGGCTCTCTGGCTGGCGCTTCAGACATCAGGGCCGGCACCAGCCTCTCAGGCTGTGGCTTCAGGCCCGAAGCTGGTGCTGGCTTCTTGTGTTGTGGCTTCAGGTTTAGGCCCAGGACTCGTGCCAGCCTCTCTGGCTGGGCCTGGGCTTTAATCCCCAGGGTCGGTGCTGGCCACTCAGGCTGTGGCTTCAGGTCCCGTGGCCAGGGCCAGCCTCTCTGGCTCTGTTTGTAGGCCCCAGGGCCACTGCTGGCTTCTCTGGCAGCATCTTTATGTCCCAGGGCTGGTGCCAGCCTCTCTAACTGGGGCCGTGACTTTAAGCTCCTGGACTGGTTCCTGCCTTTTGGGCTCTGGCCCAGAGTCACCAGGGCTGGTACCAAATTTTAAGAAAACCACACAAGGGCCACCCAATGGCATTATCTGAAGTAACAAAACAGAGAAATTAAGATGCCTCTTGTGTAAGCAGCCTGGCTCATCCTCTCGCTCAGGCACCGCATGATCACACGCAGGAGATGTTGCCCCCAGGCTGCCCCCAGCTTGGAGACTGAAGGATTTGGGCTTCCAAGCAACCAGCAAGCATTTGGATGAGTCAGCCCTCTGGTTTTTGTGAGAACAGACTAGTCCACCCTGAAAAGCCATCTCGGCAAAGGCAGAATAGCTTTGTTCTTGGGCTGCAGCACTCCGTGGCCAGCGCTGCTCCAACACCGGGCCTGCATTTCTTCCTGGGCATCCACACGTGCTGAGTCTCCTGCAGCTTGCTGCAGGGGTTGTGGCTTCCTGCTGAGGAGTTCCTCCCGTTCTTCTGCAACTGCCCCCCAGCATCACTACCGCCTCCTCTGCTACCGTACCGGGAGATGCTTCAGGTCCAGTAGCCTGCACTTCCTTCCTCCCATCAGCAGCTGCTCCTACTGACCTTCATTCACACTGGGATACCGTCCACTTCTAGCGCCAGCTGACCTGCAAGACAGAGGAAGGAAATGTGGCCTTAGCACAAATGCAGAAGCCCAAGGCTGTGCCACCACCATGTACTGCAGCCTTGGGAAGTCAGCTGCAACTGCAAGCTTTGTCAGAATTAAGGCAGGCACTGTAAATGAAGTGTGACTTGTGAACTGAATTGCCACAGTCAGAAATAAATAGTGAAATCGCTTACTTAACTGTAGGTGCTTACCTCTGACCTGGACTTGGAATTGAAGGGTACAAGACAAATGAGGAACACTTGGCAACTCAGGCAAGCTGAACAGTGCCGGCAAGATTGTCGCATTTCTTCTCCTCCCGGCCCAGAAATTAATTTTCCTACCTTAAAATGAAAAGGGAAAAGAGCCTGACTTAAAGTAGACACAATACAGCCTCACATCACAGGAAGAAGCTGGAGAGCTCTTGCGGCACAAAGCTCACGGCTGTGGAAATTAAAATGGCCTCTAAGCTTTTAAGCAAGATGAAAGACAAGGTGAAATGCAAAACGTCAGCACTTCCTGCAGAGCACATCACACAGCTGTAGGCACCAGCTGAGAGGTAACAGGTCAGAAAGGAAGACCTTACTATGTGAGCACAGGGACAAGCTACTCTTCTGCTGGGCCTGTGTTCACAGTGAGGCTTTCCCTCAAGAGCGCTGCTCAAGCTGCTGCTGTCTCCAGCTGTTGGTCACTTCCCCCTGCTGGACGCTGTGCCCACAGGTCATTCTGCTTTGGGCAAAGCCTGCTGGCTTAACTCCAAGCCAAGGTCACAGGCCACGCTCATCCAGCTGGTTTGCCTGAAGGGGCTCAGAGGCCACGCGTGGGATCCTTTCTGCTGGTGGTTCTCTCCGGGCAAGAACCTCCACTCTCAGAGCAACAGCCAAGAGCCGGAAGGCAGAAAAAGCTTCCAATCCCCGTGGATGTGGCTGTCTGCAAAGACAACGGCTGCTCTTCAGCAGGGCGATGCTCACCCAGCAAAGCACTCACCCAGCAGATGCCCTTCCTTACACTCAGAACTGTCCCACAGTTGTGCAGCCCTTGGCATTGCATTTCCAACCAAAGTTCACATCCTGTTCCACCTGGACTGCCACAAGTCCGTGGGGCCAGATGAGATTCATCCAAGCGTGCTGGGGAGCTGGGGGAGGTGAAAAGCCAAGCTGTCAGCCTTCCTGGTCAACTGGAGAGGCACTTTGGCCACCACAACCCCAGGCACCGCTATGGGCGTGGGGCAGAGCAGCTGGAAGTCAACGTAGAGGAAACGGACCTGGGGTAATGGGTTGGCACGCAGCTGAACATGAGCCAGCAATGTGCCCATGTGGCCAAGAAGACCAGTGGCATCCTGGCCTGTATCAGAAATGGTGATGGCAGCAGAGCAGGGAAGTGATTGTCCCGCTGCACTCAGCTCTGGTGAGGCTGCAGCTCGAGCGCTGTGTTCAGTTCTGGGCCCCTCATTGCAAGAAGGATCTCAGGGAGACCTCATTGCTCTCTGTAACTCCTGAAGGGAGGCCGTGGTGAGCTGGGGGCTGGTCTCTTCTCTCATGTAACAGCGATAGGACGAGAGGGAATGGCCTCAAGTTGCACCAGGGGAGATTCAGGCTGGACGTTAGGAAATATTACTGCTCCAACAGAGTGGTTGGGTGCTGGAATGGGCTGCACTGGGAGTGGTGGAGTCACCAGCCCTGGAGGTAGTCAAGGAACACTGAGACGTTGTGTTGAGGGACGTGGATTAGTGAGAGCTATTGGTGATTTCAACCCTGGTGATGGTGTGATTCTGTGATTCTGGATGGGGGATTCAGGGGGTACACTGGCGGAGGGGGGGGAAGGGAAGAGGAGCATCAGAATGGGGGAATAGGAGGGGTGGGACAGGGGAAGGGGACGAGGAAAGGCACCCTGGGGGTCAGAATTTGGAATGGGGAGGGAACTGAGAAGGGGGCAGTGAGGTGGGGGGTGGAGGAGGACTGCAGGAATCAGAATGGGGGAACTGGAGTTGGGAGGGTGCTCCAGTATTCAGGTGCGAAGGGGAGCACAGAGGAGAGTGTGACCCTGGAGGTCAGAAAGAGGGACTGGGGGGTTGCGGGGGGACACAGAGCACCTCCTGCCTCCAAGCAGAGGCCCTGAGTGACACAGAAGCCCCACGGGGGCAAAGCAGAGCAGCACGCGGCCCCTGGCTCCCTTAGCCCCAGTCCCCATCTTGGTACCCCCCTATCCCCCCAAACACCCACCTGTAGAAGCTGAGGCGGCGCACACTCCCCATCTGGAGTATCACATCCAGGTCTGGGGCCTTCAATACAAGGAAGGCAGAGAGATGTTGAGAAGGTGCAGAGGAGTGCCACAAAGATGATCAGAATGCTGCAGCACCTCTCCTAAGAAGACAGGCTAAGGGAGCTGGGCTTGTTCAGCTTGGAGAAAAGAAGGCTGTGGGGTGAGCGAATGGCAGCCTTTCAGGACCTAAAGGGAGCCTCTAAAGAGGAGGGAAGTCAACTCTCTGAAAGGGTAAAGAACAGCAGGACAAGGGGAAATGGTTTGAAGTTGAGGCAGGGAAGATTTAGGCTGGATGTCAGGGAGACATTCTTTACTTGCGGTGCTGAAACAGCTGCCCAGAGAGGCTGTGGATGCCCCATCCATCCCTGGAGGTGTTCAAGGCCAGGTTGGATGGGGCCCTGGGCAGCCTGGTCTGGTATGAAATGTGGAGGTTGGTGGCCCTGCCTGTGGTGGGAAGGTGGTAGAGATGATGCTTAAAGTCCATTCCAACCTGGGCCATTCTGTGTGATTCTGTGACTCTATCCTGCTTCTATCAGCGCTCCAGGCCATCCTGCAGGCTGTTGTGCAGAGCGCAGAGCTCTGCTTCCCGGCCCTGTGCTCTCCAGCACTCTCGTGTGAGTTCCACCTCCTCCAAGAATCTCCTGTTCCCAGGAACCTCTGCTGCTCCCTTGCACCCACATCTGCGTGCACATACGTGTGAAGAACCACAAACCCACGTCCAAGACTTCCCTGCACACAAACCTGTGCATTTACACGCACATGCAAGCACATCCTTGCACACCTGCATGCACACTCCACCCATGTGCACGCAAATGTGTGAAAAAACACACAGCCGTGTACAAAGACCTTGATGCACACATCAGTGTTCATATACAAACACACGTGTGCAGACCCATCACTTTGCACACCCACATGCTGGAGTACAAGAGCGCAGCTGCAGACTTGCACACAGCCATGTGCACACACACACATGGAAAACTAAAAACCCAGGCCATTCTATGATTCTATGATCTCTGCACACCCCTGTTTGCACACATACCTGCACTCACAGCTCTATGACCAAATGCCACTCCCACGGCTCAGCCAACACGCAGACGGTGGGAAATGTCAGGAGGAAAGATGCCCCGTTACGCTCCTTCATTCTCCTCTCTTTAATGAAGGCACTGGGGCACAGCTGTAGCCCCATCCTGAGATGAGGGTTGCTGCGGGATTCCTCGTTTGGACGCTGCAGGTTAACCTGGAGCGCAGTCTGAGGGACACTCCTCACGTGCTCTGCAGATGGAAGATGTGCCAGGAGCAAAGAAAAGACTTCCACAGGCAGTGCAGGGATGGCGTTCCTGGGCCGGGCGGTGACATACAGAGCAGTGCCCGCTGCCCTGGGATCTGCAGCACTGGAGAAGGGCTCAGGGTGCAGCACTGTGGCACAATTCAGTGAGGACGCCAGGTTCAGCAGCCCCACGTGGGCTGTGGGGGTCCTGGGACGGAGATGGGGGTCCAGTCAGAAACTGTGGGGAGCTGTGAGATCCAAGGGGGTCCTGGAGTGGGTAAGGGAGGTCCAAAGGAGGAAACAGGGAGAGGATAAGGAGGAAGCCCAGAGCAGGGATAAGGGTTGTTGATGGGAACTGTGGGTTGCTGTGAGGTCCTGGGCTGGATGTGAGGGAGGTGTACCAGGTCTGAAGAGGTCCTTAATGAGCTATGGAGATCTGTGGGGGGTTGTATGAATATACATATGGGGGACATGGGATGGATGTGGAAACAGAGCCTGCAGGAGCAGAATGCTCTTCAGGAGAAGGCAAGACATGCGCTGCAGGTGGGACACAGACTTATGGGGAGCTATGGGGACATAGAGGGAAGGGTGGGATGTGAGGAGTGGTCTGAGGTAAAAAGGTGGGGCGGTGTTGGAAGGCCTTTATTTCTTCCTGAGATGGGACTGGGGGTCCCTGTAGCCCAAAGGTGGGGCCACGATCCATGACCCCACATGAGCCAAACCCCAAGATGACCACATAACCCTGTGTGTGCGTGACCCCATGGCGGCGCGTGACCCACAGCCCTGTGTGAACCATACCCCCACACGACCCTGGGACTCCCTGACCCTGCCTGCCCCCATCACGCTGCGACCCAACATTTTGTAGCCCCAGAACTCTGGGATCCCTGCCCCCAGCTCACCCCCCCCATATAACATTCTGAGACCCGTAACTCCATATCACCCAACCTGACCCTATGTCACGGAATTAACTAGATCAGTTTATGCCCGTGACAGGGGGCAGTAGGCCCCTGCCCTCCCCACCCCCCACCTGGGCCCACAAAATGGGAAGGAAGGGGGAAAAGGAAAAAAACAGCGGCAACTATCTATGGAGGTAAACTTATTTTACTAACTATGATATCGGAATGCAAAATAATACAATATAATACAATCTAATTGAAATTGAGACTAATAAATCAAATAAGATATGAGAGAGAGTTCCCGAGACCGAGTCAAACCTGAAAAAGCTTGGAACGGCTAGGAAAGCACCCTCCAGCACCCACTGCCAGGCAGTAAGAGACTGCCCCCCCCCCGGAAGGGTCAGATCCCATGACTTCCGCAATGTATAGGGATAGGTACGTAGAATTAGAGCATTAACACTTCCAGTACATGATGTTTTGATGTGGAATATTGAAAATCAAATAAGCAAAAACCAAAACCATGACACCAGCACAAAATTAGGACTGCAAAGGTGTTGTAAGGCCACACAGGGAGAAATTAGAAGGGCAAAGCACAGCTGGAGCTTCATCTGCCTTCTGCCATTAAGGACAATTAAAAATGCTGTTCTAAATATATGAGCAACTGAAAGAGGACACAGGAGAATTCTCATCCTTTATGAGATGTGGGGGAAATGCAGGGAGGGAAAGGATGAGGTCCTTAGTGCTTGCTTGCCTGAGTCAAGTTCTGTGAGGATTCTACGATTCCTTGATTTTGGAGTACTTCAAGGGCAATTAAGGGTAATTTTTTTCCTCCATTCTATCACAGTGCTATGTATTTTGACTGTATTTTTAAGATGTAGATGCTATGATGTTTCCACGATCATTCAGTGCTTCCAGATTCTCCAATTCTATGATTCACAGAATCACAGAATTGGAAGGGACCTAAGAGATCGTCGAGTCCAACCCCCCTACTAAAGCAGGTTCTATACAATAGGCTGCACAGGTAGGCATCAGGATGGATCTTGAATACTATCAGAGAAGGAGACTCCACAACCTCTCTGAGCAACCTGTTCTGGTGCTTCATCACCCTTACTGTACACAACTTCTTTCACATGTCTGTATGGAACTCCTTATGTTCAAGTTTTAAGCCGTTGCTCCTTGTCCTACCACTACACACCAAGAAGAGCCTGGCCCCTACCATTTGCCTCCCACCTCCCTTTAAATATTTATGAACATTCATCAGAACCCTCCTCAGTCTTCTTCTCCCCAGGCTGAACAGCCCAAGGTCAAACAGCTTTTCCTCATATGGGAGATGCTCCAGGCCCTTTATCATCTTTGTCACCCTCTGATGAGCTCCTTCTAGGAGATCCCTGTCTTCTTTGAACTGGGAGCCCAGAGCTAGTCACGCTCTTCTAAACGTGGCCTCCCTAGGGTACAGTAGAGGGGTAGGATCACCTCCCTTGTCCTGCTGGCCACGCTCCTTTTAATGCACCCCAGGATGCCATTGGCCTTCTTGACCACCAGAGCACACTGCTGACTCATGGCCAACCTGTCATCCACACCCCAGGTCCTTCTCCGCAGGGCTCCTCTGCAGCAGCTCATGCCCCAACCTGTATAGAAACAAGTGTGAGAAATACCCAGCTTCAATAATGTTTGTTCAGGCAAAGATTTCAGTGAAGCAGCAAAGTTTTTTTTTATTTGTTGCAACAACAGGCATGCACCCCCTCCTAACAAGGCAGAAAACGCGCACTGATCAGTGAAACACTTCTCATTATATATCCTTTTCTCCCATCAGAGGAGACGCTTTTCTGTTTCCCGCCTGGGTGGGTACTCCAGGCTTATCATCCACACGATGCATTTATTAATCCATTTTTCCATATGAGGTCTATCAGCAACCTATTGTGTTTAGGATCATTTTGTCCATTTCTATGGACATAGGAGGGCAATATTTCTTGACACCATTAAACCTGTTCTATCCTGTGCCAGGCTTTCCTTTCTCTGCTCTGTATTTTTCCTTTCCTTATTACATATGAAAGCCATGTTTAAGAAGAAACCCAGATTATAAAATATCTAAAGGTTACTAAGCTCCAATTCCTGATTTATGATACCTATTATGCTGTGCTAGCAAGCATAAATAAATAAAAATAAGTTTATTTAGCAGTCTTTCCCATGCATATTCCTTTACAAAAGCTTGCATTGTTCATCTATGATCACAGTGGATATTGCCCAAACTCTCTTGATTAATTTCTTACCACCATCAGGACATCACAGCCTCCGCTCTATCCTGCTGCTCAGCATCTTTACTGTGAAAAACAACCCAACCAGCCATTTATGCAGCCATTCTGTAAGAAAATTGCAAGTTCAGTAACTTGGTACTGGAAGTTTCTACTGCAAAAACACAATCTGTCACGCATGCATTTATTCCTCCACAGGTGAGACACTCTACACTTGCTCTTGCTAAAATTCACCAGGTTCCTCCCTGCCCAGCTCTCCATTCTGTTCAGCACCCACTGAATGGCAGTACAGCCTGCCAGTATGTCAGCCACTCCACCCAGATTTGTATCAGATTTGCCTCAAGCATAATGGGGTCACTGATGAAGATGCTGGACCGAGCATTGACTCCTAAGGAACCCCCCTAGATGCAGCTCTAAACAAGACTGCACTGCTGACAACAACCCTCTGAGTTCTACCAGTCAGCTAGATGCCAATCCTTTCATCTATCCCACACTTCCTAAGGTTCATAACAAGGATGTCATGGGAGACAGTGGCAAAAGCCTTGCAGAAGTCAAGCTACACAACATCCACTGCTCTCCCCACACCCACCAAGGCAGCTCAGAGCCTTCCATTGTGAGAATTTATTTGAATATGCCCTGGCTGAGGAGCATTTGAGAGAGATTTTGCTTTGGGGCTGGTGTAGAGAAAGGGCTTCAAGATAGAGTAGGCTCCCTGTGCAAGTGGGGCAGTGAAAAGCCTGCCAAAGGAAGTTAAAAATCTCTAAGATTCCCTTTTGAGCCTTTTTCACATTAATCGTAGCAGGGGTTGGCGTCAGACTTGGGTACATAAAGGATTTCAGTTCAGGACAGGATTCTGAGAAAGAAACAGTCCTGCAAGAGGACACGAGGTCGGGAGACGGCCTCCATTAGGCACGCAGACCCCCGGCCGCTACCACTGCCAGACCCTCGTCCCGAGTCCAACAGGAACACCCCAAAAAACAGCCCCGTGCCACCCTCCGCCCCGCGAGACCCCCATTTCCCCCAACCCCCAGCCACAAGCGGCCCCCAAAACGCGCCCAGGCCTTCACAGCTCCAAAGGGACGCCCCATATCCCCACGAGACCCGCATTCCCAGCGCCGCGGGACCCCGTAAGTCCCCACGATCCACAGCCCAGCCCCACAAGGACCCCATTCCCCATCCCGAGCCCCGCAGCCGCTCCCAGCCCCGTACCGCGGCCTCCCCCGCTCACGTGACACGCACCCCCAGCACCGCGCGTCGCCTAACGATGACGTCACGCCGCCGCACGGCCGGCGCCCGGGCTCGCCCTCACTCAACGTGGCGGGCCGGGCGCCGCCTGACGGAACGCGCACGCGCACGGCGAGCTGCCGGGAGCGGTCGCCCGTGGAGAGGAAGCCCGCCCCGGAGTTGAGTGACGGCCGCGGCAGCCAATCGGCTCTGCGGAGACGGCGGGCGGGCACGTGCGGGCGGCCAGTAGCCGCAGACGTCACGCAGCTCCTGGCTCCGCTCCCTGCGGTGCCGTGCAGCGTGCCGTAGGCGCGGCGCTCCCGTCAGAGCCGCCGGCCCGGCCGGGCTGCCCGTGTCCTCTGCCGCCCTCCCGCAGTAAAGGTGCTCGGGGAGGCCGTGCTCCCTCGCGTTCCCTCTGTGACTGCCGGGGGGTGGAGCAGATGATGCGGTTTCCGAGCAGCATCTGCAGGGCGTGCAAATAGAATGATGGAATGGCTGAGGTTGGAAAGAGCTTCAGGATGATCGAGTCCAAGCACAGCCTGACCATCCTACCCTAACTAACAGCCCTGCGCTAAATCACGTCCCTGAGCACCGCATCCAGACGGCTGTTAAACACATCCAGGCATGGTGACTCAACCACCTCCCTGGGCAGCCCATTGCAGTGCCTGACAGCCCTTTGGGAAAGAAGTTTTTCCAACCTGGGTATCCGACCTAAACGTCCTCTTTCACAACTCGAGGCCATTTCCCTCGTCCTGTCACCTGTCAGCAGTGAGAAGAGACCAACCCCGCTCTGCTGCAGTCACCTCTCAGCTGCTGGAAGAGAGCAGTAAGGTCTCTCCTCAGCTCCTCTTCCCCACACTAACCAGCCCCAGTCCCTTCAGTCTCTCCTCGTAGGCCATATTCTCCAAGCCCTTCCCCAGCCTTGCTGCCCTTCTTTGGACCTGCTCCAGCACCTCCATCTCCTTTGTGTACTGAAGTGCCCACAGCTGAACACAGAGCTCCAGGTGAGGCCTCACCAGTGCCGAGTACTGGGGCAGGATGACTTCCGTAGTCCTGCTCACCACACCGTGCCTGATCCGAGCCAGGATGCCACTGGCCTCGGATTGTTTGTGGCAACACCAGAGGAAGGGAAATGTTGCCAGCAGCAGAGGATGTTTAAGTAGTTTGGTGGTGATGTGCGCATTTCGCACTTTTTGTGGAGCTGACTGCTCACTGAAATGAGTTACACGTGCATCTTCAAGGTGAAAATCAACCTCTGTCTGCTGTCTCAAACCATAGCAGCATTTGACGAGAGAAATGATGGCAAGCTCTGGTTGTGGCAAGCCATGTTCTGCATTTTGATACAGTGGCTAAGCACAGTCCTGTAAGCAGCAGAAACTAAGCAGCCTTGCTTTCCATTATGATAAAGAGATTTGAGAACAGGTTTCAAGATTCCCAAGAAAGGATGAATTTGTAGGTATATTTTTGACTCCATCTTCATTCAGTCAGCACAAAGACATAACCTGCCAGTTTTCAGACGGGATGTATGGAGTTGCAAACACACTCCACGTACAACTCCAAGAAACGTGGATCGTGTGCCTGTACTGAACCATTCTCAGACCTGTATTACCAGAGAACAAATCCCTTTGCTTTGCAGTCACACCGTATTCATGTCAGGCTGCAGCACAGGCCGAGTAAGGCAGCTGCTCAGCTCTCCTCCTCTGTGTGACAGAGGCTGTCCTCTCTGCAGGGCCCTCCCTCTTCTCCCGAGGCTGCCTGCAGCCAAAGAGCTTCTGCCTGGAAGGACCAAGTGCAGCACGGCAGTCTTTGGCTGGTCAGGGTGCGAGGCCAAAGAAGCTGGGAGGCTTCAGGCCAGCCAGAGGATGTCACGGCGCAGGTGACGTCAGCCGGGTTCCTGGAGCCTGTGTGTTGTCACACTGCATTGAGTTAGGAGAGGACAAGATAAGGGTTAACCATTGTATAGGAATGCAGGTAAGCAGGATGAGGCCAGATAAGAAAAGACTTTTTGCCTAAGGGGTGCCTCCTATAGGTCTGTGGTGTCCTATTGGCCTCACACACACTGGGCATAGAACCTGGTTAGGGGACAACATGCCCACCCCACAGAGGGAAGCACCATGGGCAGGTGTGCCATAGGTGTCTGGAGCTGCTCCCAGTGGCGTGCAATCCATCGGGGCTCTGTCTGGGCTGTGCCAAACCTGTGGAGCCCAAAGGGTCGCCTCTCCTCAGTGCCCAGGGCCTTCAGAGGAGGAATCCTCCCAGCAGCCGTTCGGCGGCTCTGCGCTCCCCATCCTGCTCCAGAGGGGAGCCCTCGTGTTTGAGCAGCTCATCCCTCGTGTTTGAGAACCATCCCTGTCCCTCAGGCTGACGGGCAGCTATCACAGAGTGCCTTGTGATAGCTCACGTCACAGCCACGTGCTGTCACGTCCGTAAGATCACAGGATTCAAAGCTCTCTGTCCTTCCACACTGCGGGCAGCACTGAGACAGCCCCGCTTCCATCCGTGTGTTGGGCCGGCTTCGGAGCCACAGCCCAGCTGAGAAAGCCTTCCTCCTCATTCCCGTGAAAGAGCACTGGGAAGAAATGAAAACTGCACCATCTATTGCAAGACCTCTGTTTTACTTTTCTCCATCTCTTTCCAGGTGGTCAAATGTGAACACCAGGCACGGACTCGGATGTGAAGGGTGGTCCGAATCATTTATTAAAGATTTTCCAATCACTTAGATACATTTACAAGTTTCCTTTTTTGGCTTTCCCATCCGCCTTTACAACTTTCCCATCCACCTTTACACATCAACAAAGTATTCCACAAACACTCTCTGTGCATGCATGCGGGCGCTTATCCACTCTGAGCTGTGAGCCGTTCCTTTTGCTTTTCTCTTTTCTAGAGATATCCTTGGTTCTCAGCCTTGCGTTCACATCCTGTTTATCTTGCTCCACAGCATCTGCTCTGATAGTCTTGCTTATATTTTCATGGTTACAAGACCAATTATTTTCTGTAAAAGAAGAGAAACTGTTCTCAAACAATAGCACAGGTCTGGGGAGCAGTTTGCCCACACACAGACCCCATGGGAGGCTTCAGGTCAGGACGCTGAGGGCAGGGCAGCCATTTCACTCCCTCTCTCTACCTGTTCCCTAGCAGGTGTCCAGCTGCAGTGTTTGGCTCCTGAGCTATGCCACCCCCATCCCCAAAGCCCTGCTCTTCCCACCAGGGACCTAGAGGAGCATCGAGCCGGAAAGAAAGTCTCCTCTCTGGCCCCAAGCAGCCTCGCGCTTTGCTGGGCCTTCCAGATGCTGCCAAATCGTGGGCCTTGGTGCGTTGGGTGTGTCCGCAGAAGAGAGCAAGACACTGGAGAAGGAGGAACTCGCCTCTGGTGATGCACCAGCCCAAGGCTCCAGGAAGCGTAGCCGTCCCATCCCTCAGAGCCAAGGGGTCTTGGGAGAGTCCCCGCTGTTCCTCCACCTCTGCCTTTCTACAGGGAGATGGCACCCCGGAATGATATGGATAGGAATCACGCACCTCCTTCGCGCCCTGTCTCGGGCTCGACGTCGCTTGCGGAAGCGTGGTGGTGGCATCAGAAAGTTGGGGTCGTAGGTGGGCTTCTCAGGCAGACTGTGCTCAGAGCTTGATGGTGACTGAATCACTATTTTGGGAATTATCATTGGAGCCTGGGCTCCGTGAGGGCCACTCGGCTTCTCTTTGTTTGTCTCCAGCACTGTGCCATCACAGGAGATTTTCTCTGCTCCTCGTCCTTCTCCTCTGATGCTCGGAGATGCCACTGCCTGGGCTCGACCTGCCTCTGGTGCTGGAGCTTTGGCTGGGTATTTGCCCAGGAACTGGCTTGTCAGTGCTGGCTTCACTGCTCCTCTTTCTTCTTCTTTACACCTCTGAGCCTTCATTGCCTGTGCTGGAAGTATTTCTGATGTTTTGTGTGTGATGATTTTGCCCTGAAACTGGGTGGTGAGCGCTGGCTTCACTGCTCCTTGTTTTCGGAACCATTGAGATTCCACTGCCTGAGCTCGACCTGACGCTTGTGCTGGAGCTTTGGCTGCGTGTTTCCCCTGAAGCTGGCTGGGCAGCACCTGCTTCAGCGCTCCTCTTTCTTCTTGGCACCTCTGAGGTTCCACTCCATGAGTGCGACCTGTTTCTGGTGCTTTTCCTTGGGCTGGAAGTTTGTGCTGACCTTGACTGGTCAGCGCTGGCTTCACCGGCCCTGGTTCTTCTCTGCACCTGTGGGCTTTTGTTGCCTGTGCTGGAGCCGTCAGTGGTGCTGTTTTTTTGGTAGTGCCTTCGCCCTGGGTTTTGCTAGGCACAGCCATCTTTTGGGCAGAAGACACCGCTGGGACCACTGGAACTTGACTGAAAGAACAGAGCAGGGGGGGTCCATGTCAGTGGGTGATGGCTTTGGGGCCGCATCCTGCAGCCTTGGCTGTAACGCAGCCTTCCCCACGCAGAGCTCACAGGTTGCGCTGGGGCTCTCCTGAGGGCTGGAGAGGGGTCAGCACTGTGAAATGGGGGGCTCCCGGCAGCCCCATCCCACCTCTCCATCTGCTGCATTCAGTGCTGCTGGGCAGCCCCAGACAGGGACTGTCAGAGGCTGGAGAATGGGCTCTTGCTGGGTCACTGAAATGCCCCTAAAAGGATCCCAACCCCGAGCACCCAGTCTCACCTGGACACAGAGCTCTTCTGGTCGACCCTTGTTGTCTTCGCAGAGCATGTGCCCTCTCTGCTGGTAATGCTCAAGCGGCCAGGTAAGGGTGGCAGTTCAGGAATTTTCCCTGGAACTGGGAAGGACAGATCTCGTCAGAGGAGATTCATTGGGAAATTGCTGTCCCTGTGGCATGCAGAGGTGCTCAGGCCTGTCCCAAAGCACCTGAAGAGGGCCGCTCCACTTCCCTCACAGACACTCTCTCCGGGGACCTCTGTCCCTCTTGCCCAGCTCCTCCTCTCAGAGGTGCAGCTCTGATTTGGGCCTGCCTTTCTGGCATTTGTTTTGGGAAAGAGGAGCCGGGTGGTGTCACTGGGTGAGGTGACAGTCTCTTTTAGGGGCTCATTTGCTGGGGGGAGGACAGGGCTGAGGATCCCCCATCCTCCTGCCATACCCAGGGATGGGGCGCATGGGAACACCGCGCCCCGCATCTGAGATGTCATGAGGCTAACATGTGGTTAGGAGAGGCTGTGGCAAGCTGGTGTGAATCTTTTCACAAGTCAGAGCCTTAGGATGGTCACCGAATGGGCATTTTCCCATCACAGTTTGTCTGTGTGGGGCATGGAAAGGAGCTGGCTGCTGCTTTACCTTTCTTGCTCTGGCCAAGAGGTGGCAAACGCTCTGCTTTCTCGTGCTTGCCCTCACCAGGGACTTCTCCCGAGGCCTTGGATGGTTTCCTGGGAGGTGGTTTGGGGACAAGCTCCAACTGAAACCTGTACAAAAGGAGAAGACACAGGGGTGATCCAGTGCTCCAGCAGCCCTTGCTGCTCACCGGGATTGCCTGCTCACAGGCCGATTTTCACATTGCATCAAGGTGCACTATTCTCCAGAGTTGACTGTGCCCTGGTTCCAGGGGCTGTCCTGGGAAATAGGGTCACCCAGCCAAGAAATCCAGGCCACGATGGGGAGAACATGTCACCTAAATTCCTTCATCTCTCCCATCAGATCTACCTTGCAGAAATCTCTACTCTTCCAGGACGTGTAAAATAGGTACCCAGTGGGAATTCTCAAAATGCCCACCTCTGGAGAGAAGGTAAAATCTCCAAGAGGGAATGCCCTGGATAATCTGTTCCCTAAGCAACGTGACCTGTGGCCTCAGCTGACAGCAAACACCAGGGGAGCCAGATATGCTGACTTTAAGAGAAAGCACTATGCTGATTGTGGAGCTGGGTGAAGGTCCCATGGCCAGATTCGGTGACTGTCCTGCAGGGATGGGGACTTGATGATACTATTGGAGCTGATAAAGGATCGACAGGATGGAAACAGCAGCGGCTGCCCTGAGTCCTGGTGGCAGGACAGCCGTGGTCACAAGGAGTAAAAGATACCGAAGGAGAGCTGAGCAGCTGCGTCGAGCAGAGGCTCCAGCCACAAACATACTCACTCAGGAAAGACGACGACCCGGCCAGAGAGCGTCAGGGAGGCCACCGCTGCCACCCGGGACACCACCATGTCCAGCAGCCAGGGGACCTGCAGGGGAGGAGCACGGAGGTTGTGGAACATCCTTGTGATGGCTGAGGCACTCGGGAGTGGAGGGCCCGAGGCAGGGAGAACTGACAGCACTGCGGCTCTTGCCTGCCCCAGCAGCTGGCCAGGTCCTGGCAGGCCACACGCAGGCAGGGTAAGGGCTGTGGGACTGCCCGGGCCAGGGAGAAGCCAAAACCTCACCTTGAAAACTGCTGTTTCCAGGTTCACTTTCCCACAGACCTTCTCGAGGAAGTCGTAGTAGAATTTCATCTGAGCCCGTGCTCCTTCTAAGATGAGGACTCCTATGTCCTTCAGGACAAAGGCAATGTTCTCCCCCTTCTTCAGGCAGCGGGAGACGAGAGATGTGGTGTTACATATGCAGATCTCCCCTCTCTGCCGGGACACAGATGCAGCTGCGGCCACCTGAGTGTACTTGATGGTCTCCGCCTCCTTACGGCCTGGGAAATCACACAAGAGAGTCGGAGTTGGTCATTTAGCAGCCCTCGTGCCCATGCTTCTGAGTGCTACTCATTGTATTTGCCACCCAGGACAGCCCTGGGTTTGGACTGGCTCCACGGAGGGGGCCGTTTGCTTTGGGCAGTGGAGGCAGTCGTCCTGTTTGCCCCGTCTGTGCAGGCAGCAGGAGTTTAGTTCTCCTCCTACCTGGCAGGAATTCCGCATCACCCATCAGACTGTGGACGTCGAGAAGGTTCCTGGCCAGGCGAAACGCAGGCCACTGCACAACCAGGGTCCCGTCCTTAGTCTGGATCTCTTTGGAGATGATGTCGAAGGAACCGAAGGTGGGAATTCGGACCCCCTGCACGTGGGAGAGAAGGGAAGGGCCAAGGGGTTAAGGCTGAAGGAAAGGACCAGAGGTTGCCCTGTGCAGGGACTGTGCTTCAGGTCCCCTGCCGCTGTCCAGAGGTGCAGGCCAGGGCAGCTGGGAGAGATTTGGGAAGGAGCTGCCCAACCCTCTCCTTCCCACTGCCCTCCAAACTGCAGCACAGCAGTCCTGGCAGAAGCAGCCTCAGGGAATCCAGAGGCCTCCAGCGACTGGGATCAGCCCTGAGATACAGCACCACCTGCCCCAAGCGGTACCGCGCCTGTGGGAGGCCCATTGGTGCTTCGCAGGGACTTTGGGGGGGAGTTTCGTGCTTTCCGGGGAGGGGAAGAGTCAGTGCACGGCGTGGCCCAGGGCCAAGGGGACTGCCCACCCCTCCAACAGAGCAGCGGGAAGCGGGTGCTGACCCACCTTGTGCAGCAGGAGGTGTTGTTGCACACAGACGGCCACCGCGTCCCAGACGGCTACTCGCTCTGCAGGGCAAAGGAAAAGCAGGTCACACTCTGCGTCTGCCACTTCTCAGCACTGCGAGTGCCTGAGAGCGGCAGTGAGGTGGCAGATGGAAAAGGTCACCGCTGTCCCCGGCCCCAAACAGAGGCGGTCCCGAGGCAGTCAGAGTGCTGGCTCTGGCCCACTCGTTGCCAGGACCCGGTCGCAGCAGTGCCCTGTGGTGGCTGTGGATCCCGGTACCTTTGGCGGTGACATCGGGACTTCTGGAGGCACGCTCCGTTGCGGGGCCATCCTCCCAGAAGCTTATCTTCTTCCGTATCGCACGTGCAGATCGCTCCTTGTTGGCACCAGCCATGTGGGAGCTGATCCCTTCCAGACGCTTCCAGTCGTCAGCCAGAAGCTCCTTCAGGATGCAGCACCCACCACTGTGCAGCCGCTTTTATAGTGCTCCTGGTGCCGTGTCACAGAGCACCCATTGTGACACCGTAGCAACGGGGCCAGTGCTGGCCGTTGCCCATTATGACGCTGGCACCAGCAACCTTCTGCCTGCCCTGACGCTGCAGGAGCCCAGCTCTGAGGGTAGGAGGCCCTGCAGAGGGATCTGGATAAGCTGCAGCGCTGGGCTGGGGTGATGCGATGAGGTCCAACAAGGCCAAGTGCCGGGTCCTGCGCTTTGGCCACAACAACCCCATAACAAAATATGCACCTAGGGCAGGCTGGCCTCAGAGCTCAATGAAGATGAAGGGGCAGGTTTTGCTTTCTTTGACATGGGACTCGTTCTCAGCCAAAATAAGTTTAGAAAACTGTAGGCTCCCAGCCCTGACACCTCCACAGTGCAGAAGAGAAATGACCTGCAGCGCTCTTGGGAATTGCTGGGAGCTGTCACAGTTCTTCACTGCGGGAAGGGGACTGCTGGAACCAATCCATTCATCATCAGCATCAAACAAATTGAGTTTTGAAGTTCAGCTTGGAACTGCCTGGGCTTCCCCTCCTGTCCTGCAGAAGAAGAAGAGTCAGAAATACCACTGTTGGTTAGTAGGATCCAGAAAATAAATAATATATCCCTCTGTATGAGATATACTGAGACTGCCTTCAGTAGTCACAGAAGAAGACACACAGATTCCAAAACTTACCAATTTATCTTTCTCTTTAGTGTAAACAGTGGGTTGCTGTGCTATTTTCTGTGACGCTTGAAAATGAACTGAGCCCATCACTAGTACACAGACCTAACCCCCAAAAGACAACAGTTCTTGGGTACCTGCCCTGGGAGGGTGTGGGGATGCTGTTGAGAATTCAAAATCTCTCTGGAGAAAAGCAAAGTGCTCCTAACTGTGCCCAAAGGAGGCAATGGTAGGGATCGTGCATGCAGTTATCTCCAACAGAGAAAAATATCTTTCAGGAGGACTTTGGGGGTGCTATCCAGTATTCCAGTTTACTCAGGAGTTGGTCAAAACTTACAGTAACTTTCTGTAACTCCTTAACAAATTTATTTAAGAAGTCATCTGGAATGGCTGGTAATTAATACTGCAAACATGCAGAGGCTCACCTTCTTCCAGTTGCAGAGCCTATGGTAGGAAAAAATGAACCAATTTCAACAAGCATAATGTGAAACAAACAGGTGGCCTGACAAATTAATACAGAAAAAAGTAATCTCCAACAAAAAATGAGGTATTGAGCATGTGCATCTTATCCAGGGAAGACCACATTTCAGCTTTCAGCTAAGGATCAGCCAACAGCTGGACTGAAAAGGGCTGACACCAGCTGTCTGCCATTTTACATGGCTATGGTCTTACAGAGCAGCATCACTTCTGTGTGTAGTCTGGGCCATCTGAATCACTGGCCATTGCCAGGCTTTCCTGAACTGGGATAACTGAAGTCAGAACTGCAGAGCAGACAGGAAGACAGCTTGTTTCCCCCCTAGATGAGTGACATCCACGCACGTGCTCAGAAGGAGTCTGAGGCATCATGATTTAGCTGCGTGTAGACATGTCATCAGTGGCTCTTCCCTTGTGCACTGATGCAGTGACACCATCATAGGAGGCCACCAGGTTGGCCAAGCAGGATTTGCCCTTGGCGAAGCCATGCTGGTTCTCCCGTATCAGCTGAGACTTCAGTCTCACCGAAGACTGTCACTAGGGATGTGAGTGTTCTCTGAGATTTTCCATCTGAGCCTGCAAACACTCGCACACCTCTTGGAGCACCGCTGGCACCTCTCTCATGGCCAGGTGTCTGTGTGGGAGCAGCTGACCCCCCTGAATGCAGACCAGGGGCTCAGGGCGGGGGATCCCATGCAGGGAACTGCTCTGTGCACACCTGAGATGAACCAGGGGGAATCCCAGCTCCTGTGGGTGTGGGTTGCATGGGGAACTGAATTCTGCTTCAGCGGAGACCTTGCAGCTGGGGGTGAGATGGCTGCATCACGTCTCCTGAATCAGTGCTCTGAGCAGGAGAAACGCGCAGACCCCTCTTTTCTTCTATGTGTCCTTTCATTCTGGATGTGCAGAGGAGAACATCCACACCTCACACAGACAGACACACGTTGCTAGAACAAATCATGCTGCTGGAATCAGTCTCTGTGCACGCTTTAGAGAAGAGCAGTTGTTGCTTCCTTCAGTCTCCTTCAGAACACTTTTCCCAGGGCTGATCCCGCTGCCTTGCAGGAGCTGTGAGCCATGGAGCCCCAGGGACATCAGCAGGAGCTGGAGGGAGAAAGAGCAAGGGAGCCCTTGGGCTGTGCCTCTGCAGCTGAGCTGGGCCGGGCTCCCGGGACACAGGGAGCTCATACAAGTAGCTCATACAGGAACAGCTTGTACAGTGCAGCAGAGCTGGGGCACTGCCTGCAGTGACAATGGGAGGAGAGAAGGCTGAGAGATCCAACACGGTGTACAGAGCGGGACAAATCTGAGTTGTCTGGAGGAGCAGCTCTCACAGACATTGATACGGTAAGGCGCAGGCTGGCTGGGAAGTGTGAAGGAGTATCCTAGAAATGCTTTCTGCACCAGGGTCATCCATACTTATTTACTGTGGAGAAGGACCTGCTCTGGATGAGGGCTTCCCTGCTGCAGCACAGAGCACAGCCCTGAGGGCTCCGTGTCCCATGTCGGCTGCAGGCTGTGCAGCCGGGGGTGCAGCCGGGTGCCCAGGGCTGTCCTGCAGAGCAGGTCCCTGCTGTGCCCCAGGGCTGTGTGCTCCTCTTTCACAGCTGAACTAGAAATAAATGCTGTGATTTCAGAGAAGTGGAGATGGCCTAGCCATCACTTTGAGGTTTACCAGGATGCACAGCAAGATCCTTTACTGCTCCTCAGCCCATAGAAATCACCATCACCCCATGCTCAGTTTCAGCGGGTTCCGTGTGACCTGGCCTGAAGCTTCTGCACACAGTGAGATGCCCCTGGGCAGTGCCCAATGCCAGGAATCAGGTCTGCAGGGCAGAGCTGAGCACACAGTAGCTGAGATGGGCTCTGTGAGCTCCAGGCAGGGACCTGTGGTCAGAGAAACAGCTGCAGGCAGGGACAGCTGCAGGCAGCAGAGACATGGGCAGGATGGGAGAGGGACCTGCTGCCAGAAAGATGGTGGGAGGGGGATTTGGGCACCTCCCTGCCATCCCTGAAGTGCAGGCATCTTCCCTGCAGCAGCTCCCTGGCCTGTTAATTTCTCCCAGCATAGAGCTCCAGCCCAATGCCACGTAACCTTGGTCATAGCTGCCACTGGACACATTTGGTTGGAGGGTGAGAATTCAGGTGCATCTCAGACACTGACACGGTGGGTTCTGTCATGCAGATATGTCCATGGAGAAAACACATTCATTTCTCCCCTTAACCTCTGAGGCTCTGGGAAATGCTGTTTGTGGGTCTGGGAATGAACTGACATTCCCTTCAGGATACCCTGTTATTGTGGCATTCAACTAGTTTTTGGGGGTGTCTGCTAGGCTGCAGGTGCCTCTGGATCTCCCATGGCATCGCTGTGTTAACCAGCAGCCCCACAGAGAGAACAACTCAGTGTTAAGACCATGGAAATGAACACATGAAGATAGCAGAGCTGAGCTCCTCAGTTATGATGAGAAAGGAAAGGAGTCGAGAGTTCTGCGCTTCTTACCTGGATTCCTCAGCTCTCAGCAGAATCCAAAGTCTTTTCATGGGAACAACTGAGTGCGACCATCCACAGGTGCCAGCACGGGGCAGCCACGATCTTGACTAAAGGACAGACCAGCTGACCTCTCTGCACTGAGGGATAACGCCATTGCCTTGCTGGACCCCAAATATTTCACTTTGCATGCATAGCAAACACCAAGAGTTTCTATTGTGTAGTGGGTCAAAAAGGAAAAGATAAAGAAAGCGATATCACAGAGCCCTCCCATGCTTCTTTGTGAAACTGAGAAAAAACTGCTTTATATCTCATGTACTTTAATCTGAGATCACTCTGTATTTCAACTTTCTTCTTGCTGGTGGCCAGAGCTGACTCCAACAGTCTCCACAGCAGCATTCGCTGTGCCCAGTGGCATCCTCAGCCAACAGCAACCAGAGCTCAAGCAAAGGTCCTGCAGAGAAGGCAGGGGCAGCGAGGGAGGTTTCAGTAAGAAATGAAGTAGGCCTTGCTCAAAAAGGTCTGCTGTAATGTTGCTTTGCTTTTCCTCCCTTTATCAGGTCCCCATGGCCAGCAGCAGCAGATGCCCAACAGCAGCTCCATCAGCGAGTTCCTCCTGCTGGCGTTGGCAGACACGCGGCAGCTGCAGCTCCTGCACTTCTGGCTCTTGCTGGGCATCTACCTGGCTGCCCTCCTGGGCAACGGCCTCATCAGCACAGCCGTAGCCTGCGACCCCCGCCTGCACACCCCCATGTACTTCTTCCTCCTCAACCTCGCCCTCCTCGACCTGGGCTGCATCTCCACCACTCTCCCCAAAGCCATGGCCAATGCCCTCTGGGACACCAGGGACATCTCCTATGCTGCATGTGTTGCACAGTGCTTTCTGTTTGTCTTTCTGATTTCAGCAGAGTATTTTCTTCTCACCATCATGTCCTATGATCGCTATGCTGCCATCTGCAAGCCCCTGCACTATGGAACCCTCCTGGGCAGCAGAGCTTGTGCCACCATGGCAGCAGCTGCCTGGGGCTGTGGGTTTCTCAATGCTCTGCTATATACTGCCAATGCATTTTCACTGCCACTCTGCCGAGGCAATGCTGTGGATCAGTTCTTCTGTGAAATCCCTCAGATCCTCAAGCTCTCCTGCTCCATCTCCCACTTCAGGGAAATTTGGGCTACTGTAGTTGGTGTCTCTGTAGCATTTGGGTGTTTTGTTTTCATGGTGTTTTCCTACGTGCAGATCTTCAGGGCTGTGCTGAGGATGCCCTCTGAGCAGGGACGGCACAAAGCCTTTTCCACGTGCCTCCCTCACCTGGCCGTGCTCTCCCTGTTTCTCAGCACTGCCTTTTTTGCCTACCTGAAGCCTTCTTCCATTTCCTCCCCGTCCCTGGATCTGGTAGTGGCAGTTCTGTACTCTTTGATTCCTCCAACCTTGAACCCTCTCATCTACAGTGTTAGAAACAAGGATCTCAAGTGTGCAGTTAGGAAAGTCACTTCACAAACGTTTCTGAATTGTGATCAGTTTACTCTCAGTTTTTGCAATCTTTAGTGTCATTTGCACTTATTGTTCTCTGAAATAAATATTTATTATTCATCCCAGTTCTACTGAAGAATGCATTTGCTTTGTTTTGTTTCCAGTTATAGAAATGTGTGTCTAAACATGTATCATTGTTGACCTTCTTAATATCTGTTTAATAAAATGGCATTTCCACAATGCACTGCCTGAAATTTCCAGAGAATGTAGAAAGGCGTTGCAGAAAGGTCTTGGCAAAGTAGGAGCTGAGCTATCACCAATTACATGAACTTTTAACAAATGAAAGTGTGAGATTCTGCACTTGGGATGTGGCAACCCTGACTGTGTGTACAGACTGGGAGATGAGAGGCCGAGGAGCAGCTCTGGGAAAGGGATCTGGGGGATCTGGAGGTCAGCTACTTGACCACGAGTCAGCAGTAAAAGGCCAACAGTGCCCTGGGGTGCATGAGGTCCAGCACAGCCATCTGGGCAAGGGAAGGGATTGTCCCGTTCTGCTATGTGCTGATATGGCCTCACTTTGATCACGAGATGCTGCTTGGATGTCACAGTGTAAGACAGACATCAGACTATTAGAGAGCATCTATAGGAGAGCTATGAAAATGGTAAAGTGTCCAGAGGAGAGGAATATGAAGAATGGCTGAAGTCCTGTAGGCATTCAAGGCCAGGCTGGATGTGGCTCTTGGCGGCCCTGTCTGGTGGTTGGCGACCCTGCACATAGCAGGGGGTTGGAACTGGATGATCATTGTGGTCCTTTTCAACCCAGGCCATTCTATGATTCTGTGATTCTGTGATTCTGTGATTCTGTGATTCTATGACTGTCAGTGGAACAGGGACTCTGTGCTCCAGGATGCTCAGATAAGCCCTTATCCAAAGAGACATGGAGTTCCTTTAGTTTTTCCTCCCCTAAGGCACTGAGACCCTTCTAGGGACTCTTAAAAGACTCTGTCCTTGAGAAAAACAGAAATTCAGGCATGGGAACAGACCAGGAGACAGTCTTGATGCTGTCCTTCAGGACCCCCACACCTTAATGAGACAAGAGCAGCCTCAGCAGCAGCACTTGTTGGTGGAGGGGCTTGGGATGGGCACAGGGGAAGGGGTTGGGATACTGTCCAGACCCCTATGTTTGAGAGGAAGTGATACCAGACTCATTCACCAAAACAGTGGGAAATTTTCTGGGAATTATTCCATACACACTAACTAACAGAATCATTAAACTAGGACAAGACCTCTAAGATAATCTACTCCAAACATCATCCTTGGTATCATAAACAAGGGAGTGAAAGTATGCTCCATACCAACATACAGGATTAATAAATAAATTCAGCAGTACTGGGTCAAGTTCTGGTTACTGTGGTGTGTCATTTGTAAATAGCTGCAAGGAAAACTCTGTATTACTGATGATAATAGGACCTGAATATCCTGATGACTTCCTACCCACAGCATCATCCACTTACTCATTCCAGATAGCACCAGTCAGCCTGAAGGAAGACTCTGGGAGACCATGACAAAGGTCTTTCTCATGTCCAGGTTAACAATAAGCCTTTATTTTCCTTCCCGTATCAGTTCAGCAGTTCCTTTTTTGTTCTTCAAGTACATGGAAGTGGCTGTGGGACCTCCCACGCACTGAGTAGAGGCTGATCAACCTTAATTCTCCCTTAATTTTGCCCCTTCTGGAAGATGAGCTTGATTTCTGTCAAACAGAGGGTGCTCTGAGGTGGTCTGCCCTCCAAAAACACTCTGGTCACTCTGACAAGTTTGTTGACACTGTTCAGAAAGGCTGGGGAGGCTGATGGAACAGACAGGAGTCTGCAATGAACCTGTCCATGGAGATGTGAGGAAAATCTCACAGCAGTGGTGGGGAGCGTTGGGGCTCCGTGAAGTGTCCATGTCTGAGCTGGCCTTGTGACTTCCTCTCACATGTGGGGGTGTTCAGAGACACGAGCCCTTCCTTGCACACCCAAAGGCAGGGCATCGCAGCAGTCATGGTGTCTCTGGCTCCTGCTGCCTCTACCAGAGGCTGGGAGGCATCTCTGCACTCCTCTGAGATACTCCTTGGCATGAAGAATGGACACATGAACCTTGGTTCAAGGATGGACAAGGGACAAAGCTGGTCTCAGCTCGTCTGAGAGGCCAATGCTGCTAATGGTGGCTGCAAGAGGTCTGTGACGATTGCCTGGGGGCAGCTGTCAGCAAACATGGCCACAGATCTGCTCCTGCCCTGCAGAAGGGCCACCTTTCTGGGCTGATGCATGCACCCAGGTGGACAGAGCTGCCCAGAACTCCAGCTCTGGGGGACTTCAGAATCTCAAGAATCTCCAGGACTCCCAAGGGACTGAGGCAATTGGGCAGTGTCACAGGTGCAGGTGTTTTGCCCAGCTTGATCATCTTTTTAAGTAGGTGGCCAGGCTGTGAGAAGTAGTAGCGAGTCTGAGAAGTATCCAGAAATTAAAGAGAGAGATTGATGCCTGGTACCATGAATTGACACAGGCAGACCGACAGCCCTGTCTTAGGTCCCAGCACAGGGAAGAAGGGAAGCAGGCTTCCAGCCTGACAGATGGTAAACATGTGAACAGTGAGGGAGACTGGACTCTCAGCTCGGATCAGGGCAGAAGGAGAAGCCCCCTGTCCCATCCCCTTAACTCTGAAGTCCCTCTAATCCATAAATACGAAGTACTGGGGAAAGAGAAGAGGTATGGTTAGTAGGTGGGTAGGGACAACCGCTTTCAGGTGGTCCAATTGAGGACTCAGGTTAGAACCAGTGCTGCTAAAAATAAAGGAACACAGTCTCAGTTATTGAGGATTCTGCACTGAAGGGCACTGAGAGACACATTTGCTACCGGATAGCCTCTCTAGAGTGGTTTGCTGCCTGCCAGGGGTCTGCTTTCCTGACACTAGGAAGAAGATAGAAGATATGATATAGTGAGATGGCTACTACCCATTGCTGCTCTTTTAAGCTGGGTGAAAGAAGACTGCAACAAGAAAATTGAAGAATGTTTAAAAAAAAAAAAAAACAAAAACCATACCTTGGTGTTCCATGGGAATTTGTTGAAGGGATCATTAGCACAGGTAGTGCTCTTGCTCATCCCAGTTGGAAACTGGGATCCAGGCAGAAGGAGGAGAACAGACCAGCTGAATGAATGGTGTTGTGCCCAGGGCTTTTCATTCCATGATCTAGGACACACGTTTGAGAGACTAGGAATGCTGTCGTTGTATGAGACACTACTGACTAGGAAGAGCAAGAATACGCTGGGCAGCAAGCTGGCTGAACTTATTACTAAAGCATTAAACTAGATCTGATGGGACAAAACAGACAGTCCACTGTGTGACAGAGAAAGGCTGAGGAATGCTGTCAATTCAGGAAGCTGCAGAGAGAAACCTCAGATTTGTGTGAGATTTTGGGAGGATTTTTGGAACCCCCAAGGTTACGAGGCCAATAGCACAACTGAGATGCCTTATACCAGTGTATGCAGCATGGGAAAGAAGCAGGGGGAGATGGAAATCATGGTGCAATTTATAAACTATGATCTAATTGCTATCTCAGAAATTTGGTAGGACAATTCATACAACTGGAACACTATGATGGGGGCCTCAAGCCTTTTAGAAGGGATGGACAAGGTAGGAGAGGTGAGGGAGACTGAACAGCTGCCTATGAGAAAAAATCATGAATAGGTTCAGAGCTAGTGGGTCAAAGACCAGAACAGTAAAGGATATCTGGTGGTCAGAGTCTACTTCAGGCCTCCTGATCAAGGGCAGCCTGTTGATGAGATCATCTTTCTTGAGCTACAGGAGAAATCACACTTACAGGCTCTCGTTCAGATGGAGGATTTCAACCACCTGGATGTCTGCTGGAAAGACAACATGGTGGGCTACAAGCAATCCAGGAGACTCCTGTAGTATGCTGAGGATAACTTCCTGGTCCAGGTATTGGACAGACCAGGCAGGGTGGAACATCATTGAACCTGGTGCTCACCAATTCACAGGAGTAAACAGTGTGCCCTTATGTCAAGGTAGCGAAGAGCATCCTGGCCAACGTCTCAAAGGATCCTTGCATTCTGCTCACAATAAGTGATAACACTTGTGCTATGCTCTGTTCAGTGCTAGGCTCCCCAGTACAAGTACACGAGCTGAGGGCAGCAAGTCCAGCAAATGGGCAATGAACGTAACTGTTGGAGCAAGGCATCATTCAAAAAAGGAGCAGCTGAGAGATCTGTGACTGTTTAGCATGGAGATGAAAAAGGTCTGTGGGCTTCTTGGCAGTGCGTATAAACATCAGTCGAGAGGATGGGATGAGGGAGTTAGTCACTTCTCCATGATGCTAAGAAATAGAGCACTTTTGCTCTTTACTGTATGTGGCTGACGATTATTATCAGATTTGTGGAGAGATGGCACAATCTCCATTTTTAGAGATTCAAAACAAAACTGGACTCAGTTCTAGACAACCTGCTCCAGATGAGAATGTCTGAGTAGGAAGGGTTTAGACATGACACTCTCCAGAGGCCTCTCCCAACCCTCACTATTCCTTGATTGGGAATAATGTTTGGATATTGTGTTGAGGGACATGGTTTAGTGAGTACTATTGGTGACATGTAGATGATTGGACTGGATGATCTTGAAGGTCTTTTCCAACCTCGGTGATTCTGTGATTCTTAAATGCTTTCCGTGGTATCGCCATTCTCATTGGAGTCCTGGTGCCCATAGAGAAGCGTGACCTTTTGAGGATGGGCTTGTACACTGTGTAGTCCTGAGGGCAGGGCCAGGCAGAGATTACAAAGGCCACAAGTGCTTCAACAGACAGCAGTGTCCACTATCCTGGAGGGCTCAGCTCCTCCTGCAGGGGCATCCGGAGCGGCTGCGGCACTGCATGGAGCGGATGGCGTTGCAGTGAGCAGGGGGGTCTGAGTGGTGGTGGGGTCCCGTGGGTGCGTGCAGCTCCACTGCCCACCCCAGCCCTGCTGCCACCCCTCCCCAGTTCCCCTTCAGGCATGCAGCCATCACTCAGCAGCAGCCGGACATCGCTGTGCCATGAACGCTGTCTCGGCTGAACCCAGGACTGTGGAAAATGCCTTTGGCTGATTAACTGTCACCTTTTCTTGCCTTTTTGATATACAGACTCAGATACCATCCCATAGCCTCGAGGCTGACCCCCGTAACTTCCCTGTGTAGTTTCTTTAATCTGTGACTTTAGTCTCAGTTCTTCATAACAGTCGTTCAGTGCACAACTGGCTAATTTCCTCAGGTACTGGCTACCTTTCCCCATGCTGGTCCACTTGCTTGGGTAAAGTTCCAGGTCTTCCTTGAAGGGATGTCTTTCCTTCCTGGCTGTCAACAGTCGCTGCTGCCATAGGGTGAAGGACCACGTCCCTTTTCCAACTGCTTTGTCAATGCCCCCTTCCACGGCAAGAGATCCCAGCTGCCTGGCTTTGCTGCCACTAAATTGAGGCTACTGGCTCCATTACCCCAGCACTGGAACAGCCAGGTGAGAACACGTTCACCTGGACGATGGCTGAAATCTTTTTGCATATCTCATAGCTCACCCAAGGTTATGGTTTGGATGGTCATTGTCTCCTTGCTATGTTCTGCCTTATCCTGTGGTGGCCTGCTTCTTCCCCAACTTCTTCCATCCACAGCTTTGCTGGAGTTTCTTTCCTTACTAAATGAGCTGACTTTGCATCTTTCTTTTTCCTCTTGTGTACAATGGCAACTGATAGCGGCACTGATTGGTTCTCTGGTTGGACTGAAGTTCCTGTTGGAGAGGCTGGAGCAACTGTAGGGTCTGTTGCAACTGCAGGGTCTGTCATGAGGCTTGAAGTAACCCCACAGCCCATTGCAGGGAGTTAGAGCAGCTGCAGGGGTTGTCACAGGAGTTGGAACGGTTGCACGGCCCATTGCTTTGTCATCTGATCCAGAGACCTTGTCTTTCACTTGAAGATGCTGAATAGTGTTGGACAGGAGTCAGTAGGCATGGGCCAGGCCCCAGGACACTGCAGTGATTTGTGCCTCTCTAGAACTGCTGGGGTGACAGCACAGCTTTCCCAGGTATTCTACAAATTTTTCAGGGTTCTGCAGTTGTTCCTGGGGGATGTTGCAAACTACTGAGGATGCCCTCTGCTCCAGGCACCTTGCCTATACCTTCCCCTCTCACTGCCACTCACAGAATCACGGAATCATTTGAGTTGGAAGGGACCTTTAGAGGTCATGTAGTCCAACTGCCCTGCAGTAAACAGGGACATCCACAGCTAGATCAGGTGCTCAGAGCCTGGCCTTCCAGGTCTCCAAAGATGAGGCATCCACCACATCTCTGGGCAACCCGTTCCGTGCTTTGCTACCCATATTGTGAAAAACTTTTTCTTATATCCGGTCTAAATCTCCCCTCTTTGATACCTTTTCCCCTCGTCTTGTGACTGCAGACCCTGCTAAAGTCTGTCCCCTTCTTTCTCAGAAGCCACCCTTTAGATACCGAAAGGCCACTCTCAGGTTGCTGTGAGGGTGCACTCAATCCCACTGTCAGTATAATGGATGAAGGTATTGAAGAGCGCTGGTGCTGGTCCTGACCACTGAGAGTAGTTGCTCATCACTGATCTCCATCCTATCACTGATCTCCATCCAGACACTGAGCCATTGACCACCACTCTGTGAGTGTGATCTCACAGCCAGCCCCACGTCCATCAAACAGTCCACAGGTCAAATCCATTTCTTTCCAGTTTGGAGAGATGAGCGTCTTGCTCCAATTTATAGGAGGAAGAGGAGGTTCTTTTAAAATACGTATACCCAACAGTGAGATTAAGACACAACGGGTCAAATGTTAGCCCAACCAGTTTACTACAAATCCTAGTCATTTAGGGAGATGGGGAGGGAGGAGGAGTGACAGAAAAGATAGGAAAATTAAAGCAAGGAGTCTTTTTAAGAAGCAAGAGAGAGTCACCACCAGGGTCCCAGCATTGCTCGTACTTCAGATGTAGATCTTCAGTAATGATGGGTTGCTGGAGGTTGTGTTGTTCGGCTGACAACGACTTTTCCAACAGCAGTACAAACTTATAAGTCCAAACTTAAATAGCAAGTAAGGTGCTAAATAATAAATTCCATGAAAAAAATCTGAAAGAACTCCAAAACAATAAAAGAAATTGTCTTTGTGCCTAGAAACGCCAACAGCAACCCTGTATTAACATGCACTGGTCAGATCCGCTGCTATCTCAACCCTTTGAGCCCCGTGTTGTGGGTCAAAAAGGACTGTTGTGCTTTAAGCCAGTGGCAGCTCCTCACCACAAAGTCATTTGCTCACTCCTCCCCTTCCCGGTGGGATGAGGAGAGAATTGGAAAAGAAAGGAATGGAGTAGAACTCATGGGTTGAGATAAAACCAATGTACTAAGACAGAAAAAGGAGAGAGAAAAATAATAGTGAACAGTAATATATATTCATATATATGTATGCATAAACAAAACAAGCGATGCACAAGCAATTGTTCACCACCCACCCACCCACTGTCCAGTCAGTCCCAAAGCAGCAGCTGCTCACCTGGACAACTCCTCACCATTTTTCAAGTTCTTCTTCCATTAGGTCGAATGATACGGAATATCCCTTTGGCCAGTTTAGGTCAGCTGTCCTGGTTCTGTCCCCTCTCAATTCCTTGTGTCCCTTCATCCCGCTCCACTCCCCCCACCAGGGGTGGGACAGCACAGGGAGGTGAGAAATGGAAGTGTCCTTGGCTCCATATAGCACTGCTCAACAACGGCAACATTCTTATGTTATCTACGTTGTTCTTCTCCTATAGCCAAAAAGTAGCATTGTACCAGACACTATGAAGAAAACATCACTCTGTCCCAGCTGAAACCAGGACATGCCTCCATAATGTATCCTCAGCTGCCCCCTCTCTCTGACCCCCCCTCCCAAGGGCTCACCCAATGCATTGCCCATCCCTCAGTGGATCTCTGTTCATCCAGGCAGCTCCTTCACAGAGGGGGATTCCCTTCTGAATTTTCACCTTCTGCCTCTCCTCCTCAAGAGCCTGTATCCATGCATCATCACATCACTTGAGTCATATGAGCTAGCTCACCATTCTTCAGCAGTAATTCCGTCAGTGTCACAGAGCTGTGATGGGTGCAGCTGCTCCTCTCCCTGCCCCAGGTAGCAGGCATGGATGTGGGTGCACATTTCAGCTGCAGCATCTCAGACGTGGCACCGGGATCAAATTGACATTTGTCACAAATGTGGAACCAACCCAAAGTCCCTGCTTCAGAGCAGAAACTTGCTGGAGTGGATGGCAGGTGGCAATGGAAGGATGCCACAAGGGGTTCACAGGGAGGACAAATTCTGGAGTACTCCAGGCCAGAAAGAAAAAGGGATGGGTTGTGTAGCCCTGATAGGAATCAACTTTGTTGTCTATGGTTTCTCTGCAGCCCCTAAAAGCCAGCAGTGGAGGTGAGGCTGATTTCGAGGAAGGAAAAGATGCTGCTGAAATGTCCTTGGCATCCAGTGATCCAGGGATGCTGAATATCACTGGCCTGTTGATGACTGTATCATCAAGAAGGTGAGTAAAGGACAGGAGGAGAGTCTGGGTCTGGTCTTGTTGAACATCTTCATCAACAACATCGATTTAGGGGTATACTGAACTATCATCAAGTCTGCTGATTGCCTGGAAGGGATGACTGTCACCAGAAAGCTGTGCTGCCATTCAGCGAGAAATGGGCAGGCCTGAGAACTGGGCAGAGAGGAACCTTGTGGAATTCAATTGGGATAAGCACAGACTTCAGCACCTGGGGAAGGGCAACTGCATGCATCCCAGTAGCTTAGAAGCTGTGCCGCTCCGTGGCACAGGACCTGGGTGTCGCGGTGAATAACATGTTGACCATGAGCCAGCAGCGTGCTCTTGTGGCCAAGAAAGGCAACGGTACACTGCGGGGCATTAACAAGAGCAAGCAGGCGAAGGGAGGTTGCTCCCACGCCGTGCTCTGCCTTGGTGAGGCCACATCTAAAGTATTATGTCCAGTTCTGGGCTCCCCAGTTCAGGAAAGTCAGAGAGAGAACTCCTGGAGAGAGTCCAGCAGAGTGGATGGTTGGGACCTGGAGCATTTCCCACGTGATGAAAGGCTGTGAGACCTGGGATTCCTCTGCTTGGGGAAAAGAAGACTGAGAAGGGTTCTTATCAATGCTTTAAATAACTGAAGGGCTGATGTGAAGAGCATTGGGCCAGGCTCTTTTTGGTGGTGACCACCAATGGAATAAGGGGCAAGAGGCACGAGCTGAAACACAGGAACATCTGAACATGAGAAAGAACTTACTTTGACATAGCACTTAATCAAGCTGTCCAGACATGCTGTGAAGTCTCCTTCTCTGGATATTCAAGACCCACCTAGACACTTTATTTTGCAGGGAATCTGCTTTAGCAGGGCTGCTGGAGCAGAGCAATGGGAGCAAATGGTGTCCTGGGCTCCATCAGCAGAGGGGTGGCCAGCAGGGACAGGGAGGTGATTGTTCCCCTCTACTCTGCTCTTGTGAGGCCCCATCTGCAGCACTGCGTCCAGGTCTGGAGCCCCCAGTACAAGAAAGACAGGGAGCTGTTGGAGAGGGTCCAGAGGAGGGCCACGAAGATGATCAGGGGACTGGAGCACCTTCCCTATGAGGACAGGCTGAGGGAGCTGGGCTTGTTCAGCCTGGAGAAAAGAAGGCTGCGGGGTGACCTCGTTGCAGCCTTTCAGTACCTAAAGGGAGCCTGCAAACAGGAGGGGAACCAACTCTTTGAAAGGGTAGATAACTGCAGGACGAGGGGAAATGGTTTGAAGTTGAAGGAGGGAAGATTGAGGTTGGAAGTCAGGGGGAAGTTCTTTACAGAGTGGTGAGGTGCTGGAACAGCTGCCCAGAGAGGCTGTGGATCCCCATCCATCCCTGGAGGTGTTCAAAGCCAGGTTGGATGGGGCCCTGGGCAGCCTGGGCTGGTATTGAATGTGGAGGTTGGTGGCCCTGCATGTGGCAGGGGGTTGGAGATTCATGATCCTTGAGGTCCCTTCCAACCCGGGCCGTTCTGTGATTCTGTGATTCCGTAATTCCAGAGGTCCCTTCCAACCACTGTGGTTCAGCTATTCTGTGAAAAACCCTGATGGTTTGAGAGTGTTGGCAAATGAGAGGAAAGCCGTGCACTCATCAGCGTCCCTTTCTAGTGAAAGGAAAAGTGATCACAGTCCCCAAAGCATTCCTTGGAGGTACTGAGCTCAACTTACTCAGTTGACTTCAGTAAGACTTTGTCCATTTTTTCAGCCTAACCGCAGGCATTTACCCCCGGCCACAGTGTCACTCTGGATGGCTCTCCTCTTACCCTCGCCCATTAGAGCTCACCCAGTCTGCCCATCCCATGCACGCAAGCAGTGTTTATGAGTCCCGTGTCTTCCTCCTCCCCTTCTTGTGATGGCCGTGCTTCTTCCATTACTGCCTTCTCAGGAGTTTCTTTCCCTACTAAATGAGCTGATTTTTGCATCCATTATTTGGTCTTGTTTATAGGAACGACGCTTTCCATGTATTTCAGAATCCTGCATTTGTTCAGGGGTGAATCTCCAAAGCACCAGAGGTGCCCCTGTTGCTCCCACACTCCCAGCCATTCATAACTCTCCTGCCTCCGGTCGTATCCCTGGGTTGTATTCCTTAATAGTTTAACCTCAAGCAAAGCCTGAGACATGTTTGGGAGACACAGCTACAGGAACACACTGTCTTGAACATCCCGAGGGTATTCAAAATTCTCAGGAGCTATTTTAAGTAACTTGGAGAAAAAGGGAAGGGTGAAGGAGAAAGGGAGGGCGAGGAACCAATGGAAAACATTCCCTGTTGTCTCCCCCATAGCCTGACTCCCTGAGGAGACACAGCAAAGAGTGTACTTAGAGTTTCCAAAAGACGGCTTCAGAAGGACAAAGATGACTGCAGTGCTGAGTATCACGTTAATTTCACAGCCAGCGATTGTGTCACATTCCAGTGTTCCACAGTACAAACTGGCAAACTTAATGCAGCTCCTAGAGGTGGTAGACAGCACAGCGGGGAACACATCACAGAATCACAGAATCACAGAATTGCCAGGGTTGGAAGGGACCTCAAGGATCATGAATCTCCAACCCCCCTGCCACATGCAGGGCCACCACCATTCCACCTAATGCTGGACCAAAAATGAAGCTGGAGAAGCTAAACACTGTTCCAGTTGAACAGCAAGCAGAGTTCAAGCAACTGTCAGATGATATTCAAGAACTGGAGCAACTTCTAAGCCATGACTATCGTCGGAAAACAGCAGCATTACAAGAAGTGATTTCACAAAAGAAGTCAGATATTACAGAGAGGACCCGAAAACTGAATGAACTTAAAGTGACATTGGCTACTTTGAAAGAAGAACAAGAGCAGCTGAAGTCAAAAATTGTGGAGAGTCCAGAGGAATTGAAGAATTATAAGGAACTAATGAAGGAGACAGTTAAGAAACTCAAGAAATCCAAGCAAGAGGTTATTGAGAAATACGAAGGTTATCGAGACCTGGTTGAAGTTCTGCCATCGTGCCAGTTGGAGGTACAGTTATATCAGAAGAAGATGGAAAGACAGGCAGCAAATGTGGAAAGACTCGCCAGTGTATTATCAGAGGTCAGAAATCTGGAAGACCAGCTTGAGAGCGCTCAAATCGAGCTGAAGAAAGGGAAGACAGATGAAATGTCCCTGAAGAGACTGGTCACTGCAAAACATGAGAGGCTGTCTACAGCTGAAATAAGGATAAAAAAGAAGCGTGAAGATGTTGAGCAATATAAGCACACTGTATTTGAGTATTTTAACAGAGTTCAGGAAAAGAGGGGTGCTGTATATGATAAAGTGACAGCGATTCAGAAGGAAATCCAGCAGACGAGGTTCAAAATCCAGCAACTGAATGAGAATGCTGAAAAAGAAGAAACGAAAGCTAAAGAGATATATCAAAACCTGAAGGCTGGGTTGGAGAAGCGTCACGATTCTCTCATAAAGACAGCAAAGAATTATGCAGCCTCAAGAGAAGATAAAATTGCTGAACACATGTAGCAAGTAAGGTGCTAAAGAATATGGCTTAAAAAGAACAACTCTGTAAGATCTCTGAAGATAATAAAAAGATTACCTCTGTGGCTAGCAATTATTTAATTACCATGACATTTATAACAATTTTGTGTGGAGATGCTCTAGTCAGAGGTGTTGTTCTCTCAGCCCTTTGGGATCCGCACGAGGCACCAAAGGATTGTTGTCATTTTGTCTTCTTTTCACTTGGGACAGAGTTGCTGTTCTCCATGGTGTCTGGTATGATACCGTGTTTTGGTTTTAGCAGGAAAACAATGCTATCATAACACACCACCATTTCTAGCTGTTTCTAAGCAGTGTTGTTCAGAGCCAAGGACACAGTTTTTCCTACTGTCATACCAAGGAGGGAGGGCAAGGAGATGGGAGGGAAGAGAATTAGGACAACTGACTGAATCTGGCCAAAAGGATATTCCGTCCCATAGAACATCGTGCAGAAGGAGTTTTGAAAGAGCTGAGAGCTCTCTCTCTTCCACTGCTCAAGGGTTGGCTGGGTATTGGTCAGCAGGTGGGGAGCAATTGCTTGTGCATCACTTGCTGTATGCATTTAGATACACAGATAGATAGATTTGGATTTATGTCTTCTTACACAGATCTGTGTCTCATGTTCTATGTCTTTCACAGAGGGGGTGAAAGCACTCCAGGTGCTTCCTAGAGTGGTTGCCCTGTCCCTGGAAATGTTCAAAGCCAGGCTGGATGGGGCCCTGGGTAACCTGGTCAAGCACTTAATCTAGCATTTGGCAACCCTGCCTGCATCAAGGGTTGTTGCCAACATGATCGTTGAGGTCCCTTCCAACCCAAGCCATACTATGATTCTATGACACACAGATCATCACAATTATCATCTTTTTATGTTGGTCAATAGTTTATCTCAACCCATGAGTTATACTTAGATATTTTTCTCCGACTCACTCCCCCATCCCACTGGGAAGGAGCGGAGTGAACAAAGAGCCGTGTGGTGCTGAGCTGCTGCCAGGTTAAACCCGTTGTGCCTTAGCCACAGATGGTAGGTTATGTTTTGAGCTCTGCCTTCTCTGTTTGCTCACCCAGGGCACGCCACAGTGCAAGGGAAGGGATAAGTGCTCTGCCCTGCTCAGCCTTGCCTGCTCTGCTGGGAACAATCAGCTGCTCTCTTCTGTCCCATTTAGTAATTCGGAAAAGGAAGAGAAAAGAAATATTAATGATAATTTTATGCATATCTATGTCTACTCAAAACAAGTGATGCACAATGCAGTGTCTCACCACCCACTGCCCAATGCCCATCCGGTCCCTGAGCAACTGCCCATCCCTGCAGCTTTATGGCTGTTTTATGGCCCCCAGCTGCCCTTGTTCTGTGCAACATCACTCAGAACCAACCAGAACGTCAGTCTGCTATTAACAGTTCTTCTCCCAGTGCCAGAAGATAGCATCTTATCCAGCACCACAAAGAAAGTTCAGCTATCTCTGCTGCACTGATTGCAGCTAGCTTTTACTGTAACCACACAAAGCGTAACAATAGCAAGTGCTGGATTCTGCACTTGGGAACGGACAGCCCTGGCTGTAAATACAGACTTGTCTGTATGTAGTTCCAACTGGGACTGAGTGTTGTTGTGTTTTATTTTTTTTTTTTTTGGTAGCATCTGATATGATGCTATGTTTTGCTTTTAGGAGGAAAACAATGTTGATAACACCCAGATGTTCCCTGTTGTTGTGAAGCAGTGTTGTACGCTACAAAGGCTGAGTCAGTTTTCGCAGGCAATGTGCTAGGGGGAAATGGAATTAGGACAGCTGATTTTAACTGTCCAAAGGGTATTCCACTGCGTATGACATCTTTAGGAAGGAGAGTTTTTTGAAGAGGGAAGGAGTTCATCTCACTTGCTTCTGGGGGTTGGCTGGGCATCGATAGTTGGCTGGTGAGCAATTGCTTCTGTATGACTTGATATAGGCATTCATATATATACATCTGTCATAGCTATTATCCATTTTCTTTATTTTAGTGAATAGTTTGATCTCCACGCACGGGTACAACCCGTTGGTTTTTTTTCCCAACTCTCTCTTATAGCACTGGGAAGGGAGGAGAGAGCAAACGGCTGCGTGGTGCTCAGCCAGCTGCTGGGTGAAACCACAAGAGGGAGTGGGGATTGAGACACTGGAGAGCAATCACACTGAAAGGGATTGGGGGTTTTGATCGACAGCAGGTTGAAAAAGAGTCAACAGTGTGGCCCAGGCAGCCAACAAGGCCAGCTATAGCTCGGGATGCATCAGGCACAGCAGGGTCAGCTGGCTGGGGGAAGGGATTGTCCCCATTTACACTGCAGTGGCGTGGCTGCCCCTCGAGTGCTGTGTGCAGTTTTGGGCACCTCATTACAAAAAGAACGTAAAAATATCGGAGAGTCCAAAGGAGGGCTGCAAAGGTGGTGAATGGTGTAGAGGGGAAGACATATGAGGAGCAGCCCCTTTGGTCCCTTTGGTTTTGTTCAACCCAGAGAAGAGGAGAGTGAGGGGAGACCTGACTGTGGCATATGGCTTCGTCAGGAGGGGGAGCAGAGGGGCAGCTCTGATATCTCTTTGATGGCTGCGGTAGAACCCAAGGGAATGGCATGGAGCTGTGATGGGGAGGGTCAGGTTGGATATCGGGAAAAGGTTCTCCCTTCTCTGGGAAGCTGGTTGTGGAACGGGCTGGAAGAGTCTCCTCCGGGAAGTGAGATTTCTGCAGTTCAAGAAGTGTCTGACAAAGCTCTCAGACGCACCGTCTGATTTCTGGGTGGTCTTGTGTGCAGCCAGGAGTTGGGCTCAGTGATCCTTATGGGTCAGTTCCAGCTGGGGATATTCTGTGTTTTTAGCTCTTGCTTTTTTTTTTTGTTGTTCGTTTTTTCCTTTCCTCTTTGTTCTGCATGCTTTTACCCATTCTCTGGTTGGCTGGGCCAGAAGGAGTGCAAGGAGGGTAGCAGTTTAAAGACATGTTGCAGCCCAGGTTGGGCACCAAGAGACACAGGAGAGGGTTGGAGCTGTGAGAATGATGAAGTGAGCAGAGGAGATAGGCATGCTGTGTTGACATTTTGGCTCTCTCTAATACAGTGTAGCTGGAACTGTGCTTCTCCCTCCTGTTCCTGCCAAGGAAGACATGAAATAACCTTGCTCCATACCTCTGCATGTATAGATTTCCTGTTTGTGATGAGAATCCCTGCCTCTTTTTTGACTCTTATCTAAAGCCTCCAAGCACTGCAGTATCTTCTTCCCCTGCTCTCCCTCTAATCCTAACCCACAAGCTCTCTGTCAGCACCTCATCCATCCCCAGGTGCAGTTCCTTGGACTCCAGCTGGTCATTGATGTAGAGAGCAACACCTCCACCCCTTTTCCCTTACCTGTCCTTCCTAAAGAGTGTATACCTGTCTATTCCTACATGTCAGCTGTGAGAGCAATCCCACGATGTCTCAGGGATGCCAGTGACGTCACAGCCTCAGGAACGCAAACCTCTGTAATGCTTCTTGCTTGTTCCTCATGCTCTGTGTGTTGGCTCACAGGCATTTGAATTGGGCTCCCACTGAGTCTAATTTACCAATTGGAGTTGCCTTGTCCTGCAATTTACGTGCTGTCCCTGCCTGTCTGTGAAGGAAGCTGCTGATCTGAGTCCCAGGTGGCTTTTACCCTCATGCAATGCACTACAGATGGGCTGGTGTCCTGGTGTCAGCTCAGACAGCAACGACGTCCATAGCATACCAATGTTTGGTTATTGCTGAGTGATGGGAGCACGCCCGGTGCTGCCTTTCTAGCACATGGCAGAGGGCAGCAGCCTGAGTTGGGCTGTGCTATGGTGCATGGCAACATGAGGAAGGGCCACAGGGCAGGGGAGGTGGCAAGAGAGAGGCTGCTGGACTTGGCAGGAGACGTCTGCCCAGGTGAGGTGCTGGAGGAAAGGAGGAGGTTGGGGTTGGCAAAAGCCCCTGTGGGATCAGCTGGTGCATGTTTTGGGCACAATAAGCTAGTTCTGGGTTTCCTCTGTCATCCAGCAGGTGATGGGATCACAAATTTAAAGGAGAATCTGCAGGAGAGTGGTGTATCCGGAAGTCCGTGGGGTGATCTCTCTCCTGGAAAAGCTGGAAGGGAATTCCAAGGAGGCCTGGAGCAAGGGAAGCACTTGAAGAAGCCTCTGGGAAACCATCCAGGAAAGAGAGGGAGGGAAACCCAAAAGAGCTGAGCAGCGAGGAAGTCTGCCAGAAGAATGGGCAGAGCCCATGCAATGGCTGTGGGAAAGGCTTTGAGGACCATTCCTACCTTGCTGTCCGTCAGCGCATCCACACGGGAGACAAACCCTTCAAGTGTCCCAAGTGTGAGAAGAGCTTCAAAAAGAGTTGTCACCTCCATGCCCATCAGCGTATCCACTCGGACAACAGACCCTACAAGTGCCCTGAGTGTGAGAAGGGCTTCAGAAGCAGTTCTCTCTCACCTCATAGTCCATCAGTGCATCCACACTGGAGAGAGGCCGTTCAAATGCTCTGAATGTGGAAGGGTTTTAAAAGCAGTTCACGCCTCATGATCCACAAATGTGTCCATACAGGAGAGAGACCCTACAAGTGCCCAGAGTGTGGGAAGGGCTACAAAACCAGTTCCCACCTGATTACTCATCAGCACATCCGCATAGCAGACCGATAGTTGTCTGGTTTGTGGGAAAGGGCACAAAAGCAGTTTTCACTTGAAGTTGCACTATCGGGTCCACACAGGAGAAAGGCCGTACAAGTGTCCTGAGTGTGCAAAAGCCTTCAGAAGCAGTTCCCAAGTCATGATGCACCAGTGTACACACAGAAGACAGAAACCCTACAAATGCTGTGAGTGTGAGGAGAGCTTCAGGAGCAACTCTGACCTCATCTCCTACCTGCACATCCACACAGGAGTCAAACACTGCAAGTGTCCTGAGTGTGAGAAAGACCTTGCTTGTCAAAGATGGGTCTAAATTAGACAGTCTCCAGAGGCCTCTTGCAAACCCTTGCTTTTCTGTTATTCTCTGATACCCAGCAGTGTGTATGAGAGATTTTCTGTGGTGTGCCCATGCTCAGTGGTGTCCTTCAGTCGATAAGGAATACTCCTCTTTTGATAATGAATGCATTCACTGTGCAGTCCTGAGGAGAGGTCCAGGCAGGGATTACAGAAACCAGAGATGCCTCAGTGCACAGCAATGGCCAGTTCCCCTGCCTCCTCTGTCCCTGTCACCTTATCATCCCTGACAGTGGATCATAAGGGTCCTCTGGAGCACCATAGTCTGCTCTGAACAGGGGCAACTCGACATTGAGATCAGGTCAGTCAGTATTTTCCCCTGACCCAGTACTGATGCCCACTTGTGGTGATGATTTTCCCCTTAAAACAGATGGGAATTTCCCTCTGTGCCCCTTCTTGTCCTCACTTTTGTCTTTTTCTCCCCTCCCTGCATACAGCCCATATCACCACCCTCCTCCGAGCAATTGTTCTTGGTCTGGCTGGAACGTCTTCATGGCAGCCCATTTCATGGCAGCTCAGACAGTGAGGTTGCACCTATTTTGTTCACTCTGAGCTGAAGCAAGAAGAATCCCACCTCCTGTGGACCTGTGAGGTGCGCGGCTGAATTCCCCCTCCATCCTCAGGGCTGCTTCTGAGAGCTGAGATGCCTGCATTGAGTGCTCTGATTCCCTGCCCTGCATGGGGGAAGTGATCCCAGCCTGTCACTGCTCCAGAGTCTTGCCTGACAGTGAGACAGGGATGGAGAGTCCATGGGGGAGCATGGTCCCCTCCCATAGATGAGCAGCACATCGTAGCAGGGCAATTCCTACTCTAGGAGTCAGTGTGTGAGGGGCAATCAGTGATTCCTTCAGCATGCCTTAATGTGGGTGTTCCCCAGGAGGGGCCCTGCTGTCTTTTGGGAGCTGTGAGCCCTGGATCCCCAGGAACATCTGCAGGGAGTCCGGTGGTGGCAGAGAAAGTGAATCCTCAGGCTTTGCCTCTGAGCTGAGCTGAGCCAGGCTCCGGGGATGCAGGGAGCTGCTGATAAGTGGGCAGTGCTTCAAAGAGACAGCTCTACCCAGGAGCAGATCCTCAGCTCCACACAGCAAGGCTGGGGGCATGGCCAGCAGGTGTCACTGGGAGAGAGGGAAGTGAGATGTCACAGGTTGTGTGCAGTGTTAGAATGCATAGATCTGTCTGCATGAAGAATGTTCATTAACAGGATGAGTCTTCAGTGGCAGAATTGAGTGTCCTGCGGGTATCTCTAAAAGTAGGTGATCCCGTTATCCACTTCTGACTTCCCATTATTTGCTTTCAAATTTTGCTTCTTTTCTCCCTGTGAACAAGCACACAGGCTTTTATTTCTAAGGAAAAGCAAAGGCTTCTGAAGCATCACAGTAAGGTTTACCAGAATCCATAGCAAGTTCCTTTACTGTCACTCAGCCTATAGAGAGCACTATCACCCTGTGTCCAGTGCCACCAGGGTGGCTGTGACCTGGTCCTTAGTATTTGCACACACTGATGTCCCTGGGCAGTGTCCTGCTACCAGGAGGGGTCTGCAGGGCAGAGCTGAGCACACAGTGACTGGGATCAACTGCAGGAAGAGGACATGGGGATGGAGAAACAGCTGCAGGCAGCAGAAAATGGGGAGGGAGCAGGAGGGAGCTGCTCCAAGAAGTATGGTGGGAATGGGAATACAGGCACCGACCTGCCATCCCTGCAGTGCGAGCATCTTCCTTCCAGCAACCCCCTGGTCTCCTTTCTCCCTCAGTGTGGGCATCTAGCCCACATAACTCTGATATGAATTGCCTTTGGAATTACTGGATGGTAGGAGCGTGAAGAATTCATGTGCAGCTCAGACACGAATGCTGAAGGTTTTCTCAGGCAGATACACCAATGGAGCGAAATCATCCATGTCCCCCCTCCTGATAACCAGGGCATTGGAAAATGCTGTATTTATAATATGAATTAATTGCAAATGAGCTGACACTCCATTTTTAATATATCCTAATGTTACCTGCTAGGCTGTGGGCTGCCCTGCATGCGCTCCCACAGCGTGTCCTTATTATCCTTATTATTGTCCTTATTAGCAGCTTCATGGAGAAGATGCCTCAGTGATAATACAATGGAAATGCTGCTGAATGGCTTTATGCAGGCAGCTGAAATGAGCCCTCTCTGTCTCTGTCTAGGAGCAGAGAGCTCAGATCTTAGAGACAGTGAGCTGGGCTGGTGGGTTGGAGATCTGCACCTTGAACCTTGATTTTTTCGAGGGAGCGCATGCACGCAGTCATCCTCCAGAAGAGCCAGCACAGGGCGGGTGAGACCAGGACTGATGGACAGGACTGCTGTCCTCACTCAGCACTGAAGGACAGAAGTGGTTAGAGACAGTCAGAAGTGGAAGGATGAAGAGAGTTCACTGGTGAGGAACTCTTCAAAGTCCTTAATACTGTAAGCCTCTTGCTGGAGGGCCACGTGGCTGCATTTCTTGGAGGGGAGCTGCTAAAGCTGGCACATCCCAGTGTGTGTGGGATCCATCAGGAGGATTCTCACAGTTTCTCTGTTATAGAAAAGAAGGACATTTTTCTTCAGTGTAAGTGAGGAGGGCATTTCCAGATGGGGGTTTCCATGCTACAACATCAGAGGATATCCCTGAGGGCTGCTTGTCCTGGGGACAACTGCAGGCTGTGAAGGCAGATTTCTCTGCTCAGCTCTTCAGCTGTGCTGCAGCCTTCTGTTGTTTTTGTTGTTTTTTTTTTTGAGTGTGTAATGGAAAAATATGTGATTAAAAAGGCACTGGTAGTTTACATGTGAACTGCAGACATCGCCTGTTAATGGATCGAGGATCTGTCACAATGGAAGCGAGGCTTTCCCAGCTTGCTCTGGATATGAAACGTTCCCATTTGTCCTCTTCAAATGGTTCTTGCTGTGCAGCAAACAGTGCTGAAACTGCTATTTGCTACACCTTAATAAGTCAGAGCAGCACCTCAGCCAGGCAGAATCACCAAGTCATTCCCAAATGCTGGGAAAAGTCAAAGATCACGTGCTGAAGGCGAGGCCTGATATGCTTTCCCTTTCCACTTGCATGTGTCTAGGTTTATTTTTACTTATTTATCCCCATGATGAGAGGTGCTGCTTCACTGTGCCCCGTCTCTGGGGAAAAAAAGAAAAAAAAAAAAACCTATGCCACAGCAGGCAGCCAAATCCATGGCTGTCATATGCACAGCATCCAGGAAACACGCTCCGCATGGACATAAATGATACTCAATTTCACATCATGGCTGTGACTGCAATTGAGCCATTTATCAGAACATCCTCTTTAGATTTTCGTTTTCCTCCTCTGCTTTATCCTCTCTCTTGGGTGCAGTGCTTTGTGCCATAACTGGACCGATTCCCTTAGTAGCAAATCCTGGATGTCTTTTTTGGGATTTCTGCTTCCGAGTGGCAATGTTCCATGGAGAAAATGTGCTTTGGTATCTAAGAGCACAGGCTGCAGGCTCGTCGTTGCTGCCCTTTGGACTTGTGGGGTGCCTTCCCCAATTCCAGTGATTTCTCCCCATCCTGGTTTCTGGTTATGCAGTCTCTGGGCTGGCTGCAAACAGGAACGCAGCACTATGTGAGGCCATAATGAACCTTTCTTCTTTCTTTCAAGCAGCAGATGTCCGTTGCTAGAACATGAGCAGATTTTCTTCTCCTCGGAACGCTGCCAGAGCTGTTCTGGCCCCGAACACAATCCTTGAGGTCTCTGCTCCCCGTGCCGCTCAGTTTCCTCTCGTCCTTCCTTCGCTGCTGAAATACAGTCGCTGTGCGTTCAGCAGCATCATCCACCGGGAAAGCGCTTGCGGAAAACGATTGCTGGCTCCTGAACTCCCCCTCTACCCCTCCTCCCGCCGGAGTGCCTCCCCCACCATCCCCCCATCCTTCCCACTCCCCCCGAGCTCTCACGGCCGCGGGGCCGGACGGGGCTCAGCTCCTCCCGCGGGGACGCGCGGGGCGGGGCGCGGCGGCGGCGGTCGGGGCGTCCGGAGCGGCTGCGGCACCGCACGGAGCGGTCGGAGCTGCGGTGAGCGGGGATGTCCGAGCGGCGGGGGGGGTCCCGTGGGTGCGTGCGGGTTCGGTCGGTGCGTGCGGGGCTGCCGGTCGGCGCGGCGCTGCGGGTCCGAAACGCCTCGGGGGTGTCGGAAGCGAAGAGGAGCGCGTGGCTGGGGACAAAAGCTGTTGAGTGAGAGAGAAGGAAGAGAGAAGAGGAAAAATGAAGTGGTAGCGGTGATAACGATACACGTAGGTCGCTCTGAAAGCAGTGTATTTTTTTTTTTTATTTCCGTTGAAACTGGAATAGATACAAAGAGCGCAGTAACGTTGTCTGGCAGAGCAAATTCTCAGCTGCAAAATATTCCTTCTCAGCGTAGTCAGCTCCATTACCCATGCATTTTCACCGGCAATTAACAAGAGCCTGCATGCTACGCTCGTAAAAATCAGCACCAGCAGATTTTTTGCAGCTGCTATGACGGCACTGTTGCTAGGAAACTGTTGCCCACACAGCCCATCTTTCATCGGCCTGAACAGATGACAGTCAGAAGGTGCCAAATCCAGACTGCGCGGTGGGTGTTGGAAGGACAGTCCAGCCAAGGCTGGCATCGTGTTCCGTGGCTTTCACTGCTGTGGGGCCTGGTGTTGTTGTGTTGAAAGAGAAAGGTGTTCATCTTCTCCCGTCCCTCCCTCTGTGGATTGTGAGGAAGGTGGATTTATCCCATCTCCCATGTAGGGCACTCCCTGCTTGGCAGGAGTTGCTGGCACAGTGGAGTCAGACAGTGACTCAGAGGAGTAACACAAGACAGTTTATTAGAGGAATAGTATGAAATGGCTTACTGAACTTTCTAACAGCGGGCAATCAACTACTTGATGTAAAATTACACGACTTTCTAAAAACAATTAAGTATTTCTAGGCTAGGTTGGGCAACTTTCTAATAACGATGAGTGATGTGGATCGAGAACACTTTGGCACTGCTGTTACCTCCCTGTCAAATTTAGGAAATGGCCACTAAAGAAATGAGTAAAAGAAGACAGGAAAAAGAGAAAGAAGAAGAAAGAAAAGAGAGGAAATGGAGAAAAGCAGGGAAAGAATGAGAGACAAAGTGATGGACAGAGGAAGGAGAACACCAGTCCGCTTCAAACAGTGCTGGCACTGGGCTCACCAGTGAAGGAGGAAAGCAGGTGGTCGTGCACCCTTTTATGCCTGCTGTGTTTGCAGCTACACTGTCCCAAAATCACAAACAAGCAAGTTTGCAATAAGAAACGTTACGTAAAATAAATCTGTAGCAAAAACTGCCATGCTGGAAAGAAAGCCTGCATTTTGGACAAAGTAATTTCACAGGATCCTGTGCTTTGCAAACTGTGATTTGTTGTCATGGCAGCGCTGTGTCCTGGAGGTGTTGGAGACGTGCCACGCGTATCACGGAAAGTCAGTCAGGTGTTTTTCATTAGTCCACGACTGTCCACCACATGGCTTGAGCACCTCAAGAATACGGTGATCTGAATATAGCAGGTAGAGTAATGGAAGAGAAGGAATGAGGGGAGAAATGGGAAAAAAAGAGGATAAGAAAGGAAAAAGAGAGAGAGAGACTATGAGGGGAGGGAAAGAAGAGGACAAAAATAATAGAAAAGAAAGGAAAAAAAGGTATTCTGGAAATTATATCACCTATGACTATCGCAGTCAGTAAAAATAGGAGAATACTTAAAATCATAACTTCAATATTTGTAAGCCATTTTTCTTTTTGCCATCTTACAAGTCTGGTGGAAAGGAGGGTCTAATCTTCACCTGCAAAAGTAGTGATTGAAACATAAAGAACAGAGAAGGAGTAAAGAGAGAAGAGGCAGAAGAAAGCAGCCAAGTGATCGTGCATCTAACAACAACCATGCCAACCATCAAGAATACAAATCCAATTAACAAGGTTATCCCAACTGACACCAGTCATTTTCCCCACCTGGCCAGTCCCAAACTGTAAAACAGTCCCCTACTGTAAAATAGGGTGAAAACTAGGATGTGGGCAAATGCCTGTAGAACTGGTCTTCTGGTTGGAGTGATTGGAATAGTTCAGAAGTCTGGTCTGCAATTTCTTTCATGTTACACTTAATTGAAGGGGAATGTTGTGTTAGTATTCTGAATACATTCCCCTTCAATTAAGTGTAACATGCCACATACCACCTTTTCTCTAAGTGCCAACATACCAAGTGCTGATCAGTTCTGCAGTACCATTTTTGATACTTGTTGGTACCTACAAGTTTAATTTCCCCAAAGCGTATCTGGTCCAATTTGACAACAGGTTATGTTCTTTAAGAGAAATTTGTATTTTCTCAGATTGATAGATGAAGCAAATATGTTTTCAAGCATCAAAGAGATTTCCTGTCCGGTGGTATAATAGTTAGGTATCTCAACTCCACGTATTGCCCACCCAGCTCTTTCAGGGATAAGGATTTGGCTTGTCAGCATGTCTGCTTCCAAGGGGCAGTAAACCTCAGTATTCCATTCAGGCAGAGTGAAGGTATTGCTGTCCCACACTTCAACCCTGCTTGTCATTCCAGTGTCAAATATGAATCAAATTTTCCATTTTAACATCCCCACGCCAATCCAAGCGGTGTGAGATGTGCACCAGTTTGGCGAGTCCAAGCATCACTGCAGTTTACAACGTGAATTTCTGGTTCTGCGAAGAGGAGTGTACCTTTCAGAGGACAGTGTGTGCAGTGTACCCCGCAGTAAGCAAAGTTGAGGCCATCTAAGGTATCACTGCAAGTATGGTTACATCGAGGATCTTGATTTCTGAAGCTGTAGGAGGGATAACCCCAACACATACATGCATCTCATCGAAATCCATATGCTTTCCAACGACCACGTTGCAGGTGTAACTCCGGGTCCAGTACTACTGATGACTCTGGCACCGAAAAATGTCAGAAACATCTTGTTGAGAGGAATTTATATATTCTAGAGGCTTTATGATGGGTTTATCTAGCAGCCACATCCATTGGATATTAGATAAGTCTCCTGGACTGTTTCCCAAAGTGTTGGGAAGTTGAGTGCGGTATGAAAGAGTTGCACCATTGAGTTACTTCATAATAATCGAGTTGCCTGAAAGGGTGAAAAAAGGGGTTGAAGGGAAAGGCATGACTAGGCAGGACAGCTCGATCGTCCAGGATGACTTGCAGAACTCAATTTTGTGTTGTCCTGTGGGTGAAATGTAGCAGTGAGTGGAAGATGCTGACGTCCCTCCCTTCAAACTGAGGTAGAGATAGATCGTCACTGATTCTATACTCAAAGAAATAGCTATTGTTCAGTTTCAGGGTGAAACTCATTATGCCAGGCCAAAGAGAGGTCTCAGAATAACCCTCTTTAGGAGAAAATCTGCATTTCACATGGTAAGGTTCATTATGTAACCCATATCAAGGTGGCCAGAAACACAACATAGGGGGTATCTATACTGTGATCTCTTGCTGGATGGAGTTGTATTCAGTGAAATCTTATCCCTTGTTTAAAGGACTGGTGGAGGGTTACACACAATCCCTGATCCGTGTGGTTCCAAACTCTTAGAAATCCCCGAATCAGCTCCACATGAGGTTTAGTGCCAACACTCGCCCAGGCCCACAAGGGGGGCATCTGTATCTGTTTTGATAAAGCAGTTTGAGAACAGGTTTCAAGACTACAAAAGCAAAATCATCAGTGTATGTTTGCAACACCATTGCCAGTTGATATAAGTACATGACCTGGAAATTTTCAATTGGATTGTGTAGAATTGCAATCACATATTCGACTCGAAAATCAGATTGTGTCTCCTCAGCAGACTTTTCCAAGACCTCTCTTACAGAGAGGCTGAACCTTCCCACTGATCTTCCCTTACATGTTGTTGCCGGGTGACAGATGGCAGCAGAGGGAAATTTAGGCAAAACGGTGTCTGTTGGAGATATCCAAAGAATTTATCAAGATGGTATCTCTGATAAAGCAGGTTTTATTCACGATTGCAATGGCGGGCGCCCAGCAAGCAAGAGAGCTTGCAGAAACGGTGTTACATCTTTTATGCTCTATTACCTGGCACTTATCTTTTCCTCCCCTGGTTCCTGAGTACTTCAGGTTCAAATCCTCCCAGTGCTCAACTGAACATACGGATACTGGCTAAACACAAATTGTTGCTAGCTATGCACGTAAATTGCTAATTATTTAACTTCTCCGTAAATTTTCTATCACTCTGTCCAGCACCAAGAATTGCTCTTTCAACATAATGAGCCTACTGATATCCTTGCCAAGGAGTTTTGAGTTGTAAAGGCATTATCCCGCTGTTCAGGAGTGGGATGTCTAATTATCTTTAACGAACTCATCTTTAAGTCAAGGCTCAGAGGTGTTGCGGGTGGCTGGACAGACGAGAGCTGCAGTCTTTGTACCCATAAATTACTCCATCTGCCTACCGAGCAGTGTGAAAAGTCATCCGAAGGACAAGTGATGAAGACTCTCAGAGACCCCTGATGAAGTAAGAAGACCCCTGGAACAAACCGTTAGCACCGACCAAGGGCGCTAGAGAACAGCAGAGACCGTGGAACCAAATCTGCTCCACGCAGAAAAAGTGGTGCCCGCTGGCATTCATTGACGCTTGCTGGGTGTTCATGGAGAACAAACAGTGGGTGTGAATGCAGTGACGCGGTGGGTGGTGCCTCTCGTGGGTGGAGACAGTGGGTCACCTCCGCTGCTGCGCATTTCTATGAGCGTGGAACGCAGGCATTGTTCATTGCTGGGGAAAAAAGAAAATGCATTGCTAACGGTGGTGTTTTGTAGCAGAGAATTTGCTCTGTTAAAAAGTGTCATTGTGCTCTTTGTACCCGCTGTGGTTCCCCTGCAATTAAGAGGCAGTACTTCTGAAGGAACAACGTATGCATGCCAAGACGTGAAATGGCCATGCTCCATACCTCTGCACGTTCAGATTCCAGGATCACAGAATCACAGAATGGCCAGGGTTGGAAGGGACCTCAAGGATCATGAATCTCCAACCCTCCTGCCACATGCAGGGCCACCAACCTCCTCATTTAATGCTAGACCAGGCTGCCCAAAATCTGCTATAGACTTTTCAAGTCCTTGTATTTTCAAAGCCATCACCACATTAGAGTGAAAGACAATCTAATTTCAATATATATAGCTATACATAAAGTATAAGCAATAATGGAAAATGAGTTCTTTCATAGGATAGCTGAGGTGTCTTCAGTGTCCATCTGCTCAAACCCTTGCCCGTGCAGGGACACTCAAACGATTGTGCCCATCATCATGTCCAGGCAGCTTCTGAAGATCTCTGAGGATGTTAGGAAAAGCCCCACCTCCTTTTTGACTCTTATCTAAAGCCTCCAAGTGGGTATTTTTCAATTCCCACTCCACCAGTCCCCAGATACCCTTTGGGGATCCAACAGACAAGATCTTCCTCTGGTGGCACTTTTAGTGCTACCCGTTGTTCGGTCAGCAGTCAGCTTGATTGCTCACTTGTTCTGAGGCTTCTGCTATCCCCTGAACTACAGGGCAGGGCATTCTTCATTGTGCAGCCCCCTCTGAAGGTTTTTGTTCAGATCTCCCTGCAGCTGAAGGTCCCTTCGCACACAGCTGCCGCCCTGGCTCAGGCACTGGGCTCCAATTCCATTTCCTGCAAAAGCTCTCTGCATTCCCCCTTGTATTTGCATCCCAAGAGGGAGAGGATGAGTTTGCTGGTCAGACAGCAGCAGAGAGCTAAGCACCATCACCTGGCTCACTCACATCTTATCCCAAAAAGGAGCAGGGGTAGAAAATAGTATGATGAAAAAATTGAAGGAAAAGACAGCTGTGGGAGGTGCTGGGGGGGGGAGGCTGCTTGAGGCTTGCTGGACATTGGTCTGTCAGTGGATGGTGAGAAACTGCCTTGTGTATATTTATGTATACACGCTTTTTTTATTCAGTTGTATTTTTGCTTCTGTTTTCTGTCCTGTTTTAAGTCAATAGGTATTTCAACCCACAAGTTCTGTTCTGCTTCCAGTTCTCTTCCTCATCCCTCAGCTGGGAAGGGCTGAGTTGGATGAGGACTGCTGCATTCCCTCACAACTGCCCTGCTGTTCCTCTTGTCCCCCCACAGGCTGCCTGCCTTTCACCTGCAACTGTCTTACCCTGCAGGAGAGCAGCAAATGGCCACAGCACATCCATCCCAGGTAGGAGCTTGGGGAAGCAGCCATCGAGGCAGAGGTGCAAGAGATGTGCCTTGCAGGGGGAGAATGAGATGCCCAGCGTTTGTGAGCCGGGGAGAGAAGCTGCTGGGGTTGGGGTTTCTCTCCTCGACAAGCTGTTTCCCCAGGCCACAGGTGGTTGCAGCAAGGAGCCTCTTTGCTTACAGGAGCCCGTGAGCTTTGCAGATGTGGCCGTGTATTTCAGCAGGGAGGAGTGGGCGCTGCTGGACCCTGCGCAGCGAGCGCTGTACTGGGATGTGATGCTGGAGACCTACGAGTGCATAGCCTCGCTGGGTGAGGGCTCTACTGCCATTCCTACTTGTCCAGGCACCTTGGGATGTACAGAATGGGTCTTTGCAAGCAGGACAGTGATGAAATACGTTAAAATTACCTGCTGACTAATGCTTCATAAAAATGCATGAGTTTCAGAAGCCATTTGTATGCTCACCACTCTGATGGAAGACTCAGATGTGACAGTTGTCACTCTGGCATCAGTCAGGAGGGGGAGGATCAGCGCCCTGCATGCTTCCCTTGCATTGCTGTGTGTCACGTTTGTCAAGAAAAGCCCCAGCATAGTTCTCAGAGGTGGAAATTCCGAGTGTACTCCAAAGCAAGGCAGTCTGTGTTGGCCCCGTGTCACTCAGGCCCTGGTTGTGGTTTCATAAGAAGGGAGGGGACGCACAGTGGAGGTGTTGCGTAAGCAGCTTTGCCAGAATCAAGGAAATGCTTTCATCTCCACCATTTCTATCATTTAAGCATCTAAACCTGTGGTGATCTCCCTGCTTGGAGGAGGGGAAGATCCCTGGATCCCAGATGTTCACAGCCTGAAGGACATGGCAGGAGACGTCTGCCCAGGTGAGGTGCTGGAGGAAAGGAGGAGGTTGGGGTTGGCAAAAGCCCCTGTGGGATCAGCTGGTGCATGTTTTGGGCACAATAAGCTAGTTCTGGGTTTCCTCTGTCATCCAGCAGGTGATGGGATCACAAATTTAAAGGAGAATCTGCAGGAGAGTGGTGTATCCGGAAGTCCGTGGGGTGATCTCTCTCCTGGAAAAGCTGGAAGGGAATTCCAAGGAGGCCTGGAGCAAGGGAAGCACTTGAAGAAGCCTCTGGGAAACCATCCAGGAAAGAGATGGAGGGAAACCCTGGACTGCGGCAAAGGTCAAAAGCAGCCAAAAGAGCTGAGCAGCGAGGAGGTCTGCCAGAAGAATGGGCAGAGCCCATGCAATGGCTGTGGGAAAGGCTTTGAGGACCATTCCTACCTTGCTGTCCATCAGCGCATCCACACGGGAGACAAACCCTTCAAGTGTCCCAAGTGTGAGAAGAGCTTCAGGAGCAGTTCTCAGCTCGATTACCACGAGCGCATCCACTCGGACAACAGACCCTACAAGTGCCCTGAGTGTGAGAAGGGCTTCAGAAGCAGTTCCAACCTGCTGATCCATGAGCGCATCCACACTGGAGAGAGGCCGTTCAAATGCTCTGAATGTTCAAAGGGCTTCAAAAGAAGATCCCACCTTGTGATCCATCAGCGGGTTCACACAGGAGAAAGACCCTACAAGTGCCCAGAGTGTGGGAAGGGCTACAAAACCAGTTCTCACCTCATGACCCATCAGCGCATCCATACGGGAGACAGACCCTACAAATGTTCCATTTGTGGAAAGGGCTACAAGAGCAGTTTTGAGTTCAAATGCCACCAGCGTATCCACACAGGAGAAAGACCTTACAAGTGTTCTGAGTGTGCAAAAGACTATAAAACTAGTTACCAACTCATGATCCACCAGCGTATCCACACCGGAGAAAGACCTTACAAGTGCCCTGAGTGTGCAAAGGGCTTCAAAAGCAAATCTCAACTCATGGTCCACCAGCGCATCCACACAGGGGAAAAACGCTACAAGTGTCCTGAGTGTGCAAAAGCCTTCAAAAGCAGTTCCCAAGTCATGATTCACCAGCGTACCCACAGGGCACAGAAACCCTACAAATGCTGTGAGTGTGAGGAGAGCTTCAGGAGCAACTCTGACCTCATCTCCCACCTGCACATCCACGCAGGAGACAAACTCTATATATGTGATGAGTGTGGGAAGGGCTACAAAAGGAGTTCCATGCTGCTCTCCCACCTTCACATCCCCACAGGAGACAAACACTACAAGTGTCCTGAGTGTGAAAAAGACCGTGCTTGACAGTTTTCTTTTGCATCCCCATTCTCAGCAATGTCCCTCAGCCCGTAAAGAAGAATCTCCTTTTGACAGCGAACGTATTCAGTGTGCAGTCCTGAGGAGAGGTAGAGGCAGGGATTACAGAGGCCAGCGATGCCTCAATGTGCAGCAGTGTTGCTCTGACAGGATTTTGTATCAGAAGGGTCCTCTGGAGAAGCATCATCTGCCCCGAACAGGAACAACTTGACCCTGAGATCAGCAGTTTCTCCTGACTCAGCACTGACACCCAGTCGTGGTGATGATTTTCCCCTTAGAACAATTGGGAATTTCCCTCTGTGCCCTTTCAGCTTCTTGTCCTCGCTTTTGTCTTTTTCTCCCTTCCCTGCACCCAGCCCATATGGCCACACCTCCTCTGAGCAAGTGCAATTGTTCTTGATCTGGCTGGGATGAAGTTAATGGGATGCCTGCCAGGCTCAGCACTCAGCCTGCCCAGGGGACTGGGAAGGAGCCCCCCAGCCTGGACAGGAGCCTTCTGCTGCCAAAGGCTGCTGCATGGAGTAGGGAACTCTCTACTGCACAGGACCCCAGTGTACTTTTGGTGGGGCTTTGCACGATGCAGGGGTTACCTGCTTCAAGTCTGGCTTTCCTGAGTCTCTCCTTTCTGTTTTCTTTGCCTCAGGAGTGAAAATAGAGGCTGTAATGTCCAAGAAAATACTGAGAATCCTAAGCCTTACGCTCCCCCCGCGAGTTCCTTTCTGCCCCCGTGCCAATAGAAAGCACTGCCATTGCATGTGCAGTGTCACCAGGCCCTTAGCACCTGCCCACATTGAAATAGCCTTGGGCAGCGCCCTGCTGCCAGGAATGCTCTGCAAGGCAGAGCTGAGTCTACAGCAGCTGTGAGTCTACAGCAGGGAGGGTTTGTGGGGACAGAGATAGTGACAGGGACATCTGCAGGCAGCAGAGACATAATCAGGGAGAGGGAGCTACCCCCAGAAATGCCATGGGGCTGGGGATATGGGCACCTCTGTGCCATAACTGCAGTGCATCTCTTTCCCCCGTAGCAACCCTGTGATCTGCTGTCCATCTCCAGCATAGATCTCCATCCTTAGTATCTTTGGAATCCTACAATGTGCCTTTGAATTCATCAGCTTTGGGGTCAGCATTCAGCTGCAGTTCGGACACTGATGTTGCAGATTCCGTCCTGCATATACATCAGTGGAGGAAAAGCATCCTATGTCCTTACGGTTTGGGCTCTGTTAAATGCTGTGTTTGGGGTGGGGAAACAACCGATTCATATCAGGACTGCACATTTTTAGGGCATTTGAGACTCTCCCTGGTGTGCTGTACCGTGCTGTAGGCTGCCCTGCACAAGGACACAGCTCTGCTGTAAGAGCTCTGCAATCCAGCATCCTGATGGAGAAGTCGTCTAAGTGCTAATGAGATGGAAATGCTGCTGGAAGCTGTATGTGGGCAGCTGCAGTGAGACTTCTGTGTACCTGGCAAGAAAGGGGGTGCTGAGATCTTCTTCAGGTACGTGAAAATTTAGAGTTCTGCACCTTGAGCCTGGATTCCTGTGCTCTCATTAGCATCCAGAGTCATGTAGGGGAACATCTGAGTTCACACATCCTCAGAGGTGCAAGCACAGGGCAGCTGAGAGCAAGACTGATGGACACACCAGCTGTCCTCTATGCTGTATGCCACTCCCTTTGTCTCTCAGCACCCGGATTCATTATTTTTTTTAATTTTTTTTTTTGGCTTGATGGGCACTACAGATTTCAGCTTTAAAAACACTTCTCAGTTGTGGTGGAGCAAGTAGAAATAGTTAAAATCATATCCACAAAGCTCTTCGGTCAGGTGAACTGGGAGTAACCATGCTGAGGAGCGTTTTATCATGGGTGAACTGAATCTGAGTTCACACTGAAGTTCTGTTTACCTGTTGACAGCAGGACTCCTTCAGAGTCCCCACCAGTCTCCCGATCCTTATTGCACCCTCAGTTCGCACCAACGAGAGCTCAGGCAAGGGTCTTGCAAAGGTCTCCATAAAAAGGAGGTAGGTTGTTTTTTTCAGAGAAGTACACCCTCACAAAAAAAACTGGTTTTCCTTCCATAAGTAGGTCACTGTGTCCGGAGACGACAAAGGTCCAACAGCAGCTCCATCACAGACTTCTCCCTCCTGACACTTGCAGACACACGAGAGTTGCAGCTCCTGCACTTCCAGCTCTTCCTGGGCATCTGCCTGGTTGCCCTCCTGGACTACAGCCTCTTCATCACAGCCGTAGCCTGTGACCACCGCCTGGACTCCTCAACCTGGTCTGCATCTCCTCCACTTGCCCCAAAGCCATGGCCACTGCTCTCTTGGGCACCAGGAATATTTCAGGATGTGTTGCCCAGGTCTTTCTCATTTTCTTCTTGCTTACAGCACAGCACCCCCTTCTCACTGTCGTGTCATATGAACGCTGTGGCCATCTGCAAGCCTCCACACTGTGGGACTTTCCTGAGCTTGTGGCAATAAGCACAAACTCCTGCCTTAGGGGAGTTTGAGCCATTATGACTGGCGTCTGTGTAGCATTCGGGTGCTGTCTTTTTATTCTGTTCTCCTCTGTGCAGATCTTTTGTGATGTGCTGGAGATGTTCCCTGAGTACGGACGACACAAAGCCTCCCTCACCTGGCCCTGCTCTCCCCGTTCATCAGCACTGCTGTGTTTGCCTCCATTAAGCCCCCCTCCATCTCCACTCCATCTCTGTAGCTGGTGGTGGCAGTTCTGTACTCAGTGGTGCCTCTAGCAATGAAGCCCCTCATAGACAGCGTGAGGAACCAGGAGCTCAGAGGTGCTCTTCAGAACGTGATTTTACAGATGTTTCGTAATAGAGATACATTTATCCTCTCCCTCCACAAATGATTTTTGAGGCAGACCTCATCCTTATTCCATCATCTTTATTACAATAGTTATTGCCTACCTTTATTGCCATCAGCACGTACTGTGTTATTAGAGAAATGTTTGCATTCATTCTGCTTCTGCTGAGGAATGAAACTACTCTGCTAGCTCCTGAGGCCGTGACAAACTCCAGGTCGGTGCTCTTATCGTCTGCTTTATTAAATCTGATCTCCACAACGTGCTGCCTGAAGACTTGGCTCTCCTTTCGGAGCTGGTGCCAACAACAGGGCTGAGCTGCTGCACCACAGAAAGTTTGTTGCTCCGTGGATTTGGAAGAGAAAAAGCTCATCACAGCACTGTGTGCTGTCAGACACTGAAGGTAGGATTTAGGAGTAGTCTGTTGCTGCCCAGTAATGGCAGAGATGGTGAATGGTCACTGAGGTGCATCCTTGTGGCAGTCCCACGTGTGGCAGGACAGAAGATATCCTCCAGGGAAGGAATATGGAGTTGTCTGGAGCTTCCAGGAGTTCTCCGTGGGCACTGTCTGCCAAGGATGGGCAGTGACTGGAAGCCCACGAAGTGAGAGATCAGTCCAGGTGGTTCCACTCATAGGATAGTGCCATAGTAAGGTATCCACAGGGAGAGAAGGACACTCATTCCTTTGGGATTCAGTGGAATGGAGAGAGGTTATTTTCATTCCCAGGGAGAGAGACCTCCAGCTGCAGTCAGAAATATGCCTGGAAACTTGCATCATCCCTAGAAAGATTCCCTCGCCTTTTAAAGCACTTGTAATGACTGTCAAAGGAAGGAGGTTAGTATTTGTGGCTGCAAACCAGTTGGGTCTACTTCTCATGCTTTGTCGCAGCTGCCTGCAGGAGCGTTGAAATTATTTAGTTGAGTCTGAACTCGGGCTGTCCAGGAAGGCAAGATTTCAGTGGGTCTATCTTGGATCTTCAGGTACAGCGTTCTCAGAGTCAACTTGCCTGTCTGACATGAAGGGACTCCAGCACAGCCTGGCAGGAGGTCATCAAGGATCCCTGAATAAAGATTTCAGACAGCAGAGGAAGTGCAGAGAGTGCAGAAGGGGAACAGACTGCCCTGGGAACAGATGGAGACTTGGCCTGTTGGTGCAGGAATGGAGCCACTAAAGCCAAAGCTGAGCTGGGGATGGAACTATCCAGAGATGGGGAGGGCAGCCAGACTTGTTGAAATACTTTGTCCTGAGCACAAGGAAGACAACAAAGGGAAGAAAGAAAAAAAAAAAAATCCAAATACAAAGACAGTAGAAATACAGAAATTCCTCAGATGAGTTTCCCCAGTGAGAGTGCTGGTGGGAAAGGTGCTTTGTTAAGTGACTGGACATGCATTTACTATATGTACAACTATATGTATCTACATATATATATATATATATATGCTCACATGGAAGGGTAAAGAAGGTGTGATGTTATAAGGGAAAATTTGGCTATCCAGAAATAGAGCATTTCATGGAAGCTTGTCTCTCTGATTTTCTTTATTAAGATGTCAGTATCTCATAGCGTGATTCTCTGTGCCAAAAGGGCTAAGTTTGGGGGCCGTTTTTAAAGTTGTTATCAGTGGTGTGGATGAGAGTAGTGAGTGCACTCATTAAATTTGCAGACAATGCCAAGTTAGGTGGACCTATTGATCTGCCTGAAGGTAGGGAAGGCAGGGGAATCTGGATGGGTTGGATCAGTTGGCCGAGTCCAATCATATGACATTCAGCAAGAGTAAGTGCTGGTTGCTGCACCTGGACAAAAACAACCCCATGAAGTTGTAAGGGGTTGGGGAAGAGTGGCTGGAAAGGTGCCTGACAGGAAAGGACCTGGGGGTGTCAGGTGCCCAGGCAGTCAGAATGAACAACTGCCTGACCTGCGTCAGAAATTCACATATAGGAGTTGCCAGGGAAAGGTTGTTTGAGGTTGTTTATGGAGAAAAAGGAACTGAGAGGAGATCTCATTGTTCTGTACGACTACCTGAAAGAAGATGATATTGAGGAGGGTGTCCAGCTCTTTTCTCAGGTAACAAGTGGTAGGTAACGGGTAACTACAGCCTATGGAAGTGGCACTGGGTGCCTGCGGTAGGACAGCGGTGCTCTGCCTAAAAACACTGAGATTGTGAGCACCTCTTCATCAACTGAAATAACAAAATACTATTAATGGAATGTCCGTGATTTGCCATATCAAGAGTTTTTCAGAGTGTGAATTAATAGCAAATGCATCTTCTCCTGTACTTGCATTGCCCTGTGTTTGTTTTGCTGTGTACTTAATCTTCCTCATCCTTCATGTATTTCTACATGACCTTACTAAACTGTCAGTGTCTAAGACAATCTACCCAGCAGTTGGTTTGGCTTTCTGTGTCAGGATCCCCATGGTGTGCTTAGCACTGAGTCGGTGAACCTCATTTCAGTTAATTTAATTGGCATGCATATGTTGTTCCTTCAAAAGTAATGCCTCTTAATTCTATTTTCTCCCCCTGTTCCTTTTTGGGATAAGATGTGAGTGAGCCAGGTGATGGTGCTTAGCTCTCTGCTGCTGTCTGACCAACAAACTCATCCTCTCCCTCTTGGGATGCAAATACAAGGGGGAATGCAGAGAGCTTTTGCAGGAAATGGAATTGGAGCCCAGTGCCTGAGCCAGGGCGGCAGCTGTGTGCGAAGGGACCTTCAGCTGCAGGGAGATCTGAACAAAAACCTTCAGAGGGGGCTGCACAATGAAGAATGCCCTGCCCTGTAGTTCAGGGGATAGCAGAAGCCTCAGAACAAGTGAGCAATCAAGCTGACTGCTGACCGAACAACGGGTAGCACTAAAAGTGCCACCAGAGGAAGATCTTGTCTGTTGGATCCCCAAAGGGTATCTGGGGACTGGTGGAGTGGGAATTGAAAAATACCCACTTGGAGGCTTTAGATAAGAGTCAAAAAGGAGGTGGGGCTTTTCCTAACATCCTCAGAGATCTTCAGAAGCTGCCTGGACATGATGATGGGCACAATCGTTTGAGTGTCCCTGCACGGGCAAGGGTTTGAGCAGATGGACACTGAAGACACCTCAGCTGTCCTATGAAAGAACTCATTTTCCATTATTGCTTATACTTTATGTATAGCTATATATATTGAAATTAGATTGTCTTTCATTCTAATGTGGTGATGGCTTTGAAATACAAGGACTTGAAAAGTCTATAGCAGATTTTGGGCAGCCTGGTCTAGCATTAAATGAGGAGGTTGGTGGCCCTGCATGTGGCAGGAGGGTTGGAGATTCATGATCCTTGAGGTCCCTTCCAACCCTGGCCATTCTGTGATCCTGTGATCCTGGAATCCGAACGTGCAGAGGTATGGAGCATGGCCATTTCACGTCTTGGCATGCATACGTTGTTCCTTCAGAAGTACTGCCTCTTAATTGCAGGGGAACCACAGCGGGTACAAAGAGCACAATGACACTTTTTAACAGAGCAAATTCTCTGCTACAAAACACCACCGTTAGCAATGCATTTTCTTTTTTCCCCAGCAATGAACAATGCCTGCGTTCCACGCTCATAGAAATGCGCAGCAGCGGAGGTGACCCACTGTCTCCACCCACGAGAGGCACCACCCACCGCGTCACTGCATTCACACCCACTGTTTGTTCTCCATGAACACCCAGCAAGCGTCAATGAATGCCAGCGGGCACCACTTTTTCTGCGTGGAGCAGATTTGGTTCCACGGTCTCTGCTGTTCTCTAGCGCCCTTGGTCGGTGCTAACGGTTTGTTCCAGGGGTCTTCTTACTTCATCAGGGGTCTCTGAGAGTCTTCATCACTTGTCCTTCGGATGACTTTTCACACTGCTCGGTAGGCAGATGGAGTAATTTATGGGTACAAAGACTGCAGCTCTCGTCTGTCCAGCCACCCGCAACACCTCTGAGCCTTGCCTTAAAGATGAGTTCGTTAAAGATAATTAGACATCCCACTCCTGAACAGCGGGATAATGCCTTTACAACTCAAAACTCCTTGGCAAGAATATCAGTAGGCTCATTATGTTGAAAGAGCAATTCTTGGTGCTGGACAGAGTGATAGAAAATTTACGGAGAAGTTAAATAATTAGCAATTTATGTGCATAGCTAGCAACAATTTGTGTTTAGCCAGTATCCGTATGTTCAGTTGAGCACTGGGAGGATTTGAACCTGAAGTACTCAGGAACCAGGGGAGGAAAAGATAAGTGCCAGGTAATAGGGCATAAAGGATATGATGCTGCTTTCTGCTTGCGCTTCTGCTCGCTTTATCAGAGGTGCCATTCTGATAAATTATTTGGGTATTTCCAACACTTGTGTGTAGGCTGAGCCGCATGTTCTCTTATCTCCCAGCATGTATCATGGTGAAGGGCCTGGCTCTGTATTGTCCATCACCTCCTCATAGGTTCTGGCAGGCTGCAATGAGATCCCCTTCAGCTTTCCCTTCTCCAGGTGGACAAGTCCATCTCCCTCAGCCTCTCCCCAGGGCAGATGAAGAGCTCCAGCCTTGACCATCTTGAGTGATCCTTCTCACATCCTCTCTGTCTTGCTGACATCATTCTTGTGTTGGGGATATGAAATCTGAAGGCAGCATTCTAGATAATGCCTTCCCTCCATCTTCTGGCCACGGTCTTCACTCATGGGTTGAGAGAAGGATATGGAGATCTTCATAATTACTATCACAAGTAAGACAGACACAATTTGGGGATGTTTAATGTAATTACTGCTGATTAATAGCCATGCAGAGCAGTGAGGCACATTGCTGGCCTCCCCATACTGGCAGCCTCCTTTCCAGATTATTGCCCACCAAGACCTTCTCCACAGGGCAGCTCTCAGCCTGGCAGCCCCAGCCTTTGCCCCGGTCAGAGATAGAGCCTTGCTGTAGAAAACATTTGCATTTGTCCTCATGGCCTTTCATGAAATGCCTCTCAATGCACTCATCATCTTCCTTGAACCCTCTTCCCAAGCAGTGAGGCCTGGAGTCCTTTTCAATAAAGACTCAGGCAGCAAAACCATTTAGTCCCTCAGCTCTGTCTGTACCTGCTGTCACTAAACCAGACTTTCCACTCAGCATCAGCACAGCATGTCTGTAAGTCAACCCCGGTCTCCAGTGTAGCACCCAAAACTCTTCTTTTTTCTCTTGATTTTCTTGCAAAGACCAGCTGCAGGTAAGATTTGCCTCTGCTAAAACCATGCATCCGCCACAAAGGCAACTGAAATAAATTTAATTTTTAGAGCCTCCTGGCAACTGATCTGTGGGTCTGTCAGCAGCCTGTGCCTACAAGAGCCTGGCCCTACTGCTGCCCACGTGGCACCACAGCCATGCTGTGAAAGCAGCACACATTCAGTGGTGGGACATGTTCTCCCATTACAAGAATGATGACATCCTCAGCGTCTGCATCCCGTTATCTTTACTGACAATCTGGAAAGGGGGATCGAGCGTTCCCTCAGTAAGTTTGCAGATGAAACCAAGTTGGGAAGAAGTATTGATCTGCTTGAAGATAGAAAGGCCCTACAGAAGGATCTGGACAGGCTGGATCAGTGGACTGAGTCTAACTGTATGACCTTTAACAAGACCAAGTGTTGTGTCCTGCACTGTGGTCACAACAACCCCATGCATCACTACAGGCTTGGGGCAGAGGAAAGCTGCAGGGAGGAAAAGGATCCGGAAATGTTAATTGGCAGCTGACTGAATATGAGCCAGTACTGTGCCCAGGTGGCCACGAAGACCAACGGCACCCTGGCTTCTATCAGAAATAGCGTAGTCAGCAGGACCAGGGGGATGATGGTCCCCCTGTACTCAGCACTGGTATTGCCACACCTTGAGCACTGTGTGCAGTTTTCAGCCCCTCGCTACAAGAAAGACATTGAGGCCCACAAGAAAGACATTGAGGCCCTGGAACTGGGTTGTTTAATCTGGAGGAGGCTCAGGGGGACCGTATCACCTTGCTCAACTGCCTGAAAGGAGGCTGAACCAAGGTGGGAGTCGCCTATTTCCTCAGGTAACAGCGACAGAATCATAGAAGCAAAGGTTGGAAAGGACCTACAAGATCATCTAGTTCAACCATCCTCCTGTCACCATTACTACCCACTAAGCTACTAAACCATTTCTTGTAGATGCCAAATGTCATTCAAGACAAGTCCCTCTTCTCATTGACAACTTGCTGTCAAGCTCCCTTTACCATGAAGACATTCCCCACAATATTATCAACTCAACATTAAATTTCACTTTCATACAGAGCGCTTTCCCAGGCACTAATAGATCAAGACTAATTTTGAGCATCCCTTAAGCCACCAGAAATAAAATTACTTTAAGAAACACTTCAGATAAACTGCCTCACACTCTTTAAGACATTCATTCAAGCTGAATAGTCTTTGTTGCCTCTTGCAATAATTCAAGAGACAAGCTACCACTGGGAACAGCGTGAGTCCTTCCACCCCTTCCAGCTGACAAAAATTCACAGAATCACAGAATTGCCAGGGTTGGAAGGGACCTCAAGGATCATGAATCTCCAACCCCCCTGCCACACGCAGGGCCACCAACCATTCCACCTAATGCTGGACCAGGCTGCCCAGGGCCTCATCCAACCTGGCCTTGAACACCTCCAGGAACGGGGCATCCACAACCTCTCTGGGCAGCTGTTCCAGCACCTCACCACTCTCTCCGTAAAGAACTTCCCCCTGACATCCAACCTAAATCTCCCTTCCTTCAACTTCAAACCATTTCCCCTTGTCCTGCAGTTATCTACCCTTTCAAAGAGTTGATTCCCCTCCTGTTTGCAGGCTCCCTTTAGGTACTGAAAGGCTGCAATGAGGTCACCCTGCAGCCTTCTTTTCTCCAGGCTGAACAAGCCCAGCTCCCTCAGCCTGTCTTTGCAGCCCCCTGATCATCTTCGTGGCCCTCCTCTGGACCCTCTCCAACAGCTCCCTGTCTTTCTCGTACTGGGGGCTCCAGACCTGGACGCAGTATTCCAGATGGGGCCTCACAAGAGCAGAGCAGAGGGGAACAATCACCTCTCTGTCCCTGCTGGCCACCCCTCTTTTGATGGAGCCCAGGATCCCATTTGCCTTCCGAGCCGCAAGGGCACACTGCTGGCTCATGTTAAGTTTTTCGTCTACCAAGACCCCCAGGTCCTTCTCCACAGGGCTGCTCTCAAGGCCCGCTCCTTCCAGTCTGTAGGGATGCCTGGGATTCCTCCGGCCCAAGTGCAAAACTCTGCACTTTGCCGTGTTGAACCTCATCAGGTTCACCCGGGCCCACCTTTCCAGCCTCTCGAGGTCCCTCTGAATGGCATCCCGTCCTTCAACCGTGTCAACCGCACCACTCAGCTTGGTGTCATCAGCAAATTGCTGAGGGTGCACTCGATTCCGTCATCGATGTCATTGATAAAGATGTTAAAGAGCACCGGTCCCAAGACAGACCCCTGGGGGACGCCGCTCGTTACCAGCCTCCACCTGGACATGGAGCCATTGATGACCACCCTCTGTCTGTGGCTTTTCAACCAGTTTCTTATCCATCGAGTGGTCCACCCATCAAATCCACATCCCTCCAGTGTGGAGATAAGGATGTGGTGGGGGACCGTGTCAAAGGCCTTGCTCAAGTCCAGGTAAATGACATCGGTCGCCTTTCCCTTGCCCACCGATGCCGTCACTCCATCATAAAAGGCCACCAGATTGGTCAAGCATGACCTTCCTCTGGTGAAGCCATGACAGACTTCAAGAAGACCCTTGGGGAAAAGGAGGAGAAAAAAATACACAAAGAGCAAGAACTACAGACATTAAGATGTATTGCTCATTTCCCCATTTGGCAAAGCTGCCAACCTACCACAGTTCCATGTGGGAATTACCTCCTGGAGCCCCACGGCCTCTACCCCTGTGCCAGCTCAGACAACGTGACTACAGACCTGCGTGCAGCAGCTTGCTGCTTACTGAGCAGTTGGAAACAAAAGATCATCCTTCCTGATCCTGAATTCACGGCAGGATCGGGGCTCTGACACTGTTTGGTACAACCTGCTGTCAGCTTTCAACAAAAGAACTGGGGGCATCCTGCTTTTCCTGAGTTCAATTCCCTGTGCAAGAAGCTGCTACTGGGAGGTTCTTACACAAAGTCATAGGCGTGAGGCCACGCAGATTTCCTTTTACCACATCAACTGGAAATAGTTTGTGTTGTGCTTGGAGGCAAAGGCTCTGTTGAAGAAACTGCAAGGTTTACACTGAGTTTGCAACATAAGCTGCTCATTTACCCCTGTATAGCCCCGTCCAGGACCATGGTAGGGTCACTAGGTTAACTAATCAACAAATAAATCAAGATCGTAGAATTGTCAGGGTAAGAATAGATGAGAAATGAGTGTTGAAATGCTTGAGCAGAGATTTTGGCTATCAGATAAGAGTAAGTGCACGTGTCTTTTCAGAGAATTAAGGTAAAGAATGAAGATTACCTGAGGCATGACGAACGAGGACAATATGTTATGGAAGGAACCGAAAGAGATGATGAGCACATTGTTATCCCCCCCTTTTTGCTATGAAGTCACCCCTGAAAAAGTGTATAAATACCCTGTGTGTATGTTGGGTCTGTGGACACTTACTAGAAGTGACCCGACCCTGCTGTTGTAGCAGAGTCTGATTTAATAAAGCTCCTTGATGAACAGCTGAGTTCGAGTCTCACTACAATCCTGTCTCTAAAGGCTCATAATTATCATAGCATGTATGCTGCTCTCTTACCAGCACTACTGATGGCATAGTTTTCCCTTAATTAAAAAAAGACAATAAGTCGTTTTCCCTGTGCTTGGTTGCACTTCTTCATTCTTGCTGCTGTATTTTATTTGTGATAGGGTTTCTGGGTTGCAAGTCAGCTCTTCTCCGGCTGCTGAGATCTGGTTCCTCTTTACGTGCCTGTTCTCTCAGTGTAAACAAGCAAAGCTTCTCCAACTCCGCTGATCACAAGGCAAGAAATTGTCAGTACATTGGCAGTCATGGCTTTAAGCTGTGCCAAGGGATGTTCATGTTGGATATTAGGAAAAAAAAAAAAAAAAATTCTCAGAAAAGGTGGTGAGGCATTGGAACAGGCTGCCTAGGGCAGCGGTGGGGTCACCATTCCGGGAGGTGTCCAAGGGATGTGTGCATGTGACACTTCGCACATGGCTTAGGAAGCACGGCGGTGGTTGGACTAGAGCTTAGTTATCTTTTCCAACCTTAATGATTCCACGATTATAACACCCAAAGAGCCCAGCTGTAGGCGGGGGGAGATGGGGAAGATGCCTTCCGGCACACGCGCGGACTTGCGGCCGCGCTCCGATGAGTTTTGACCGCGCGGGGCTGCCGTAGTCAGTTGTGGTGCGTATGCACGGAAACTTCCGGCTGCGTTCTGATGCCTTTTGTCCCCGCAGAGCCGCCGTGGTCTCGGTCGCAGTGCGCATGCGCAGAAACTTTCCGGCCGTGCTCTGATGCCTTTTGTCCCCGCGGAGCCGCAATGATCGGACGCGGTGCGCATGTGCAGAAGCTTCCGGCCGTGCTCTGATGCCTTTTGTCCCCGCGGACATGGTTGGACGCGGTGCGCATGCGTGGAAACTTCCGGCCGCGTTCTGATGTCTTTTGTCCGCGTGGAGCCGCCATGGTTGGACGCGGTGCGCATGCGTGGAAACTTCCGGCCGCGCTCTGATGCCTTTTGTCCCCGCGGAGCCGCCGTAGTCGGTCGCGGTGCGCATGCGTGGGGTCGCCATGGAGTCGGAGGGTCCCTCTGAGCCGGGTTTCGTGGGGATCCGCTTCTGCCAGGAGTGGTGAGGGAGGCGGGGCGCGGCGGGACCGGGACCGGGACCGAGCCTTGGCCCGGCCCAGCCCGGCCCCGCGCTGATTTCGCGTCTCTTTAGCAACAACATGCTGTACCCCAAGGAGGACAAGGAGAGCCGTGTGCTGCTTTACGCGGTGAGGCCCCGCGGCTCGGTGCCCCCACGGGCCCGGCTCAGCCCGAGCCGCGTCCCTCAGAGCTGGGCCCGGGCCGTGACCCTCCCCGCTCCCATCTCTGCCCCCAGTGCCGCAACTGCGACTACCAGCAGGAGGCCGACAGCAGCTGCATCTACGTCAACAAGATCACGCATGAAGTGGAGTGAGTGCGGACCCCCTTGGGACCCGCCCCCGACACCCCTTCCTCAGGATTCCAACCCACAGAGCCGTCCGCTGCCATCCCTGCCACCCCCTCCTTCATCCCCCCGACAGGACGGCCCCTAAGCTCCTCCCCTCGATCCTCCCACCTCGGCACATTGGTCGGCCCCGTTCTGGGTATCAGTGGAGGCTGATGAATGGGGGCTGCGATTTCAAAAAGAGTGGTGGGGGTTGTTAATAAGGGGGTAATTAGTGAGGAAAGTGCTTAGCAGGTGGCTCGGTAATAAGGCAGGCTGACCGGGGGGCAGTTAACGCAGTGGATCAATTCGTAGGTAGTAAGGATGATAAAGGAATGATTGGGTTACTGACAGTGGTCAAGGTGTAAAGGGGGAGTAATCAATTAGGATGGGTAATAAGGGAGGGCAACTAATGGAGAAAATTAATAGGGGACCTATATTTATAGGCAGTTAATAAGAATCATAAAGGACCTGTTGGAATTGCTGATAAGATTGATTGAGGAATAAATAGAGAGTAATTGATAAGGAGAAGGCAGTAAGGTGGAACGACTCAAGAGCAATTATTAAGAACGTAATAAGAAAGATGACAGGGTCGTTAACTAGCTCGAAGCTCATTAGGAGGGTTGATTAACAGTCTGGGTGTCTCCTCACAGTGAACTCACGCAGATCATCGCTGATGTCTCCCAGGACCCTACGCTGCCGCGCACTGAGGACCACCCCTGCCAGAAGTGAGGACTCGGGGATCCCTGTGGGGACCAGGAGCCCCTGCAGGGATGTGAGGGGCTCCCCTGGGGCCAAGAGATGTCCTCAACCCTGCTGCTTTCCCTCTGGGCTCTGACCTTACCAGTGTCAGGGGCGTGGTATCCCTGCCATGTTGCTGTTGCAGGGCTCTGCTATATCCTGTACATCACCAGTACCCTCCTGACAGCTCCTTTACTTCCCTGTGGGGTTATTTAACATCCCCTCCTGTGGTTCCTGTGCCACGCAGGGCCTCCACGTCCCTGCTGTGTCACTGCTTTCCTTTCTCTCCCCCAGGTGTGGACACAAGGAGGCTGTTTTCTTCCAGTCGCACAGTGCAAGAGCTGAGGTGAGGCACCACCCCCAAGTCCCACAGCCTCCCAACTGCTGTTGCCACCCCTTCATATCCCTCTCCTGTGACCACCGCCTCCCCCTACTCTGCAGGATGCCATGAGGCTCTACTATGTCTGCACAGCCCCGCATTGTGGCCACCGCTGGACCGAGTGATGCCTGCGTCCCTGAGTCTGGCTGTCCCCCCCAAACAGCTGTTGACTCCTGTACAACCCCTTCCACCTGCCAAATTTCTTCTCTGTACCTGCCAGAATGGCATTTGCATACAAAAAAAATGGTTGACTTTTGGCAGTGGGTCATGTCGGTGGATCTGTGGGATAGCATTGGATGGGAGGCAGCTCTGTGGGGCACTGGGCAGTGGGGAGGCTTTGGGATGTGCATGACTGTCACGTGGCTGGGTCCCTGCAGAAATGTTGCACCCATCACTTTCAGCTATGGAGTCTCAGATCCCCTGCAGTGTCCCCACGTGGCATCCCTTGTACCCCCAGAGTGTCCTGATGGGCCCTGAATTGCAGCCCTAGGACCTCCAAATGTCATCCCAGGTGCCCCAGAGGAGCCTCAAGTGCCCTCAACCAAGCTCTTGTCACCTCACTGGATCCTAGGTTCGGCTCCCAGAGATGTCCTGAGCTCCACATTTCCCACTGTGGGTCCCTGTGGGTCCCTGCTGCAGTCCTGGTGCTTTGAATAGCCCCACGGGGGCCAAAACTGCCTTCTGGGTACTCCAACCCCTAGTGTACCACATCATACACTCTGCATCCCTCGATTGCCTATTTGAGTGTCAAATCTCCTTTGCCCTGTCTCAGATTACACCATCAAAGCATAAATTGCCCCAAGAGATATCAAATCTCCTTCACTGATACCCTGAATAGCCCAGTTGGGCCCCAAATTGGCCCCTGGATACTGGAGATATCTCCAGAGAGCCTCATACTGCAGCCTGGTGCAGCTGCAGCTGGTGAATGGTGCCAGCAGAGGCCCCAGGCTGTGCCCTGGCATCCTGAAGCCTGTGGTTGGTAGAAGTCTTGTTGGTCCCAGCAGTGTTGTTTGTTGGGTTTGGCCCAAATTAATGGCTTTGAAACAAAGACTTTAAAGATAATCTTTAGAATTGGCAGAGATGGTTGTTCCATCTCTGTTCCTGTTGCTGCTATTGAGCACTGGCATGGAGCAGGGCTGGGAAGGGACATGTCTCAAGGCAATTGCAACAGCTTTAGGGGGCTCAGGGTGGTTTCAGGTCTGTGAAGGAACCATCAAACTTTGATTAAAGATCAAGAGGCGTTAGTGCTGTGATCATTGGGTTATGCCAGACCTGGAGAACTGGCACAGGCAGGTGTGATCCTTCTGAACCCCTGGTTTCTGAAGCAGTTCTGGGCATCCAGCACTGTCTCAAAGCACTGCTTGTGGCACTTGTCCTGCTTGGGGTCTGTGATAGAGCTGCTCTTCAGCAGGATTTCTGCATGTTTCGCTTCCTGTCCCTGTCATCGTTTGCCAATGTGGACCAGAGAGGGAAGCAAATCTCTTGGAGAGATGAGGGATGTGAGCAGAAGGTCTCAAAAAACCCCATTGTGGCACTCAGGTACACACCAACACCCTCAGCTCACATACTGGAGGAATTCTCCCAATTTCTAAAGCACCTGAACACTCACAAAAGTGCTCACGTTTGGGGTTAGGCTGAGATTAAGCCATGTCCTACAACTTCACACCCTGTGATGAGGTTTCCCTCTAGGAACCTTTATCCTGCACTTGGCAGCTTCCAGAGATCACCAAAGGATCCAGCCATGAGAATTTGGCTGGAAGGAAGAGAGCATCACGGGGACGTAGGAGGGACAGAGCCCCATGAGAGCAGGGCTTTTGGTGGTGAAACAAAGCAAAGTCCAACCCAGCAGATGGTTTGTATTTCAACAGGGCGGCTCAAAGCTAATCCTAAAGTAAGTGCCTGTGTCCCCATCCAGCCTTCAGTTTAGGCAGCAGTGACTCCTAATGCAGACCAAGAGAAATTTTTAACAAGATCAGTGAATGCTTCTCATTTGGGAGACATTTGAGGTGACCTCAAGGTGACAGAATATTCTTGGAGTCAATTCAGGGTAGACTGATATTTAAGGCAGTAAAAAGCTGCACAGAGACTGGTTTCACCCAACATATATAATTTTCATTAACGTGTGGAGCAGTGAATTCTCTGCTGCACCCTTTCCGTGTCCTGATTTCAACTCAGTGTGAATCACACACCAGTGTTTGGTTGTTGTTGAATGATGATTGCATGTCACTGGGCAGGGAGTAGCAGGGGGGAGGCTGCAGTATGGGCTGGGCTGGGCTGGGAGTTGAACATGCCTGCCCTAAAGGAATTTGAGGGTTGGAGATGGAAATGATCCATTTGGAGGCATTAGATAAGAGTGAGAAGGAAGGCAGGAATTCTTGTGACTTGCTGGTTAGAAGGAGAGGGAGAAGCACACTTCCAGCTATGCTGTATTAGAGAGCCAGCAATTCGGTAGAGCATGCTGATTTCCTCTGCTCACTTCATTTTCCCAGCTCCAACCCCTTCCTGTGTCCCTCGGTGTGCAGCATACCCTGATACAGCTGCTCCCCTCATTGCACCTTATCAGGCTCAGTCAACCTGCTGTGCTGGGCAGCAGATGGAGCCAGAACCAGGATCCCGCTTGGGGTAAAGCAGTGTTGGTTCTGAACTGTCCTTTGACTCTTCTTTTCCCACTCCCTGTCCAGCTGGCAGGGGGCAGAAGAGCACAGGAACAGTCGTACAAAGCGTCAGAGAATGGGTAAAAGCACATAGAGCTATGATGGAAGGGAAGGGAAGGGAAGGGAAGGGAAGGGAAGGGAAGGGAAGGGAAGGGAAGGAGGAGAAGAAAAAAGGAGAGGAGAGGAGAGGAAAGGAAAGGAAAGGAGAGGAAAGGAAAGGGAAGAGAAAGGAAGGGGGAAAGGGAAGGAAAGGAGGAGAGAAAAAAAAGGAAAGGAGGAGAGGAAAAAAGGAGAGGAGAGGAGAGGAGAGGAGAGGAGAGGAGAGGAGAGGAGAGGAGAGGAGAGGAGAGGAGAGGAGAGGAGAGGAGAGGAGAGGAGAGGAGAGGAGAGGAGAGGAGAGGGGAAAGGAGAGGAAAGGGAAAAGGAGAGGAAGGGAAGGGAAGGGAAGGGAAGGGAAGGGAAGGGAAGGGAAGGGAAGGGAAGGGAAGGGAAGGGAAAGGGAAGGGAAAGGGAAGGGAAGAAGGGGAAGGGGAGGGGAGGGAAAAGGGAAAGGAAGAGGTTATTAGAATAATTTGAATCTGTGCAGTGTAATGAGAATAAATCTGTCCCCTCAGTTAAAAAGAAAATACAGAGAGGCAATACTACTGGGAGCAGGGACTTGGAGGAATCAGGTACATCTGAGACTCATCCCCTGTGTTTGTGACCCACATTTCTGTGTAAATCCTGGTGAAAATGGGCTCATCCAGGGCTCAGGAATCCAAACTGCTCACCTGGAGCCTTCCAGCTGAGGATTCCCCTCCTCTTCTGCAGTCCAGTTACTTTTCTGAGTTGCTCCCTTTGAAATCCTGACAGCTGTCTCCACTCTGTAACGGCAAGGTGAGGCAGACCCTGCTTTCCTTTTCCCTTTTTTTCATGGCTTTCCAAGGCCAGTGCTCAACTTTGTGTTTTCAAGTAGTGTTAAACCTCTTTCCAGTCCCTGCTTCAACTGGAGATTCAGGCAGAAAAGAAAAATCCCGGCTGCTTCTCTGCCAAGCAATGAAGGGCACTTCCCTTGGGTGCAGAGCAGGGTGCTGCCACCTCTGTTGCATGCAGCCAGGTTCCTTTGAATCACGCAGGGCAGATTCTCAGCCTGAACCTGGCTGCAGGATGACCTTGGTGCACATCTTGCTCTCATAGTGCTGCCTGGATGGCTTCAAGCCAGGCTCTAACTGCTCCATAGGGAGCCCCTCTGAGCACTGGTGTGCAGGGAGCTGTGAGCTCTGCTGCAGGCTTTTCACATCCAGAGCACCCTGCAGGATCCCAGGCTCCCAGGCTGTCCATCTCCTTGCTCAGGGCTCAGTTTAAGCCCAGACCAAGGTATACTTAACTCCTGCTCAGCTGTGTTGGAGGAGCCCAGGGCTGCAGCTCAGCCTTGCCCACAGCTCCTCCTGATGTGCAGCTTGCCTTTCCAGCCCGCCCCACGGACCTGTGTGTGATCTGGGTGCTCAGCTGAAGCCAGCTGCTCTGCAGGATCTTTCCTTGTTTGGTGATTTAGATGGAGGCCCTGCCCAGCACTCCTTGCTTGCCGTGTGGGGTGCAGTGGGGCTGAGCACGGGCAGCACACGGAGCTCAAGTTTGTCATCTGAAACCCAGGAAGAAAACACTCTTATCTCCAGCGTGGTGTTAGAAAGCAACGTTCCTTTATTCCTCATGATGTACCTGGCAACTTGTCAGAACAAGCACGTGCACTCAGAGTTCAGGCTCTACTTTTAAACAGTGAAGACATGCATATACATATTGGCAAACATATTCAATTTTCAAACACTCATTAATCACAGAATCACTCTGGTTGGAAAAGACCTTAAAGATCATCGAGTCCAACCACAACCTAACCAAACTACCCTAACTCTAACAACCCTCCACTAAATCATGTCCTTGAGCACCACATCCAAACAGTTTTTAAACACATGCAGGGATGGTGACTCAACCACCTCCCTGGGGAGCCTATTCCAGTGCTTAATATAAGATTGAATGAGTTAAAAAACCACTGGGCCCAAGGCAATGCAACAGTTGTTCCACTTTTCTAGCTATCCACTCTGTCTTACACAGCAGCCAATACCTACACATTCGTTTCTAAAAAAATTCCCAAGTTAAAGAACATCACAGTGATTCCAACCCAAACTACTATATTTTTCAAGCTTTTCCCATGCAATACAATTAAATGAAAACACGAATATTAATTTCTCTCTTTTCTCATCCACGCATTCTTTTTACACTCTGTTCAAACAGCAGTTCAGCAATGCTAATATTTAGCTTTACACCCTTCAAATTTGCCTATCCTCTTTAAAGCTCAAGTATCTCATGCAGGTGAGTCACTCGTCCACCTTTTTGAGAGTACAATGAGTGAAATTCTTTAAGCTTTCTGTTTTTGGCACAACAGCATTCCGATACCATCTAAGAATCACAGAGACACCCTCTGGTCCCACAAGAACTGGGGAACAGGTTTGGCTAGAAAAAAAAATATATATATATTCCTCATGTGATGGGCACCCTACCAATCACACAGCACTCTCCTCCAGCAACCCAGGCTCTTTAAAGACCAGCCGAGGAGGGGGAAAGGGGCTTCTTGGGGAATTTGCCAGCCAGACAGGTGGGGCTGGTTTTCTGCATCACCAGCAGGGAAGGGTGAGTTCCTGGCTTTGGTCACCGTCTTCCTCTTCAGACAAAGAAGAGCCTTTTTGTGCGGCGGCGCAACTCGGCGAGGATGAAGCTCAACATTTCTTTCCCAGCCACTGGCTGCCAGAAGCTTATTGAAGTGGATGATGACTGCAAGCTGAGAACATTCTATGAGAAGCGAATGGCCAAGGAGGTTACGGCTGATTCTCTTGGTGAGGAGTGGAAGGGCTACGTTGTCCGGATCAGCGGTGGCAACGACTCATTAATGTATGCTAATGTCTTTCTGGGCATGCAGTTGCATCTAAGGTGGTTGTACAACCTCTTGGTTTCTCTCCGTTTTCCCATCATCAGCTTCATCACAGACTTTTGGCTGACCTCTAGCTGTTTTTCCCCAGTTTGGATAAATTCCATCGCTTGTTAGGCCACGATGAGCAATTTCCAAGTCAATATATATGATATCCAAGGAAAAAGACCTCGCACCTGGTGGATGCAAAGATAATAGTCCATTCTGACTCTGGTGCTCCTGTGAAGCGGGATCATCCCCAGTGCAAAACTATTAGGAAAAACAAAGCTGTTCGCTCACTAAAGCTGAAGTGGAAAGTTTCAGAGCTATCACTTATGGATTCCTTTTGCTAAACTAACGTATTGGTTCTTAAACTAATTGTACCAATCCCTATTACTAAACAAATCATATCACATACACATGCAGTACATTGCCATACATATTCATTCTTTCCCAGGGTCTCGTAGGTAAGTGCTAATGTCCCTTTGGCCAAGCTCAGTGGTCTTTAGGATGGTGGAATTGCCCACCTAACTTCTTCCCCTTTTTTTCACCATCAGCTTCATCACTGAACCATTTGACTCGCTGCCATCCCCTTTTCCCCAGTCTGGAAGATTTGCATTGCTTATTAGGTCATAGGAAGCCACTTTTTAAAAGCGGGACCCAAGGAAAATGAGTGGACAAAAGGTTTCACAAGCAGTTCCAGCCTCACCCACTACCATCACATTCACAGTGGAGTCTGACCTTTAAGTGCAATGGGTGTGGGAAGGCCAATACGAGCAGTTCTAAGCCCAGCTCCCATAAGCACATCCACAGAAGTGACAGACCATAAAGGTGCCCCGAATCTGCAAGAATCTTCAAAATCAGTTCCTGCCTCATTACCAACCTATACATCCTCACAGGACACAGAGCCTGCAATACCCCAGATGTTGGAAGAGCTTCAGCTGGAGCCCCAGCCTGATCAGCCACCTGTGGCTTTGTGTGCAGATAAACCTCGCGTATCCCTTGAGCAGAGGAAAAGCTTCATAAGAAACTCGTCTTAGAAACACCCTGAAAAGCATTCTCCTTGCTCAGACAAGGTTTAACCGTGGTTTAATGCAGTGCAGCCAGTAGGAGCAATCAATGTAAAGGAGCTGCATCCCATTGTGTGTTAACTGGGAGATGGCTTTGTGAGCACAGCAGAGAATGGTGGCTGAGAGCACAGAAATACAACCCCAGTCCATGCTTGGGTACCCGACCTTGATTGCAGAACTGATTCAACCCCTCCTGTTCCCTTTCATTTTCTGGATATTGCTGATGAAAACTGACTTCCACTTTCCTGACTTCTCCGGTTCACCACTCCATTTCCTGTAGGAGAATCACTGCTGGTGGCACTTTTTGACTTTTTTTTTACCAAGCCATGTCAGAACAGCTACGATTTGAAGTTCCCTCTTTGAAATTCAGCTACAAAACCCCCTGAATTATTAATTCTACTCTCCCGAATCTTGCCTTATGTGGAACAGAAGAGAGCGCTAACTGCAAAATGATGGAGGAGATAATTGTGGGAGTTACTGAAAAAGGCTCCAAAGGCAGCACAGGCATTGTTGTCAGTACAGGTTAGGGCTGATCTGCTGGAGAGGAGCTTTGAGGAGCAGGACCTGGACGACCTGGTGGTCAGCAGGTGAGCTGTGAGCCAGCAGCCTGCCCTTGTGGCCGAGAAGGTCAATGGGGTGCATTAAATACAGCGTGGGCATCGGGTTGAGGAAGGTGATCCTCCCTCTTTACTCTGCACTGGTGAGACCAGGGAACTGCTGGCAAGAGTCTGGCCACAAAGACGATCGATTTTGGGAGCAGCTCCCTTATGAGGAAAAGCTAAGAGACCTCGGACCATTCAGCAGACTGAGAGGGGATCTTACTAATGCTTGTAGGCATCTAAAGGGCAGCAGTGAAGTGGATTGAGTCAGGCTCTTTTCAGCAGTGCCCAGGGGCGATGGGGGCAATGGACACCAGCTGGAACACCAGAAGCTCCATCCTTCCCTTCACTCTTCTCATACAGCAGAATATCCCCAAGGATTTGAAAGCCCTGGGGTCAAAGTCTCTAAGATTTCTTATTAGGAAGGGAGCAGAGCATTCCCTGCAGTGGCAGCAGGGGTGACTCAGGAAGGGACGTGGTTGGTCTCCAGCACCAGAAATACCTGCTAAATCCAATCCTGGTTCTAGACCATGTCCATGAACATCACACGTCCATTTCCTCACACCTATTCTGGAATGACTTCACTTCGATCTCCAGCAGGTAGAAGCCCGTTGTGGACCAAGCAAACCAGTCAGCTTGAGGCAGAGGTCCCACCTTCAGCACAGAGACCCTCACCTTGAGCTTCACTGGGGAAGGGAGAGGGAGAGCACTGGTGAATGGCTGGAAGAGCATGGCACATGCCCACCGGTGCTGTACCCGGAGCATTGCAGGCGTTCACCTCCTGCACCATAAAAAGGGCATCCACACATTGTTGTCGTGCCAGCAGGATGTGTTCGCCAGGAACTCAGGCTTGGCTGTTGAAGTGTTTGGCTTGAGACCAGCTCAGAGCTGTTCTGGCCACTTACATCTCCATTTTGCTGTCCAAGTGTGTGTACTGCTGCTGGTTTTAGGCGTATGTCTTCAAAAACCCTCACCCCCTCAGTGCTGCTGAGGAAATGCACTCACCTTCACCGTGGAATCAGAAAAATGCTGCACGTCAGAGTGCCCAGCTGCCCCTTGTCAGAAGCCCAGCACCCTCCCAACCCCTACTCCCTCCTGGTCCACTCATGCCCACCACAGCTGCATTACCACTGGCGCAGGGATCCTGAGCTAACAGGACAGGGATCCAGGCTAAGAAGCCTGAGAGCTGCGTGTGGGGTTGGGAGGAGCACTGGGAGACATCAGCAGGACCCAGTGCCACATCCACGTTGCAGTTCTGTACCCATTAGTACCCCATTCTCGGACTTTCCTTTTCTGGTTTACATACCTGTACAAGCCTTTCTTGTTCTTCTTTCACTCATGCCAAGCCCAGTTCCAGTTGGGCTTTGCCCTTCCCGACCCCATACCTACACAGCCAGCAGCACACCTATGTTCCCCCCAGAGTACCTGTCCCTGCTCCCACTGCCCAGCATTTTCTCCATGTTGCCCAGTTTGACCAGCACATCCTGATTCAGCCCTGCCGGTTTCTTGCTTTTCTTTCCTGACTTCTTTCACCCGGGGATGGAGAGCCTGAAGAAAAGCTGCCTTAAAGATCTGACAGCTCTGCTCCGCTCCCTTACCCCTGCAGATGCTTTTGCAGGGGGTCTTGTTGACCAGCTCCCTGAAGAGCTCAAGGTTGGCTTTCCTAAAATTCAGCATCCTGATTTTACACTTTGCCCCATATCCTTCAGGATTGCGAATTCCAGCATCGCAGGGTCACAAGAGGCCAGGCAGCCTCCAATCCTGATGTCACCAACCAGCTCACATGGTGTCGGTCAGCAGCAGTGCACCATCCTGTGATTATAGGATTCCTTGCCTCCCTGCAGCCCTACAGGAAGGTCAGGAGGTGTCAGACCGTTCTCCTTCACAGAACATTACGCACTCACTGACCATGGAAAAGCTCTGGACATGTGTGAGGACCTCCCTGCCTGGGGACCGGATCTGTGGCTTGGCCTTTTAGCTTCATCAAACAAACCATAGGCTTTACCCAATAACAAAATCATCCCCACAGGGTCTTTTCCTACCTGTAATTGCAGCCTCCAGTTATTTGCTCTAACGAGTCTTTGTTGGTAATTGCTCTGTTAGGGCTAATTAATGCTCCAAGACGCTTCAGCATTTCCTTTTGACTTTACTTTTATCACGTGGTTCCATCAGTCAGTATCTGCAATGCTTGGACTCGACGCCGTGGGACTAATTACAGTGAGAAAGGCCTAATAAGCCATTTCCCTCAAGTCTTCAAGATCTGTACTCTTAATGAGGGAGGTTTCAAAGTTGGGATAAAAGAGGAAATTTTCCAAAGAACATTGTCCTAAAAATGAGTTTTCATATTTGAGAGTATATATATATATATTTTTTAATATTACTTTTCTGTTGAGCGAAGAAGTGTTAGAAGCTCGTTGCATTCTGTGCTTTTTCAGGCTGTCTCCTAAGGATGTCTGGGAAAATCACCGTACAGACGACCTTCCTCCTCACTTCCTCTTCCCCACCACTTTGCTCATCAGTCAGCTGGGACCTCCACCACTTTTCCTTTCAGCAGACTTCTCAACTGGAGCCTGCAGCTGAACATTCCAGCTCCTTCGCACAAACTCCCACCTGCTCAGACCAATCCCTGCACACAGACAAAGAATCACAGGATCACAGAATCGTAGGGGTTGGAAGGGACCTCCAGAGATCATCGAGTCCAACCCCCCTGCCAAAGCAGGATCCCTACACCAGGTCAGGATCCCTGGACCAGTGGCTGCGCGCCCAGAGCATCCCAGGTGAGAAAGCCCGAAAAGTTATGAATGACATCATCACAACCACGTTCAATAAAAAATTGATGGAAAAGCTGTTTAAACCACAGGAACTCTATCCCAAGAAAGCTCTGAGAACCGTGTATGACCGGCTAGCTCATGCTTCAATCATGAGACTGAACCAGGCCAGCATGGATAAGCTGTATGATCTCATGACTATGGCTTTCAAGTACCAAGTCTTGCTGTGTCCCCGGCCCAAAGACATCCTGCTGGTCACGTTCAATCACCTGGATGCCATCAAAGATTTCATCTGTGATGCTCCTGGCATTCTGAACCAAGTGGATGAAACTTTCCGACAGCTGATTGAGATGAATGGCTGTCTTTCTGCTGGTGAATTTCAGCTGATCAGGCAAACGCTCCTCATTTTTTTTTTCAGGACATGCACATAAGGGTCTCTAATCTTTCTGAAGGATAAAGTGCAGAACTCTAATGGTCGCTTTGTGCTGCCAATATCAGGCCCTGTTCCTTGGGGTACAGAAGTACCAGGAGTCATCAGGATGTTTAATTGCAATGGAGATGAAGTTAAAAGAACCGAGTTCACCACTGGTGGAAATTATGTCACTCCACAAAGGGAAGGATCTTTTGAGCTTTATGGAGACAGAGTCCTCAAACTTGGAACAAATATGTACAAAGAAGGATATATATATATTTTTTTTCCCCCCCTTTTTAATTTTCTTTAGAAGTAACAAAGCAAAACGTGTAAGATTTACAACCATGGGAGAATGCAGTCCCAAACTGTGCGCCAAATGCACGTCCAGAAAGCTGCTGGAAATTTGGCTTCTGGCATCAGGTCTGCCTGATGCAACAGGAGTGCAGTGCATAAGAGGCAAAGAACTCGTAATGCAGGTACAGGAAAGCATCAAGATTTATTTTTTCTCTTTCTATTAAAACAGAAACTGGAAAGATAAAAAAAAAAAAATTCTTTTGCTGTCACTGTGTGAAAACATCGATTTATTACAAAAGCTCAATCACTGCAGCTGATAGAACGCGTCCCTTTTTTTTTTTCCAGGTAATGTTGAATTGAATTAAACTAAAATTCTTTTTTTTTTGCTGTCTTGCAGGAGGGCCAGAATACGAGAAACCGCCCTGCCCAGCTCTGTTCCTGTATCAGAAAAATCACCAGCAGTGCTGAGAGCTGGGAGAGGCAGAAGGTGGTCCAGGTGACGTGGCTGGGAGGTGGCCACCAGGTGGCCACGAGGTGGCTACGAGGTGGCTATGAGGTGGCTACGAGGTGGCTGGGAGGTGACCACGAGGTGGCTACGAGGTGGCTACGAGGTGGCTATGAGGTGCCTATGAGGTGACTACGAGGTGGCTACGAGGTGGCTATGAGGTGGCTATGAGGTGGCTATGAGGTGGCTACGAGGTGGCCACGAGGTGGCCACGAGGTGGCTATGAGGTGGCTACGAGGTGCCTACGAGGTGGCTACGAGGTGGCTACGAGGTGGCTATGAGGTGGCTATGAGGCGGCTACGAGGTGGCTGGGAGGTGGCGACGAGGTGGCTACGAGGTGGCTATGAGGTGCCTATGAGGTGCCTATGAGGTGCCTACGAGGTGGCTATGAGGTGGCTATGAGGTGGCTACGAGGTGGCTACGAGGTGGCTACGAGGTGGCTATGAGGCAGTGCTGTTAGGGATGGCAACACCTCACATGCTGTTGAAGGGGACGGATGGGAGAAATGGCCACCCTATGGGTGACACCTCCTTGGCTGAGCTCTCATTTTACGGGGCGCCAGTCACTGTCCTCCCTCAGCATTCATGGAGAACCCTTAGGATCTCCATATCCCCTCTGCTGGGGAATGTCCTCTGCCACGTGCGGGACAGCAGGGATGCACCTCACTGACCAGTCACCATCTCCACTGTCACCAGATGCCACTCGCTTACTCATAAACCCTAACCTCAGTCTGCCACAATTCCCAGCATCACAGCAATCTTCTTCTCTCCCAAAACCGTGGAGCAACAGGGCTTTCGGGGTACAGCTGCTCAGCCCCGTCTCTGGCACCAGCTTGAGAAGCAGAGCCAGGTCTTCAGGCAGTGCAATTCCTTTTTTTTATTAAGCGGGTGCTGACTCAGAGGTAGCACTGAGACACACCTCCATACAGCCTCAAAAGTAAGCAGAACTTTCATTCCTCGGTAGAAGCGAGATGAATTGAAAACACGGCGAGGAGCATAACAAATGCAAATAACACTAAAGATAGCTATAAGACAGCGTAAATTTACAAACATTCAGAAACATCTGTGAAATAACTTTTCTAACAGCAACCTTGAGCTCCGTGTTCCTCATGCTGTAGATGAGGGGGTTCAGCGTTGGAGGCAGCACGGAGTAGAGAACGGCCACCACCAGATCTGAGAGCGGGGAGGAGATGGAGGGGGGCTTCAAGTAGGCAAAAAAAGGCAGTGCTGAGAAACAGGGAGAGCACGGCCAGGTGAGGGAGGCACGTGGAAAAGGCTTTGTGCCGTCCCTGCTCAGAGGGCATCCTCAGCACAGCCCTGAAGATCTGCACGTAGGAGAAAAGAATGAAAACAAAAAACACGGATGCCAAAGAGACGACAGCCGCGGTCGCCCATATTTCCCTGAGGATGGAGTGTGAGCAGGAGAGCTTGAGGATCTGAGGGATTTCACAGAAGAACTGGTTCACAGCGTTGCTTTGGCAGAGAGGCAGTGAGAATGTATTGGCAGCGTGCAGTACGGCACTGAGCAACCCGCAGCCCCAGGCAGCTGCTGCCGTGGTGGCACAAGCTCTGCTGCTCAGCAGGGTCCCGTAGTGCAGGGGTTTGCAGATGGCAACGTAGCGGTCGTAGGACATGACGGTGAGAAGAGAAAACTCTGCTCCAGCCAAGAAGACAAAGACCTGGGCAACGCATCCTGAGTAGGAAATAGACCTGCTGTCCAAAAGGGAATTGGCCATGGATTTGGGGACAGTGGTGGAGATGCTGCCTAGATCAAGGAGGGCGAGGTTGAGGAGGAAGAAGTACATGGGGGTGTGCAGGCGGGGGTCGCAGGCTACGGCTGTGATGATGAGGCCATTGCCCAGGAGGGCAGCCAGGTAGATGCCCAGCAAGAGCCAGAAGTGCAGGAGCCGAAGTTCCCACCTGTCTGCAAACGCCAGCAGGAGGAACTCGCTGATGGAGCTGCTGTTGGGCATCTGCTGTCTCTAAATATGTGGACCTATTAAAGGAGGGAGAGACAACAAGATGTTGGTGTCACCTCTCCGTGCAAAGTCAACTCCGTGCCTTGTAACAACCCCCCAGCCTGCTACTCGCATTTCAGGAAGACCTTTGCAAATCCCCTTGCTTGAGTTCTGTGTGGTGGTGGCTGGGGATGTCACTGGGAATAGGAGACTCTGCTGTGGACTCTAGGGGAGTCAGTCCGGCCCTCTAACAACAGAAAAAATAGCTTATGAGCTGATCTCAAATCAACTAAACCTGCAGGATCAAGGCGTATTTACAGAAGTATTGCTCCAATTTTATAAAGCTGTCAAGCAGGGTCCTCTGATGGCTGCACTGAGGAGCTCCCCTGAAGACTCAAGATGCTGCTGAGACCAGAGGAATTCAGGTTCAAAGTGCATGACCTCCAAAGCCCCTTACCTATCTCATCCTACCCTTTCTCCTTTCTGGCCAAGCACACAGTGGGCTCTTTGTGGCTGCCTGCATACAGGCATCCTGCAACATTTACGTGGCTTTAGCACTGAGGTGTTCTCTCCACGGAGCTGTTATTGCAGAGCTGCGTCCCAGAGCAGCCCAGGAGGAACCACAGGGGCAAAGTCAAACGTGAACCAAGGATGAGCTGTCCTGAATGGAATTCCCACTTTGAGGCCGCATACATCATTTCCTAGAACCCAGAAATTAGGAGGAGCATGGATGCTTTTCCTCCACGTATCATAGAATCATAGAATCACTAAGGTTGGGAAAGACCCACAGGATCATCCAGTCCAACCATTCACCCATCACCAATGGTTCTTGCTAAACCACATCCCAACGTTCTTTGAACACCTCCAAGACGCATCTGCGAAACAGAACCCATAGCATTGGTGTCTGAGCTACATCTGAATCTTCATCCCCCACCTCAGAGATTTCAAAGGCAACTTGTCACTTCCCATGAAACTATCAGTAGAGTTCTATCCTGGGGAAGGAGGGCAGAACTGAGGGTTGCTCCAGCAAAGGTCAGACAAATGCTAGCGACACTGCACGAGCAATGCTAGTGCTTTCTACAGGCTGAGGAACAACAAAGGATCTTGTGGCGGGTCCTAGTGCTGATTTAGGGGTCCCTGCCTCTTCTCTAACAGCACAGGCTCTATTTGCATTCCCACTGAGCCAAAGAAGACAAAACTGAAAACGGAGACTGAGAAAAGCTCGCCTTGAGACACCTAACCACAGCCTCGTCTCCATTCAAAGTCCACTGGCAGTGTCCTGGGGTGCTGCGTAGCTTTCAGCCCCCTGCCCCAGGCAGCAGCTCTGTAACAGAAGGTCCCTGCCCTGCCGGGGGGCTCCTTCCCCCCACACGTCTCCCCGCAGCCTGGCAGGCAGCAGAGTCCCTGCCCCAGCACACAGCCCTGGGGCGCAGGGACTCTGCTGGACAGCCTGAGCACACAGCTGCACCTTGCTTTCACAGCCCTGCAACGTTTTTCTAAGTGCCTCTGGACTTGGAGTCCTCCCGAAAGATCTCGTAAGCTTTGGGCTACGCCAGGTTTAGGGGAACTGCAGCAGCACTGCTCAGCAGCAGCACTGCTCAGCAGCCAGAGGCTTACCACGTTACGGTCTGCGAGCTCTCGGCGCGCTCACAGTCCATGCGGCTTTTAGCATCTCTCCCTTCTCCCCTCTCCCCATGCCGGATGCAGGTCGTACGGTGCGGTGCAGAGGAGCTGTTCCTGGGCAGATCTGTCTCCCTGCAGTGCTGCCCAGTTGTATGAGCTCCTTGCATCCCAGGAGCCCAACCCATCTCGGCAGCAGAGGCTCAGCCCAAGGCTTCCCTTTCTCTGAGCCCCACCAGGCTCCCTGGAGATGCGCCTGGTGTGAGACAGGCTGAACCAATCCCCGGTGTTTCCTCCTTTGGCTGAGCAAGCATTTCTTCTAGAAGTATTATTTCTCCTCCGGGAAAAACTGCTGGGCATAAGAATCACCTTTTCATGCCCAGTGTTTATAGACAGGACACCCAGACAGGGACGAACGGGGATCATCTCTACCTTAGTGCTGAAGTAAGGGGTGCAGTGCAGCCAGCCAAGGCTCTGCCCGTTCACAGCTGGTACGAGACATGGCACCAGGGTTTCTGCTTGTGTCCTCGTGCTCTGCAACGCTGCTGCTGCTTCTTATCCCATCCTTTACTCGTCCTCTTCTCACCCAGCCAATGCTCAGGGATTTTGATCACTCTTAGATTTGAAGGAAAGGGGCGCTGCTGGGTGCCAAGCATGCCTCTCATGTGCCAAAGTTCTCAAATGCTGCTGGTTCTTCCCTCCACCTCACCCCCTTGATTATGCAGTTGTCAACAGAACAACAGTCTTCAAGGTTCCTGGGTTACAGAATGTTCACAGCCCAGGATCTTTCCGGCAGCCTCTTCCCTCTTCTGGAGATCAGCATCACCTCCACTGGTTCTCAGTGATTGGAAATAGACCACTGATTGTAAAGTTGATTCCTATCAGGTTCTCAGTGATTGGAAATAGACCACTGACTGTAAAGTTGATTCCTATCAGGTTCTCAGTGACTGGAAATCACTGATTGTAAAGTTGGTTCCTATCAGGTTCTCAGTGATTGGAAATAGACCACTGATTGTAAAGTTGGTTCCTATCAGGTTCTCAGTGATTGGAAATCTCTGATTGTAAAGTTGGTTCCTATCAGGTTCTCAGTGATTGGAAATCTCTGATTGTAAAGTTGGTTCCTATCAGGTTTACACAACAAAATCCATTTTCGTTCTGGCCTGGACAATGCTCGGATTTGCTCTCCCTATGAATCTCTCCTTTCCTCCTTACATTGCTGTCTGCCATCCAGTCCAGCACATTTATGCTCTGAAATAAAGTCTTATACAGGGTTTTAGGGCTCGGTTTGAGATTTCCCCATGACAAAATTGAGCTTGGCCCTGATGACACACCTGAGATGCTGCAGATGAAAGGAATGCCTGTGCCCTCTACCTGGGACAGGGAGAGGAGGACCAGAATCCATTTGGGCCATCACAGCTCCGTGACACTGACAGCAATGACTGGAGTGCTAAGACCGTGGATCCAGGCTCTCCAAGAGAGGCAGGTGGTGAACATTCAGAAGAAACCCTCCGTGTGAAGGAGCTGCCTGGATGTATGGAGGTCCTCTGTGGGTTGGGCAACAGGCTGGGTGAACCCTTGTGGATGGGGATCAGAGGAGGGTCCAGGCAGAGAGACATCAGATGGGGAGTTAAAGAACCTGCAATCAAGGTGAAGGTGTGGAGCTGTCTGGAGATTCAAGGAGTGTCACTGGCAGTTTTCCCAGGGTGGGCAGTGAATGGAGCCCCACAAATGATCAACCAACGTAGTTTCACTCATTAAGACAGATTAAGATAACCAGGGGAAAATGAGAACTGGAGTCATCCCTGCCCTGCACCATCGTGGTGGGCAGCTCTTCCCACCAAGCAGCCTTGGGTGTGCATCTACAAAGTTGAAAGGTACTGAAAGGTACCTAAAGGGAGCCTACAAAGAGGAGGGGAATCAACTCTTTGAAAGGGTGAGTGACAGCAGGACAAGGGGAAATGGTTTGAAGTTGAGGGAAGGGAGATTTAGGTTGGACATCAGGGGGAAATTCTTTATGGAGAGAGTGGTGAGGTGCTGGAACAGCTGCCCAGAGAGGCTGTGGATGCCCCGTCCCTGGAGGTGTTCAAGGCCAGGTTGGATGGGACCCTGGGCAGCCTGGTCCAGCATTAGGTGAGATGATTGGTGGCCCTGCGTGTGGCAGGGGGGTTGGAGATTCATGATGCTTGGGGTCCCTTCCAACCCTGGCAATTCTGTGATTCTGTGAAAGTTAACGATCAACCAACGTAGTTTCACTCATAAAGACAGATTAAGATAACCAGGGGAAAATGAGGACTGGAGTCATCCCTGCTCTGCACCATCGTGGTGGGCAGCTCTTCCCACCAAGCAGCCTTGGGCGTGCATCTATCTCTCAGCAACAACCAAACATCAGTGTGTGACCAGCATAGCCTGGGCTGAAAGCAGGGCACAGTGCAGTGTCATCTGATAGAGCATCACAGAACTGTAGCATTCAAAAGGGACCTTCAGAGATCATCCAGTCCAACCTCTCTACCAAAGCAGGCTCCCGAGCCCAGGTTGCACAGGTACGAATCCAGGGAGGTCTTGACTGTCTCCAAAGAAGGAGATTCCCCTGGGCAGCCCTGTTCCAGTGAAGTAGTTCTTACACACACATGTGCAGAACTTCGGTTTGTGGCCATTTCCCCCTTTGTCCTATCGCCACACACCTCTAAAAAGAGTCTGGCCTCATCCCTTTGCCTCCTGCACCTTAGGTATTCCTAGAGGTTGATCAGATAGCTCAAGGTATGGCAAATAAATTCAGGCATTTTGATTGATACGTTGCCTAAACACAGCTCTGCGAACGGGGGAGAAATATGCAGCCTTAGTTTCCATCTTGATAAAGGAATTTGGGAATAGGCTGCAAGACTGCCAGAAAATTAATCCATTGCTTGGTGTATCCGTGACTCCATTGCCAGTGGACATTACCAGTACATTTTCAGATAAGATATATATATATATATATAGAATATAGTGTTGCAGTTGGACACCCAACTCAAAAATTTGATTCTTCACTAGAATTTTAGAAGACCTCTCTTGCCAGAGAAAGATATCCCTCACTTCACAACCACGTGTGAAGCGATGGTGTCGCTCCACACTTCTTCCTGTCCTCACTTTTTGGCAGTAGGTGCATTTGTGAACAACTATTTCAAGGCTGAAGCTCAGGAAGAGTAAAATTTCATCACAAATCTCTGACAAACACCCTGAGAACTCACTAAGAATTGCAACAGCTTCCACCGAACCAGACTGGTTTGTTGTTTTTTTTTTCACAAAAACAAGATAAAATATCACTTGTTTTACGGTTTTGCTGCTCCCGTTTTTTAGGTTTTAACTAAAGACATAAAAAGATAAAAATAAGTTTTGGTTACTTCTTGCCTTAGTTTCAGCTGGGACAGTTGTTCTGTATGACTGCCTGTGCTGGGCTGGATGTTGAAGGGCAAGGTCCCCTCCATCCAGCATGCAACTGATGCTATGTGCAGTAAGCGAGTCGCACTAAGAGGCTTCGAAATTGGAATCCTGGTCATTCAGGAATCATAGAAGAGATTACAAAGGCAAAGATTTTGGAACGTCAGCAGAAGAGGAGGTGACGTGTGTTGAACAGTTTCCATTATATAATCAACTGCTGGAGAATGAGAAGAAATATGCCCTGTTCACTGATGGGTCCTGTTGCATTGTGAGGAAGCACAAAGCTGCTGCTCTACACAACGAGCTGCAGAAGGAAAGGGTGAACCAAGCCAATCTGCAGACGTGAAGGCCATCCAGATGGCTTTAGGCACTGCTGGACGACAAAAGTCACCAGTCCTCTACCTCTGCGCTGACTCCTCGATTAAGTGGCAAACGCCCGATGGGGGTGGTTACAGCAATGGAAGCAGAACGACTGGCAGCACAGGGCAAAGCCATCAGGGCCACTGCATTGTGGAAAGATACTGCTGCCCAGGTAGAGAACATGGCTGTGAAGGGATGTCACGCAGATGCTCGTGCACCATGCGTTGTGCCACTGATGAACACTGAAACAACAGAATCACAGAATTGCCAGGGTTGGAAGGGACCTCAAGGATCATGAATCTCCAACCCCCCTGCCACACTCAGGGCCACCAACCATCCCACCTAATGCTGGACCAGGCTGCCCAGGGCCCCATCCAACCTGGCCTTGAACACCTCCAGGGATGGACGGGGCATCCACAACCTCCCTGGGCAGCCTGTTCCAGCACCTCACCACTCTCTCCGTAAAGAATTTCCCCCTGACGTCCAACCTAAATCTCCCTTCCCTCAGCTTAAAACCATTTCCCCTTGTCCTGCTGTCACTCACCCTTTCAAAGAGTTGATTCCCCTCCTGTTTGTAGGCTCCCTTTAGGTACTGAAAGGCTGCAATGAGGTCACCCTGCAGCCTTCTTTTCTCCAGGCTGAACAAGCCCAGCTCTTTCAGCCTGTCCTCATAGGGAAGATGCTCCAGTCCCCTGATCATCTTCGTGGCCCTCCTCTGGACCCTCTCCAACAGCTCCCCGTCTTTCTTGTACTGGGGGCTCCAGACCTGGACGCAGTATTCCAGATGGGGCCTCACAAGAGCAGAGTAGAGGGGAACAATCACCTCCCTGTCCCTGCTGGCCACCCCTCTGCTGATGGAGCCCAGGATCCCATTTGCTTTCCCAGCTGCAAGGGCACGCTGCTGGCTCATGTTAAGCTTTTCATCCATCAAGACCCCCAGGTCCTTCTCCACAGGGCTGCTCTCAAGGACCTCTCCTTCCAGCTAGTAGACTGGGCCAGTAAGACTGAAGTGACCTGGTCTGGCAACATAAGTGTGAATTATTCATAGCTTGAGGGGTCCGTGAAACTTCAGGCCATCAAGGAAGAGATGCAGGATACAGATGAGGACCGAGGGGTGGACTTGACCATGGATGCTATTGCACAGAGTTGGGTTGCACACAGGTTATCCATGAATGTGAAACGTGCTGTAATTAAGCAAGCCAAGACATTACCCTCACTGCACACCCTCTCGTGTGAACATCCACCCTGAGAGTGGAAGTTCCCCTCCTCCACGCACCCCACAGCACCACTACAAGGAAAACAAACCATTTTGGCATCTGAAATGCTCCTGTTCCATCAGACTGGGTGCTGCACTCACGGCTCCGAAAGGACTCAGGGCTCCCTTGGAAGGTTTTGCTCCAAAGACAGAGGAAAACAGGTAAATTCAAGAGGAAGTGGAAAAAAAAAAAAAAAAACTGATGTTTTAAATTGTTGATGCATCTTAAAACATGTGGGAAATTGGCAATGAAAATGTTTTGGGGGAGAAAAAATAGAGAGGGAAAGCCCTCCTCTCACTCCTCCGTGACTTTGAGGATTTGCTGACTGCAGAGGAAGCTCCTCAATAATGAAATTTTGGGGTCCTTGGAAAGGGGAGAGACATGACAGGCACTGTGGGACATGGTTTTGGACTGGCTGCACTATAAAAAGAATTAATCCACCCCTGCAGTTGATCACAGGATCATAGGGGTTGGAAGGGATCTCCAGAGATCATCGAGTCCAACCCCCTGCCAAAGCAATTTCCCTACACCAGGTCGCACAAATATGTTTCCATCATGGGGAAACTTGAATGTAGGCAAACTTCTAGCCTAGCAGGATGAGGCATAGCACAGCCAAAAAACAAATCCAGCAGCATTTGCTATAGATCTGCTGAGAAACTGCACCACTGCAGCTGGGCAGGAGGCTCTGCACTTCAGGAGCTACTCCTAAGTCAAACAGCCATCCACTGTGCAAACACCACAAGCACTTCCACCCAGGGCCTCCCAGCCATTCAGCTGCTCCACCCAGCTCTGTGTGCCTGGGTGGCTTCAGCACGTGCCTTGGAAAGGCTCTAGGACACCAAAAGCCAAGACAGCTGAGCACCTCCCTTCAGTCCCAGTGAATGAATGGGGATAGGCATACCCAGAGATCAGCCTCAACCACTCATATTCCCATCTGCAAAACACCCAACAAGCCAGCAGTGTCCACATTGCTAAGAAACATAAGTCTCCTGATCATCAGGCCCACTGACTTCTTTCTTCTTTTTATAACACATTCAAATTGGCTCGTAGACCTTCCTGGAGCAAGAAGCCAAACTAGATTCAGCCATACTCCCTTCTTTCTCTCTATCCTCATGTCCTTGATGTGCCTTCATGGAAGGTGTGGGCAGAGCTGAATTCCAAAATTTGCAGCTCTTTCTCATCCAGTGACCCTATTAAACATATTGACATGGATCCAGTCAGCTGGATCTTGAGGGACTTTGGCTTGTTTCCAGTCTAAGTTCAGGCTATTGTTGTCTGGCTAGCCAGGAAAGGGACAATCTGCAGAAGAGAAAAGCATTCTGGTGTAGTCTATGGAGAAAGGCAACCTGAAAGGCTGCAATGAGGTCACCCCGCAGCCTTCTTTTCTCCAGGCTGAACAAGCCCAGCTCCCTCAGCCTGTCCTCATAGGGAAGGTGCTCCAGTCCCCTGATCATCTTCGTGGCCCTCCTCTGGACCCTCTCCAACAGCTCCCTGTCTTTCTTGTACTGGGGGCTCCAGACCTGGACGCAGTGCTGCAGATGGGGCCTCACAAGAGCAGAGTAGGGGGGGACGATCACCTCCCTGTCCCTGCTGGCCACCCCTCTGCTGATGGAGCCCAGGAAACCATTTGCCTTCCGAGCCACAAGGGCACGCTGCTGGCTCATGTTCAGCTTTTCATCCATCAGGACCCCCAGGGCTGCTCTCAAGGACCTGCTCCTTCCAGTCTGTACGGATGCCTGGCATCTTCAGCTTCCATCCATCACTTGTGCTACACACGGAAAGCTCTCCCGGGCAGCACGCTGCCATTCAGTGCTTCCCCCCATCCTTCCAGGAGAGAGCCGACTCTTCCCAGCAGAGCAGGTGAGGCAGAGCAGGGCAGAGCGCCGAACCCTTTCCTCACACAACAGCTCTGCGAGAGCAAACACAGAAGGCGGAGCTCCTTCCCACCAAAGCCGACCCCTTCCATTCCGTGCTGCAGCTTCCCCACGCGCTCAGCTTCGGGTCTCTGCTTCAGGGAGGTGAGCTGTGCACGCTGCCCGTGGCCAGCAGATCGAGCCGAGGTGATCCTGCCCCTCTGCTCTGCCCTGCTTTTACAGGGCCGCGTTTACAACGCTGTGTCCAGATCTGGGCTCCCCGGTTCAAGACAGACAGGGCTCTGCTAGAAGGAGGGGGGCCAAAATATAAATCTCTGCAAACCCTTGGCGGATCTGCCGTGAATCAGCGGGCGATGCGGGGATGAGAACCCAAAGCCAACCCGTAACCGCAACCACAACCCAACCCCTATCGCTACCCGAAACCCCCGCCCGGCTCCGCCCCGTCGGCGGTCGGGCGTCTCGTCGGGGCTCCGCCTGGGGCCGCGTCGGCAGCGATCGGAGCGAGGCGGAGCAGCGGCCCGGGGCGGGGGCTGGGATTCGGGGCTGCGGCCTCTCGTCGCCGTGCGGAAGGGATCTTCTGCCCGGATCCCGGTTAGGGAACGGCAGAGCGGCCATCTCTTCGGTGCCGGGACCGCGCTGCGCTGAGGAGCGGTGCGGGAGGTGAACCCGAAGCCGATGGCCGAGCGCGTTTCCTTTCGGCCAAACGGCGGATCCGTTCTGCATCCGTGGGACGAGACGGCTGTGTCCATCTTCCGAGGTCTGGGAAGGGGGTTTGCGTCTTTAGGGCGAGATCCCTTAATTGGAAGTTTACGGTAGGTCGGTGCAGTATTTCGTATCTTTAAGGAGTGAATTTGTTGGTAATTTAGAGCGTGTGCGGCGTAAACAGCTGCGAGTCACAGGCAGCAGCTCTTCGTCTCCAAATCCACGGTCGCTGCAGAAATCCCACCCCGCAGCAGAAATGGGGGATGCGACCCCACAGTGCCGCAGCAGAAATGGGGGATGGTGGCACACGGGTGATCTCTGGCATTAAACGTCTGCAGGCGCTCTGCAGGATGCACGCATCGCAGCCTCCCTGTTTCTGCCAGGGCTGGGAATAACAATGGAACCGAAGGAACGGGTGCCCAAGTCGTTTGTTTACAGCATTCAAAGCCCTGCGTGGTGGCTGCAGGGCGAGTGGCTGACGTGCGTTTCTTCCTGGAAAGCTAGGAATCAGAATTGGCCATTTGCAGCACAGCGTTTTTTGTTCTGTTTCCATCGCTGACCTCAACTCTTTGCTGTCTGAGCTGCACGCTCAGCTTTCCAGAACCCAGTTAGGTTCAGGTTAAACTTTGTGCTTCTTTATTTCTTGAAAAGACTGCCAAATGTCCTTAAAGTCCAACAGGAGTTATAGTACATATATATAGAATATAGAATATATAGTATGGGGGGTCACTATTCACTTACTGATGCTACTTTTCCTTGGCAGGCAGTCCCAACGCCTTGCAGCCACTATTTGTTCCTCCTTCAGGCCTTGCCATCCCTCTGGGAGTTGAAGGAGCTGGAAGTGCTTTCCTTTCCTTGCTGGCACTGTCTGTGGAGGGACTAAAATAGCCTTCTTTTCTTCACTGTTATCTCGTTTCTGGTGTGCTACAGTTGCACTGAATACAACACCAGTGGGCTGATTATGAATTGTGACTCTGGGATTGCCAAGGACCAATGAGTTTTGGGTTTTTTTGATGCATTACTTCACTTTTGGAAATTTGTTTACAATTCTTTAGAGTTTTTTTCTTTTCCTTTAATTTCTGCTCCCTGTTCCTGTTTGTTTCCGTTCTCCCTTGCTTCATATGTAACATCCAGTCTTGCCATTGTGCATTAAACACCCTTCCACCTTTTTATCCTTTTACAGCCCCTAATGATCTCTTGTTTCTCAGTTGTAACAATTGCCTTGAGCCCATTCACGTAGGTGTTTGGGACTGTGGTTCAGTCCATGCCTCTTGTAATCAGCTGGTATCCCTGGTTGCCGTTGTGCAGAATTCACCAGTTTCTAATGGATGGATCCTACTGCAATGTATACTTTTAGGGGAGAAGCAGCAATGTATCGGTTGATAGAACAAGCTGTGGTGGTATAACAGTGATGTGACAAGATTGGAGATGGGTGCAGTGCTGCTGGCCTGAGTCCCAGGTGGCTTTTACCCTCAACCCTTCAGATGGGATGGGGAGGGCTGGTCTTGGACAGGCACTGCTGCGCTCCCTCACACCTCCCCTGCCATTTCTCTTGTCCCAGCAGGCTCCTGTGAAACTTCTGCCTTTCACCTGTCATCATCCCTGACGCATTCTCTGCAGGAGAGCAACAAATGGCCACAGTGCATCCATCTCAGGTAGGGGCATTGGGAAGCACGCAGGAAGGGCCGTAGGGTGAGGGATGTGAATGCATGGGGAGAGCCTTCAGCCAGTATTTGTGTGCTGGGGACAGAGAAGCCTCTGGGACTGGAGTTTCTCTCCTCTGCCAGCTGCTTCCCTGGGCCATGGCTGTTCCCAGCAAGGAGCCCCTATTTGCAGGAGCCCGTGAGCTTTGCAGATGTGGCCACGTATTTCAGCAGGGAGGAGTGGGCGCTGCTGGACCCTGTGCAGAGGGTGCTGTACCAGGATGTGATGCTGGAGACCTACGAGTGCGTGGGCTTTGCTGCCTTTCCTTCTCGTTAGGGCTCCTTAGGCTGTGCAGAATGAGCCTCTGCAATCAGGGCTTAGAATAATTGCAATGCAGTTACTGATGGATTCACGTAACAGCACAACAAATGAAACGTAAGTAAGTTTCACATGAATTTCGGAAGGGATTAGTGTGCTCAGCACTGTGAGAAATGACCCAGAGTCACTGCTGGCCAGCAGGTATCAGCCAGGAGGAGTTGGATCAGCTCCTGCAACCTGTCTTTGTCTGGCTGCATTTATTTACAATTCTTTAGAGTTATTTTCCTTTAATTTCTGCTCCCTGTTCCTGTTTGTTTCTGTTCTCCCTTGCTTCGTATGCAACGTCCAGTCTTGCCATTGTGCATAAAACACCTTTCCACCTTTTTGTCCTTTTACAGCCCCTAATGCACTGCATGGTGCCACAAACTCCAACAACCTGCCAACTCTCTGGTTATTTATTTCCCTTTTTTACTCGTTTCCTCTGAGCTCCCGTAAGCCTTTATGAAGCCTTGGGCACTGAGCAGTTTGGATAGAAACAAAACAACCTAACGTGAACGTTGAAGAAATTATCCCTGTACAATTTTTGAAGGTGTAAAATTCACGCTGGGACCCAAAGGAAGGCAGTCTGTACCAGAGCCAGTGTCATTCTTACAGCGGTTTCAGAAGCGTGCAGGGACAGACAGACAGTGCAGGTGTTGGAAAGCAGCCGTGCCAGAATGATGGAAATGATGTTCAATGTTTGTATCACTGAAATGTCACTTCCAGCCTCCAAACCGGTGCTGATCTCCCTGCTTGAGGAAGGGAAAGACCCCTGGCTCCCAGATGTGCACGGCCTGGAGGACATGGCAGGGGACCTCAGCCCAGGTGAGCCTGTGGGGGACGGGAGGAGGTTGTGGCTGGCAGAAGCCGTCTCTGACTAGGCAGTATTTTGGCTTAATGTTTTATTTCTGGATTTCCTCCAGCAGAGGACAGGATGACAGCTCTAGAGGAGGTTCTGCAGAAGTGTGATGTGGCCAGATGGCAGCGGGGCAGTGCCTCGGTGGGAAAAGCCAGAAGGGATGTGCAGGGGAGCCTGGTGCAGGGAGAGCACCCGAAGGAGCAACAGGGAAACCCTCGGGGAGAGATTGTGGGGAACCTCCTGGACTGCAGCACGGGTCAAAAGCAGCCTGAAGATGCAAGGAGCGAGGAAGAGTGCCAGGAGAAAAGGCAGAACCCAAGTGCTGAGTGTGGGAAGCGCCTTAAAAGGAACCCCAGCATCCGCATAGGAGACATTCGCTTTAAATGCCTTGAGTGTGAAAAGAGGAACATAAAAAGCTGCAACTTGCTGATCCACCGGCAGGACCACGCGGAAGAGAGACCCTACAAGTGTCCTGAGTGTGGGAAGAGCTTCAGAAGCAGTTCGAACCTCATCCGCCACCAGCGCATCCACACGGGAGAGAGACCCTTTCAGTGCCCCGAGTGTGGGAAGAGCTTCAGAAGCAGCTCTGACCTCATTGTCCACCATCGCATCCATACGGGGGAGAGACCTTTTCAGTGTCCGGAGTGTCCAAAGAGCTTCAAAAGCAGCGCTCACCTCACCTCCCACCAGCGCATCCACACGGGAGAGAGACCCTTCAAGTGCCAAGAATGCGAGAAGACCTTCAAATGCAGTTCCCACCTCATCCACCACCAGTACATCCACACAGGAGAGAGACCCTTCAAGTGCCCGGAGTGTGGGAAGAGCTTCAGCAGCAGTTCGAATCTCACCGACCACCAGCGCATCCACACAGGGGAGAGACGTTTTCAGTGCCCCGAATGTGGGAAGAGCTTCAGCAGCAGCTCCAACGTCGTCATCCACCAGCGCATCCACACCGGAGAGAGACCCTTCCAGTGCCCCGAGTGTGGGAAGAGCTTTAAAAGCAGCTCCACCCTCATCAACCACCAGCGCATCCACACGGAGGAGAGACCCTTCCAGTGCCCCGAGTGTGGGAAGAGCTTCAAAAGCAGCTCTGACCTCATTGTCCACCTGCGCGTCCACACGGGGTATAAACCTTACAGGTGCTCAGAGTGTGGGAAGAGCTTCAAAAGGAGTTCTGAATTGAAGTGCCACCGGCGCATCCACACGGGGGAGAGACCCTTTGAGTGCTCCAAGTGTGGGAAGAGCTTCAGCAGCAGTTCCAGCCTCGGTTACCACCAGCACATCCACACAGGAGAGAGACCTTACCAGTGCTCCGAATGTGAGAAGAGCTTCAAAACCTCTTCGTACCTCATTGTCCACCAACGAATCCACACAGGAGAGAGACCCTACCGGTGCTGTGAGTGTGGGAAGAGCTTTAGCAGCAGTTCTAAACTCAACTCCCACAAGAGGATGCACAGAGGAGGCAGTCCATAAGAGCGCCCTGAGTTTGTGCGTTTCAGTTCCTGCCTCCTTACCTACCTGCACATCCTCACAAGAGACAAAGCCCCAAACTCCTTCACCTGCCAGGTGATGCGGTGCAGCCGGGACGGAGCGCTCACTGTGACGAAGAGGTGTTGCAGTGTGTGTGTGTGAACTGGGAGATCCACTGTGATTCCCAGCAGGGAATGGTGCGTGTGGCTGAGAGCAGGGAATTACAAACCCCAGCCATGTTTGGGTACCCGACCTCGGGTGCAGGGCAGATCCAACCCCTCCTGTTCCCCTCCTTATCCTGGTTATCGCTTTTGAAAATCGACTTCTGCTTTTTCTGCCTTCTCCTGTTCAGCACTCCGTTTGCTGTTGGAGAGCTGCTGTTTGGTGACATTTGACTGCTGTTACCAAGTCCGTTGACTTGGACTTGGTCTTGGACTTGGATTTGGTGATGGATGGACTTGGACTTGGTGATGGATGGACTTGGACTTGGTGATGGATGGACTTGGACTTGATGATGGAATCGAGTGCACCCTCAGCAATTTGCTGACAACACCAAGCTGAGCGGTGTGGTTGACACGGTTGAAGGAAGGGATGCCATTCAGAGGGACCTCGAGAGGCTGGAAAGGTGGGCCTGGGTGAACCTGATGAGGTTCAACACGGCAAAGTGCAGAGTTTTGCACTTGGGCCGGAGGAATCCCAGGCATCCCTACAGACTGGAAGGAGCGGGCCTTGAGAGCAGCCCTGTGGAGAAGGACCTGGGGGTCTTGATGGATGAAAAGCTTAACATGAGCCAGCAGCGTGCCCTTGCGGCTCGGAAGGCAAATGGGATCCTGGGCTCCATCAAAAGAGGGGTGGCCAGCAGGGACAGGGAGGTGATCGTCCCCCCCTACTCTGCTCTTGTGAGGCCCCATCTGCAGCACTGCGTCCAGGTCTGGAGCCCCCAGTACGAGAAAGACAGGGAGCTGTTGGAGAGGGTCCAGAGGAGGGCCACGAAGATGATCAGGGGACTGGAGCACCTTCCCTATGAGGACAGGCTGAGGGAGCTGGGCTTGTTCAGCATGGAGAAAAGAAGGCTGCGGGGTGACCTCATTGCAGCCTTTCAGTACCTAAAGGGAGCCTACAAACAGGAGGGGAATCAACTCTTTGAAAGGGTGAGTGACAGCAGGACAAGGGGAAATGGTTTGAAGTTGAAGGAAGGGAGATTTAGGTTGGACGTCAGGGGGAAATTCTTTACAGACAGAGTGGTGAGGTACTGGAACAGGCTGCCCAGGGAGGTTGTGGATGCCCCGTCCCTGGAGGTGTTCAAGGCCAGATTGGATGGGGCCCTGGGCAGTCTGGTCCAGCATTAGGTGGAATGGTTGGTGGCCCTGCGTGTGGCAGGGGGGTTGGAGATTCATGATCCTTGAGGTCCCTTCCAACCCTGGCAATTCTGTGACATTCTGTGAAGTCAAGTCACAACAGCTGCCACACAGAAGTTCCCTCAATGACATCCAGGCTTCAAAAGTCCCTGAATTAGCAAACCCCTTTCCCTGCATGGGGCGCAGAAGAGAGCACCGTAAAGCAGCAGCATCCCAGCTGGGGTCACGTAAGAGATTCCTCTGCCAGCACAGCAGGCAGTGCTACGTGTGCCCTGCTCGAGGGTGACAATCTCCACTCCAGTGCTCAGAGAAGGTGCTCACATTTTCACCTGGGTGTATTTGGATCAGTCAGCCCCCGATTTCTCCCCGACCAGCAGGAGAGTTTTCCCATGCTTTGGATGGACTGTAGCTCCCTTCTTGACCTTAGATCCGTTCTTGGTGTTTTGGGTCCCATCTAAAATACTCTTCCCCCCTCCTCCCTGGCATGGGAATTGTGCATATTGCTCCCTTTCAGCTGGGGATAGGGTGGATATGCAGGGGAGCTTGCAGTTGGCACTGATGTGGTTGAGAGCCTCCGGGTACTGGTTAAGGGACGAGACAATTAAGTGGGAATCTACCATAAGACAGCGATCCCAATTAACGATTCTGTATGGAATTAAGTGTTATCTCTGGAACAGCATCTCTTGCCCTAGGCACTGGAGTCCATCAGTGCTGGTCACTGTTTAACAGCCATCTCTCAAGAGCTCTGGTGCAGGGAGAAGCAGACTGCTGGTAGTCAGGAAGCAGGACTGAAGTCTGGCTTATCTGAGCAGAGTTTTTCTTTTAGACTTGAGGTGGAAAGGAAAGTGAGTGGACACTGGCAGCCAGATCAGGCAACGTGGGGGAACTACAGAAATGCTGCCTACTATTCTGAGGGGAATGTTTATGCTGTCCAAGCTCAGTTAGAGCTGAAACAGGCCACTAACGTGGGGGACAATGGAAAGGCTTCTTCATGTAACCAGCAAAAGGGGGATCGTGGATGACATCTCTTCCTTACTTGATGAGGTTGATCACCTCATTAGTCAGGGCATAGAACAAGCAGAGACACAATGCATTTCTTTTCACCTCTGCACTGAACAGAGTCGATGGGTTGTGTGACTCCTGGAGCCCTGAGTTGAGGACCATGGCTGCACTGATGATAAACTTCCACTGAACTGTGAACGTGGGTGGGATTTGCTGCTCCAGTTGCATGCGTGTCAATCTATGGCCCACGGAGTTTATCCATGGATGCTGGGAACAGAAGGCTGGTTGCTCTCATGGTGGGACAGACAAGGCATCTGGCCAGGCAGAGCAGAAGGAAAAAAGGGAACGTCTCGTGATATGTTTTGTCTTTACCTCCGAACAGAAAATGGTCAGCGCTGGTGTTCTGCATGGCTGAGTTCTGGAGGGGGTGGGAGTTCATTTTGCTCACCCCGCTGCTTGGGGGTCGCCGGGCATCGTTCTGGGAGCGGTGAGCAATTGCTCGTGCATCACTTGTTCTATGCACTGCTATGGAGAGAAATGTCTTTGTCATAACCATTATCCTTTTCCTCTCCTCTGTCTTAGTCAATAACTGTGTTGGTTTGTTATTCTCTCCCCCATCGCACTGGGAAGGGGGGGTGAGTGAACAGTCTGTGGCTGTGTGAGCCGCCTCAGGTTAAGCCACAACAGGCTTCAGCCCATTCCTGATGGGTAAAGGGGTCCAGGAAGGCTGGTGAAAGGAGATAAATCCAGCTGGCACTGGTGTTCCTCATGGCTGAGTACCGGGTCCTGCCTCGTTTAATAGCTCCGCTGACAGTCTGGATGAGGGCGTTGGGTGCATCATCAGAACGTTTACAGATGACACCAAGGTAGAGGCAAGCATCAATCTGCCTGAGGGTAGGAAGGCCCTGCAGGGGGACCCGGACAGGCTGTGCCATGGGCTGCAGCCATAGGGCTGGAGTTCACAGAGACCGAGCGCCAGGTCCTGCACTTTGGGCACAACAACCCCGGGCATCGTTACGGGCTTGGGGCAGAGCGGCTGGGGAGCTGAGCAGAGGAAGGAAACCCGGGGGTTTGTTGACAGCTGGGGAAAAGGGAAAGGGAAAAATGGGAAAGGGTGGGGAGGTGGGCCGGAAACAAAACAGCGGCAGCGATCTGAGGAGAAACAAAGGAATTTGCTGGAAAAGATTTCGGAATGCGAGGCAGCGCACTGTAATGCAATATAATTAGGATTGAAGCTAATAAATCACATAGAAAGACAGACAGCGTCCAAAAAGCGAAATACTCCGATGCTGAGGCAGACGAGACGTCCAGCCAGGCCAAGCAGAAGAAAACAGGGAACGTCTCACCATATGCACACAGCCCAGAGAAGGGAGCGGAGCTGGGAAGGACGGAGCGTAGATCTTATGGGGAGCAGCTGAGGGAGCTGCAAGTGTCGGGTCTGGAGAAGAGGAGGATCGGGGGAGACCTCATGGCTCTCTGCAGCTCCCTGGAAGGGGTTTGTGGTGGGGTGGAATTCGGCCTCTTCTGCATAACCGGCTTTAGGAAGAGAGGGAACGGAGCCGAGTTGTGCCGGGGGAGGTTGGGAAGTAGGGAGAATTTCTTCTCAGAAGAGTGATTATTGGAACGGGTTGCCCAGGGAATTGGTGGCGTCACCGCCTCTGCAGCTGCTGAAGGAAAGGACAGATGAAGCATTTAGGGACGTGTTTCGGTGGCTGCTCCTGGTGGCTGATCGCCGTAGGTGACCTCAGAGGTCCTGAGCGTTGTCTGCTGTTGCAATAGCGTTGTTAAAGCACCCGTCTACCTCTGCCCAACACCACAAAGCCTTTTGGCTGCTCAGCTGCCCGTCCTAAGAGACGATCCTCCTTGTGCAGGTGCTCGCCTTATCACCAGGAGGAGATTCCTGGACAGCCTGACCCCAAGTCCCCTTTCTTACCAGTTCTGCCTGGGTGAATGCAGAGATCTCTGGGCACCTCCCTGGATGGGCCCTGGATCACTCGTGTGAGTGCTCACCAGCGCAGTGTCAGAGATGAAGAGCCCCATCACTGCTGGCTCTGCCCGCACTGCTGAGGTCACCATGAAGGGAAGACTGGGGGACTCGGGGTCTTGCCGTAGTTCCTCTACGACCATCACATGCCGTCCTCATCGTCTCCCAGACAAAAGCATCACCCTCATATTATCTCTGTGGTTCCCAAAGGTGACCTCATGGTAGCTCAGTGCTCACCCTGTGCTCCCTTCTTGCACTTCAAAGCCCCAGCTGCTCCTGCTCACCTCCGAGAGCGCCGGCGTGCGCCTTGGGCCTGACCGTGGCCACGGCTGGCATCAGCACAGGCACCGTCCTCACTGTCAGGGTGATGCAGATGAATGGTGCCCGCTGTGATGGGGGTCAGCATCCCGTGTGCCATCAGAGCCCCGCATCCCCATCCCGACCCACGCATCCCCTGCCGTGGGTCCTGTCCTTGGGGTGCTCGGTCAGAGGAAAGGTGCTTGGAGACAGCCCGGCCCCACTGCTGAGCTGTGTCACTGCAGCGTTTGTAGCCCTGTGCAACAGTGCTGGGAGGTCTGGGAGGTCTGGAAGAGCAACCAGGGGTGACCACGGGGTGATCAAAGGGGACCACGGGGAGAACATGAAGTGACCACGGTAAGGCATAAGAGGCAATATTGGGGTACGGAGGGTAAGAATGGGGTGGCAAAGAGGTGATTATGGGGTACCTTGGGATAACCACGGTGAGACCAGCAGCACCACTGGGCGACCATGAAGCTACTATGAAGGAAATATGAAGGAACTACGGGGTGACCATGGAGAGACCACGGGCGGAATATTGTGTGGCCAGGAACTGACCATGCGGTGACACTTGGATGAGCACAGGGTGACCACAGGCCGGAAAGGATGGGAAGAGGCTGGGAAGTGGCACAGGAAGCAACTGAGCGTGTCCCACGGAGCAGTTAGCAGCAGGGCTGGCTGGTATCACTGGTCTATGGGGAGAGCTCTGCGTCACAGGGCTCCATGACTGGAGGGGGAAGAGGAATGGGATGGGATGGGATGGGATGGGATGGGATGGGATGGGATGGAATGGAATGGAATGGAATGGAATGGAATGGAATGGAATGAAGTGCTGCTCCTGGCCACCTCTGAGAGAAGTGAGACCCTGTGAGTGCCCTGTGCCCGGCTGTGGGCACTGTGAAAATCAGCGTGGGCACTGCCCTCAAGATGAGAGGTGCTTGTGCCAAGCGGGGCCTCCTGTGGGGAGAGGTAATATCCTGGGTGCCCTCTCTGTCTGCATCCCAATCCTGCCCCACGCATCCCCCGAATGGGCACCTGCCCTCGGGTGCTGGAGCAGACACGGGGTGCCAAACAGGGGAGCTTGGTGAGAGCACCGGACGATCGTGGGTTCACTATGAATGGACGTGGGGATCGTGGATCAAAAGGGGGAGCGTGGAGTGAGCAAGAGGCTGCCGGAGCAAATAGAGGGTGACAGTGAGAAGACCGTGGGCAGACAGTGGCGTTTCTGTCGGGTGACCATGTGGAGGTGACAGGAGTGAGCAGGAGTGAACATGGTGTGAGAATGGGACGATGAAGAGGTGACAAAAGTTTTGGCGGAGTCACAGCCAAAACATCCCGCAGTCATGAGGTGACCGTGGGTAAGAATGTGGTGACAAATAGGTGTTCAGAGGATGAGCGTGGAATAATCTTGGTGAGAACATAGGAAGACCGTGCTGAGAAATTGGTGGCACCACTGGATGACCATGAGGTTATGAGGAAAAGAAAAATAGCTTGAGAATGAAGGGATCAGAAGGGGAAAGTCTGGCCGTGATGGGGTGACCATCATGTGGGTCATATGGGGCAAAGATGGCGTTCTGATGGGGTGACAAAGAGAAGACCAGTGGGTGATTACAGCGGGAACACGGCTGTATCACTGGGCGACATGGAGGGAGCGTGGGGCTCAGGCGGAGCCCTGTGAGCGACACGGCTGTTCCCAGGCAGAGCAGCGGCAGCGAGCATTCCTCGGAGCAGACAGACAGACGGACGGACGGACGGCACCCAGGACAGCGCCGTCACGCCGGGGCTGATGGAGGTACCAGGAATGGAAATCTGCCCGGAGACGGGTGATGCCGCCCAGCCCAGGCACTCCCCGCTCCGGAGCGGCGGCGCGGGCTGCCGGCACCCTTCGTCCTCCTCCGACGGCAGCCATGGGGAGCGGCCGCGTCCTGGCGGCCGGGGCCGTGCTGGTGGCGCTGGCGGCGCTGGGAGCGCGGCTGGCCGCCGGCACGCGGCCCTCGGGTGAGCGCGGAGCCCCGGGCTGGGGACGGTGCGGGCCGCTCGGAGCTCCGGGGCTCGGGACGCCGGCGGCGGGGTGGGGCCGGGACGGAGCGAGGCCGGGAGGGGCTTTGGGGTCCGGCGAGGGGCGGCCGCGCTCCGTGCCGCTCCGTCTCCCCGCAGCCTTTTTCCAGTGGAGCGCGACGGTCGAGTGCCGCTTCCTCAACGGCACGGAGCGGACGAGGTTCGTGGTGCGGCACGTCTACAACCGGCAGCAGTACGTGCACTTCGACAGCGACGTCGGTCTCTTCGTGGCCGACGCGGTCCTGGGCGAGCCCGCGGCGCGGCTCTTCAACGGCCAGCCGGACGTGCTGGAGAAGAACAGGGCCGCGGCGGAGATGCTGTGCGGCCACAACCACGAGATCGCGCTCCCTCTGACGCTGCAGAAGAGAGGTGCGCTCGCGTCCCCGCAGCTCGTGACGGGCGCGGCGCCGATGAGCGCACGCAGCGCTCCCGCAGCCCGGCCCCGACGCCCTCCTCCCTGCCCCGGCAGAGCCCAAGGTGAGGATCCGCGCGCTGCGCTCGGGCTCCCCGCCCCAGACCGAGCGGCTGGCTTGCTACGTGACGGGCTTCTACCCGCCCGAGATCGACGTGAAGTGGTTCCACAACGGCCGGGAGGAGACGGAGCGCGTCGCGTCCACGGGCGTGATCCAGAACGGGGACTGGACGTACCAGGTGCTGCTGGTGCTGGAGGCCGGCCCGCGGCTCGGGGACGGCTACGTGTGCCGGGTGCAGCACGTCAGCCTGCGGCAGCCCGTCAGCCGGCTGTGGGGTAAGGCCCCCGGCCCCCGGCCAGCCGTGGGGGGAGCGGGAGCGCGGCCTTCGGAGCCCGAGCTCCCCGTCCCGTCCCCGCAGAGCCCCCGCTGGACGCGGGCAGGAGCAAGCTGCTGCTGGGCGTCGGGGGCTTCGTGCTGGGGCTCGTCTACCCGGCGCTGGGGCTCTTCGTCTTCCTGCGCTGGAAGAAAGGTGAGCAGGGGGCGGTGGGGCCGCGCTGGGGGGAAGGAGCTGGCGGCGCTGAGCCGTGGCCGTGCTGACCTCGTCTCGCTCGCTTTCAGGGCGCCCCGATCCAAGCGCTCCAGGTGACTTCGCATTCCCCCTCCGACAGCACCGCACCGAGGAGCCCCAAGCCCAGCGTGCTCCTCATTGCTCCCCTTTCCCTGCAGGGGTCCTGAACTAGCAGCCGCCCCGCGCCGCTGCTCCACCAGCACGTCCTGCACTCCCCAGCCGGGAGCTGCAGCTTCCCTTCGTGCTGTCGCCGCGTTCCCCGCTGCCGCTGCGGAGCCTGCTCTGTGCCCTCCTCGATAAGAACTCGCTGAACGCTGAGCCCTGGTCCTTCGCTTCCTTACTGCGGTCACCCAGCGACACCCCGTGTTCCCACCGCGGCCACCTCTTTGTCGCCTCTTTGTCACCCCATCACAGCGCCGTCTTTGCCCCACACGACCCACGCGATTACCCACGGTCCCCCCACGTTGGCCAGGCTTTCCCCGTCTCATCCCTTCATTCTCGAGCTATTTTTCCCCCTGACGATCCTTCCTAGTCGCCCCGCGCTCGCCCAATGTTGCCACCACCACGTTCTCAGCGTGCCGACCCGTGTCCTCAGCACGATTAGCCCGCGCTCATCCCAGAGATACGTATTTTGCATCCACTTTCTCAGCCACGAGGCCGTGTTGTGGTTGGACCGTGACACCTCGCCATCGCTCGGTGTTCCCACCGAAGTGACCTCGCAGTGCTCTGGTTTTTAACCAGGCAAAGATCTCTGTGGTAGCGGCTCCGTGTGCCTCGTCTGCCTCTCATGAGGAGTATGGAAGGGAGGTAGGGAGGAAGGAAGGAAGGAGGGAGGGAGGGAGGGAGGGAGGGAGGGAGGAAGGAAGGAAGGAAGGAAGGAAGGAAGGAAGGAAGGAAGGAAGGAAGGAAGGAAGGAAGGAAGGAAGGAAGGAAGGAAGGAAGGAAGGAAGGAAGGAAGGAAGGAAGGAAGGAAGGAAGGAGGGAGGGAGAAAGGAAGGGAGGGAGGAAGGGAGGGAGGGAGGAAGGGAGGAAGGGAGGAAGGGAGGGTGCTGACATATGTTGCCCCACAGACAGCCCACGGTCACCTCTTCATAACCTCGTTCCCACCCTTACGCTCCTCCCCGGGATCCTATCGTGTTTTCTTCTGTGTTCTCTTCACTGCCATCCCGTGGTCACCCCACAGTCACCCCACGGCCTCGCCGTGCTCCCCTCATATCGCCGCGTGGTCCCCCATCATCCACTGGTGAGGAAAACGCTCAGAGTCATGGATTTTTAACCAGGCAAAGATCTCTGTGATAGCGGCTCCGTGTGCCTCGTCTGCCTCTCATGAGGAGTATGGAAGGGAGGAAGGAAGGAAGGAAGGAAGGAGGGAGGGAGGGAGGGAGGGAGGGAGGGAGGAAGGAAGGAAGGAAGGAAGGAAGGAAGGAAGGAAGGAAGGAAGGAAGGAAGGAAGGAAGGAAGGAAGGAAGGAAGGAAGGAAGGAAGGAAGGAAGGAGGGAGGGAGAAAGGAAGGGAGGGAGGAAGGGAGGGAGGGAGTAAGGGAGGAAGGAAGGGAGGGAGGAAGGAAGGAAGGGAAGAAAGGAAGGAGGGAAGGAGGGAAGGAAGGAAGGAGGGAAGGGAGGAAGGGAGGGAGGAAGGGAGGAAGGGAGGAAGGGAGGAAGGGAGGAAGGGAGGAAGGGAGGAGGGAAGGAAGGAAGGAGGGAAGGGAGGAAGGAAGGAAGGAAGGAAGGAAGGAAGGAAGGAAGGAAGGAAGGAAGGAAGGAAGGAAGGAAGGGAGGGAGGGAGGAAGGGAGGGAGGGAGGGAGGGAGGGAGGGAGGGAGGGAGGGAGGGAGGGAGGGAGGGAGAAAGGGAGGGAGGGAGGGAGAAAGGGAGGGAGGAAGGGAGGGAGGGAAGAAAGGAAGGAGGGAAGGAGGGAAGGAAGGAAGGAGGGAAGGGAGGAAGGGAGGGAGGAAGGGAGGAAGGGAGGAAGGGAGGAAGGGAGGAGGGAAGGAAGGAAGGAAGGAAGGAGGGAAGGGAGGAAGGGAGGGAGGAAGGGAGGAAGGAAAGAAGGAAGGAAGGGAGGAAGGAAGGAAGGAAGGAAGGAAGGAAGGAAGGAAGGAAGGAAGGAAGGAAGGAAGGAAGGAAGGAAGGAAGGAAGGAAGGAAGGAAGGAAGGAAGGAAGGAAGGAAGGAAGGAAGGAAGGAAGGAAGGGAGGGAGGGAGGAAGGAAGGAAGGGAGGGAGGGAGGGAGGGAGGGAGGAAGGGAGGGAGGGAGGGAGGGAGGAAGGGAGGGAGGGAGGAAGGGAGGGAGGAAGGGAGGGAGGGAAGGAGGAAGGAAGGGAGGAAGGAAGGGAGGAATGAGGCCCACGGCCTCACCATGCTCCCCTCATGATGACTGTGTTTCCTGCAAACTGTGCCTCTTTACGATGGGCGGAGGTTTGGCAAGATGGGCATAGAAAGAAATCGAAGGAGTCACAAAGGCATGTGAGCCCCTGAAGGCATTGGTTAATGCAGCGTGAAGGTGCTGGGTGTGCAGAGGCCTCTTGTGCAGGGAGGAACTGGGGGAGCTGCCCGCAGCTTCCATCACTGCTCACATAACCACCAGCTGAAGTGATGGGCGGTACCTGAAGGGAGCCTGCAGGAAAGCTCCATCCAAGGGATGGGGCTGTTTTATAAGGGCACGTCATGACAGGATGAGGGGAAATGGCTTTAAACTGGAAGAAGGTAGATTTAGACTGGATATGAGGAGGAAATTATTTTCTGAGAGGGTGACGGGGCACTGGAGCTGCTTGCGGATGCCCCCGTCCTGGAAACGTTCAAGGCCAGGCTGGATGGGGCTGTGAGCAACTGGTGGGAGGTGGCTTAGAGCAGGGGTTGGAACTGGATGATCTGCGAGGTCCCTTCCAACCCAAGCCATTCTATGGTTCTTTGTAAGCTGCAGGGAACTGCAGAGGCTGTCAGAAACCAGCAGCACTAGGAATGCAGTGTGCAGTTCAGAGAGCGACGAGGGCAGGGAGTGCCTGAAACAACACGGCCCGGACACAGAGAGCGGCTCAGAAGGACGATAGAATCAGAGATGCACAAGGCTGGAGTGGAGCCACGAGGTCACCCCACCCAACCGTCCTCCTGGCACCGTGATTTTAGCACCGCTGAGCGACTCAGCCTCATCTCGTAGCACCTCATGGCAGCGCTCTGTGGGCTGGTTCGGCTCGGTTCTGCGATGGGAGGGGTGGGGGGATCTGTGGATCCGCAGCCCGGAAAAGGGGAACAGGGAAAAGGATGGAGAGGTGGGCATAAAAACAGAACAGCAGCAGCGGTCTGAAAGGAAACAAACTGGTTTAGTAGGAAAGAGATTGGAACGCAAGGTAACACGCTATAATGCAACATAACAGAGTATCGTTGGATGTGGAGCTAAAAAATCAAATGCAAACAGAGAGAGTGTCCGAAAGCCAAAGGTCTGACTCTCACATTGAGGCAGACGAGCAACAGAGGCGAGCCAGACGATCAAAAGGGCCATCAGGTGAGCCACCAGGGCCTTCTGTCTTTTCCCTCTGAGCAGAAAAGGTAACAGAACAGTGAACAGCACCCCGTGGTCAAGAGGACCCCTTGTCCACGTTCCCATGTCCTCATCCCCAACACCGCAGAGATTTTGGTGCCTTTGTTTGGGTACAGAATGGACACCCATGGACACCCCTGTTCCTGTAGCGTTGTGACAGTGCTCAGGGGGCTTCTGTGTCCATGTCCCCTATGGCCAAGAGAGTCCCAATGTCCACGTCCCCATACCCGTGTCCCCAGTGCCAAGGCAACCTCGGTGCCACCTATAGAGGACAGAATGTGTCCAGGTGCCATGTCCCCATATCATTGTTCCCAGGAGCCAAGGAGACCTCAGTGCCACTTTCTTTGGGGTACAGAAGGGACGCCCCATGCGTCCTCATCCCTATGACAAAAGGACCTCGGTCTCCTTGTCCAGGTGTTCCCGTCCTCAGTGCTGAGGGGACCTCAGTGTCACCTTTGGGGCACCAGAAGGGTCCCCCACATCCACGTCCCCGATGCCAAAGGGACATCGCTGTCACCTCTGGGGTCCAAGTGTCCACCCCATATCTTTGTGGCACAGAAGGGTCCCCGACATCCCCAGTGCTGAGAGGACTGGGACTGCAGAACGGGGTGAGGCGTTCACACCCCCATCCGTTATCCCAGCGCTCAAGGGACATCAGTGTCACTTTCAGGGTGCAGAAGGGCCCCCATGTCTGTGTGCCCCATGTCCACGATCCTGTGCCCAAGAGGATCCAACGTTCACGTCCCCATGTCGTCATCCCCAGTGCAAAAGGGATTTTGGTGCCATTTTTTGGGTACAGAAGGGACCCTCGTGCCCACATCCCAGCAGCCAAGGGCTCCAGGTGTCCCCATCCCCACGTCCCCAGCACAGAGGGGACCTCACCGTTACCTTCGGACTACAGAAAGGCCCCCGACGGCACTCTGGGGGTTCGTCCCCCTCCCTCACTCCCCCCATCCCTCCCCCAGCTCCTCCAGCACGTCCCGCATGGTCCCCATCCCCCCCCCCGACCCGAACACGCGATCGATGCGGTTCTCCCGGTCCCACACGCACCGCCCGCGGTAGCGGATCCGCACGATGCGGTGTTCGGGCACCGCCAGGTCCGCGGGTCCCGCGTCGCACAGCGGCCCCGTGAAGAACTCCAGCAGCGGCCGCTCCACGACGCCCACGAAGCGGTCGCGATACTCCACGCTGGCGGCCGCGGGATCCGCTCGTGGGTCCCAGCGGAGGCGGCTGAGGACGGCGGCGGCGCGGCGCAGCGGCGGCTTCTTCCCCGCCGCTCCCGGTTCCTCCCGGCTCGCTGCCGGTTCCGGGCCGGCGGTCGGACTCTGCCCCGGATGCGGGTGGCGGCAGCGCGGACCGAAACGGCAGCGGCCCTCCAGGAACCAACGGCACGGGGCGGGCGCCGGGGCCGGAACCGGTTCCGCGGGACCGGGACGCCGATTCGGTTCCGTGTCTTCGGGATCGCGATTCGGGTCGGGCTCCGCGTCCGCCGGTTCGGGCCGCGGGTCCGGGGCCGCGTTCGGGTCTGGTTCCGCGAGTCCGGAGCGCGGCTCCGGTACCGGCTGCGGGGATGCGAGCCGCGGGTCCGCGTCCATGGGTCCGCGGTGCGGGTCCGGGTGTGGCTGCGGGGCCGTGAGTCCGGGTTCGGAAGTGGGTCCGTTCCGTGGGTGCGGAGCGGAACCGGGCGCGGCGCGGGCAAAGAGCGGCGCGGGGCCGGGACACAAAGGGGGCGGGGCTGACGGCACGAAGGGGGCGTGTCTAAAGGAGGAGGGCGTGGCCGAATTAAGAGCAACACCGTGTTGGGGGCGTGGCTAAGAGGGAGGGGCGTGTCTTAGCCAATAGGAGACGGGCGGGGTACAAGAGGGGGCGTGGTCATGAATGCTAGGGGCGTGGCCAAGCATGGGGGCGTGGTTTATATTGGGCCGTCCAGGGGGCGTGGCCAGGGTGTGTCGAGGGGCGTGGCCAAGGAGCGGAATTGGTGCCGATGGGCGTCAGGCTGTGTTTCAGCTACACGGGCATCAATGCGCTCATTTACATCTCGCTCATCCCCCGATGGTCCGTGGCACCATTTATTGCTCTTTTCACCTCCAGTTTTCCTCACTGCACCGGGTCAAATGCACTCATCTCTTTTCAATTTCAATTATGTTTTCTTCCCTTCCCTCTTTCCTTCCTTCCTTCCTTCCTTCCTTCCTTCCTTCCCTCCTTCCTTCCCTCCTTCCTTCCTTCCCTCCTTCCTTCCCTCCTTCCTTCCCTCCTTCCTTCCTTCCTTCCTTCCTTCCTTCCTTCCTTCCTTCCTTCCTTCCTTCCTTCCTTCCTTCCTTCCTTCCTTCCTTCCTTCCCTCCTTCCCTCCTTCCTTCCTTCCTTCCTTCCTTCCTTCCTTCCTTCCCTCCTTCCTTCCTTCCTTCCTTCCTTCCCTCCTTCCTTCCTTCCTTCCTTCCTTCCTTCCTTCCTTCCTTCCTTCCTTCCTTCCTTCCTTCCTTCCTTCCCTCCTTCCTTCCCTCCTTCCTTCCCTCCTTCCTTCCTTCCCTCCTTCCTTCCCTCCTTCCTTCCTTCCCTCCTTCCTTCCCTCCTTCCTTCCCTCCTTCCTTCCTTCCTTCCTTCCTTCCTTCCTTCCTTCCTTCCTTCCTTCCTTCCTTCCTTCCTTCCTTCCTTCCTTCCTTCCTTCCTTCCTTCCTTCCTTCCTTCCCTCCTCCCTCCCTCCCTCCCTCCCTCCCTCCCTCCCTCCCTCCCTCCCTCCCTCCTTTTCCTCCCTTCCTCCTTTTCCTTCCTTCCTTCGTTCCTCCCTACCTCCCTTCCATACTCCTCATGAGAGGCAGACGAGGCACACGGAGCCGCTACCACAGAGATCTTTGCCTGGTTAAAAACCAGAGCACTGCGAGGTCACTTCGGTGGGAACACCGAGCGATGGCGAGGTGTCACGGTCCAACCACAACACGGCCTCGTGGCTGAGAAAGTGGATGCAAAATACGTATCTCTGGGATGAGCGCGGGCTAATCGTGCTGAGGACACGGGTCGGCACGCTGAGAACGTGGTGGTGGCAACACTGGGCGAGCGCGGGGCGACTAGGAAGGATCGTCAGGGGGAAAAATAGCTCGAGAATGAAGGGATGAGACGGGGAAAGCCTGGCCAACGTGGGGGGACCGTGGGTAATCGCGTGGGTCGTGTGGGGCAAAGACGGCGCTGTGATGGGGTGACAAAGAGGCGACAAAGAGGTGGCCGCGGTGGGAACACGGGGTGTCGCTGGGTGACCGCAGTAAGGAAGCGAAGGACCAGGGCTCAGCGTTCAGCGAGTTCTTATCGAGGAGGGCACAGAGCAGGCTCCGCAGCGGCAGCGGGGAACGCGGCGACAGCACGAAGGGAAGCTGCAGCTCCCGGCTGGGGAGTGCAGGACGTGCTGGTGGAGCAGCGGCGCGGGGCGGCTGCTAGTTCAGGACCCCTGCAGGGAAAGGGGAGCAATGAGGAGCACGCTGGGCTTGGGGCTCCTCGGTGCGGTGCTGTCGGAGGGGGAATGCGAAGTCACCTGGAGCGCTTGGATCGGGGCGCCCTGAAAGCGAGCGAGACGAGGTCAGCACGGCCACGGCTCAGCGCCGCCAGCTCCTTCCCCCCAGCGCGGCCCCACCGCCCCCTGCTCACCTTTCTTCCAGCGCAGGAAGACGAAGAGCCCCAGCGCCGGGTAGACGAGCCCCAGCACGAAGCCCCCGACGCCCAGCAGCAGCTTGCTCCTGCCCGCGTCCAGCGGGGGCTCTGCGGGGACGGGACGGGGAGCTCGGGCTCCGAAGGCCGCGCTCCCGCTCCCCCCACGGCTGGCCGGGGGCCGGGGGCCTTACCCCACAGCCGGCTGACGGGCTGCCGCAGGCTGACGTGCTGCACCCGGCACACGTAGCCGTCCCCGAGCCGCGGGCCGGCCTCCAGCACCAGCAGCACCTGGTACGTCCAGTCCCCGTTCTGGATCACGCCCGTGGACGCGACGCGCTCCGTCTCCTCCCGGCCGTTGTGGAACCACTTCACGTCGATCTCGGGCGGGTAGAAGCCCGTCACGTAGCAAGCCAGCCGCTCGGTCTGGGGCGGGGAGCCCGAGCGCAGCGCGCGGATCCTCACCTTGGGCTCTGCCGGGGCAGGGAGGAGGGCGTCGGGGCCGGGCTGCGGGAGCGCTGCGTGCGCTCATCGGCGCCGCGCCCGTCACGAGCTGCGGGGACGCGAGCGCACCTCTCTTCTGCAGCGTCAGAGGGAGCGCGATCTCGTGGTTGTGGCCGCACAGCATCTCCGCCGCGGCCCTGTTCTTCTCCAGCACGTCCGGCTGGCCGTTGAAGAGCCGCGCCGCGGGCTCGCCCAGGACCGCGTCGGCCACGAAGAGACCGACGTCGCTGTCGAAGTGCACGTACTGCTGCCGGTTGTAGACGTGCCGCACCACGAACCTCGTCCGCTCCGTGCCGTTGAGGAAGCGGCACTCGACCGTCGCGCTCCACTGGAAAAAGGCTGCGGGGAGACGGAGCGGCACGGAGCGCGGCCGCCCCTCGCCGGACCCCAAAGCCCCTCCCGGCCTCGCTCCGTCCCGGCCCCACCCCGCCGCCGGCGTCCCGAGCCCCGGAGCTCCGAGCGGCCCGCACCGTCCCCAGCCCGGGGCTCCGCGCTCACCCGAGGGCCGCGTGCCGGCGGCCAGCCGCGCTCCCAGCGCCGCCAGCGCCACCAGCACGGCCCCGGCCGCCAGGACGCGGCCGCTCCCCATGGCTGCCGACGGAGGAGGACGAAGGGTGCCGGCAGCCCGCGCCGCCGCTCCGGAGCGGGGAGTGCCTGGGCTGGGCGGCATCACCCGTCTCCGGGCAGATTTCCATTCCTGGTACCTCCATCAGCCCCGGCGTGACGGCGCTGTCCTGGGTGCCGTCCGTCCGTCCGTCTGTCTGTCTGCTCCGAGGAATGCTCGCTGCCGCTGCTCTGCCTGGGAACAGCCGTGTCGCTCACAAGGCTCCGCCCGAGCCCCGCGGATGGCCCCACGCTCCCTCCATGTCGCCCAGTGATACAGCCGTGTTCCCGCTGTAATCACCCCCTGGTCTTCTCTTTGTCACCCCATCAGAACGCCATCTTTGCCCCATATGACCCACATGATGGTCACCCCATCATGGCCAGACTTTCCCCTTCTGATCCCTTCATTCTCAAGCTATTTTTCTTTTCCTCATAACCTCATGGTCATCCAGTGGTGCCACCAATTTCTCAGCACGGTCTTCCTATGTTCTCACCAAGATTATTCCACGCTCATCCTCTGAACACCTATTTGTCACCACATTCTTACCCACGGTCACCTCATGACTGCGGGATGTTTTGGCTGTGACTCCGCCAAAACTTTTGTCACCTCTTCATCGTCCCATTCTCACACCATGTTCACTCCTGCTCACTCCTGTCACCTCCACATGGTCACCCGACAGAAACGCCACTGTCTGCCCACGGTCTTCTCACTGTCACCCTCTATTTGCTCCGGCAGCCTCTTGCTCACTCCACGCTCCCCCTTTTGATCCACGATCCCCACGTCCATTCATAGTGAACCCACGATCGTCCGGTGCTCTCACCAAGCTCCCGTGTTTGGCACCCCGTGTCTGCTCCAGCACCCGAGGGCAGGTGCCCATTCGGGGGATGCGTGGAGCAGGACTGGGATGCAGACAGTGAGGGCACCCAGGATATTACCTCTCCCCACAGGAGGCCCCGCTTGGCACAAGCACCTCTCATCTTGAGGGCAGTGCCCACGCTGATTTTCACAGTGCCCACAGCCGGGCACAGGGCACTCACAGGGTCTCACTTCTCTCAGAGGTGGCCAGGGGCAGCACTTCATTCCATTCCATTCCATTCCATTCCATTCCATTCCATTCCATTCCATTCCATTCCATTCCATTCCATTCCATTCCATCCCATCCCATCCCATCCCATCCCATCCCATTCCTCTTCCCCCTCCAGTCATGGAGCCCTGTGACGCAGAGCTCTCCCCATAGACCAGTGATACCAGCCAGCCCTGCTGCTAACTGCTCCGTGGGACACGCTCAGTTGCTTCCTGTACCACTTCCCAGCCTCTTCCCATCCTTTCCGGCCTGTGGTCACCCTGTGCTCATCCAAGTGTCACCGCATGGTCAGTTCCTGGCCACACAATATTCTGCCCGTGGTCTCTCCATGGTCACCCCGTAGTTCCTTCATATTTCCTTCATAGTAGCTTCATGGTCGCCCAGTGGTGCTGCTGGTCTCACCGTGGTTATCCCAAGGTACCCCATAATCACCTCTTTGCCACCCCATTCTTACCCCCCGTACCCCAATATTGTCTCTTATGCCTCACCGTGGTCACTTCATGTTCTCCCCGTGGTCCCCTTTGATCACCCCGTGGTCACCCCTGGTTGCTCTTCCAGACCTCCCAGACCTCCCAGCACTGTTGCACAGGGCTACAAATGCTGCAGTGACACAGCTCAGCAGTGGGGCCGGGCTGTCTCCAAGCACCTTTCCTCTGACCAAGCACCCCAAGGACAGGACCCACGGCAGGGGATGCGTGGGTCGGGATGGGGATGCGGGGCTCTGATGGCACACGGGATGCTGACCCCCATCACAGCGGGCACCATTCATCTGCATCACCCTGACAGTGAGGACGGTGCCTGTGCTGATGCCAGCCGTGGCCACGGTCAGGCCCAAGGCGCACGCCGGCGCTCTCGGAGGTGAGCAGGAGCAGCTGGGGCTTTGAAGTGCAAGAAGGGAGCACAGGGTGAGCACTGAGCTACCATGAGGTGACCTTCGGGAACCGCAGAGATAATATGAGGGTGATGCTTTTGTCTGGGAGATGATGAGGACGGCATGTGATGGTCGTAGAGGAACTACGGCGAGACCCCGAGTCCCCCAGTCTTCCCTTCACGGTGACCTCAGCAGTGCGGGCAGAGCCAGCAGTGATGGGGCTCTTCATCTCTGACACTGCGCTGGTGAGCACTCACACGAGTGATCCAGGGCCCATCCAGGGAGGTGCCCAGAGATCTCTGCATTCACCCAGGCAGAACTGGTAAGAAAGGGGACTTGGGGTCAGGCTGTCCAGGAATCTCCTCCTGGTGATAAGGCGAGCACCTGCACAAGGAGGATCCTCTCTTAGGACGGGCAGCTGAGCAGCCAAAAGGCTTTGTGGTGTTGGGCAGAGGTAGACGGGTGCTTTAACAACGCTATTGCAACAGCAGACAACGCTCAGGACCTCTGAGGTCACCTACGGCGATCAGCCACCAGGAGCAGCCACCGAAACACGTCCCTAAATGCTTCATCTGTCCTTTCCTTCAGCAGCTGCAGAGGCGGTGACGCCACCAATTCCCTGGGCAACCCGTTCCAATAATCACTCTTCTGAGAAGAAATTCTCCCTACTTCCCAACCCGAACCTCCCCTGGCACAACTCGGCTCCGTTCCCTCTCTTCCTAAAGCCGGTTATGCAGAAGAGGCCGAATTCCACCCCACCACAAACCCCTTCCAGGGAGCTGCAGAGAGCCATGAGGTCTCCCCCGATCCTCCTCTTCTCCAGACCCGACACTTGCAGCTCCCTCAGCTGCTCCCCATAAGATCTACGCTCCGTCCTTCCCAGCTCCGCTCCCTTCTCTGGGCTGTGTGCATATGGTGAGACGTTCCCTGTTTTCTTCTGCTTGGCCTGGCTGGACGTCTCGTCTGCCTCAGCATCAGAGTATTTCGCTTTTTGGACGCTGTCTGTCTTTCTATGTGATTTATTAGCTTCAATCCTAATTATATTGCATTACAGTGCGCTGCCTCGCATTCCGAAATCTTTTCCAGCAAATTCCTTTGTTTCTCCTCAGATCGCTGCCGCTGTTTTGTTTCCGGCCCACCTCCCCACCCTTTCCCATTTTTCCCTTTCCCTTTTCCCCAGCTGTCGACAAACCCCCGGGTTTCCTTCCTCTGCTCAGCTCCCCAGCCGCTCTGCCCCAAGCCCGTAACGATGCCCGGGGTTGTTGTGCCCAAAGTGCAGGACCTGGCGCTCGGTCTCTGTGAACTCCAGCCCTATGGCTGCAGCCCATGGCACAGCCTGTCCGGGTCCCCCTGCAGGGCCTTCCTACCCTCAGGCAGATTGATGCTTGCCTCTACCTTGGTGTCATCTGTAAACGTTCTGATGATGCACCCAACGCCCTCATCCAGACTGTCAGCGGAGCTATTAAACGGGGCAGGACCCAGCACTCAGCCATGAGGAACACCAGTGCCAGCTGGATTTATCTCCTTTCACCAGCCTTCCTGGACCCCTTTACCCATCAGGAATGGGCTGAAGCCTGTTGTGGCTTAACCTGAGGCGGCTCACACAGCCACAGACTGTTCACTCACCCCCCCTTCCCAGTGCGATGGGGGAGAGAATAACAAACCAACACAGTCATTGACTAAGACAGAGGAGAGGAAAAGGATAATGGTTATGACAAAGACATTTCTCTCCATAGCAGTGCATAGAACAAGTGATGCACGAGCAATTGCTCACCGCTCCCAGAACGATGCCCGGCGACCCCCAAGCAGCGGGGTGAGCAAAATGAACTCCCACCCCCTCCAGAACTCAGCCATGCAGAACACCAGTGCTGACCATTTTCTGTTCGGAGGTAAAGACAAAACATATCACGAGACGTTCCCTTTTTTCCTTCTGCTCTGCCTGGCCAGATGCCTTGTCTGCCCCACCATGAGAGCAACCAGCCTTCTGTTCCCAGCATCCATGGATAAACTCCGTGGGCCATAGATTGACACGCATGCAACTGGAGCAGCAAATCCCACCCACGTTCACAGTTCAGTGGAAGTTTATCATCAGTGCAGCCATGGTCCTCAACTCAGGGCTCCAGGAGTCCCACAACCCATCGACTCTGTTCAGTGCAGAGGTGAAAAGAAATGCATTGTGTGACTCTGCTTGTTCTATGCCCTGACTAATGAGGTGATCAACCTCATCAAGTAAGGAAGAGATGTCATCCACGATCCCCCTTTTGCTGGTTACATGAAGAAGCCTTTCCATTGTCCCCCACGTTAGTGGCCAGCTTCAGCTCTAACTGAGCTTGGACAGCATAAACATTCCCCTCAGAATAGTAGGCAGCATTTCTGTAGTTCCCCCACGTTGCCTGATCTGGCTGCCAGTGTCCACTCACTTTCCTTTCCACCTCAAGTCTAAAAGAAAAACTCTGCTCAGATAAGCCAGACTTCAGTCCTGCTTCCTGACTACCAGCAGTCTGCTTCTCCCTGCACCAGAGCTCTTGTTTTGGCTGTGACACCTCATGATCACCCAGTGTTCCTGTCGCAGCGTCCTCCTTCCCACTCAGACACTCTTCGGTGGCTCAAGGATCAGCAGGGACACTCGTGGTGCTCAGCAATGGGACCAAATGTCCAAGGGAGTCCTGCAAAGCCGCTCTCTGTCTGCAGACGAATGATGCTGCACGGCCCTGCTGTTCCCTGCCCTTTGCTCCCCAGCTCCAAGCTTGCTGGGAAGCTCCTCTCCAGTAGGTCAACCCTAGCCTGTATGGCTGTAGGCCATTTTTCCTCCCCCTTCCCCTATTTCCTCCTGTTGAAATTCATCACGTTCTCGTCTGCCCAACTCACCGTTCTGTTCACATCTTGTTGAATGGCAGCGCAAATTCCTGGTACGTCAGCCACTCCTCCCAGCATTGTACTTGTTGAGGGTGCTTTATCCCTTCACCCAGGTCGCTGATGAAGATGTTGAACAAGATTGGACCCAGCATCACCCCCTGGGAAACACTGCTAGTTAACAGTGAATCAGATTCTGACCCAATAATCACAACCCTCTGAGCTCTGCTCTCTCACAACCCACCTCACTGTTCTCTCACGCTTCCTAGGAATGATTAACTGGGATCATTCTCCTGGCTGGGTGGCTTATAGTAGACTCTCACCTTATTGCCTTGCCCCTTCAACCTTATTTGGAGGCTCTCAGCCGTGTCATTGTGAACAGCAAGCTCCGTGCATCCCAGCCCAGCATTACATACAGCAACACCATCCCGTTTCACCTGTCCTGCCTATCCATCCTGGGGAGCCCGGAGCCATCCAGCACACACAGCACGCATTTCATAGCACCTTCCCCATCACACCTTGCTTATGCTGATGATGTTGTAACTCCAGGACCAAGCGAAAAGCTTCCAGCTCGTCCTGCTTACACCTCATACTGCGTGCAGTGCTATAGAAACATTCACAATGTGCTCCAGCCTGCCCAACTCCGTGTGGAGCAGATCCAGACGCCTTGTCAACACGCCGTGCCTCCAACTTTGGATGGACACCAAGACCAAAACAACAATAATGCATAACAACCATGGGGATGGAGACCTGGAGAGCTGCTTGTTGTTCACTGGGGAGCTCTGTGAGGCTGCACCAGTCCCAGGCTGTGCAGAGCTCGCATGTTACACAGAGGACATACATTTCTGCTGGGTGGATACAACTGCTGGTTGAACTGGCTGAGTGACAAAGCCCACCCTCCTAAGTGCGTGTTAGGAATGGAGGTGGGGCCGTGTGCCAAACATGCCTTCCCCCAAAAGCACGCAGGGACTTGGAGTCAGACCTTCTTCCGCCTTCCCCACTCCTTCAACGCTTTGTCTTTTGTTTGGAGAAAGTAGGGCCAGAGCACAGTGAAAACAAAAGCTCCGGGACAACTCAGCTACTTTATTCTCCTCCTTCTCTGTCCCTGGGTCACACCCCACAGAAAGGCCATTTGCCACACAAGGGATGCAATGATCAGGTGTATGAGGAGCAGAGCAAACCAAGCTTAACCTTTCCCCTTCCCCTTTCCCCTTTCCCCTTTCCCCTTTCCCCTTTCCCCTTTCCCCTTTCCCCTTCCCCTTTCCCCTTTCCCCTTTCCCCTTTCCCCTTTCCCCTTCCCCTTTCCCCTTTCCCCTTTCCCCTTTCCCCTTTCCCCTTCCCCTTCCCCTTCCCCTTCCCCTTTCCCCTTCCCCTTTCCCCTTTCCCCTTCCCCTTCCCCTTCCCCTTCCCCCTTTCCCCTTTCCCCTTTCCCCTTTCCCCTTTCCCCTTTCCCCTTTCCCCTTTCCCCTTCCCCTTCCCCTTTCCCCTTTCCCCTTTCCCCTTTCCCCTTTCCCCTTTCCCCTTCCCCCTTTCCCCTTCCCCTTTCCGCTTTCCCCTTTCCCCTTCCCCTTTCCCCTTTCCCCTTTCCCCTTCCCCTTCCCCTTCCCCTTTCCCCTTTCCCCTTTCCCCTTTCCCCTTTCCCCTTTCCCCTTCCCCTTCCCCTTTCCCCTTTCCCCTTTCCCCTTTCCCCTTTCCCCTTTCCCCTTCCCCCTTTCCCCTTCCCCTTTCCGCTTTCCCCTTTCCCCTTCCCCTTTCCCCTTTCCCCTTTCCCCTTTCCCCTTTCCCCTTCCCCCTTTCCCCTTCCCCTTTCCCCTTTCCCCTTTCCCCTTTCCCCTTTCCCCTTCCCCTTTCCCCTTTCCCCTTTCCCCTTTCCCCTTTCCCCTTCCCCTTTCCCCTTTCCCCTTTCCCCTTTCCCCTTTCCCCTTCCCCCTTTCCCCTTCCCCTTTCCCCTTTCCCCTTTCCCCTTCCCCTTTCCCCTTTCCCCTTTCCCCTTTCCCCTTTCCCCTTCCCCCTTTCCCCTTCCCCTTTCCCCTTTCCCCTTTCCCCTTTCCCCTTCCCCTTTCCCCTTTCCCCTTTCCCCTTTCCCCTTCCCCTTTCCCCTTTCCCCTTTCCCCTTTCCCCTTCCCCTTCCCCTTCCCCTTCCCCTCTGCTGCTGAGAGCATCGCCAGCAGTGGCACAGAATGAGGTTGGAGGTCTGTAACAGCGCTGCTCCCGGGGAACGAGACCTGGACAGAATGGAGAGTCGGGCAGGGAGGAACTCGATGAGGTTTAACAAGGGCTCAGAGCCCTGAACCTGAGGAGGAATGTGCAGGTCATGGGCTGACCTGCTGCAGAGGAGCTCTGCAGAGGAGGAGCTGGGTGTTCCGACGGACGGCAGGTTGCCCACGAGCCCAGCAGCGGGCCATGGTGGCCAAGAAGGCCAACGGTGTCCCGGGGTGCATTCAGTGAGTGTGGCCAGCAGGTTGAGGAAGGCGATCGTCCAACCTCTGCTCTGCCCTGGTCAGGCCACGTTTGGAATAATGGGTGCAGAGCTGGGCTCCCCGCTTCGAGAAAGACAGGGATCTCCTGGAAGGAGATCAGAGATGATAAAGGTCCTGCAGCATCTCCGCCTGAGGAAAGGCAGAGCAGCCAGGGGCTGTTCAGCCTGGGGAAAAGGAGCCTGAGGGGGGGTCTGATGAATAGCTGTAAATATCTAAAGAGAGGTGCGAGGCAAATGGATGAGGCCAGGCTCTTCTCGGCGGCGTGCAGTGAGAGGACAAGGAGGAATGGCCTGAAGCTTGTACGTAGGAAGCTCTGTACTAAGCTGCGGAAGAACTCGTTGATGGCAGGGCTGTCAGGGCACTGGAACAGGTCGTGGAGCGTCCTGCTGTGGAGGGATGCTCACATGGATATTCAAGAGCTGTCCGGATGCCCAGCTGTGTGACCGACTGTAGGAACCTCCTCGAGCAGGCAGGATGGATGCCGTGATCTCTCGAGGCCCCTTCCAACCCCTGCAATGCTGTGATGCTGCGGAACGGTGGCTGGAAAAAACGTCACCTTCCTCTGCGTTGTCATTGCGAGCAATTGCTGCTGGGAGCGCTTCCAGAGTCCAGAAAGGAAAAACAAAAGGGGGAAACACGGGGTTTGTAAGTCTCAAAGATATGCAGCGGGGGCGAGGAAGTGGAAATAAGTGCTCACAAAGGTGGGAGCAATAAGTGAAAAGGAACAATTTGGCCCCAGGCGTGGCACACGGGGTAATGCACTGGTGTCAACAAGGAAGGGATGCGGCCCTGAAAGTGATCTTTAGGCTCATTAAGGGGTAATTACACGCTGGAGAACGTACCGTCCGTATGGAAGTGAGACTCTAACGAGGCTGCAACCATCCCAGCCCACATCTGGAATCGTCAAGACCGATGGTGGGCAAGCTCAGAATAGAGGAAACCGAGTGAAATGCTAGAAAACGTAGAAAGAAATCATGCTGCAAACACGAATGCGGGAGGAACTGTGCTTGTGTCCAGGGGGTGCTGCTTCTGCAAGGGATGGCCAGGCTCCTCGTCCTGCAGAATTGAGACAGAAACTCCTGCGTGGATTGTGGCTCCGTGTGCTTGCATGACTGTGAATGTGATCCCTGCTGGGGAAAGCAGGGCAGCTCTGAGCTCGGCGCTGCGGCAGCGGGGACTGGGGGAGGCGAGGGGGATCTTCCACGGGTCGGTTGGGTGAAGGACAGCCTGGGAGAGGTGACTGTTGGTTTCCTTCACCCCGTCAAGGGACAGATCCTTGCAGGCAACGGAGCTGCAGAGGATCCGCATCTGCTGCTGTGCGGTGGGCAGTGCTGGGATGCTCTGGTGCTGCTCGTCGGTCAGGATGTGCGCGAAGAGCCGGTCCAGGACACGGCTGTCGGACATCACGCGTTGGATCAGCTGCCCTCGGTGCTGCTCCACGAAATGGAACCTCGGTACAGCAGGAGGTGAGCGGTTGGGGAAGACATCCGGGCTGCGGTTGGACCGAATGAAACTTATTTCTGCCCAGGCACAGCAGGTTCAGCCGTCTCTTGTCTCCCTCCAAGGCTTTGTGCCGGAGGAGGGAGATGCGCAACCTCACGGTAAAACTCACCCTGGTCCTCCTCACCCCGATCTCTGGCTTTCTGAAGGTCTTCCGTCTGCTTTGGCATCCTCACGGCCTCCCCATCGTGGCCACGAATCCCTGAGCCGATAATCCTGCCGTTCTGTGATTCCAGCAGGTGTGGGTTAACAATTCCACCTTAGGACCTTTTCCCACCTCAGTGATTCTAGGGCCGAACGATCCGAGCCCTGCTGCAGGGCCACTCAGAGCAGCTTTCCCAGCCCCACATCCAGCCGGCTTTTGAAGAACCTCAGGGCAGGAGCTCTAGAACCTCTCTCTACGACCCAGGGCTCTCAGCTTTCCTCCCTGCAGCAGGGTTACGGGCCCCGAATCCCCGAGGAAACACCAGGGATGGGTGCACGTGAGCGTGACCTGGGAAATCAGAGCGCAGAGAGCAGCGCAGCTCCTTCCCTCCTGCCAGGGACACGCCGTGCATTTGGCACCTGAGCGTGGGCTGCTGCTGCTCCACAACAGCTGAAGGCTCGCGTTCTGGGTGCAGAGCCGATACAAAGCGCAGCAGCTCACCTATCCATCCCATCCGTTCGGAGAAACGCCCTCGGATGGAGCTGTCGGGTAAGACGGAGCGAGCGCCGCAGCGGCTGCAGCCCGAGCCCCGCTTACTGAGTGCAGCTGCTGGATGCTCTGGGTGACGTCCCACTTCTGCTTTCACTTTCAGATCACACGCCGTGCCGAGCCAACACCCGCTCCTCGCTGATGCCAGCGGGCAGAACTGCCCAGCCTGCAGGATGATCGCAGATGGGTGGTGTTCCCAGGGCCGGGTGGTGCCAAGGAGGGGAAGGAAGCGGGCTGGGGGGTGCAGGGCTGCTTCCTGCACAGCCGTGCGCGCTGTGTCCAACTTCTGATGTCTGTGAATGGGTTTGCTTCTTTAGGGCGAGTTTTTGATTTGAATCTTAACCGCAGGTCGGCGCGATTTCGTGTCTTTAGGGAGTGAACCTGTTGCTACTGCTGGGATAAACAGCTGTGAGGCACAGGCAGCAGCTCTTCGTCTCCAAACCCACGGTCGCTGCAGAAATCCCACCCCGCAGCAGAAATGGGGGATGGTGGCACACGGGTGATTTCTGGCATTAAACGTCTGCAGGCGCTCTGCAGGATGCACGCATCGCAGCCTCCCTGTTTCTGCCAGGGCTGGGAATAACAATGGAACCGAAGGAACGGGTGCCCAAGTCGTTTGTTTACAGCATTCAAAGCCCTGCGTGGTGGCTGCAGGGCGAGTGGCTGACGTGCGTTTCTTCCTGGAAAGCTAGGAATCAGAATTGGCCATTTGCAGCACAGCGTTTTGTTCTGCTTCCATCGCTGACCTCAACCCTTTTCTGTCTGAGCTGCACGCTCAGCTTTCCAGAACCCAGCTCGTTCAGATTAAACTTTGTGCTGTTTTTTATTCCTCATACGTCCTATTTCTTATATTCCCCATGTCCTTAAAGCCCGGCTGGAGCTGGGAGATTTCTATGGGCGGTCATTAGAATCACAGAATCGCAAGGCTGGAAACGACCTGCAAGATCACCTGGTCCAACCGCCCTCCTGCCGGCGCGCAGCCGAGTCACAGAGCTCTCAGAATTTCCTGTAGCATCACAGAATCAATCAATGGCCGGGGTTGGAAGGGACCTCAGCACAGTTCTCTGAATAGTTGCACTTTATTGAGTTCAACATACAGCTTAGGTACCATTCGATTACAAGCAGGAGAATCCCGTCCCTCTCACTGGTCTCGCTTCTCCCAAACGACAGCGATCAAGGATGAAAGCTTTCTTACCTGTGATCAGGTTAACAACGCACGCAAAAAGGCCCCGTGTGCCCTTAGATGCTGACAGCTGCCACGTGCCCCCTGCCTCACACCCCAGGGTTTCAGAGAGATAAGGCGTATCAAAGAGTCAGATGGGCTCTTTGACGACTGATTCACAGTTGCATCTTCCCCATGTCCTCCCACTGAGCCGTATCTCGCAGCTCCTCGTCTTGAACGCTGCAGGGACGGCGGCTCCACCACCTCCCTGAGCAGCCATTCCAGTGCCTGACCACTGAGCAAAAAGCTTTTCCTTCTGTCTAACCTAAACCTCCTCGGATACAACTTGCGGCCGTTTCCTCGCCTCCTGTTTGTTGCCTGGGGGAAGAAACCAAACCCCTCCTCATCATCACAGCCTCCCTGCAGGAAGTTATAGACAGCAACGAGGTCCCCCCTGAGCCTCATTTTCTCCAGGCTGAACAATCATAAGATTTGTGCTCCGGACCCCTGGCCAGCTCTGCTGCCCATCTCTGGACACGCTCGATGTCCTTTTTGCAGTCGGGGGCCCAAAGCTGAACGCAGCACTCGAGATGTGACCTGACACCAGCGCTGAGTGCAGGGGATGATTACCTCTGCCGTAACCTTCCCTGGCACCGAGGTCGGGACAACGGGTCTGCAGCTCCCCGGATCCTCCTTGTGGATGGGAGCCGCGTTGGCCAGCCTCCTTTTCTGGGACCCCACCAGCCATCAAGGAGCGCTGATGGACGATGGAAAGCTCGGCTGTCACCTCCACCATTCCTTCAGCACATCCTTCAGGATGTGTTTGCGATTATCCACTTCCACTTACATCAGTTGTTGAGGTCCGATTGCACGTTAATCCAAGATTTGCCCCCTGCCCCCATTGGAATTAATCCTGCTTTGGTAAAGAAATTCTTGCAGTATGACGAAAAGTGCCAACGGCTACAACGCACCCCAGAGAATGGACAAACAAACTTGAGCTACAGTTCACCACGGTACAAAAGAAATACGCCGTGTCCTGGAAAGGGTGAAGAGGGATGGAGGTGTGCAATTTTCCCTTCTCAGAAGGAGAGTCGCTCTGCAATCACGAGCAAACTGCTCTACAAAAAAGAGCTTTGAGGAATTAGAAGCTTTTGATTTGGAACTTGTTTCTGCCCCAAAATGAGATCTTCCACAAAATTGTCTCTTCCAAAAGTGATCAGCTGTGCTCAGCTCAGAGTCCAGCTCTGCTCATCTCTTCCAAAAGTGATCAGCTGTGCTCAGCTCAGAGTCCAGCTCTGCTCATCTCTTCCAATAATGACCAGCTGTGCTCAGCTCAGAGTCCAGCTCTGCTCATCTCTTCCAAAAATGACAAGCTGTGCTCAGCTCAGAGTCCAGCTCTGCTCATCTCTTCCAAAAGTGATCAGCTGTGCTCAGCTCAGAGTCCAGCTCTGCTCATCACCTGGACACTTCCATGGGTCACCCCCAGGAAACGCCGCACGGAGCAGAGCAGAGGAGCACGCAGAGGAGATTCGGGAGGTTGAGCAACCGCGGATCCACGCAGACCACAACTCCAAACGCATGCAGGGCTGGCTGAAGCAGCACAGCACTCAGGTGCTTCCAGGTTCACTGCCTGCGGGGGTGAGAAGAGACGGCATCACGTGGCACCACGTCCCCGTCCCCACTCACCGCTCTGGGGGCTCTCCAGGGAGGGCTGGGCGCAGGGAACCAGGAGCGCAGGGAACCGGGACCCCTCCGACCCCACGGACCCCATCTGAGCCCCGGTCCCACGCTGTACCTGCAGCTGACCAATGGTGTACCCCATCGTAACCTGCAAGGAAGGGAGAGCCGTGAGCCCTGCTTCTTTACTCGCTTTGGGGCAGGGAGCATCATGCCACCGCCACCACCTGACCCCAAAAGCAACGAGGGGCCGCAGAGCGCCCCGACCCTGAGCACTGGCAGGGAGCAGCCGTGCCCGTGGCACTCACCAGGTGCTGCTATGAAAGCCTTCTCCTCCTTCCCTGCAGACAGAAAGAAGCGTCAGCGTTGTGCTGCTGTCAGAAGGTGGGCACTCCTGAGGACTCCAGGCCCCCCTCGAGACCCCGTTTTTTCCCCTACAGCCTCCTGCCTTTACCTGACATCCTCTTCCTCACCACGAATCCAATGACAACAGCAATGACAACAGAGACGGGGATGACCGCCCCGGCCACAATGGGGATCAGGTTGGGATGAGGATCTGGGGCAGAACAGCACTGTCAGGAAAGGAAGAGGCGGCCCCCGAGCCCCCCAACCCCACACGGCCAGGCTCACCCCATGAGAAGAGGCCGGGCTGGGGCAGGCTGGCGTGCTCCACGCGGCACCGGTACTTGTCCCCGTCCTCCGGCAGCACATGGATGGCGGCCGAGGCGTGGTAGGTGCCGTCGCTGTTGGGCACGGTGCCCCCCCAGTGGGTGTCCTGGTCCCGGACCATGCCGTCCTTCATCCAGCTGATGGCGATGGGCCGCGGGTAGAAGCCGTGAGCGCGGCAGGACAAAGTCAGGATCCCGTCGGCCGCCTTCCCCCACACTCGCACCTCGGGCCGCCCTGCAGATGGGTGACGTCGCGGGCAGGGCTGAGCTCCCCACGCCCAGCCCCCGCCCCACACCCAGCCCCACCTCCCCCTCCCGTCCTCACTTCTCCGTTTCAGCGCAGCCTTCCCGTGCGCCAGGTATCTCCTCAAGTTCTCAACGCAGACGGTCTCCAGCTCGTGCTTCCATCTCTCAGCATACGTCCCTTCTGCCTCCCATCTCCTCTTGGTGATTTGTGCCACCCTGTCCGCCGCGGTGAACGTCCTGGTGTCCGTATCGAAGGCGATGTAGTCCCTCCCATCGAACGCGTACTGATCGTACCCTCGGATGCTGCCGTCCTGCAGGATGTCACAGCCGAACATCTTCTGCAGCGTGTGAGACCCTGAGGCACAGCCAGGGTGGGCGGTGGGGGGCAGCTCGGGCTGTGGGGCGCCACGAGCGCCGTGGGGCCGGGATGGGGTGGGTGGGTCGGGAACGGGGCAGCCCGGAGACAGAGGCAGCGCACACACAGCCCAGTATAGCTGGGTGTGGTGCACACCAGCCCTCAGTGGGGCTGGCAGACGCCCAATGCAGCCCGCAGCCCACGGATCCCAGCCCCATAGAATCACAGAATCACAGAATCACCAAGGTTGGAAAAGACCCACACGATCATCCAGCCCAACCATTCCCCCATCATCACCACTGGTCCTCTCGAAACCACGTCCCTCAACACAACACCCCAACGTTCCTTGAACCCCTCCAGGCTCGCTGACTCCACCACCTCTCTGTGCAGCCCATTCCAGCTCCCGACCGCCCCCTTTCAGAGAAGCAGGGTTTCCTAACGTCCGGCCTGAAGCTTCCCTGAGGCTCTGCAGCTTCCACCACGCTCACCTCCGCTTTTGTTGTAGCGCTCCCGCAGCGTGCCCAGGCCGTCGTAGAAATCCAGCTCGCCATCCCGTGCCTTCAGGGTCTGCACGTCCCAGTGCTCCCGGTCCTCCTGCGGCAGCCAGTCCACGATGGGCCGCACTCTCCGCCTCTTACTGTCGTAGCTCCCAAAGGCTACTCCATCCACGTACCCGGCAATCACGAAATGCGGCATCCCGGGGCCGGGGTCCGTCATCGCGGTCGCGAAGTACCGCAAGGAGTGCGACCCTGCGGGGACGGACGGCGTCGGAGCCGTGAGCCGCGGCTGGGGGAACCGCGGACGCAGCCCCGGCGTCGAGGAGCGACGAGCCGCGGGTCCCGGTGCCGGGAGCAGCCCGGTCCCGCAGCGCTCACCGCACACCGCCGTGCCCAGGGACCCCAGCAGCAGCGCCAGCATCACCGCCCTGCTGGGAGCCATGGCATCGCTCTGCGGGACACCGCCGGCACCGACCCGCGCCCCGTTGGTGCCTCCGCCACGCCCGGCCAATGGAGACCGGGAGCGCGCGTGACGTCACCGGGCGCCAGGCAGACTTCGCTCCCGAGGGTTGTCAAAAGCGAAAGCGAAAGCGCAGAGGACGGGAGAGGACGAGGGGTCCCGTGGGGGGACGGGAAGGAACCGACCGTCGGAGCGCCGCCGGGGTCGGCGATGGGAAACCCGCCTGGTGTGGGGGGCACGGAACGCTCCTTCCGACGTGGGTGGGTTGGGTGCAGAGAGGCGCAGAGAGCCCAGGGCTGGAAATGACCTCTGCGATCGCCAACCCAACCGCAGCCCGTCCCCTCCGTGCCCCTGAGCTGCGTCCCCGAGCGCCGCATCTCCACGCTGCTGGAACTCCTGCGGAGATGGAGAGAGAGCGACCACGGGGTTCCCGCAGTTCCTGAGCGCCGTGGGTTGTTCTGCCCACACGGGAGGAGGCCGAGGGGAGGCTCCGTGGCGGCTCACAGCCCCCTCACGGTGGCCCACGGGCTTCTCTGGTAGCCAAGAAGTGCCTGCAGTGAGGCGGAGGACCCTCCTGGCAGCCATCAGCTCTGCAAGTGAGAATTAATCACGGAACTCAGCAACTCTGCTTCTGAAACACGCTACTGACGTGTGTGGGGTTTCGACCTTTCCACACCAGCTGTGACAGGGTACAAAATCCAAACATTGGGCTCTGCTGCTTCAGCCCCAAAGATGAGAACCCCCAGGGATGCAGACTCCAAGAGGTGGGAACCCCCAGGGGCAGGGACCCCAGGGATGGGGAGCGCCAGAGATGTAGACCCCAATGATGGGGACCCACAGGGATGGAGAGCCCCAGAGAATGGGAAAACCAAGGGGCAGGGACCCCCAGAAATGGGGATCAACTGGGATGAGACCCCCAGGGATGGGGAGACTCAGAGATGGGGACACCCAGGAACGGGGACCCCCGTGGATCGGGATCTCCAGACATCAGGATACCAAGGGACAGGGACCTCTTTGGGTGGAGACCCCAGGGATGGAGACCCCCAGAGATGGGGACACCCAGGGGCAGGGAACCCCAGAAATGGGAATCAACTGGGATGAGACCCCCAGGGATGGGGATCTTCAGAGGTGGGGAACCTCAGGATTGGAGACCCCCAGGGATGGGGAGACTCAGAGATGGGGACACCCAGGAACGGGGACCCCCGTGGATCGGGATCTCCAGACATCAGGATACCAAGGGACAGGGACCTCTTTGGGTGGAGACCCCAGGGATGGAGACCCCCAGAGATGGGGACACCCAGGGGCAGGGAACCCCAGAAATGGGAATCAACTGGGATGAGACCCCCAGGGATGGGGATCTTCAGAGGTGGGGAACCTCAGGATTGGAGACCCCCAGGGATGGGGAGACTCAGAGATGGGGACACCCAGGGATGGGGACCCCCAGGGGTGGGGATCTCCAGACATCAGGATGCCAAGGGACAGGGACCTCTTTGGGTGGAGACCCCCAGGGATGGGGAGACCCAGAGATGGGGACACCCAGGGGCAGGGACCCCCAAAGATGGGGACACTCAGAGATGGAACCCCCAGCAACAGGGACCCCCAGGGATGGGGAGAAGCAGAGCTGGGGAGCCTGGGGTGTTGGAGACCCCCAGGGATGGGGAGACTCAGAGATGGGGACACCCAGGGACAGGGACCCCCAAAGATGGGGACACTCAGAGATGGAACCCCCAGCAACAGGGACCCCCAGGGATGGGGAGAAGCAGAGGTGGGGAACCTCAGGATTGGAGACCCCCAGGGATGGGGAGACCCAGAGATGGGGACACCCAGGGACAGGGACCCCCAAAGATGGGGAGACTCAGAGATGGAACCCCCAGGAACGGGGACCCCCAGGGATGGGGATCAACAGAGATGGGGATGCCAAGGGACAGGGACCCCCAGAGATGGGGATTCCTGGGGGTGGAGACCCCCAGGGATGGGGAGACTCAGAGATGGAACCCATCAGTGATGGGGACCCCCAGGGATGGGGAGACCCAGAGATGAGAACCCCCAGGGAAGGCAGACCCGAAGAGGTGGGAACCCCCAGGGGCAGGGACCCCCAGGGATGGGAGAAGCAGAGCTGGGGAGCCTGGGGTGTTGGAGACCCCCAGGGATGGGGAGACTCAGAAATGGGGACACCCAGGGACAGGGATCCCCAAAGATGGGGAGACTCAGAGGTAGATCCCCCCAGGATTGGGGACCTCCAGGGATGGGGATCTCCAGAGATGGGGATACCAAGGGACAGGGACCCCCAGAGATGGGGACTCCTGGGGGTGGAGACCCTCAGGGATGGGGAGACTCAGAGATGGAACCCCAGAGATAGAGACCCCCAGGGATGGGGACCAAGAGAGATAAGAACCCCCAGGGATGCAGACCCCAAGAGATGGGGGCTACCAGACACAGGGACCCCCAGGGATGGGGATGTGGGGAGCGTGATTGAGAGCTGCCTTGCTGAGAAAGGCACACAGACAGCATTCGGCTAACGAGGAAAGAGTCCCTGAGCAAAGTAACAGGATGTGAAGGGAGGAAGGAGAATGTAGGAATGAGAAAGATGAATGGCACGGTCTAACCACAAAAAGTGCAAAGAAGGGCTGGGCTACAAGCAGCTGAAGAGCCTGTCAGGAGCTGGGCTTTGCAGTACGTGTGAGCTTCATTAGCGCCCACATGAAGGCACGCCGCCTTCTGATTAAAGCTGAGACTTTCTGATGGATTCTTCCGCCGAGCTCCGACGCTGTGGCGAGGGAGCATTTGCATTTCTAATCCAGCCTCATAAAGAAATGAGCCGTATGGCTCTCGAGGTTTTTCAACCACTGCCCACTTCCCAAGCGTGTCTGAGATAACAGCGGAAGCCTCAGAGCTAATTAAGAGATAACAGCAATCAGTGGTTGGACAGAGTGAGGAAACCCAAGCTGATGGCTTGCTGAGGAAAGGGATGGAGGCAGAACCTCCATATCCTGCATTCTATCTGTTGTGGGGCCCTTCTTTTATCCTCTTCTTCTGCCAGCGTGGCATCAAGGGGCACTTTGGCCACGTGGGAACGGGCTGTCGCTTCTGCATTAGAACTAAGGAGACAAATATTTTACTCACAGATGTTTTCGGGGGGGTCTTTTTCCTTCTCCGGGGGTCTCCGATGGCCTGCGCACGCTCAGCAGATGGCTGCAGTCATTTCTGGTCGCAGGGATGAGGTGGATGCGGTCATTCATCGGTACAAAGACTGCAGGGGCAGCTCTTTGTGCCAGGGGAGCACAACCAAACTCGTCCCATCCTGCAAAACGCGGCGCCCTGCAGCCTGCTGGAGGGACAGGTGCTAAAACTGCCTGAAATTCAACACCCTTTGCCTTGAAAGGATTTCATGATGCGCTTCCAGAGCCTGGCAAACTGTTGGATCGGGCTGCGCGGGGAAGAGGAGGACACCCAGTGGATGTGGAGCCACGGCACAGCCTTCACCAGCTGGTCAATCTGTCCGTCCATCTGTCCGGGCTGGGGTTTCCCGTGGGCTGCTCGGCTCAGGCCGGGTGCTGCACCCTGAGCCCTTCTGCCCTTCTCCAGGAGAGGCAGCCCCAGCTTTTCTCAGCGCATCATAGAGTTGCTCAGCTCGGAGAAGACATTCAGGATCATCAAGTCCAACCATCCTACCCACCCCAACCTACACAACCCATCCTACCCATCCCAACACATCCTACCCTACCCATCCCAACCCATCCTACCCAACCCAACCTACCCACCCCAACCTACCCAACCCAACCTACCAAACCCAACCCATCCTACCCAACCCCATCCTACCCAACCCAACCCAGCCTACCCAACCCATCCTACCCATCCCAACCCATCCTACCCAACCCAACCTACCCAACCCAACCCATCCTACCCAACCCATCCTACCCAGCCTACTCAACCCAACCTATCCTACCCAACCCAACCCATCCTACCCAACCCAACCCAACCTATCCAACCCAACCTACCCGACCCATCCTACCCTAACTCTAACAACCCTCTGCTAAATCCCATCCCTGAGCACCGCATCCAAACAGTTTTTAAACACACCCAGGGATGGTGACTCCACCACCTCCCCGGGCAGCCCATTGCAGCACTTTACAACCCTTTGGTAAAGAAGTTCCTCCTGATATCCCACCTAAACTTACCCTGAGGCCACTTCCCCTCCTCCTGTCATCTGTCACCAGGGAGAAGAGAGCAACCCTGCTGTGGCTGTGAGCACCTTTTGGGTATTTGGAGACAGCAATAAGGTCTCCCTTCAGCCTCCTCTTCCCCAGACTAAGCAGCCCCAGTTCTTTCAGCTGATCCTCTCCCCCCTCTTGAGCACAGGTTTGAGCTGTGAGATGGAGACCGATGCGCGCAGCTGAACGGGGCCAGGATCAGCTCATCCCTGTGCCACCCACACAAACACTGGGTCTGAGCACAGCTCCCCTGTCTGACCTGATGCACCCGTGGCTGGGGATGGTTTCACTTTCCCTCTTTGCTCACACGGGATGATTGTCTGCCTCCTGGCTTTAAGGTTTTCGGTTCCTGGTCCACATCATAACATCACACAGCGCACCGGGCTTAGGGAGTCAATGCCCAGAAGAGAAGGACCACTACATCCCCCAGAGGGCTGATTGCTGTTCTGTTACCATTTCTGCTCAGAGGGAAAAGACAGAAGGCCCTGGTGGCTCACCTGATGGCCCTTTTGATCGTCTGGCTCGCCTCTGTTGCTCGTCTGCCTCAATGTGAGAGTCAGACCTTTGGCTTTCGGACACTCTCTCTGTTTGCATTTGATTTCTTAGCTCCACATCCAACGATACTCTGTTATGTTGCATTATAGCGTGTTACCTTGCGTTCCAATCTCTTTCCTACTAAACCAGTTTGTTTCCTTTCAGACCGCTGCTGCTGTTCTGTTTTTATGCCCACCTCTCCATCCTTTTCCCTGTTCCCCTTTTCCGGGCTGCGGATCCACAGATCCCCCCACCCCTCCCATCGCAGAACCGAGCCGAACCAGCCCACAGAGCGCTGCCATGAGGTGCTACGAGATGAGGCTGAGTCGCTCAGCGGTGCTAAAATCACGGTGCCAGGAGGACGGTTGGGTGGGGTGACCTCGTGGCTCCACTCCAGCCTTGTGCATCTCTGATTCTATCGTCCTTCTGAGCCGCTCTCTGTGTCCGGGCCGTGTTGTTTCAGGCACTCCCTGCCCTCGTCGCTCTCTGAACTGCACACTGCATTCCTAGTGCTGCTGGTTTCCGAGAGCCTCTGCAGTTCCCTGCAGCTTACAAAGAACCATAGAATGGCTTGGGTTGGAAGGGACCTCGCAGATCATCCAGTTCCAACCCCTGCTCTAAGCCACCTCCCACCAGTTGCTCACAGCCCCATCCAGCCTGGCCTTGAACGCTTCCAGGACGGGGGCATCCGCAAGCAGCTCCAGTGCCCCGTCACCCTCTCAGAAAATAATTTCCTCCTCATATCCAGCCTCAATCCAGCCTCCTCCAGCCGCAGAGTCACAGAATCATTAAGCTTGGAAAAGGCCATTCGGATCACCTGCTCCAACCACCCACCCATCATCCCCACGCACACTGAAATCCAAACCAAACGATCCTTAAGGTCCACCCCATCCCTTCCAACCGGTGCTGCTTCCCAAAATTCCGTGGCCTTCTGTCCCCCGGGTGGTTGGGAACCCCAGAATTCTGCTTCACTCTCCTTCTTGCCTCATCATCGCTGCTCAATGAACCCTGCAGCAGCCACAGCCTGAAGCCATTTCCCCTCCTGCAGTCTAAAGCCATTTCCCCCCTCCTGCCTCTCCGTCCCTTACAGAACAGCCCCATCCCAGCCTCAGGAGGGAATCCTGAAGCCGCCCATCACTTCAGCTCGTGGTTTTGTGGGCAGTGATGGAAGCTGCCAGCAGCTCCCCCAGTTCCCAGCATGGGAAACACCCACTGACCACGGGAGAGAAGAAATGGCTTCAGGGACAGAGGTGGCAGCTGTACAAACATATTTTCAATACCAGGCTTGTCCAGAACAGCAAAATATTTGGTTCTTCGCCTTTGGGAGCCGACAGACCTTCAGGCTGTCCGTAGATCAGACTACAGGATGCAGAGCAAAAAATGCTGCTGCCTTCCACCCAAACAATTCCATGCCAGCTCGTGAGCGTTTGGTCAGTTGGGTCAGTTGTAGTCCTTCCTTCCTTCCTTCCTTCCTTCCTCCCTTCCTCCCTTCCTCCCTTCCTTCCTTCCTTCCTTCCTTCCCTCCTTCCTTCCTTCCCTCCTTCCTTCCTTCCTTCCTTCCTTCCTTCCTTCCTTCCTTCCTTCCTTCCCTCCTTCCTTCCTTCCCTCCTTCCTTCCTTCCCTCCTTCCTTCCTTCCCTCCTTCCTTCCTTCCCTCCTTCCTTCCTTCCTTCCTTCCTTCCTTCCTTCCTTCCTTCCTTCCTTCCTTCCTTCCTTCCTTCCTTCCTTCCTTCCTTCCTTCCTTCCTTCCTTCCTTCCTTCCTTCCTTCCTTCCTTCCTTCCTTCCTTCCTTCCTTCCTTCCTTCCTTCCCTCCTTCCTTCCTTCCTTCCCTCCTTCCTTCCCTCCTTCCTTCCTTCCTCCCTCCCTTCCTTCCTTCCTTCCCTCCTCCCTTCCTTCCTTCCCTCCTCCCTTCCCTCCTCCCTTCCCTCCTTCCTTCCCTCCTCCCTTCCTTCCTTCCTTCCCTCCTCCCTTCCTTCCTTCTTTCCCTCCTCCCTTCCTTCCTTCCCTCCTCCCTTCCCTCCTCCCTTCCCTCCTTCCTTCCTTCCTTCCCTCCTTCCTTCCTTCCTTCCTTCCCTCCTCCCTTCTCTCCTTCCCTCCTCCCTTCCCTCCTTCCCTCCCTCCCTTCCCTCCTTCTCTCCTCTCCTTCCCTCCCTCCTTTCCCTCCTTCACCTTACAGCCATCCTCATCCTCACAGCCATCCTCATCCTCACAGCCATTCTCACTTCACAGCCATCTTCATCTTCACAGCCATCCTCATCATCACAGCCATCCTCATCCTCACAGCCATCCTCCCTTCACAGCCATCCTCATCCTCACAGCCATCCTCATCTTCACAGCCATCCTCCCTTCACAGCCATCCTCATCCTCACAGCCATCCTCATCTTCACAGCCATCCTCACTTCACAGCCATCCTCATCCTCACAGCCATCCTCATCATCACAGCCATCCTCACTTCACAGCCATCCTCATCCTCACAGCCATCCTCATCATCACAGCCATCCTCACTTCACAGCCATCCTCATCTTCACAGCCATCCTCCCTTCACAGCCATCCTCATCCTCACAGCCATCCTCATCATCACAGCCATCCTCACTTCACAGCCATCCTCACCTCACAGCCATCCTCATCCTCACAGCCATCCTCACTTCACAGCCATCCTCACCTTCACAGCCATCCTCATCTTCACAGCCATCCTCATCTTCACAGCCATCCTCATCCTCACAGCCATCCTCACCTTCACAGCCATCCTCATCTTCACAGCCATCCTCACTTCACAGCCATCCTCATCCTCACAGCCATCCTCACCTTCACAGCCATCCTCACCTTACAGCCATCCTCATCCTCACAGCCATCCTCACCTTCACAGCCATCCTCATCTTCACAGCCATCCTCACCTCACAGCCATCCTCATCCTCACAGCCATCCTCACCTCACAGCCATCCTCACCTTACAGCCATCCTCATCCTCACAGCCATCCTCACCTTCACAGCCATCCTCATCCTCACAGCCATCCTCATCATCACAGCCATCCTCATCTTCACAGCCATCCTCATCCTCACAGCCATCCTCACCTTCACAGCCATCCTCATCCTCACAGCCATCCTCATCATCACAGCCATCCTCATCTTCACAGCCATCCTCATCCTCACAGCCATCCTCACCTTCACAGCCATCCTCATCTTCACAGTTACCCCCAGAGGTCCCCATCTTTGGGGGTCACTGTTCCTGGGTGTCCCCATCTCTGAGTCTCCCCATCCCTGGGGGTCCCTGTGTCTGGTAGCCCCCACCTCTCGGGGTCTGCATCCCTGGGGGTTCTTATCTCTCTTGGTCCCCATCCCTGGGGGTCTCTATCTCTGGGGTTCTATCTCTGAGTCTCCCCATCCCTGAGGGTCTCCACCCCCAGAGGTCCCCATCTCTGAGGGTCCCTGTCCCTCGGTATCCCCATCTCTGTTGATCCCCATCCCTGGGGGTCCCAGTTCCTGGGGGTTCCATCTCTGAGTGTCCCCATTTCTGGGGGTCCCTGTCCCTGGGTGTCCCCATCTCTGAGTCTCCTCATCCCTGGGGGTCTCCAGCAACTGAGGCTCCCCATCCCTGTTGGTCCCCATCCCTGGGGGTCCCATCCCTGTTGGTCCCCATTTCTGGGAGTCCCTGCCCCAGGGACCCCCATCTCTGGGGGTCTCCATCCCTGGGGGTCCCCATCATTGGGGTTCCATCTCTGGCGCTCCCCATCCCTGGGGGTCCCTGCCCCTGGGGGTTCCCAACTCTTGGGGTCTGCATCCCTGGGGGTTCTCATCTTTGGGGCTCCCCATCCCTGTTGGTCCCCATCCCTGGGGGTCCCTGTCCCTGGGTGTCCCCATCTCTGAGTCTCCCCATCCCTGGGGGTCCCTGTGTCTGGTAGCCCCCACCTCTCGGGGTCTGCATCCCTGGGGGTTCCCACCTCTTGGTCCCCATCCCTGGGGGTCTCTATCCCTGGGGTTCCATCTCTGAGTCTCCCCATCCCTGGGGGTCTCCACCCCCAGGTGTCCCCATCTCTGAGGGTCCCTGTCCCTCGGTATCCCCATCTCTGGAGATCCCCATCCTCGGGGGTCCCCGTTCCTGGGGGTTCCATCTCTGAGTGTCCCCATCTTTGGGGGTCCCTGTCCCTGGGTGTCCCCATCTCTGAGTCTCCCCATCCCTGGGGGTCTCCAACACCCCAGGCTCCCCACCTCTGAAGATCCCCATCCCTGGGGGTCCCATCCCTGTTGATCCCATTTCTGGGGGTCCCTGCCCCTGGGTATCCCCATCTCTGGGGGTCTCCATTCCTGTGGGTCCCCATCTATTGTGGTCTACATCTCTGGCTCCCCATCCCTGGGGGTCTCTGTCCCTGGGGGTCCCCAAATCCCCATTTCTAGGGGTCCCATCCCTGCTATCCCCAGCTCTGTTCATCCCCATCCCTGTTGGTCCCCCATCCCTGGGGGTCCCCGTCTCTGCAGCTCAGAGCTGAGAATTAGGGGGGCAGCGTGACCACGTGACCCTCAGCTCCTTCCCCCTCCCACCGCCCCCCCATCCCCAAAAAATCTGCACCCATTCGACGCGACTCCGCCTCCTTTCCCCACCGCCCCGCAAGGGGGCGCTCTCCGCTCCTCCAGCTCCTCTCTTTCTCCTTACCCTCTCTATGGCGGAAGTGGGCGGAGCTTCCCCCGGCAGAGGCGGGACTTCCGGTCCTTTCTACGCCTGCGCAGCGCCGCGTGGTTCTTTCCTCGCGGACAGCGCCGATTGAGGTGCGCGGCGTGGGGGGGGGGGCGCGGAATAAAACCCCCCCCCGGGCCCCCCCCCATCCCAACAGACCCCCCCCCCAAATCCCCGCCCCCCCCCCACCTTTCCCACCCCCTCCTTAAGGCTCCGTTCCCGGTCGTTGTGTCCCGGTGCCCCACCCCCCCCCAAATTCGCACCCCCCCCCATTTTTAAGCCCCGCCCCCTCACTGCCCCCCCCCCCCCCCCCAAAAAAAAAATTCCCCCCCCCCCTTTGTTGCCACCCCCAGTTCTGCCCCCCCCCCGCCCCCCCCCATTTGGGACACCTCCGCCCCCCCAATTTCGTTCCCCCCCCCTCAACAACCCCCCCCCCCCATTCACAACCCCTGTAGTGCCCCCCCCCACAAATAAACTCCCTCTTCGCTGCCCCCCCCCCCCAAATAAGCACCCCCCAATTTGCCCCCCCCCCCCCCCCCGGTATAAACACCCTTCGGTGCCCCCCCCCCCCCATAAACACCCCTTTAGTGCCCCCCCATCAGCCCCCCCCTTTGCTGCCCCCCCCCAATAAAAACCCCTTTAACCCACCCCCATTCCCAACCCCTTTCCTGCCCCCCCCCAACAAACACCCCCCAATTTGCCCCCCCCCATTTATGCACCCTTCAGTGCCCCCCCCCATCAGCCCCCTCCCTTTGGTGCCCCCCCCCAGAAATGCCCTAATAGTGCCCCCCCCCAATAAAAACCCCTTTACCCCCCCCCATTCCCAACTCCTTTATTGCCCCCCCCCAAATAAACCCCCCCTTCTGCAGCCCCCCCTTTCCTGCCCCCCCCCCCCAATAAACTCCCACTTTTGCTGCCCCCCCCCACATCACCACCCCCTTTTTGCTGCCCCCCCCCCCAATATGACCCCCCCCCTTTAAAACCCCTTTTGTGCCCCCCCCCATAAGCACCTCCTATAATCCCCCCCCCGAATTATTCCAAGCCCCCCCCACTTTCCTGCCCCCCCCATAAACCCCCCCACAGCCCCCCCACATTAAGACCCCCCCATTTTAGTGCCCCCCCCCATAAACACCCCTTTAGTGCCCCCCCATCAGCCCCCCCCTTTGCTGCCCCCCCCCCAATAAAAACCCCTTTACCCCCCCCCATTCCCAACCCCTTTCCTGCCCCCCCCCAACAAACACCCCCCCATTTGCCCCCCCCATTTATGCACCCTTCAGTGCCCCCCCCCCATCAGCCCCCTCCCTTTGGTGCCCCCCCCCAGAAATGCCCTAATAGTGCCCCCCCCCAATAAAAACCCCTTTAACCCCCCCATTCCCAACCCCTTTGCTGCCCCCCTCCAAATAAACCCCCACTTCAGCAGCCCCCCCTTTCCTGCCCCCCCCCATAATAAACTCCCACTTTTGCTGCCCCCCCCCACATCACCACCCCCTTTTTGCTGCCCCCCCCCCCATTATGACCCCCCTCTTTAGTGCCCCCCCCTCTGTGCCCCCCCCATAAGCACCTCCTATAATCCCCCCCCCGAATTATTCCAAGCCCCCCCCACTTTCCTGCCCCCCCCATAAACCCCCCCATAGCCCCCCCACATTAAGACCCCCCCCATTTTAGTGCCCCCCCCCATAAACACCCCTTTTAGTGCCCCCCCATCCGACCCCCCCCCTTTATTCCCCCCCCCCATTCACATCCCTTCTATTCCCCCCCATCAGGGCTCCCCCCCCCAAAAAAATTCCCATTTCCCCCCCCCCCACATAAACCCCCCCCATAAACCCCCCCCAATGACCCCCCCCCCATAAACACCCCTTTAGTGCCCCCCCCCCCCCAAATAAACCCCCCCCTTTTTGGTGTCCCCCCCCCATCAGCCCCCTCCCCTTTTAGTGCCCCCCCCAGAAATACCCTAATAGTGCCCCCCCCCAATAAAAACCCCTTTAACCCCCCCATTCCCAACCCCTTTGCTGCCCCCCTCCAAATAAACCCCCACTTCAGCAGCCCCCCCTTTCCTGCCCCCCCCCATAATAAACTCCCACTTTTGCTGCCCCCCCCCACATCACCACCCCCTTTTTGCTGCCCCCCCCCCCATTATGACCCCCCTCTTTAGTGCCCCCCCCTCTGTGCCCCCCCCATAAGCACCTCCTATAATCCCCCCCCCGAATTATTCCAAGCCCCCCCCACTTTCCTGCCCCCCCCATAAACCCCCCCATAGCCCCCCCACATTAAGACCCCCCCCATTTTAGTGCCCCCCCCCATAAACACCCCTTTTAGTGCCCCCCCATCCGACCCCCCCCCTTTATTCCCCCCCCCCCATTCACATCCCTTCTATTCCCCCCCATCAGGGCTCCCCCCCCCAAAAAAATTCCCATTTCCCCCCCCCCCACATAAACCCCCCCCATAAACCCCCCCCAATGACCCCCCCCCCATAAACACCCCTTTAGTGCCCCCCCCCCCCCCAAATAAACCCCCCCCTTTTTGGTGTCCCCCCCCCATCAGCCCCCTCCCCTTTTAGTGCCCCCCCCAGAAATACCCTAATAGTGCCCCCCCCCAATAAAAACCCCTTTAACCCCCCCATTCCCAACCCCTTTGCTGCCCCCCCCCAAATAAACCCCCCCTTCAGCAGCCCCCCCTTTCCTGCCCCCCCCCCAATAAACTCCCACTTTTGCTGCCCCCCCCCCACATCACCACCCTCTTTTTGCTGCCCCCCCCCCAATATGACCCCCCCCCTTTAAAACCCCTTTTGTGCCCCCCCCCATAAGCACCTCCTATAATCCCCCCCCAATTATTCCAAGCCCCCCCCACTTTCCTGCCCCCCCCATAAAGCCCCCCACAGCCCCCCCACATTAAGACCCCCCCATTTTAGTGCCCCCCCCATAAACACCCCTTTAGTGCCCCCCCATCCGATCCCCCCCCCTTTATTCCCCCCCCCCCCCCATTCACATCCCTTCTATTCCCCCCCATCAGGGCTCCCCCCCCCAAAAAAAATTCCCATTTCCCCCCCCCCCACATAAACCCCCCCCAATGACCCCCCCCCCCCCCATAAACACCCCTTTAGTGCCCCCCCCCCCCAAATAAACCCCTCCCTTTTTGGTGTCCCCCCCCAACGACCCCCCCTTTAGTGCCCCCCCCTTCAAGCCCCCCCCTATTTGCTGCCCCCCCCCCATTATGACCCCCCCCTTTAAAACCCCTCTCTGTAACCCCCCCATATTTTAGAACCCCCCCTTCTCCTATGCCCCCCCCATTTATTCCCCCCCCTTTCAGTGCCCCCCCATTAGAATCCCCCCCTCTGATGCCCCCCCCCTCCAATGCCCCCCCATTTATTCCCAGCCCCCCCTTTCAGCGCCCCCCCCCATATTTCAGAATCCCCCCCCTCCAATGCCCCCCTATTTGTTCTCCCCCCTTTCATTGCCCCCCCATTAGAATTCCCCTCTTCTGATGCCCCCCCTTCTCCGATGCCCCCCCATTTTTCACCCCCCCTCAGTGCCCCCCCATATTTCAGAATCCCCCCCCTCCAATGCCCCCCCCATTTATTCCCCCCCTTTCAGTGCCCCCCCCAATTAAAATCCCCCCCCCTCCAATGCCCCCCCATTTATTCCCAACCCCCCCTTTCAGTGCCCCCTCTGTATTTTAGAATCCCCCCCCCTCTCCGTTCCCCCCCCATTTTTCCCCCCCTTTCAGTGCCCCCCCAATATTTCAGAATCCCCCCCCCTTCTCCGATGCCCCCCCATTTATTCCCCCCTCTCTCAGTGCCCCCCCCCATATTTTAGAACCCCCCCCTCCGATGCCCCCCCCCACATTTATTCGCCCCCAATTAAAATGCCCCCCCTTCTCTGATGCCCCCCCATTTATTCCCAACCCCTCCCTTTCAGTGCCCCCCCCGTATTTTAGAATCCCCCCCCTTCTCCGAAGACCCCCCATTTATTCCCACCCCTTTCAGTGCCACCCCCCTTAAGAATCCCCCCCCCCTCTGATGCCCCCCCTTCTCCGATGCCCCCCCATTATTCCCCCCCCTTCAGTGCCCCCCCAATTAAAATCCCCCCCTTCTCCGATGCCCCCCCCATTTACTCCCCCCTCCTTTCAGTGCCCCCCCCCATATTTTAGAATCCCCCCCCTTCTCCGATGCCCCCCCATTTATTCCCCCCTCTCTCAGTGCCCCCCCCCATATTTTAGAACCCCCCCCCCTCCGATGCCCCCCCCACATTTATTCCCCCCCAATTAAAATGCCCCCCCTTCTCTGATGCCCCCCCATTTATTCCCAACCCCTCCCTTTCAGTGCCCCCCCTGTATTTTAGAATCCCCCCCCTTCTCCGATGTCCCCCCCTCATTTATTCCTCCCCCCTTTCAGTGCCCCCCCCAATAGAATCCCCCCCTCTGATGCCCCCCCCTTCTCCAATGCCCCCCCATTTATTCTCCCCTCTCTCAGTGCCCCCCCCCATATTTTAGATCCCCCCCTTCTCCGATGCCCCCCCCATTTCCCCCCCCCCTTTCAGTGCCCCCCCCAATTAAAATCCCTCCCCTACTCTGATGCCCCCCCCATTTCCCCCCCCCTTCACTGCCCCCCCCATATTTTAGAATCCCCCCCCCTTCTCCGATGCCCCCCCCATTTATTCCCCCCCTTTTGTGCCCCCCCCCATTAAAATCCCCCCCCCTTCTCCAATGCCCCCCCCTCATTTATTCCCCCCCCTTTCAGTGCTCCCCCCCCCCGGCTCCAATGCCCCCCCCATTTATTCCCAACCCCCCCCCTTTCATTACCCCCCCCATATTTTCTCCCTTCCCCCCCCCTCCCATTCTACCCCCCCCAATCATTCCTCCATCTAATTAACCTCATTAATTTCTTTTTCTCCCCCCCCCCCCCCAACAGCAATGGCCGCCCCCCGTCTTTTTCTGCCCCCCCCCCCGGACGACGCCCCCCCCACCCAACGCGTCCTCATCGCCGCCCTTTTTTCCCCCCACCCCCCCGAAATCATCCGCCTCTCCCCATCCTCCCCCCCCCCGAAAGAATTCACCTCCCTTTTCCCCCCCCTCACCAAATTCCCCTCCCAGCTCTTTTGACTCCGGGGGGGGCGCTGCTATGGGGACCCGGAGCCGTAGGGTTTTTTTTGGCCCCCCCCGAAATGGGGGGGTCGGACCCCCCCGCGGCTGCTTTGGTTCGCCAATGGGAGGCGTTCGCTGATGGGGAGATCCGGCCTGCGGGGGCTGTGCTGGCGGGGGGGGGCGGACAGGAGGTAAGGGGGGGGGGGGGGCAAAATTGGGGGGGGGGGGGGGAGAAATTTGGGGGGGGGAATAGGGGGGGGGAAGTGGGGGGGGAAGGGGGAGAAACGGGGGGGTTATGGGGGGGTTATGGGGGCACTGGGAGATCTGGACTGGGGGGGCAAATTGATGGGGGGGGGCGGAGAGGAGGTAAGGAGGGGGGGCAAGTTTGGGGGGGGGGGCAAATTTGGGGGGGGGGCAAATTTGAGGGGGGGGAACTGGGGGGGGGAAGGGGGAGAAATGGGGGGGGTTTGGGGGGTTATGGGGGCACTGGGGGATCTGGACTGGAGGGGGGGAGGGATTAAATTGGGGGGGGTAAAATTGAGGGGGGGGCAAATTGAGGGGGGGGGAAAACTGGGGGGGGAAATTAGGGGGGGAAATTGGGGGGGAAAGGGGGAGAAATGGGGGGGTTATGGGGGGGTTATGGGGGCACTGGGAGATCTGGACTGGGGGGGCAAACTGATGGGGGGGGCGGAGAGGAGGTAAGGGGGGGGGGCAAAATTGGGGGGGGGAGAAATTTGGGGGGGGGGAGCAAAATTGAGAGGGGGGGAAATGGGGGGGGGAAATTGGGGGGCAAATGGGGGGATATGGGGGCACTGGGGGATCTGGACTGGGGGGGCTGTGCTGGTGGGGGGGGGGCGGAGAGGAGGTAAGGGGGGGGGCAAAATTGGGGGGGGGCAAATTTGGGGGGGGGGGAATAGGAGGGGGAAGTGGGGGGGAAAGGGGAGAAATGGGGGGGTTATGGGGGCACTGGGAGATCTGGACTGGGGGAGGCAAATTGATGGGGGGGGCGGAGAGGAGGTAAGGGGGGGGGCAAAATTGGGGGGGGGGTAAATTTGAGGGGGGGGTGAATAGGGGGGGGAACTGGGGGGGGGCTGGGGGGGGAAGGGGGAGAAATGGGGGGGTTATGGGGGGGTTATGGGGGCACTGGGAGATCTGGACTGGGGGGCTGTGCTGGTGGGGGGGGGCGGAGAGGAGGTAAGGGGGGGGGGCAAAATTGGGGGGGGGGTAAATTTGGGGGGGGGGATTGGGGGGGGAACTGGGGGGGGAAGGGGGAGAAATGGGGGGGGTTTGGGGGGTTATGGGGGCACTGGGGGATCTGGACTGGAGGGGGGGAGGAATTAAATTGGGGGGGGTTAAATTGGGGGGGGCAAAATTGAAGGGGGGGCAACTGGGGGGGGAATTGGGGGGGGGAAATGTGGGCTGGGGGGGGAAATGGGGGGGAAGGGGGAGAAACGGGGGGGTTATGCGGGGGTTATGGGGGCACTGGGAGATCTGGACTGGGGGGGCAAATTGATGGGGGGGGGGCGGAGAGGAGGTAAGGGGGGGGGGCAAGTTTGGGGGGGGGAATCGGGGGGGGGAAATGGGGGGGGGAATGGAAGAAATGGGGGGGTTATGGGGGCACTGGGAGATCTGGACTGGGGGGGCTGTGCTGATGGGGGGGGCGGAGAGGAGGTAAGGGGGGGGGCAAAATTGGGGGGGGGGAATAGGGGGGGAACTTGGGGGGGGAACTGGGGGGGAAGGGGGAGAAATGGGGGGGTTATGGGGGCACTGGGAGATCTGGACTGGGGGGGCAAATTGATGGGGGGGGGCGGAGAGGAGGTAAGGGGGGGGGGGCAAAATTGGGGGGGGGGAGAAATTTGGGGGGGGGAAGTGGGGGGGGAAGGGGGAGAAACGGGGGGGTTATGGGGGGCTTATGGGGGCACTGGGGGATCTGGACTGGGGGGATGGGGATGAGGTGGGGGGGGAGCAAAGTTGGGGGGGGGCAAATTTGGGGGGGGGCAAAATTGAGGGGGGGGAAAACTGGGGGGGAGAAATTAGGGGGGGAAATTGGGGGGGAAAGGGGGAGAAATGGGGGGGTTATGGGGGGGTTATGGGGGCACTGGGGGATCTGGACTGGAGGGGGGGGAGGAATTAAATTGGGGGGGGTAAATTGGGGGGGCAAAATTGAGGGGGGGTAAATTGGGGGGGGGAAATGTGGGCTGGGGGGGGATATGGGGGGGAAGGGGGAGAAACGGGGGGGTTATGGGGGGGTTATGGGGGCACTGGGAGATCTGGACTGGGGGGGCAAATTGATGGGGGGGGCGGAGAGGAGGTAAGGGGGGGGGCAAAATTGGGGGGGAGGCAAATTTGGGGGGGGGGAATGGGGGGGAAGGAGGAGAAATGGGGGGGTTATGGGGGCACTGGGAGATCTGGACTGGGGGGGCTCTGCTGATGGGGGGGGCAAAATTGGGGGGGGGGGGCAAAATTGGGGGGGGGCAAATTTGAGGGGGGGAATAGGGGGGGGAAGTGGGAGAAACGGGGGGGTTATGGGGGGGTTATGGGGGCACTGGGAGATCTGGACTGGGGGGATGGGGATGAGGTGGGGGGGGGAGCAAAGTTGAGGGGGGGGCAAATTTGGGGGGGGGGCAAAATTGAGGGGGGGGGAACTGGGGGGGGAAATTAGGGGGGGAAATTGGGGGGGAAAGGGGGAGAAATGGGGTTATGGGGGCACTGGGGGATCTGGACTGGAGGGGGGGGGAGGAATTAAATTGGGGGGGGGTAAATTGGGGGGGGCAAAATTGAGGGGGGGCACTGGGGGGGGAAATTGGGGGGGGGCAAATTTGAGGGAGGGGAAATGGGGGGGGGAAATGGGGGGGTTATGGGGGCACTGGGGGATCTGGACTGGAGGTGGGGGCGGGGGGGTGGTTAAATTGGGGGGGGGGGCAAAATTGAGGGGGGGGTTAAATTGGGGGGGGGGACAATTTGGGGGAGAAGGGGGAAAAATGGGGGGGTTGTGGGGGTGGATGGGGGACGGGTTAAATTGGGGGGGGCAACAAGGGGTAAATTGGGGGGGGGGCAGATTTGGGGGGGGGTTATGGGAGCACTTTGGGGGGGGGATAAATTGGAGGGAGGGGGGAATTTCAGGGGGGGGCAGCTTGGGGGGGGGAGTTGAGGGGAGGGCTTAAATGGGGGGGGCAAACTGGGGGGGGGAAATGGGGGGGTTATGGGGTCTTGGGGGGGGAGTTAAAGTGGGGGGGGTATTTGGGGGGGGCAAAAGGGGGTAAATTGGGGGGGGATTTGGGGGGGGCAGGGGGTAGGTTGGGGGGGTTAAATTGGGGGGGGGGCAGCATGGGGTAGATGGGGGGGGGATTATATTGGGGGGGGGTTAAATTGGGGGGGGGCAGCAGGGGGTAGATGGGGGGGGGGCAAGAGGGGTTAAACTGGGGGGGGGTAATTTGGGGGGGGGGGCACCTGGGGGTAGATTGGGGGGGGGATTAAATTGGGGGGGGGGGCAATTTGGGGGGGGGCATCAGAGGGTAGATTGGGGGGGGTGAATTGGGGGGGGGTGAATTGGGGGAGGGATTTAATTGGGGGGGGGCAACGTGGGGGGGTGAATTGAGGGGAGGGAGAAATTTGGGGGGGGGGCAAATTTGGGGGGGGGAGCAATGGGGGGGGTTAATTGGGGGGGGTTAATTGGAAGGGGGGTTAATTGGGGGGGGGGTGAAATTGAGGGGGGGGCAAATTGGGGGGGGGCACGGGGGGGTTTAATTGGATGGGATGCAAACGCGGGGGGTAAATTGGAATAAATGGAGAGGGACAAAGTGGGGGGGGGGACAAATTTTGGGGGGGGGGTCATTTGGGGGGGGGGGGATTTGGGGAGGAGGACCGGGGGGGTTAATTGGGGGGGGGGGGTTAATTGGGGGGGTAAAAAGGGGGGGGGAGGGATGAATTTGGGGGGGGGCAAATTTGGGGGGGGGGGCACGGGGTGATCTGAGATGGGGGGGGGGGGCATAAGTATGGGGGGGTGAAATGGGGGGGTACATTGGGGGGGGGGGGGGAGGTTGGGGATTTTGGGTGGGGGGGGGCACCGGGGGGGGGGAATTGGGGACTTGGGGGGGGGGATGGGGGGCATTGAGGTGCTGGGGGGGGCAATGGGGGCTGTTGGAGTCAATGGGGGGAACTGGGGGGGGGCATTGGGGTGGGGGGTGCTGGGGGGGGGCACTGGGTGCTACTGGAGTCGATGGGGGAAAATCTGGGGGGGGCATTGGGGGGGGGGCACTGGGTGCTACTGGAGGGAATGGGGGGGCACTGGGGGGGGAACTGGGGGCTGTTGGAGTCAATGGGGGGGGCATTTGGGGGGGCATTGGGGTGGGGGGGTTGCTGGGGGGGGCACTGGGTGCTACTGGAGCCAATGGGGGGAACTTGGGGAGGGGCATTGGGGTGGGGGGGGCACGGGGGGGGCACTGGGTGCTACTGGAGTCAATGGGGGGAACTTGGGGGGGGGGGCATTGGGGTGGGGGGGGCACTGGGTGCTACTGGAGCCAAGGGGGGGGTGGGGGGGGCATTGGAGTCAATGGGGGGGGGCATTTGGGGGGGCATTGGGGTGGGGGGGCGTTGGGGGAGGCACTGGGTGCTACTGGAGTCGATGGGGAGAAACTGGGGGGGCATTGGGGTGGGCGGGCACTGGGGGGGGCACTGGGTGCTACTGGAGCCAAGGGGGGGGCGGGGGGGGCATTGGAGTCAAGGGGGGGGGCATTTGGGGGGGCATTGGGGTGGGGGGGCGCTGGGTGCTACTGGAGTGAATGGGGGGGTGCTGGGGGGGGCACTGGGGCTCTGGGTGTCAATGGGGGGGAACTGGGGGGGGGCATTGGGGTGGGGGGGCGCTGGGGGGGGGCACTGGGTGCTACTGGAGTCGATGGGGGAAAATCTGGGGGGGACATTGGGGTGGGGGGGGCACTGGGGGGGGCACTGGGTGCTATTGGAGTCGATGGGGAGGAACTGGGGGGGGGCGCTGGGGGGGGGCACTGGGGGCTGTTGGAGTCAATGGGGGGGAACTGGGGGGGGGAATTGGGGTGGGGGGGGCACTGGGTGCTACTGGAGTCAATGGGGGGAACTGGGGGGGGGGGCATTGGGGTGGGGGGGCACTGGGTGCTACTGGAGTTGATGGGGGGGCAGGGGGGGCATTGGAGTCAATGGGGGGGGGCATTTGGGGGGGCATTGGGGTGGGGGGGCGCTGGGGGGGGCTGGTTATGGGACAGGCTATTGGTCCAGCTATGGGGCAGGCTGTGAGCCTGGCTATGGGGCCGGTTATGGGGCAGGCTATGGGTCTGGCTATGGGGCAGGCTGTGGGTTCAGCTATGGGGCCAGCTATGGGGCAGGTATGGGGCAAACTATGGGGCCGGTTATGGGGCAGGCTGTGGGTCCAGCTATGGGGCAGGCTGTGGGGCTGGCTATGGGTCAGGTTATGGGGCAGGCTATGGGACAAACTATGGGGCCAGTTATGAAGCAGGCTATGGGTCCAGCTATGGGGCAGGCTATGAGTCTGGTTATGGGGCAAACCCTGGGGCGCTATGGGGCTGGTTATGGGGCAGGCTATGGGTCAGGTTATGGGGCTGGCTATGGGGCAAACTATGGGGCCGGGTATGGGTCCAGCTATGGGGCAGGCTGTGGGGCAAACTATGGGGCCAGTTATGGGGCAGGCTATGGATCCAGCTATGGGGCAGGCTGTGGGGCTGGCTATGGGGCAGACTATGGGTCAGACTGAGTCTGGCTATGGGGCAAACTATGGGGCCACTTATGGGGCAGGCTATGGGGCAGGCTTGTAAGTCCAGCTATGGGGCTGGTTATAGGTCCAGCTATGGGGCAGGCTGTGGGTCTGGCTATGGGGCAAACTATGGGGCTGGTTATGGGGCAGGCTGTGGGTCCGCCTATGGGGCAAACTATGGGGCTGGTTATGGGGCAGGCTGTAAGTCCAGCTATGGGGCTGGTTATGGGGCTGGCTATGGGGCAAACTATGGGGCTGGTTATGGGGCAGGCTGTGGGTCCAGCTATGGGGCAGGCTGTGGGGCAGGTTATGGGTCTGGCTATGGGTCAGGCCGTGGGTTCAGCTATGGGGCAAACTATGGGGCTGGTTATGGGGCAGGCTGTAAGTCCAGCTATGGGGCTGGTTATGGGGCTGGCTATGGGGCAAACTATGGGGCCGCTTATGGGTCCGGCTGCGGGTCCGGCAACGGAGCTGAGCTGCAATTCCCCTCCCAGGCGCTGGGGGCGCTGCTGCGCGCACTGGGGGCGCTGGAATCGCACCTCGGGGGGGGGCGGCGCTTCCTGCTGGGGGAGGCGCCCACCCTGGGGGACGTCGCCGTCGTCTGCGCCCTGCTGCCGCCCTTCTGCCACGTGAGCGACACCCCGGCACCCCCCCACGTGACCCCCCGGCACCCCATGACCCCCCCGTGACCCCCTGCTGACCCCATGACCCCCCATGCCCCCCCGATACCCCCCTGCTGACCCCATGATCCCACATGACCCCTGTGACCCCCGTGCCCCCCCATGACCCCCCCATAACCCCCAAGTGTCCCCGTGACCCCCCTGTGACCCCCCCATAACCCGCTGCTGACCCCATGGCCCCCCCATGACCCCCGCATAACCCCCTGCTCACCCCCATGACCCCACATGACCCCTGTGAACCCTGTGCCCCCCCATGACCCCCCAAGTGTCCCCATGACCCCCCTGTGACCCCCCATAGCCCCCTGCTGACCCCATGACCCCCCATGTCCCCTGTGACCCCCGTGCCCCCCCATGACCCCCTGCTGACCCCATGGCCCCCCCATGACCCCCCCATAACCCCCTGCTCAGCCCCGTGACCCCACATGACCCCTGTGACCCCCGTGCCCCCCCATGACCCCCCAAGTGTCCCCATGACCCCCCTGTGACCCCCCATAGCCCCCTGCTGACCCCATGACCCCACATGACCCCTGTGACCCCCGTGCCCCCCCCGTGACCCCCCCATGACCCCCCAAGTGTCCCCGTGACCCCCCTGTGACCCCCCCATAACCCCCTGCTCAGCCCCATGACCCCACATGACCCCTGCGACCCTCAACCCCCCCGTGACCCCCCCATGACCCCCCAAGTGTCCCCATGACCCCCCTGTGACCCCCCCATAACCCCCTGCTCACCCCCATGACCCCACATGACCCCTGTGACCCCCGTGCCCCCCCATGACCCCCAAGTGTCCCCATGACCCCCCTGTGACCCCCTCATAACCCCCAGCTCAGCCCCATGACCCCACATAACCTTACAACCCCGTGACCCCCGGTGACCCCATGAGCCCACATAACCTTACGACCCCATGACACCCGTGACCCCACATAACCTTGTGACCTCGTGACCCCCCCGTGACCCCACATAAACTTACGACCCCATAATCCCTCATGACCCCCTGCGACCCCACATAATGTTACAACCTCGTGACCCCCCGGTGACCCCGTGACCCCCCTGGTGACCCCACATAACCTTATGACCCCGTGACCCCCCGGTGACCCCGTGACCCCCCTGGTGACCCCGTGACCCCACATAACCTTATGACCCTGTGACCCCCCAGTGACCCCTTATGACCCCACATAACCTTACGACCCCATAATCCCCCATGACCCCTTACGACCCCACATAACTCTTCTACCCTGTGACCCCCGGTGACCCCATGACCCCACATAACCTTACGACCCTGTGACCCCCCATGACCCCCCGGTGACCCCATGACCCCCCGTTGACCCCATGACCCCACATAACCTTACAACCCCCCTGTGACCCCATGACCCCCTATGACCCCACATAACCTTACAACCTCGTGACCCCCCTGGTGACCCCGTGACCCCACATAACCTTATGACCCCGTGACCCCCCGGTGACCCCGTGACCCCCCTGGTGACCCCTTATGACCCCACATAACCTTACGACCCCATAATCCCCCATGACCCCCTACGACCCCACATAACCTTACAACCCCGTGACCCCGCGGTGACCCCGTGACCCCACATAACCCTACGACCCCGTGACCCCCGCTTGACCCCGTGACCTCTGACCCCGCAGGCTCTGCCGCGGTCGCATGGCGCCCGTTTCCCGGCGGTTGAGCGCTGGCTGCGGCGCTGCAGGGAGCTGCCCCAAATCGGCGCCATTTTGGGGCCGCCGCCGCCCCACCTCCACCCCAAGGGCGGCCCTAATGAGCCTAACGAGGGCGCTAACGAGCCTAATGAGCCTAACGAGCCTAACGAGCCTAACGAGGCTCCCAAGAGCGCCGCCCAGCTGAGGAAGGAGGCCAAGAAGAGGGAGAAAATGCTGCGCTTCCAGAGCAAGCAGAACAGAGCCATGCAGGTCTGCGCTTATGGGGTCGTTATGGGGTCGGCTATGGGGTCGGCTATGGGGTCGTTATGGGGTCGTTATGGGGTCACTATGGGGTCGTTATAGGTTATGGGGTCACTATGGGGTCACTATGGAGTCGTTATGGGTTATGGGGTCCTTATGGGGTCACTATGGGGTCACTATGGGGTCACTATGGGGTCCTTATGGGGTCACTATGGGGTCACTATGGGGTCACTATGGGGTCACTATGGGGTCGTTATAGGTTATGGGGTCACTATGGGGTCACTATGGGGTCAGTTATGGATTATGGGGTCACTATGGGGTCCTTATGGGGTCCTTATGGGTTATGGGGTCCTTATGGGGTCACTATGGGGTTGTTATGGGGTCGCTATGGGGTCGTTATGGGGTCACTATGGGGTCGTTATGGGTTATGGGGTCATTATGGGTTATGGGGTCCTTATGGGGTCAGTTATGGGGTCATTATGGGTTATGGTGTCACTATGGGGTCACTATGGGGTCCTTATGGGGTCAGTTATGGGGTCGTTATGGGTTATGGGGTCGTAATGGGGTCGTTATGGGGTCACTATTGGGTCAGTTATGGGGTCAGTTATCGGGTCACTATGGGGTCACTATGGGGTCGTTATGGGGTCGTTATGGGGTCCTTATGGGGTCACTATGGGGTCCTTTATGGGGTCGTTATGGGTTATGGGGTCACTATGGGGTCCTTATGGGGTCCTTATGGGTTATGGGGTCCTTATGGGTTATGGGGTCGTTATGGGTTATGGGGTCACTATGGGATCGGCTATGGGGTCGTTATGGAGTCACTATGGGGTCCTTATGGGGTCCTTATGGGGTCGTTATGGGGTCACTATGGGGTCACTATGAGGTTGTTATGGGTTATGGGGTCACTATGGGGTTGTTACGGGGTCGTTACAGGGTCGTTATGGGGTCGTTATGGGGTCGTTATGGGGTCGTTATGGGTTATGGGGTCACTATGGGGTCGTTATGGGTTATGGGGTCACTATGGGGTCCCTATGGGGTCACTATGGGGTCGTTATAGGTTATGGGGTCACTATGGGGTCCTTATGGGGTCCTTATGGGTTATGGGGTCGTTATGGGGTCGTTATGGGGTCGTTATGGGGTTGTTATGGGGTTGTTATGGGGTCGTTATGGGGTCACTATGGGGTCACTATGGGGTCATTATGGGCTATGGGGTCGGCTATGGGGTCATTATGGGGTCACTATGGGGTCCTTATGGGTTATGGGGTCACTATGGGGTCATTATGGGGTCACTATGGGGTCACTATGGGGTCACTATGGGTTATGGGGTCACTATGGGGTCACTATGGGCTTGTTAGGGGCTATGGGGTCACTATGGGGTCACTATGGGGTCGTTATGGGGTCACTATGGGGTCACTATGGGTTATGGGGTCTTTATGGGGTCCATATGGGGTCACTATGGGGTCCTTATGGGGTCCTTATGGGTTATGGGGTCCTTATGGGGTCACTATGGGGTCAGTTATGGGGTTTTTATGGGTTATGGGGTCACTATGGGGTCACTATGGGGTCCTTATGGGGTTGTTATGGGTTATGGGGTCACTATGGGGTCACTATGGGGTTGTTATGGGTTATGGGGTCACTATGGGGTCACTATGAGGTTGTTATGGGTTATGGGGTCACTATGAGGTTGTTATGGGTTATGGGGTCGTTATGGAGTCACTATGGGGTCCTTATGGGGTCACTATGGGGTCACTGTGGGGTCACTATGAGGTTGTTATGGGTTATGGGGTCACTATGGGGTCGTTATGGGGTCGTTATGGGGTCGTTATGGGGTCACTATGGGGTCCTTATGGGGTTGTTATGGGTTATGGGGTCGGTTATGGGGTCGTTATGGGGTCACTATGGGGTCGGCTATGGGGTCGTTATGGGGTCACTATGGGGTCCTTATGGGATTATGGGGTCGGCTATGGGGTTATGGGGTGGGTTATAGGGTTGGTTATGGGCTATGGGGTCGGTAATAGGGTCATTTATGGGGTCCTTATGGGGTCACTATGGGGTCACTATGGGTTATGGGGTCTTTATGGGGTCACTATGGGGTCCTTATGGGTTATGGGGTCCTTATGGGTTATGGGGTCACTATGGGGTCGTTATGGGGTCACTATGGGGTCGTTATGGGGTCACTATGGGGTCGTTATGGGGTCCTTATAGGGTCGTTATGGGGTCACTATGGGGTCACTATGGGGTCGTTATGGGGTTGTTATGGGTTATGGGGTCATTATGGGGTCACTATGGGGTCACTATGGGTTATGGGGTCACTTTGGGGTCAGTTATGGGGTCACTATGGAGTCACTATGGGGTCACTATGGGGTCAGTTATGGGGTCAGTTATGGGGTCACTATGGGGTCACTATGGGGTCGTTATGGGGTCACTATGGGGTCACTATGGGGTCCTTATGGGTATGGGGTCCTTATGGGGTCACTATGGGGTCGTTATGGGGTCGTTATGGGGTCGTTATGGGGTCGTTATGGGTTATGGGGTCATTATGGTGTCGCTATGGGGTCACTATGGGGTCACTATGGGTTATGGGGTCACTATGGGGTCAGTTATGGGGTCGTTATGTGGTCACTATGGGGTCACTATGGGGTCCTTATGGGTTATGGGGTCACTTTGGGGTCAGTTATGGGGTCACTATGGAGTCACTATGGGGTCACTATGGGGTCAGTTATGGGGTCAGTTATGGGGTCACTATGGGGTCACTATGGGGTCGTTATGGGCTATGGGGTCGGCTATGGGGTCCTTATGGGGTCACTATGGGGTCACTATGGGTTATGGGGTCTTTATGGGGTCCTTATGGGGTCACTATGGGGTCCTTATGGGGTCCTTATGGGTTATGGGGTCACTATGGGGTCGTTATGGGGTCACTATGGGGTCGGCTATGGGATCGTTATTGGGTCACTATGGGGTCACTATGGGGTCACTATGGGGTCGTTATGGGTTATGGGGTCACTATGGGGTCAGTTATGGGGTTGTTAGGGGTCCTTATGGGGTCACTATGGGGTCACTATGGGGTCATTATGGGTTATGGGGTCGTTATGGGGTCACTATGGGGTCGTTATGGGTTATGGGGTCGCTATGGGGTCCTTATGGGGTCCTTATGCGGTCCTTATGGGTTATGGGGTCCTTATGGGGTTATGGGGTTGGTTATGGGGCTATGGGGTCGTTATGGGTTATGGGGTCATTATGGGGTCATGGGGTCAGTTATGGCGTCATGGGGTCGGCTATGGGGTCGTTATGGGGTCGGTTATGGGGTTATGGGGTGGGTTATGGGTTATGGGGTCATTATGGGGCTATGGGGTCGGCTATGGGGTCGGCTATGTGGGGTTGGTTATGGGGCTATGGGGTTGGTTATGGGGTCATGGGGTTGGCTATGGGGTTGTGGGGTTATGGGGTCATGGGGTCAGTTATGGGGTCATTATGGGGTTGTTATGGGGTCGTTATGGGGTTATAACACCAGTTATGGGGTCGTTATGGGGTCATGGGGTTGGCTATGGGGTCGTTATGGGGTTGGTTATGGGGTCACGGGGTCGGCTATGGGGTTGTTATGGGGTCGGTTATGGGTTATGGGGTGGGTTATGGGGTCAGTTATGGGATTATGGGATCAGTTATGGTGTTGTGGGGTCGTTATGGGGCTATGGGGTTGTTATGGGGTCGGTTATGGGGTCGGTTATGAGGTTGGTTATGGGGTCATTATGAGTTCCTTATGGGGTCAGTCATGGGGTTATGGGGTCAGTTATGGGATTGGTTATGGGGTCAGTTATGGGGTCAATTATGGGGTTATGGGGTCATGCAGTTGGTTATGGGGGCAGTTATGGGGTCGGTTGTGGGGTTGCTTGTGGGGTTATGGGGTGAGTTATGGGGTCGGTTATGGGGTTATGGGGCCGTTATGGGGTTGGTTATGGAGCTATGGGGTCGGTTATGGGGTTGGTTTGGGGGTTATGGGGTCAATTATGGGCTCGGCTATGGGGTCGGTTATGGGGTCGTTATGGGTTATGGGGTCATTATGGATTCTGGGGTCAGTTATGAGTTACGGGGTCGGTTACGGGGTCAGTTACGGGGTCGGTTATGGGGTCGGTTATGGGGTTGGTTATGGGGTTGGTTATGGGGTCATGCAGTTGCCTATAGGGTTATGGGGTCGGTTCTGGGGTCGGTTATGGGGTTCTGGGGTCGGTTATGGGGCTATGGGGTCGGTTATAGGGTCATGGGGTCGGTTATAGGGTCATGGGGTCGGTTATGGGGTTGGTTATGGGTTCTGGGGTCGGTTACGGGGTCGTTATGGGTTATGGGGTCATTATGGATTCTGGGGTCAGTTATGAGTTACGGGGTCAGTTATGGGGTTGGTTATGGGGTTGGTTATGGGGTCATGCAGTTGGCTATAGGGTTATGGGGTCAGTTATGGGGCTATGGGGTCGGTTATAGGGTCATGGGGTCGGTTATAGGGTCATGGGGTCGGTTATGGGGTTGGTTATGGGTTCTGGGGTCGGTTACGGGGTCGTTATGGGTTATGGGGTCATTATGGATTCTGGGGTCAGTTATGAGTTACGGGGTCAGTTATGGGGTTGGTTATGGGGTTGGTTATGGGGTCATGCAGTTGGCTATAGGGTTATGGGGTCAGTTATGGGGCTATGGGGTCGGTTATAGGGTCATGGGGTCGGTTATAGGGTCATGGGGTCGGTTATGGGGTTGGTTATGGGTTCTGGGGTCGGTTACGGGGTCGTTATGGGTTATGGGGTCGTTATGGATTCTGGGGTCAGTTATGAGTTACGGGGTCGGTTACGGGGTCGGTTACGGGGCCGGTTATGGGGTCGGTTATAGGGTTGGTTATGGGGTCATGCAGTTGGCTATAGGGTTATGGGGTCAGTTATGGGGTCAGTTATGGGGTCGGTTGTGGGGTTATGGGGTGAGTTATGGGGTGTTATGGGGTCGGTTATGGGGCTATGGGGTTGGTTATGGGGTCGGTTATGGGGTGTTATGGGGTCAGTTATGGGGTGTCATGGGGTCGGTTATAGGGTCATGGGGTCGGTTATAGGGTCATGGGACCGGTTATGGGGTCAGCTATAGGGTATGAGATCGATGATGGGGTTGGTTCTGGGTTCTGGGTTTCTGGGGTCAGTTCTGGGTTCTGGGGTCGCTTACGGGGTCGCTTACGGGGTTTTGGGGGAATTTTCTGGGATTTTGGGTCCCCCAGGCTCAGCCGAAGCCGCCCCGCAAGCAGCGCCGCGATCCGGGCGTCCTCAGCTACGATGTCGGCACCCAGCCCGGCACCAAAAAGGGTCTGCGGGGTCATGGGGGGTCTGTGGGGTCTGTGGGGTCATGGGGGATTCGGGGGGTCTGTGGGGTCTGTGGGGTCTGTGGGGTCATGGGGGGTCTGTGGGGTCTGTGGGGTCTGCGGGGTCATGGGGGGTCTGTGGGGTCTGTGGGGTATGGGGGGTCATGGGGGGTCTGGGGGGTCTGCGGGGTCATGGGGGGTCTGTGGGGTCTGTGGGGTCTGCGGGGTCATGGGGGGTCTGGGGGGTCTGCGGGGTCATGGGGGGTCTGTGGGGTTTTGTGAGGTATGGGGGGTTTGGGGGGTTATGGGGGATTTGGGGGGTCTGTGGGGTTATGGGGGTCATGGGGGGTCTGTGGGGTTTGGGGGGTCTGTGGGGTCATGGGGGGTCTGCGGGGTTTGGGAGGTTTCTGGGGTCATGGGGGGTCTGTGGGGTTTTGTGGGGTATGGGGGGTCATGGGGGATCTGTGGGGATTTGTGGGGTATGGGAGGTTTGTGGGGTCATGGGGGGTCTGGGGGGTCTGCGGGGTCATGGGGGGTCTGGGGGGTCTGCGGGGTCATGGGGGGTCTGTGGGGTCTGTGGGGTATGGGGGGTCATGGGGGGTCTGTGGGGTTTTGTGAGGTATGGGGGGTTTGGGGGGTTTGGGGGGTTATGGGGGATTTGGGGGGTCTGTGGGGTTATGGGGGTCATGGGGGGTCTGTGGGGTTTTGTGGGGTCTGGGGGGTCATGGGGGGTCTGTGGGGTCTGGGGGGTCTGTGGGGTTTTGTGGGGTATGGGGGGTCATGGGGGATCTGTGGGCTTTGGGGGCTCTGTGGGGTTATGGGGGATTTGGGGGGTCTGTGGAGTTATGGGGGATTCGGGGGGTCTGTGGGGTCATGGGGGGTCTGTGGGGTCTGGGGGGTCTGGGCGGTCATGGGGGGTTTGTGGGGTTTTGTGGGGTATGGGGGGTCATGGGGGATTTGTGGGGTATGGGGGGTCATGGGGGATCTGTGGGCTTTGGGGGCTCTGTGGGGTTATGGGGGATTTGGGGGGTTATGGGGGATTTGTGGGGTCTGTGGGGTCATGGGGGGTTTGGGGGGTCTGTGGGGTCATGGGGGATTTGGGGGGTCTGTGGGGTTTTGGAGGCTCTGTGGGGTCATGGGGGCTCTGTGGGGTTTGGGGGGTCTGTGGGGTTATGGGGGATTTGTGGGGTCATGGGGGGTCTGTGGGGTCATGGGGGATTTGGGGGGTCTGTGGCGTCATGGGGGATTTGGGGGGTCTGTGGGGTCATGGGGGGTCTGGGGGCTCATGGGGGGTCTGTGGGGTTTGGGGGGGTCTGTGGGGTTTTGTGAGGTATGGGGGGTTTGGGGGGTTTGGGGGTTATGGGGGATTTGGGGGGTCTGTGGGGTTATGGGGGTCATGGGGGGTCTGTGGGGTTTGGGGGGGATTTGTGGGGTCTGTGGGGTTTGGGGGGTCTGTGGGGTCATGGGGGGGTCTGTGGGGTTTTGTGGGGTATGGGGGGTCATGGGGGATCTGTGGGGATTTGTGGGGTATGGGAGGTTTGTGGGGTCATGGGGGGTCTGTGGGGTTTTGTGGGGTCATGGGGGGTCTGTGGGGTCTGCGGGGTCATGGGGGGTCTGTGGGGTCTGTGGGGTCATGGGGGGTCTGTGGGGTTTGGGGGGGATTTGTGGGGTCTGTGGGGTTTGGGGGGTCTGTGGGGTTTTGTGGGGTCTGTGGGGTCATGGGGGGTCTGTGGGGTCTGGGGGGTCATGGGGGGTCTGTGGGGTTTGGGGGGGTCTGTGGGGTTTTGTGAGGTATGGGGGGTTTGGGGGGTTATGGGGGGTCTGCGGGGGATTTGTGGGGTCTATGGGGTCGTGGGGGATTTGTGGGGTCTGTGGGGTTATGGGGGGGTCTGTGGGGTTTTGTGGGGTATGGGGGTTATGGGGGGTCTGTGGGGTCATGGGGGGTCTGTGGGGTCATGGGGGGTTTGGGGGGTCATGGGGGGTCTGTGGGGTTTGGGGGGGATTTGTGGGGTCTGTGGGGTTTGGGGGGTCTGTGGGGTTTTGTGGGGTCTGTGGGGTCATGGGGGGTCTGTGGGGGATTTGTGGGGTCTGGGGGGTCATGGGGGATCTGTGGGGTTTGGGGGGTCTGTGGGGTTATGGGGGTCATGGGGGGTCTGTGGGGTTTGGGAGGTTTGTGGGGTCATGGGGGATCTGTGGGGTTTGGGAGGTCTGTGGGGTCATGGGGGGTCTGTGGGGTCATGGGGGGTCTGGGGGGTCATGGGGGGTCTGTGGGGTTTGGGAGGTCTGTGGGGTCATGGGGGGTCTGTGGGGTTTGGGAGGTCTGTGGGGTCATGGGGGGTCTGTGGGGTCTGTGGGGTCATGGGGGGTCTTTGGGGTTTTGTGGGGTATGGGGGATTTGTGGGGTTATGGGGGGTCTGTGGGGTTATGGGGTGGGAGAAGTCTGGGGGTCTGTGGGGTTATGGGGGGTCATGAGCGATTTGTGGGGTCTGGGGGGTCATGGGGGGTCTGTGGGGTTATGGGGGATTTGGGGGGTTATGGGGGATTTGGGGGGTCTGTGGGGTTTTGTGGGGTATGGGGGGTCATGTGGGATCTGTGCGGTTTGGGGGGTCTGTGGGGTCATGGGGGATTTGGGGGGTCTGTGGGGTTATGGGGGTCATGGGGGGTCTGTGGGGTCATGGGGGGTCTGTGGGGTTTGGGGGGGATTTGTGGGGTCTGTGGGGTTTGGGGGGTCTGTGGGGTCATGGGGGGTCTGTGGGGTTTTGTGGGGTATGGGGGATCATGGGGGTCTGGGGGGTATGGGGGTTATGGGGGATTTGGGGGGTTATGGGGGATTTGGGGGGTCTGTGGGGTTATGGGGGATTTGTGGGGTCTGTGGGGTTTGGGGGGTCTGTGGGGTTTTGTGGGGTATGGGGGGTCATGGGGGATCTGTGGGGTTTGGGGGGTCTGTGGGGTTATGGGGGATTTGGGGGGTCATGGGGGGCCTGTGGGGTCATGGGGGATTCAGGGGGTCTGTGGGGTCATGGGGGGTCTGGGGGGTTGTGGGGGATTTGTGGGGTCGTGGGGGATTTGTGGGGTCTGTGGGGTTATGGGGGGTTTGGAGGGTCTGTGGAGTCATGGGGGATTTGGGGGGTCTGCGGGGTTTGGGGGGTCTGTGGGGTTATGGGGGATTTGGGGGGTCTGTGGGGTTTTGTGGGGTATGGGGGGTTTGAGGGGTCTGTGGGGTCATGGGGGATTTGTGGGGTCATGGGGATTTGGGGGGTCTGTGGGGTCATGGGGGGTCTGTGGGGTTTGGGGGGGATTTGGGGGGTCTGCGGGGTTTGGGAGGTTTCTGGGGTCATGGGGGGTCTGTGGGGTCTGTGGGGGATTTGTGGGGTCTGGGGGGTCATGGGGGATCTGTGGGGTTTGGGGGGTCTGTGGGGTTATGGGGGTCATGGGGGGTCTGTGGGGTTTGGGAGGTTTGTGGGGTCATGGGGGTTCTGTGGGGTCATGGGGGGTCTGTGGGGATTTGTGGGGTATGGGGGGTTTGTGGGGTTTTGTGGGGTCTGCGAGGTTTGGGGGGTCTGTGGGGTTATGGGGGATTTGGGGGGTTATGGGGTTTTGGGGGTCTGTGGGGTCATGGGGGGTCTGCGGGGTTTGGGAGGTTTCTGGGGTCATGGGGAGTCTGTGGGGTTATGGGGGAATTGGGGGGTCAAGGGGGATTGGGGGGGTCTGTGGGGTTATGGGGGATTCGGGGGGTCTGTGGGGTCATGGGGGATTTGGGGGGTCTGTGGGGTTATGGGGTGGGAGAAGTCTGGGGGGTTGTGGGGGGTCTGTGGGGTCATGGGGGATTTGGGGGGTCATGGGGGATTTGGGGGGTCTGTGGGGTTATGGAGATTTTGGGGGGTTATGGGGTGGGAGAAGTCTGTGGGGTTATGGGGGGTCTGTGGGGTTATGGGGGGTCTGTGGGGTTTTGTGGGGTCATGGGGGATTTGTGGGGTCATGGGGGATTTGTGGGGTCTGTGGGGTTATGGGGGTCTGTGGGATTTTGTAGGTTTTATGGGGGTTTTGTGGGGTTTTGTGGGGTTGTGGGGTGGGAGAAGTCTGTGGGGTTATGGGTGGTCTGTGGGGTTATGGGGGGTCTGTGGGGTTTTGTGGGATTATGGGGTTATGGGGGATTTGTGGGGTTGTGGGGGGTCTGTGGGGTTATGGGGAGTCTGTGGGGTTTTGTGGGGTTATGGGGGATTTGTGGGGTTTTGTGGGGTTATGGGATGGTGCCGGTGCCGGCGTTGTACAGCCCCACATCACCCCATAACCCCATAATGCTCCATCACCCCATAATGCCACAACCCCATAACCCCACAACCCTACAACCCCACAACCCCACAGACGTGTCGGTGCCGCTGCCGCCGTCCTACAGCCCCACATCACCCCATAACCCCACATCACCCCATAACCCCACATCACCCCATAACCCCACATCACCCTATAACCCTACATACCCTACAAAACCCCACAGACGTGTCGGTGCCGCTGCCGCCGTCCTACAGCCCCACATCACCCCATAACCCTACAAACCCTACAAACCCTACAAACCCTACAAAACCCCACAGACGTGTCGGTGCCGCTGCCGCCGTCCTACAGCCCCACATCACCCCATAACCCCCCATAACCCTATAAACCCTATAAACCCTACAAACCCTACAAAACCCCACAGACGTGTCGGTGCCGCTGCCGCCGTCCTACAGCCCCACATCACCCCATAACCCCACATCACCCCATAACCCCACATCACCCCATAACCCCACAAACCCTACAAACCCTACAAAACCCCACAGACGTGTCGGTGCCGCTGCCACCGTCCTACAGCCCCACATCACCCCATAACCCTACAAACCCTACAAACCCTACAAAACCCCACAGACGTGTCGGTGCCGCTGCCGCCGTCCTACAGCCCCACATCACCCCATAACCCCCCATAACCCTATAAACCCTACAAACCCTCCAAACCCTACAAAACCCCACAGACGTGTCGGTGCCGCTGCCGCCGTCCTACAGCCCCACATCACCCCATAACCCCCCATAACCCTATAAACCCTACAAACCCTCCAAACCCTACAAAACCCCACAGACGTGTCGGTGCCGCTGCCGCCGTCCTACAGCCCCACATCACCCCATAACCCTACAAACCCTACAAACCCTACAAACCCTACAAAACCCCACAGACGTGTCGGTGCCGCTGCCGCCGTCCTACAGCCCGCGCTACGTGGAGGCGGCCTGGTACAGCTGGTGGGAGAAGGAGGGATTCTTCAAACCCGAGTATGGGGTGAGCCGCCCTACAACGGCCCCATAACGGCCCCATAACAGCCCCACAACGGCCCCACAACGGCCCTAGAGCTGCCCTACAACGGCCCTATAGCTGCCCTACAACCCCCCTAGAACCGGCCTACAACGGCCCTATAGCTGCCCTACAACGGCCCTACAACGGCCCCAAACAGCCCCACAACGGCCCTACAACAGCCCTAGAGCTGCCCTACAACGGCCCTATAGCTGCCCTACAACGGCCCTACAACAGCCCCAAACAGCCCCACAACGGCCCTACAACGGCCCTATAGCTGCCCTACAACGGCCCTATAGCTGCCCTACAACGGCTCTACAGTGGCCCTATACCTGCCCTACAGTGGCCCTACAACGGCCCTACAACGGCCCTATAGCTGCCCTACAACGGCCCTACAACGGCCCTATAGCTGCCCTACAACGGCCCTACAATGGCCCTATTGCTGCCCTACAACCGCCCTATAGCTGCCCTACAACGGCCCTATAGCTGCCCTACAATGGCCCCACAACGGCCCCACAATGGCCCTAGAGCTGCCCTACAACCCCCCTAGAACCCCCCTGCAACGGCCCTATAGCTGCCCCACAACGGCCCTATAGCTGCACTACAGCGGCCCTATAGCTGCCCTACAACCCCCTAGAATGGCCCTACAACGGCCCTATAGCTGCCCTACAATGGCCCTACAACGGCCCCACAACGGCCCCACAGCAGCCCTATAGCTGCCCTATAGCTGCCCCACAACGGCCCTATAGCTGCCCTACAACCCCCTACAACCCCACTAGAACCCCCCTACAACGGCCCTATAGCTGCCCTACAACAGCCCTACAACGGCCCTATAGGTGCCCTAGAGCTGCCCTACAACGGCCCTAGAGCTGCCCTACAACGGCCCTACAACGGCCCTACAACGGCCCTATAGCTGCCCTACAACCCCCCTACAACCCCCCTGCAACGGCCCTACAACAGCCCTACAATGGCCCTATAGCTGCCCTACAACGGCCCTACAATGGCCCTATAGCTGCCCTACAACAGCCCTACAATGGCCCTATAGCTGCCCTACAACGGCCCTACAATGGCCCTATAGCTGCCCTACAACAGCCCTACAATGGCCCTATAGCTGCCCTACAACAGCCCTACAATGGCCCTATAGCTGCCCTACAACGGCCCTACAACAGCCCTATAGCTGCCCTACAACAGCCCTACAACAGCCCTATAGCTGCCCTACAACAGCCCTACAATGGCCCTATAGCTGCCCTACAACGGCCACATAATGGCCCCACAGCTGCCCCATAGCACCCCACAGACACCCCATTATGCCCCATAGGCACCCCAAAGCACCCCATAGCCGCCCCATAGCCACCCCATAGCCACCCCACCACACCCCATAGCGACCCCATAGCCTCCTCAAAGCACCCCATAGCCACCCCATAGGCACCCCATACCTTCCTTAAAGCACCCCATAGGCACACCCCATAGCCACACCCCATAGCCACCCCACCCCATAGGCATCCCATAGGCACACCCCATAGCCACCCCATCGCCACCTCCCCACTGCCCCATAGCTGCCCCATAGGCACCCCACCTCACCCCATAGGCACCCCATAGCCACCCCACCTCACCCCATAGCACCCCAAAGGCACCCCCCCACCCCATAGGCACCCCATAGCCGCCCCACAGGCACCCCATAGCTGCCTCATAGCCACCCCACCTCACCCCATAGCACCCCATAGGCACCCCCCTTCAACCCCATAGCCATCCCATAGCCACCCAACCGCCCCCCCATAGCTGCCCCATAGCCACCCCATAGCCACCCCATAGGTACCCCATAGCACCCCATAGCCACCCCCCCTCACCCCATAGGCACCCCATAGCCGCCCCATAGCGACCCCATAGGCACCCCATAGCACCCCATAGCCGCCCCATAGCTGCCCCATAGGCACCCAATAGCACCCCATAGCACCCCATAGCCACCCCACCTCACCCCATAGCCACCCATAGCCACCCCCCCTCATCCCATAGGCACCCCATAGGCACCCCACCTCACCCCATAGCACCCCATAGCACCCCATAGCCACCCCCCCTCACCCCATAGCCACCTATAGCCACCCCCCCTCATCCCATAGGCACCCCATAGCCACCCCCCCTCACCCCATATCACCCCATAGGCACCCAATAGCACCCCATAGCCACCCCACCTCACCCCATACCACCCCATAGCCACCCCCCCTCACCCCACCTCACCCCATAGGCACCCCATAGGCACCCCACCTCACCCCATAGGCACCCCATAGCACCCAATAGTGCCACATAGCCGCCCCATAGCCACCCCCCCTCACCCCACCTCACCCCATAGCCACCCCACCTCACCCCATAGCACCCCATAGCCGCCCCATAGCCGCCCCATAGCACCCCATAGCACCCCATAGCACCCCATAGCACCCCACCTTACCCATAGCACCCCATAGCCACCCCACCTCACCCCATAGCACCCCATAGCCGCCCCATAGCCGCCCCATAGGCACCCAATAGCACCCCATAGCCACCCCACCTCACCCCATACCACCCCATAGCCACCCCCCCTCACCCCACCTCACCCCATAGCCACCCCACCTCACCCCATAGCACCCCATAGCCGCCCCATAGCCGCCCCATAGCACCCCATAGCACCCCATAGCACCCCACCTTACCCATAGCACCCCATAGCCACCGCACCTCACCCCATAGCACCCCATAGCCGCCCCATAGCCGCCCCATAGGCACCCAATAGCACCCCATAGCACCCCATAGGTCCCCCACCTTACCCATAGCACCCCATAGCCACCCCACATCACCCCATACCACCCCATAGCCAACCCCCTCATCCCATAGCACCCCATAGCCACCCCCCTCACCCCATATCACCCCATAGGCAGCCCCCCTCACCCCATAGCACCCCATAGCCGCCCCATAGCCACCCCCCCTCACCCCATAGCACCCCATAGCACCCCATAGCCGCCCCATAGCCACCCCCCCTCACCCCATAGCACCCCATAGGCACCCAATAGCACCCCATAGCCACCCCACCTCACCCCTTAGCACCCCATAGCCGCCCCATAGGCACCCAATAGCACCCCATAGCCGCCCCATAGCACCCCATAGCACCCCATAGCCGCCCCATAGCACCCCATAGCACCCCATAGCTGCCCCATAGCCTCCCCAACCCCCCACCTGTGCCCCCTGCCCGCAGCGCGCCGGGATCTCGGCGCCGAACCCTCGGGGGGTGTTCATGATGTGCGTCCCCCCCCCCAACGTCACCGGGACGCTGCACCTCGGCCACGCGCTGACCAGCGCCATCCAGGACGCCCTGACGCGATGGTGAGCCCACAGCTGCCCCACAGCTGCCCCATAGCGGCCCCATGGCGGCCCTATAACTGCCCCATAGCTGCCCCATAGATGCCCCATAGCTGCCCTATAACTGCCCCATAACTGCCTCATGGCTGCCCTAAAACTGTCCCACAGCTGCCCCACAGCTGCCCCATAGCTGCCCCATGGCTGCCCCACGGCTGCCCCATGGCTGCCCCATAACTGCCCCACAGCTGCCCTATAACTGCCCTATAACTGCCCCATAGCTGCCCCACGGCTGCCCCATAGCTGCCCCATAGCTGCCCCATAGCTGCCCCACAGCTGCCCCATGGCTGCCCCATAGCTGCCCTATAACTGCCCTATAACTGCCCTATAACTGCCCCATGGCTGCCCTAAAACTGCCCTATAACTGCCCCATGGCTGCCCCATAGCTGCCCCATAGCTGCCCCATGGCTGCCCCACGGCTGCCCCATAGCTGCCCCATAGCTGCCCCACGGCTGCCCCATAGCTGCCCCATAGCTGCCCTAAAACTGCCCCATGGCTGCCCCATGGCTGCCCCATGGCTGCCCCACGGCTGCCCCACAGCTGCCCCACGGCTGCCCCATAGCTGGCCCATAGCTGCCCCATAGCTGCCCTATAACTGCCACATAACTACCCTATAACTGCCCCACAGCTGCCCTATAATTGCCCCACGGCTGCCCCATGGCTGCCCCATAGCTGCCCCATAGCTGCCCTATAACTGCCCCATGGCTGCCCCACGGCTGCCCCACGGCTGCCCCATAACTGTACTATAACTGCTCCACAGCCGCCCCACGGCTGCCCCACAGCTGCCCTATAACTGCCCCACAGCTGCCCCACAGCTGCCCCACGGCTGCCCCATAGCTGCCCCATAGCTGCCCCACAGCTGCCCCATGGCTGCCCCATAGCTGCCCTATAACTGCCCTATAACTGCCCTATAACTGCCCCATGGCTGCCCTAAAACTGCCCTATAACTGCCCCATAGCTGCCCCATAGCTGCCCTAAAACTGCCCCATGGCTGCCCCATAGCTGCCCCATAGCTGCCCCATGGCTGCCCCACGGCTGCCCCATAGCTGCCCCATAGCTGCCCCACGGCTGCCCCATAGCTGCCCCATAGCTGCCCTAAAACTGCCCCATGGCTGCCCCATGGCTGCCCCATGGCTGCCCCACGGCTGCCCCACAGCTGCCCCACGGCTGCCCCATAGCTGGCCCATAGCTGCCCCATAGCTGCCCTATAACTGCCACATAACTACCCTATAACTGCCCCACAGCTGCCCTATAATTGCCCCACGGCTGCCCCACGGCTGCCCCATAGCTGCCCTATAGCTGCCCCATGGCTGCCCCATGGCTGCCCCATAGCTGCCCCATGGCTGCCCCATGGCTGCCCCATAGCTGCCCCATAGCTGCCCCATGGCTGCCCCATGGCTGCCCCATAGCTGGCCCATAGCTGCCCCATAGCTGCCCTATAACTGCCACATAACTACCCTATAACTGCCCCACAGCTGCCCTATAATTGCCCCACGGCTGCCCCACGGCTGCCCCATAGCTGCCCTATAGCTGCCCCATGGCTGCCCCATGGCTGCCCCACAGCTGCCCCATAGCTGCCCTATAACTGCCCCATGGCTGCCCCACGGCTGCCCCACGGCTGCCCCATAACTGCACTATAACTGCTCCACAGCCGCCCCACGGCTGCCCCACAGCTGCCCTATAACTGCCCCACAGCTGCCCCACAGCTGCCCCACGGCTGCCCCATAACTGTCCTATAACTGCCCCACAGCTGCCCCACGGCTGCCCCATAGCTGGCCCATAGCTGCCCTATAACTGCCCTATAACTGCCCCATGGCTGCCCCATGGCTGCCCCATGGCTGCCCCATAGCTGCCCCACGGCTGCCCCACAGCTGCCCCATGGCTGCCCTATAACTGCCCCACGGCTGCCCCACGGCTGCCCCATAACTGCACTATAACTGCTCCACAGCCGCCCCACGGCTGCCCCACAGCTGCCCTATAACTGCCCCACAGCTGCCCCACAGCTGCCCCACGGCTGCCCCATAACTGTCCTATAACTGCCCCACAGCTGCCCCACAGCTGCCCCATAGCTGCCCTATAACTGCCCCATGGCTGCCCTAAAACTGCCCCATGGCTGCCCTAAAACTGCCCCACAGCCGCCCCATGGCTGCCCCATGGCTGCCCCATAACTGCCTCATGGCTGCCCTAAAACTGTCCCACAGCTGCCCCACGGCTGCCCCACGGCTGCCCCATAGCTGCCCCATAGCTGCCCCATAGCTGCCCCACAGCTGCCCTATAACTGCCCCATGGCTGCCCTATAATTGCCCCATACCCACCCCACATCTCACCCCACACCTCACCCCACAGGCAGACGATGCTGATGGAACCCAGGCTGTGCCCCATAACCTGCCCCATATCCCACCCCATATCCCACCCTATAGTGCCCCATACCCACCCTACAGCTGACCCCACCGCTGACCCCACAGCTCACCCCACACCTCACCCCACAGCTCACCCCGCAGGCACCAGATGTGCAGGCAGACGATGCTGTGGAACCCGGGCTGTGCCCCATAACCTGCCCCATATCCCACCCTATAGTGCCCCACATCTCACCCCACATCTCACCCCACAGGCAGACGATGCTGATGGAACCCAGGCAGTGCTCCATATCCCACCCCATATCCCACCCTATAGTGCCTCATCCCCACCCCATATCCCACCCCACACCTCACCCCCCATCTCCCCCCATAGGCACCGGATGTGCGGGCGGACGACGCTGTGGAACCCGGGCTGTGCCCCATAACCTGCCCCATATCCCACCCTATAGTGCCGCATACCCACCCCATATCCACCCCATCCCCACCCCACACCTCACCCCACATCTCACCCCACATCTCACCCCACAGGCAGATGATGCTGATGGAACCCGGGCTGTGCCCCATAACCTGCCCCATATCCCACCCTATGGTGCCCCATATCGCACCCCACAGCCTGCCCCATCCCCACCCCACATCTCACCCCACAGGCAGACGATGCTGATGGAACCCAGGCAGTGCTCCATATCCCACCCCATATCCCACCCCATAGTGCTCCATATCCCACCCCACAGCCTGCCCCATCCCCACCCCACAGCTGACCCCACAGCTGACCCCACATCTCACCCCACAGGCAGACGATGCTGATGGAACCCGGGCTGTGCCCCATAACCTGCCCCATATCCCACCCTATAGTGCCCCATATCCCACCCCATAGTGCCCCACACCTCACCCCACACCTCACCCCCCATCTCACCCCACAGGCAGACGATGCTGATGGAACCCGGGCTGTGCCCCATAACCTGCCCCATATCCTGCCCCATATCCCACCCTATGGTGCCCCATCCCCACCCCACACCTCACCCCCCATCTCCCCCCATAGGCACCGGATGTGCGGGCAGACGACGCTGTGGAACCCGGGCTGTGCCCCATAACCCCATATCCCACCCTATAGTGCCCCATATCCCACCCCACATCTCACCCCACAGGCAGACGATGCTGATGGAACCCAGGCTGTGCCCCATATCCTGCCCCATATCCCACCCTATAGTGCCCCATATCCCACCCCACATCTCACCCCACAGGCAGACGATGCTGATGGAACCCGGGCTGTGCCCCATATCCTGCCCCATATCCCACCCTATAGTGCCCCATATCCCACCCCACACCTCACCCCACACCTCACCCCCCATCTCCCCCCCAGGCACCGGATGTGCGGGCAGACGATGCTGTGGAACCCGGGCTGTGCCCCATAACCTGCCCCATATCCCACCCTATAGTGCCCCATATCCCACCCCATAGTGCCCCACACCTCACCCCACACCTCACCCCACATCCCACCCCACATCTCACCCCACATCTCACCCCACAGGCAGATGATGCTGATGGAACCCAGGCTGTGCCCCATATCCCACCCCATATCCCACCCTATAGTGCCCCATCTCCACCCCACACCCTGCCCTATACCCACCCCACACCTCACCCCACACCTCACCCCACATCTCACCCCACATCTCACCCCACAGGCAGACGATGCTGATGGAAGCCAGGCTGTGCCCCATAACCTGCCCCATATCCCACCCCACATCCCACCCCATATCCCACCGTATAGTGCCCCACATCTCACCCCACATCTCACCCCACATCTCACCCCACAGGCAGACGATGCTGATGGAACCCAGGCTGTGCCCCATATCCTGCCCCATATCCCACCCTATAGTGCCCCATATCCCACCCTATGGTGCCCCATATCCCACCCTATGGTGCCCCACACCTCACCCCACACCTCACCCCCCATCTCCCCCCCAGGCACCGGATGTGCGGGCAGACGATGCTGTGGAACCCGGGCTGTGCCCCATATCCTGCCCCATATTGCACCCTATAGTGCCCCATATCCCACCCTATGGTGCCCCACACCTCACCCCACACCTCACCCCCCATCTCCCCCCCAGGCACCGGATGTGCGGGCAGACGATGCTGTGGAACCTGGGCTGTGCCCCATAACCTGCCCCCATATCCCACCCTATAGTGCCGCATACCCACCCCATATCCACCCCATCCCCACCCCACATCTCACCCCACATCTCACCCCACATCTACCCCCCAGGCACCGGATGTGCGGGCAGACGACGCTGTGGAACCCGGGCTGTGCCCCATATCCTGCCCCATATTGCACCCTATAGGGCCCCATATCCCACCCTATGGTGCCCCATCCCCACCCCACACCTCACCCCACATCTCACCCCCCATCTCCCCCCATAGGCACCGGATGTGCGGGCGGACGACGCTGTGGAACCCGGGCTGCGACCACGCGGGCATCGCCACGCAGGTGGTGGTGGAACGGAAGCTGCAGCGAGAGCGGGGGCTGGGCAGGCTGGAGATGGGCAGGGAGGCCTTCCTGCAGGAGGTCTGGAGGTGGAAGGAGGAGTGAGTGAACCCATAACACCCCATAATACCCCATAGGGACCCATAGGGACCCCACAGAGCACTTCCTGCAGGAGGTCTGGAGGTGGAAGGAGGAGTGAGTGAACCCATAACACCCCATAATACCCCATAGGGACCCATAGGGAACCATTGTGCCCATAGAGCCCATAGGAACCCATTGGGACCCATAGGAACCCATAGGGACCCATAGGGACCCATAGGGAACCATTGTGCCCGTAGATCCCATAGGAACCCATAGGGACCCATAGGAACCCCATAGGGCCCCTTAGGGAACCATTGTGCCCATAGATCCCATAGAGACCCATAGGAACCCATAGAGACTCCATAGAGACCCATAGGAACCCATAGGGAACTATTGTGCCCATAGGGATCCATAGAAACCCATAGGAACCCCATAGGGACTCATAGGGACCCCACAGAGCACTTCCTGCAGGAGGTCTGGAGGTGGAAGGAGGAGTGAGTGAACACCTACCCCATAACTACCCCATAAGTACCCCATAAAGACCCATAGGGACCCATAAGGACCCATAGGGAACCATTGTGCCCATAGGGATCCATACAAACCCATAGAAACCCATAGGAACCCCATAGGGACCCATAGGGAACCATTGTGACCATAGATCCCATAGAGACCCATAGGAACCCATAGAGACTCCATAGAGACCCATAGGGACCCATAGGGAACCATTGTGCCCATAGGAACGCATAGAGACCCCATAGGAACCCCATAGGGACCCATAGGGACCCCACAGAGCACTTCCTGCAGGTGGTCTGGAGGTGGAAGGAGGAGTGAGTGAACCCATAACACCCCATAATACCCCATAGGGACCCATAGGGAACCATTGTGCCCATAGAGCCCATAGGAACCCATAGGGACCCATAGGAACCCATAGGGACCCATAGGGACCCACAGGGACTCCATAGAGACCCATAGGGACCCACAGGGACCCATAGGGACCCACAAGGACTCCATAGAGACCCATAGAGACCTATAGGGAACCATTGTGCCCATAGATCCCATAGGAACCCATAGAAACCCATAGGAACCCCATAGGGACCCATAGGGAACCATTGTGCCAATAGATCCCATAGAGACCCATAGGAACCCATAGAGACTCCATAGAGACCCATAGGGACCCATAGGGAACCATTGTGCCCATAGAGCCCATAGAGACCCATAGGAACCCCATAGGGACCCATAGAGACCCCACAGAGCACTTCCTGCAGGAGGTCTGGAGGTGGAAGGAGGAGTGAGTGAACCCATAATACCCCATAATACCCCATAGGGACCCGTAGGGAACCATTGTGCCCATAGAGCCCATAGGAACCCATAGGGACCCATAGGAACCCATAGGGACCCATAGGAACCCATAGAGACCCCATAGGGACCCATAGGGAACCATTGTGCCCATAGATCCCATAAAGACGCATAGGAACCCATAGGGACCCATAGGGAACCATTGTGCCCATAGAGCCCATAGGAACCCATAGGGACCCATAGGAACCCATAGGAACCCCATAGGGACCCATAGGGACCCATAGGGAACCATTGTGCCCATAGATCCCATAGAGACCCATAGGAACCCCATAGGGACCCATAGAGACCCATAGGAACCCCATAGGGACCCATAGAGACCCATAGGAACCCCATAGGGACCCATAGGGACCCATAGGGACCCCACAGAGCACTTCCTGCAGGAGGTCTGGAGGTGGAAGGAGGAGTGAGTGAACCCATAACACCCCATAATACCCCATAGGGACCCATAGGGAACCATTGTGCCCATAGAGCCCATAGGAACCCATAGGAACCCATAGAGACCCATAGGAACCCCATAGGGACCCATAGAGACCCTTAGGAACCCCATAGGGACCCATAGAGATCCTTAGGAACCCCATAGGGACCCCATAGAGACCCATAGGGCCCCTTAGGGAACCATTGTGCCCGTAGGGATCCGTAGAGAGCCATAGGAACCCATGGGGACCCATAGAGACTCCATAGAGACTATAGGGACCCCGTAAAGACCCATAGGGAACCATTGTGCCCATAGATCCCATAGAGACCCATAGGAACCCATAGAGACCCATTGAGACTCCATAGAGACCATAGGGAACCATAGGGAACCATTGTGCCCATAGAGACCCAAAGGAAACCATAGGGACCCATAGGAACCCATAGAGACCCATAGAGACTCAATAGAGACCATAGAAACCCCATAGGGACCCATAGGGAACCATTGTGCCCATAGATCCCATAGAGACCCATAGGAACCCGTAGAGACCCATAGGAACCCCATAGGGACCCATAGGAACCTCATAGGGACCCCATAGAGACCCATAGGGACCCATAGGGAACCATTGTGCCCATAGATCCCATAGAGACCCATAGGAATCCATAGGGACCCATAGGGACCCATAGGGATCTGTAGAAACCCATAGGAACCCATAGATCCCATAGAGACCCATAGGAAACCATAGGGACCCATAGAGACTCCATACAGACCATAGGGACCCCATAGGGACCCGTAGGGATCCGTAGAGACCCATAGGAACCCATAGAGACCCATAGGGACCCATAGGGATCCGTAGAGACCCATAGGAACCCCATAGGAACCCCATAGGGACCCCATAGAGACCCATAGGGACCCATAGGGACCCCATAGAGACTCCATAGAGACTATAGGGACCCCGTAGGGACCCATAGGGAACCATTGTGCCCATAGATCCCATAGAGACCCATAGGAACCCGTAGAGACCCATAGGAACCCCATAGGGACCCATAGGAACCTCATAGGGACCCCATAGAGACCCATAGGGACCCATAGGGAACCATTGTGCCCATAGATCCCATAGAGACCCATAGGAACCCGTAGAGACCCATAGGAACCCCATAGGGACCCATAGGAACCTCATAGGGACCCCATAGACACCCTATAGTGCCCCACAGTGCCCCATAGACACCTGTAGTGCCCCATAGAAACCCCATAGTGCCCTGTAGTGCCCTATAGACACCTGTAGTGCCCCCATAGACACCCTATAGTGCCCCATAGTCACCCTGTAGTGCCCCATAGACACCTTATAGTGCCCCACAGTGCCCCGTAGACACCCCATAGCACCCTATAGACACCCTGTAGTGCCCCATAGACACCCCATAGCACCCTATAGACACCTGTAGTGCCCCATAGACACCCCTGTAGTGCCCCATGGTGCCCCATAGACACCTGTAGTGCCCCATAGACACCCCGTCCACATCCCACAGTGCCCCATAGATACCCTATAGTGCCCTGTAGTGCCCTATAGATACCTGTAGTGCCCCATAGACACCCCATAGTGCCCTATAGACACCTCTAGTGCCCCATGGACACCCCATAGTGCCCCACAGTGCCCCATAGACACCCTATAGCGCCCCACAGTGCCCCATAGACACCTGTAGTGCCCATAGATACCCTATAGACACCCCACAGAGCCCCATAGACATCTGTAGTGCCCCATAGAAACCCTATAGTGCCCCATAGTGCCGTATAGACACCTCTAGTGCCCTATAGACACCCCATAGACACCCCACAGTGCCCCATAGACACCTATAGTGCCCTGTAGACACCCTGTAGTGCCCCACAGTGCCCCATAGACACCTGTAGTGCCCCACAATGCCCCATAAACACCCCACAGTGCCCCATAGGCACCCCATAGTGCCCCATAGACTCCTATAGTGCCCTATAGACACCCTATAGTGCCCCACAGTGCCCCATAGCCACCCCATAGTGCCCCATTGACACCCCATAGACACCCCACAGTGCCCCATAGCCACCCCATAGTGCCCCATTGACACCCCATAGACACCCCATAGTGCCCCATAGACACCCCATAGACACCCCATAGACACCCCATAGACACCCCACAGTGCCCCATAGACACCCCATAGTGCCCCATAGCCACCCCATAGACACCCCACAGTGCCCCATAGACACCCCATAGTGCCCCATAGACACCCCATAGACACCCCATAGACACCCCACAGTGCCCCATAGACACCTGTAGCACCCTATAGGCACCCTATCATGCCCTGCTATGCTAAACATAGCCTATAGCACCCTATAGAAACCCCATAACGCCCCCCAGTGCCCCCATAGACACCCTATAGCGCCCCATAGGTGCCCCACAGCAGCTCCCCCAGCTGCCCCACATCTCCCCACAGGAAGGGCGACCGCATCTACCAGCAGCTGCGCCGCCTGGGAGCCTCCATGGACTGGGACCGAGCCTGCTTCACCATGGACCCGGTGTGTGGGGTGCTGTGGGGTGCTATGGGGTGCTATGGGGTGGCTGTGGGGCTGTATGGGGCAGCTATGGGGCCTCCATGGACTGGGACCCAGCCTGCTTCACCATGGACCCGGTGTGTGGGGTGCTGTGGGGTGGCTGTGGGGCTGTATGGGGCAGCTATGGGGTGGCTATGGGACTGTATGGGGTGCTATGGGGTGGCTATGGGGCTGTATGGGGTGCTATGGGGTGCTATGGGGTGGCTGTGGGGCTGTATGGGGTGCTATGGGGTGCTATGCGGTGGCTGTGGGGCTGTATGCAGCACTATGGGGTGCAATGGGGTGGCTGTAGGGCTGTATGGGGTGCTATGGGGTGGCTGTGGGGCTGTATGGGGTGCTATGGGGTGGCTGTGGGGCTGTATGGGGTGCTATGGGGTGCTATAGGGTGGCTGTGGGGCTGTATGGGGTGCTATGGGGCGCTATGGGGTGCTATGGGGTGGCTGTTGGGGCTGTATGGGGCACTATGGGGTGCTATGGGGCAGCTATGAGGCTGTATGGGGTGCTATGGGGTGCTATAAGGTGGCTGTGGGGCTGTATGGGGCAGCTGTGGGGTGCTATGGGGTGGCTGTGGGGCTGTATGGGGCAGCTATGGGACTGTATGGGGCAGCTATGGGGTGCTATGGGGTGGCTGTGGGGCTGTATGGGGCAGCTATGGGGTGCTATGGGGTGGCTGTGGGGCTGTATGGGGCAGCTATGGGGTGCTATGGGGTGGCTATGGGGCTGTATGGGGCAGCTATAGGGTGCTATAAGGTGGTTGTGGGGCTGTATGGGGCAGGTATGGTGTGCTATGGGGTGGCTGTGGGGCTGTATGGGGTGCTATGGGGTGGCTGTGGGGCTGTATGGGGCAGCTATGGGGTGCTATGAGGTGGCTGTGGGGCTGTGTGGGGTGCAATGGGGTGGCTGTGGGGCTGTATGGGGCAGCTATGGGGTGCTATGGGGCAGCTATGGGGCTGTATGGGGTGCTATGGGGTGGCTGTGGGGCTGTATGGGGCACTATGGGGTGCTATGGGGTGGCTGTGGGGCAGTATGGGGCACTATGGGGTGCTATGGGGTGGCTGTGGGGCTGTATGGGGCACTATGGGGTGGTATGGGGTGGCTGTGGAGCTGTATGGGGCAGCTATGGGGCAGCTATGGGGTTGTATGGGGCAGCTATGGGGCCTCCATGGACTGGGACCAAGCCTGCTTCACCATGGACCCGGTGTGTGGGGTGCTGTGGGGTGCTATGGGGTGCTATGGGGTGGCTGTGGGGCTGTATGGGGTGCTATGGGGTGCTATGGGGTGCTATGGGGTGTTATGGGGTGGCTATGGGACTGTATGGGGTCCTATGGGGTGCTGTGGGGTGGCTGTAGGGCTGTATGGGGTGCTATGCGGTGGCTGTGGGGCTGTATGGGGTGCTATGGGGTGCTATAGGGTGGCTGTGGGGCTGTATGGGGTGCTATGGGGCGCTATGGGGTGCTATGGGGTGGCTGTTGGGGCTGTATGGGGCACTATGGGGTGCTATGGGGCAGCTATGAGGCTGTATGGGGTGCTATGGGGTGCTATAAGGTGGCTGTGGGGCTGTATGGGGCAGCTGTGGGGTGCTATGGGGTGGCTGTGGGGCTGTATGGGGCAGCTATGGGACTGTATGGGGCAGCTATGGGGTGCTATGGGGTGGCTGTGGGGCTGTATGGGGCAGCTATGGGGTGCTATGGGGTGGCTATGGGGCTGTATGGGGCAGCTATAGGGTGCTATAAGGTGGTTGTGGGGCTGTATGGGGCAGCTATGGGGTGCTATGGGGTGGCTGTGGGGTTGTATGGGGTGCTATGGGGTGGCTGTGGGGTTGTATGGGGCAGCTGTGGGGTGCTATGAGGTGGCTGTGGGGCTGTGTGGGGTGCAATGGGGTGGCTGTGGGGCTGTATGGGGTGCTATGGGGTGGCTGTGGGGCTGTATGGGGTGCTATGGGGTGGCTGTGGGGTTGTATGGGGCAGCTATGGGGTGCTATGAGGTGGCTGTGGGGCTGTGTGGGGTGCAATGGGGTGGCTGTGGGGCTGTATGGGGCAGCTATAGGGTGCTATGGGGCAGCTATGGGGCTGTATGGGGTGCTATGGGGTGGCTGTGGGGCTGTATGGGGCACTATGGGGTGCTATGGGGTGGCTGTAGGGCTGTATGGGGTGCTATGGGGTGCTATGGGGTGGCTGTGGGGCAGTATGGGGCACTATGGGGTGCTATGGGGTGGCTGTGGGGCTGTATGGGGCAGCTATGGGGTGGTATGGGGTGGCTGTGGAGCTGTATGGGGCAGCTATGGGGCAGCTATGGGGCTGTATGGGGCAGCTATGGGGCCTCCATGGACTGGGACCAAGCCTGCTTCACCATGGACCCGGTGTGTGGGGTGCTGTGGGGTGCTGTGGGGTGCTATGGGGTGGCTGTGGGGCTGTATGGGGTGCTATGGGGTGCTATGGGGTGTTATGGGGTGGCTATGGGACTGTATGGGGTCCTATGGGGTGCTGTGGGGTGGCTGTAGGGCTGTATGGGGTGCTATGCGGTGGCTGTGGGGCTGTATGGGGTGCTATGGGGTGCTATAGGGTGGCTGTGGGGCTGTATGGGGTGCTATGGGGCACTATGGGGTGCTATGGGGTGGCTGTTGGGGCTGTATGGGGCACTATGGGGTGCTATGGGGCAGCTATGAGGCTGTATGGGGTGCTATGGGGTGCTATGGGGTGGCTGTGGGGCTGTATGGGGTGCTATGGGGTGCTATAGGGTGGCTGTGGGGCTGTATGGGGCAGCTATGGGGCTGTATGTGGCACTATGGGGTGCTGTGGGGTGGCTGTGGGGCAGTATGGGGCACTATGGGGTGCTATGGGGTGGCTGTGGGGCTGTATGGGGTGCTGTGGGGTGGCTGTGGGGCTGTATGGGGCAGCTATGGGGTGCTATAGGGTGGCTATGGGGCTGTATGGGGCAGCTATAGGGTGCTATAAGGTGGTTGTGGGGCTGTATGGGGCAGGTATGGTGTGCTATGGGGTGGCTGTGGGGTTGTATGGGGTGCTATGGGGTGGCTGTGGAGCTGTATGGGGCACTATGGGGTGGCTATGGGGTGGCTGTGGGGCTGTATGGGGCAGCTATGGGGCAGCTATGGGGCTGTATGGGGCAGCTATGGGGCCTCCATGGACTGGGACCCAGCCTGCTTCACCATGGACCCGGTGTGTGGGGTGCTGTGGGGTGGCTGTGGGGCTGTATGGGGTGCTATGGGGTTGTATGGGGTGCTATGGGGTGGCTGTTGGGACTGTATGGGTCAGCTATGGGGTGCTGTGGGGTGGCTGTGGGGCTGTATGGGGCAGCTATGGGGTGGCTGTGGGGCTGTATGGGGTGCTATGGGGTGCTATGGGGTGGCTGTGGGGCTGTATGGGGCAGCTATGGGGTGCTATAAGGTGGTTGTGGGGCTGTATGGGGCAGGTATGGTGTGCTATGGGGTGGCTGTGGGGTTGTATGGGGTGCTATAAGGTGGTTGTGGGGCTGTATGGGGCAGGTATGGTGTGCTATGGGGTGGCTGTGGGGTTGTATGGGGTGCTATGGGGTGGCTGTGGGGCTGTATGGGGCAGCTATGGGGCCTCCATGGACTGGGACCCAGCCTGCTTCACCATGGACCCGGTGTGTGGGGTGCTGTGGGGTGGCTGTGGGGCTGTATGGGGCAGCTATGGGGTGCAATGGGGTGGCTGTGGGGCTGTATGGGGTGCTATGGGGTGGCTGTGGGGCTGTATGGGGTGCTATGGGGTGGCTGTGGGGTCCCTGTGGGTCCCTATGGTGTCCTTAGATCTCTGTGGGATGTCTATGGGGTTTCTATGGGGTCCCTGTGGGTCCCTATGTATCCCTATGGGGTGCCTGTAGGTCCCTATGGGGCTCTGTGGGGCTCTGTGTGTCCCTGCCTATCCCTATGGGGTCCCTATGGGTCCCTATGGTGTCCTTAGATCCCTATGGGGCCCTATGGGGTCCCTATGGGGTCCCTATGTATCACTATGGGTCCCTGTGCGTCCCTATGATGTCCTTAGACCTCTATGGGATCCCTATGGGGTGCCTGTGGGTCCCTATGGGTCCCTAAGGGTCCCTATTGATCTCTATGGGTCCCTGTGGGTCCCTGTCAGTCCCTATTGGTCCCTATGGGTCCCTATTGATCTCTAAGGGTCCCTATGGGTCTCTATGGGTTCCTAAGGGGCCCTATTGGTCCCTATTGATCCCTAAGGGTCCCTATGGGGTCCCTATTGATCTCTAAGGGTCCCTATGGGTCTCTATGGGTTCCTAAGGGGCCCTATTGATCTCTAAGGGTCCCTATGGGTCACAGTGGGTCCCTATGGGTCCCTAAGGGTCCCTATGGGTCTCCATTGGTTCCTAAGGGTCCCTATGGTTCTTGATGGGTCCCTGTGGGTCCCTATGGGTCCCTATGGGTCTCCATTGGTTCCTAAGAGTCCCTATGGGTCCCTATGGGTCCCTATGGGGTACGTATGGGGTTGGTGTGGGTCTGACCCCCTGTGTGCCCGCAGAAAATGTGCCGCGCGGTGACGGAGGCGTTCGTGCGGCTCCACGAGATGGGGCTCATCTACCGCAGCACCAGGCTGGTCAACTGGTCCTGTGCTCTCAGGTCTGCCATCTCCGACATCGAGGTGAGGGGGGGGCGTGGGGGGGGGGCAGGGGGTGGTATGGGGGGGATATGGGGTGGTTAGGGGGGGTATGGGGGGATGTGAAGGGATATGGGGTGGTTATGGGGTGGTTGGGAGGGGGATATGGGGTGGTTATGGGGGGATATGGGGTGGTTATGGGGGGATATATAGGGATATGGGCTGGTTATGGGGTGGTTGGGGGGGATATGGGGTGGTTATGGGGTGGTTGGGGGGGGATATGGGGTGGTTAAGGGGGGATATGGGGTGGTTATGGGGTGGTTGGGGGGGGATATGGGGTGGTTATGTGGGGATATGGGGTGGTTATGGGGGGATATGAAGGGATATGGGCTGGTTATGGGGTGCTTAGGGCGGAATATGGGGTGATATGGGGTGGTTAGGGGGGGTATGGGGTGGTTATGGGGGGATATATAGGGATATGGGCAGGTTATGGGGTGGTTGGGGGGATATGGGGTGGTTAAGGGGTGATATGGGGGGATATGGGGTGGTTATGGAGTGGTTAGGGGGGGTATGGGGTGGTTAGGGAGGGATATGGGGTGGTTATGGGGTGATATGGGGTGCTTATGGGGGGATATGGGGTGGTTATGGGGGGATATATAGGGATATGAGGGGATATGGGGTGGTTATGGGGGGATATGAAGGGATATGGGCTGGCTATGGGGTGGTTATGGGGGGATATGGGGTGGTTAGGGAGGGATATGGGGTGGTTATGGGGGGATATGGGGTGGTTAGGGAGGGATATGGGGTGGTTATGGGGGGATATATAGGGATATGAGGGGATATGGGGTGGTTATGGGGTGGTTAGGGGGGAATATGGGGTGATATGGGGTGGTTATGGGGTTGTTATGGGGGGATATGGGGTGGTTATGGGGGGATATGAAGGGATATGGGCTGGTTATGGGGTGGTTAGGGGGTGATATGGGGTGGTTAGGGGGTGGTTGGGGGGATATGAGGGGTATGGGGTGGTTAAGGGGGGTGATATGGGGGGATATGAGGGGGTATGGGGTGGTTATGGGGGGATATGAGGGGATACGGTGTGGTTATGGGGGGATATGGGGTGGTTATGGGGTGGTTGGGGGGGATATGGGGTGATATGGGGTTGTTATGGGGGGATATGCTGTGGTTATGGGTGGATATGGGGTGATATGGGGTGGTTAGGGAGGGATATGGGGTGGTTATGGGGGGATATATAGGGATATATAGGGATATGGGGTGGTTAAGGGGTGATATGGGGGGATATGGGGTGGTTATGGAGTGGTTAGGGGGGGTATGGGGTGGTTATGGGAGGATATATAGGGATATGAGCTGGTTATGGGGTGGTTGGGGGGGATATGGGGTGGTTATGGGGTGGTTGGAGGGGGGATATGGGGTGGTTATGGGAGGATATATAGGGATATGAGCTGGTTATGGGGTGGTTGGGGGGGATATGGGGTGGTTATGGGGGGATATGGGGTGGTTATGGGGTGGTTGGGGGGGATATGGGGTGGTTATGGGGGGATATGGGGTGGTTATGGGGTGGTTGGAGGGGGATATGGGGTGGTTATGGGGTGGTTGGAGGGGGGATATGGGGTGGTTATGGGAGGATATATAGGGATATGAGCTGGTTATGGGGTGGTTGGGGGGGATATGGGGTGGTTATGGGGTGGTTGGGGGGGGATATGGGGTGGTTAGGGGGGATATGGGGTGGTTAGGGGGTGGTTGGGGGGGGATATGGGGTGGTTATGGGGGGATATATAGGGATATGGGCTGGTTATGGGGTGGTTGGGGTTGGATATGGGGTGGGTATGGGGGGATATGAAGGGATAGGGGCTGGTTATGTGGTGGTTATGGGGTGATATGGGGTGGTTAGGGAGGGATATGGGGTGGTTATGGGGGGATATATAGGGATATGAGGGGATATGGGGTGGTTATGGGGTGGTTGGGGGAGGATATGGGGTGGTTATGGGGGGGTATGGGGGGATATGGGGTGGTTATGGGGTGGTTATGGGGGGATATGAGGGGATGTGGGGTGGTTATGGGGTGTTTGGTCTCTGTGTGTCCCTATGGGTCCCACTATGGGTCGCTATGGGTCACTGTGTGTCCCTATGGGTCGCCATGGGTTGCTATGGGTCCCTATGTGTCACTGTGGGTCTGGCTGTGGGTCGCTATGGGTCGCTGTGGGTTGCCATGGGTCACTGTGGGTCTGGCTGTGGGTCAGCATGGGTCCCGCTATGGGTCGCTGTGGGTCGCCATGGGTCACTGTGTGTCCCTATGGGTCCCTATGGGTCCCGCTATGGGTCGCCATGGGTCGCTGTGTGTCCCTATGGGTCGCCATGGGTCGCTATGGGTCGCTATGGGTTGCTATGGGTCGCTGTGGGTCTGGCTGTGGGTTGCTGTGTGTCCCTATGGGTCCCACTATGGGTCGCCATGGGTCGCTGTGTGTCCCTATGGGTCGCCATGGGTCGCTGTGGGTCGCTATGAGTCACTGTGGGTCTGGCTGTGGGTCGCTGTGTGTCCCTATGGGTCCCTATGGGTCCCGCTATGGGTCGCTGTGGGTCTGGCTGTGGGTCACCATGGGTCCCTATGGGTCGCTATGGGTCGCTATGGGTCGCTGTGTGTCCCTATGGGTCGCTATGGGTCGCCATGGATCGCTGTGGGTCGCTATGGGTCGCTGTGTGTCCCTATGGGTCGCTATGGATCGCTATGGGTCGCTGTGGGTCGCTATGGGTCGCTGTGTGTCCCTATGGGTCGCTATGGATCGCTATGGGTCGCTGTGGGTCGCTATGGGTCGCTGTGTGTCCCTATGGGTCCCACTATGGGTCGCTATGGGTTGCCATGGGTTGCTGTGTGTCCCTATGGGTCGCTGTGTGTCCCTATGGGTCCCTATGGGTCGCTGTGGGTCGCTGTGTGTCCCTATGGGTCGCTATGGGTCACTGTGTGTCGCTGTGTGTCCCTGTGGGTCCCTATGGGTCCCTATGGGTCACTGTGTGTCCCTATGGGTCCCTATGGGTCGCTGTGGGTCGCTGTGTGTCCCTATGGGTCCCTATGGGTCACTGTGGGTCCCGCTATGGGTCGCTATGGGTCGCCATGGGTCGCTGTGGGCCGGCAGGTGGAGAAGCGGGAGCTGCGGGGCCGGACGCTGCTGCGGGTGCCGGGATACCAGCAGCCCGTCGAGTTCGGGGTCCTCGTGGCCTTCGCGTATCCGCTGCAGGGCGCCGGTATGGGGTGGGGGGGGTGTGGGGTGGGATATGGGGTGGGGATATGGGGTGGGATATGGGGTGGGGATATGGGGTGGGTGGGGATATGCGGTGGGATATGGGGTGGGGATATGGGGGGGGGGGGTATGGGGTGGGATACGGGGTGGGGATATGGGGTGGGGATATGGGGTGGGGGGGGATATGGGGTGGGGATATTGGGTGGGGGGGGATATGGGGTGGGGGGATATGGGGTGGGATATGGGGTGGGGGGGGGTATGGGGTGGGATATGGGGTGGCGGGATATGGGGTGGGGATATGGGGTGGGGGGGTATGGGGTGGGATATGGGGTGGGATATGGGGTGGGGGGATATGGGGTGGGGTGTGGGATGTGGGGGGTGGGGTGTGGGGAGTGGGGTGTGGGATGTGGGGTGTGGGATATGGGGAGTGGGGTGTGGGGTATGGGGGGGGGGGAATGTGGGGGGTGGGATATATGGGGTGGGATATGGGGTGGGGGTGTGGGATATGGGGGGTGGGGGGGTGGGGTGGGGGGGGTGGGATGTGGGATATGGGGTGTGGGATATGGGATATGGGGGGTGGGATGTGGGGTGGGGATGTGGGGTGTGGGATATGGGATGGGGGGGATATTGGGGTCCTCGTGGCCTTCGCATATCCACTGCAGGGCACTGGTATGGGGGGGGATATGGGGGTGAGATGTGGGGTGGGGGTGTGGGATATGGGGGGTGGGGAGTGGGGTGGGGGGGGGTGGGATGTGGGATATGGGGTGTGGGATATGGGATATGGGCTGTGGGATGTGGGGTGGGGGTGTGGGGTGTGGGATATGGGATGGGGGGGATATCGGGGTCCTCGTAGCCTTCGCCTACCTGCTGCAGGGCGCCGGTATGGGGCGTATGGGGTGGGGTGTGGGGTGGGGGGGGATATGGGGTGGGGGGGTATGGGGTGTGGGGGGGTATGGGGTGTGGGGATATGGGGTGGGGTGTGGGATGTGGGGTGGGGGTGTGGGATGTGGGATATGGGGCTGTGGATATGGGGGGTGGGATATGGGATGGGGGGGATATGGGATGGGGGGGGTGGGGTGTAGGGGGGTGGGATGTGGGATATGGGGTGGGGGATGTGGGGGGTGGGATGTGGGGTGGGGGTGTGGGATATGGGGGGTAGGGGGTGGGGAGTGGGGTGTAGGGGGTGTGGGATATGGGATGGGGGGATGTGGGGGGGGGGGGGGGGGTGTGGGATATGGGATATGGGGTGTGGGGGGTGTTGGATATGGGATGGGGGGGATATGGGGGGTGGGATGTGGGATATGGGGTGTGGGGCTGTGGGATATGGGGGGTGGGGTGTAGGGGGTGGGATGTGGGATGTGGGGTATGGGGTGGGGGATATGGGGGGTGGGATGGGATGGGGGATGAGGTGGGAGGGATGTGGGGTGTGGGATGTGGGATGTGGGGGGTGGGATGTGGGGTTGGGGTGTAGGGGGTCTGGGATTGGGGGGGTGGGATGTGGGGGATGGGGGGTGGGGATGTGGGATGTGGGGGGTGGGATATGGGGGATGGGATGTGGGGCGCTATGGGGCAGGCACAGAGGTGCTATGGGGCAGGCACAGCAGCTCTATGGGGCGCTATGGGGCAGGCACAGAGGCGCTATGGGGTGCTGTGGGGCACTATGGGGCCAGCACAGAAGGCTATGGGGCGCTGTGGGGTCAGGCACAGCAGCTCTATGGGGCGCTATGGGGCAGGCACGGAGGCGCTATGGGGCAGACACAGGCGTTATGGGACAGGCACAGAGGTGCTATGGGGCGCTGTGGGGCAGGCAGTGGGGCGCTATGGGGCAGGCCGGGGGGCGCTGTGGGGCAGACACACAGGTGCTATGGGGCAGGCACAGAGGCGCTATGGGGCGCTGTGGGGCGCTATGGGGCAGGCACAGAGGCACTATGGGGCGCTATGGGGCAGACACAGAGGCGCTATGGGGCAGGCACAGAGGCGCTATGGGGCAGGCAGTGGGGCGCTGTGTGGCAGGCATAGAGGCGCTATGGGGCAGGCAGTGGGGCGCTATGGGGCAGGCACAGAGGCGCTGTGGGGCAGGCAGTGGGGCGCTGTGGGGCAGGCACAGAGGCGCTATGGGGCAGGCAGTGGGGCGCTATGGGGCAGGCAATGGGGCGCTGTGGGGCAGGCACAGAGGCGCTGTGGGGCAGGCAGTGGGGCGCTATGGGGCAGGCACAGAGGCGCTATGGGGCGCTATGGGGCAGGCATAGAGGCGCTATGGGGCAGGCAGTGGGGCGCTATGGGGCAGGCAGTGGGGCAGGCACAGAGGCGCTGTGGGGCAGGCAGTGGGGCGCTATGGGGCAGGCAGTGGGGCGCTGTGGGGCAGGCACAGAGGTGCTATGGGGTGCTATGGGGCGCTATGGGGCAGGCAGTGGGGCGCTGTGGGGTGCTGTGGGGCGCTGTGAGGCGCTATGGGGCAGGCAGTGGGGCGCTGTGGGGCGCTGTGGGGCAGGCACAGAGGCGCTATGGGGCAGGCAGTGGGGCGCTGTGGGGCAGGCACAGAGGTGCTATGGGGTGCTATGGGGCGCTGTGGGGCAGGCAGTGGGGCGCTATGGGGCAGGCAGTGGGGCGCTGTGGGGCAGGCACAGAGGCGCTATGGGGTGCTATGGGGCGTTGTGGGGCAGGCAGTGGGGCGCTGTGGGGCGCTATGGGGCAGGCAGTGGGGCGCTATGGGGCGCAGTGGGGCGCTGTGGGGTGACGGCGTGCCCCACAGGCGGCGAGGCGGGGCCGCAGGAGGTGGTGGTGGCCACGACGCGGCCGGAAACCATGCTGGGCGATGCCGCCGTCGCCGTGCATCCCGACGACCCCCGCTACCAGGTGGGCGGGGCTTCCGGGGGGAGGGGGGCGGGACTTCCGGGGAGAGGGGTGGGACGTCGTGGAGGAGGGGGGCGAGGCTTCCTGGGGAGGGGTGGGGCTTCTGGGGGGAGGGGCGGGACTTCCTGGAGGAGGGGTGGGACTTCCAGGAGGACGGGGGCAGGGCTTCTGGGGGAGGGGAGCGGGGCTTCCGGGGGGAGGGGGGCGGGGCTTCCGGGGGGAGGGGTGGGACTTCCTGGAGGGGGGGGGGCTTTCGGGGGAGGGATGAGCCTTCTGGGGGGAGGGGTGGGACTTCCGGGAGGACGGTGGCAGGGCTTCTGGGGAAGGGGGGTGGGACTTCCGGGAGGAAGGGGGCGGGGGGGCTTCTGGGGGAGGGGGGCGGGGCTTCCGGGAGATGGGTGGGACTTCCGGGGGGGGGTGAGACATCCGGGGGGAGGGGGGCGGGGCTTTCCTGGGGGAGGGGTGGGACTTCCAGGAGGACGGGGGCAGGGCTTCTGGAGGAGGGGGGCGGGACTTCCGGGGGGAGGGGGGCGGGGCTTCAGGTGGGCTGAAGGCACAACTTCCAGGGGGGTGGAGGGTGATTCTTCTGTGGGTGGGACCCATAGATCCCATAGGGACCCATAGAGGGACCTATAGATCCCATAGGGACCCATAGAGGGACCCACAGATCCCATAGTGACCCATAGAGGGACCCACAGATCCCATAGGGACCCACAGATCCCATAGGGACCCATAGATCCCATAGCAACCCATAGATCCCCACGGATCCCATAATGACCCATAGATCCCATGGTGACCCATAGAGCTCCATAGATCCCATAGAGCCCCATAGATCCCATAGATGGAGCCCCATAGATCCCATAGCGACCCATAGAGCCCCATAGATCTCATAGAGCCCCATAGAGACTCATAGATCCCATAGATGGAGCCCCATAGATCCTATAGCAGCCCATAGAGCCCCATAGATCCCATAGAGCCCCATAGATCCCATAGTGACCCATAGAGCCCCATAGATCCCATAGATGGAGCCCCATAGATCCCATAGATCCTATAGAGCCCCATAGATCCCATGGTGACCCATAGATCCCATAGAGCCCCATAGATCCTATAGTGACCCATAGATCCCCATAGATCCCATAGCGACCCATAGAGCCCCACAGATCTCCTGGTGACCCATAGATCCCATAGAGCCCCATGGAGCCCCATAGAGCCCCACAGATCCCATAGTGACCCTTGGATCCCCATAGATCCCATAGCGACCCATAGAGCCCCACAGATCCCATGGTGACCCATAGATCCCATGGTGACCCATAGATCCCATGTGACCCGTAGATCCCATGTGACCCATGGATCCCCACAGATCCCATGGTGACCCATAGATCCCATAGAGCCCCATAGATCCCCATAGATCCCATAGCGACCCATAGAGCCCCACAGATCCCATAGAGCCCCATGGGTGACTCTCTATGGGGCAGACCCACAGATCCCCATTAATTCCCACCATTAATTGCCCCGCTCGTTACCCTAATGAGGAAAGGGATGCGGGGGGGGAAGGAGGAGGGGCTGGGAAGCGATGGGCGGGACTTCCGGGCGTGGGGTGGGGGCGTGGCCAATGGATGACGGCGTTGCCCCGCCCCCCCAGCACCTGATTGGTCGGCGCGTGGTGCACCCGTTCACCGGGCAGAGCCTGCCAATCATCATGGACGCCTTCGTCGACCCCCAGTTTGGAACCGGTGAGGGGCGGGGCCTGGAAAGGGGGCGGGGCTTGGGAAGGGGGCGGGGCTTGGGAAGGGGTGGAGCCAGGAGTTGATGGGGGGTGTTGAAAGGGGCGGAGCTTGTAGAGGGGTGGGGCTTGGAAATGGGGGCGGGGCATGGGAAGGGGGCGGGGCTTGGATATGGGTGGAGCCAGGAGTTGATGGGGGGTGTCGAAAGGGGAGGAGCGTGTAGAGGGGTGGGGCTTGGAAAAGGGGGCGGGGCTTGGGAAAAGGGGTCGGGTCTTAAAAGGGGGCTTGAAAGGGGGCGGAGCCAGGAATGGAAGGGGGGTTATGAAAGGGGAGGGGCTTGGAAAAGAGGAGGGGCTTGGAAAAGGGGCAGAGCGAGGAGTGGATGGGGGTCTGAAAGGGGCGGAGCTTGTAGTGGGGCGGGGCTTGGAAAGAGGGCGGGGCTGGGTAAAGGGGCGGATCCATGAGTGGGTGGGGGGATTTTGAAGGGGCGGAGCTTATGGGTGGGAAGGTGTGTTGGTGGGGGCGGGGCAGGAAGTGGATGGCGCTTGGTGATTGGTTGGAATAGAAGTGGGTGGAGCCGGGATGGGGTGGAGCCTGCAGAAGGGTGGGTTGCCTTGGGGCGGAGCCTGAGTTGGGCAGAGCTTGGGGATTGGTGGGATCTGAAGTGGGCGGGGCTTGGGAAGGGGAGGAGCCTGATGATAGGACGGGCCTATAGGGGTTGGGGGCGGGGCTTGGAAACGGACCGGACCAGAAGTGGGCGGGGCTTAGAAATGGGCGGAGCTTATGGAGAGGTGTGGAGCAGTGGGGGCGGGGCAGGAAGTGGGTGGCGCTTGCTGATTGGTTGGAATAGAAGTGGGTGGAGCCGGGAAGGGGAGGAGCCTGTAGAAGTTTGGGGTGTGATGGGGCGGGGCCTGAAATGGGCAGAGCTTGGGGATTGGTGGGATCTGAAGTGGGCGGGGCTTGGGGAGGGGAGGAGCCTGAGGATAGAGTGGTCCTATAGGTGTTGGGGGCGGGGCTTGGAAGGGGGCTGGACCAGAAGTGGGCGGGGCTTAGGAATGGGCGGAGCTTATGGAGGGGTGTGGAGCGGTGGGGGCGGGGCAGGAAGTGGGTGGCGCTTGCTGATTGGTTGGAATAGAAGTAAGTGGAGCCGGGAAGGGGAGGAGCCTGCAGAGGGGCGGGGCTTATTAAAGGGTGGGGCATAGTGGGGGTGGGGCCTGAAATGGGCAGAGCTTGGGGATTGGTGGGATCTGAAGTGGGCGGGGCTTCAGAAGGGGAGGAGCCTGATGATAGGAGGGTCCTATAGGTGTTGGGGGCTGGGCTCGGAAAGGGGAGGAGCATGAATTGGGCGGGGCTTAGAAATGGGCGGAGCTTATGGAGAGGTGTGGAGTGGTGTGGGCGGGGCAGGAAGTGGGTGTCACGTGCTGATTGGTTGGAATAGAAGTGGGTGGAGCCGGGAAGGGGAGGAGCCTGCAGGGAGGCGGGGCTTATTAAGGAGCAGAGTGTGATTGGGTGCAGGGCCTGAGTTGGGCAGAGCTTGGCGATTGGTGGGACCGGAAATGGGCGGGGCTTGGAAGGGGCAGAGCTTATGGGTGGGTCATGGTGGGGGGTGGGACAGGATGTGTGTGGCGCTTGGTGATTGGTTGGAATAGAAGTGGGTGGAGCCGAGAAGGGGAGGAGCCTGCAGGGAGGCGTGGCTTATTAAAGGGTGGGGGCGTGGTGGGGGCGGGGCCTGAATTGGGCAGAGCTTGGGGATTGGTGGGATCTGAAGTGGGTGGAGCCGGGAAGGGGAGGAGCCTGCAGAAGTGTGGGACGTCTTGGGGCGGGGCCTGAAATGGGCAGAGCTTGGGGATTGGTGGGATCTGAAGTGGGCGGGGCTTGGGAAGGGGAGGAGCCTGGGGTAGGAGGGTCCTATAGGGGTTGAGGGGCCTATAGGGGTTGGGGGCGGGGCTTGGAAATGGGCCGGACTAGAAGTGGGCGGGGCTTGGAAATGGGCGGGGCTTATGGAGGGGTGGGGCGTGGTGGGGGCGGGGCTGGATTTGGGCAGAGCTTGGGGATTGGTGGGATCTGAAGTGGGCGGGGCTTCGGAAGGGGAGGAGCCTGAGGATAGGAGGGTTCTACAGGGGTTGGGGGCGGGGCTCGGAAAGGGGAGGAGCATGAAGTGGGCGGGGCTTAGAAATGGGCGGAGCTTATGGAGAGGTGTGGAGTGGTGGGGGCGGGGCAGGAAGTGGGTGTCGCGTGCTGATTGGTTGGAAGAGAAGTGGGTGGAGCCGGGAAGGGGAGGAGCCTGCAGGGAGGCGTGGCTTATTAAAGGGTGGGGGCGTTGTGGGGGCGGGGCCTGAATTGGGCAGAGCTTGGCGATTGGTGGGATCTGAAGTGGGCGGGGCTTCGGAAGGGGAGGAGCCTGAGGATAGGAGGGTCCTATAGGGGTTGGGGGCGGGGCTTGGAAATGGGCTGGACCAGAAGTGGGCGGGGCTTAGAAATGGGCGGAGCTTATGGAGAGGTGTTGAGTGGTGGGGGCGGGGCAGGAAGTGGGTGGCACTTGCTGATTGGTTGGAATAGAAGTGGGTGGAGCCGGGATGGGGGGGTCCGTGGGGGTCCCTGATTCCCCCCCCCCCCCCCCAGGTGCAGTGAAGGTGACCCCCGCCCACGACGCCACCGACTTCGATGTGGGGCAGCGGCACCAACTGCCCTTGGTCAGCATCATGGGGGAGGATGGGAGGCTGCAGAACGTGCCCCCCCCCTTCCTGGTGAGATGGGGGGGATGTGGGGCGCTGGGGGGGGGGATATGGGGCGCTGTGGGGTGCTATGAGACGGATATGGGGCGCTGGGGGGTGGGTATGGGGTGCTGTGGGGTGCTATGAGACGGATATGGGGTGCTGGGGGGGGGATATGGGGTGGATATGAGGTGCTATGAGACGGATATGGGGCGCTGGGGGGGGGATATGGGGTGCTGTGGGGTGCTATGAGACGGATATGGGGTGCTGGGGGGGGGATATGGGGCGCTGGGGGGGAGATATGGGGCACTGGGGGGAGGATATGGGGTGCTGTGGGGTGCTATGAGACGGATATGGGGCGCTGGGGGGGGGATATGGGGCGCTGGGGGGGAGATATGGGGCACTGGGGGGAGGATATGGGGTGCTGTGGGGTGCTATGAGACGGATATGGGGCGCTGGGGGGGGGATATGGGGCGCTGGGGGGGAGATATGGGGCACTGGGGGGAGGATATGGGGTGCTGTGGGGTGCTATGAGACGGATATGGGGCGCTGGGGGGGGATATGGGGTGCTGTGGGGTGCTATGAGATGGATATGGCACACTATGGGGTGGCTATGGGGCGCTGTGGGGTGGATATGGGGTGCTGGCGGGGTGATACAGGGTGCTATGGGGTGGATATGGGGTGCTGTGGGGTGGATATAGGGTGGATATGCGGTGCTGTAGGGCACTATGGGGCACATATGGGGCACTATGGGGTGGCTATGGGGCACTGCGGGGTGGATATGGGGTGCTGTGGGGCACTATGGCGTGGATATGGGGTGCTGTGGGGGGGATATGGGGCACTGGGGGGAGGATATGGGGCGCTGTGGGGTGCTATGAGACGGATATGGGGTGCTGGGGGGGGGATATGGGGTGGATATGAGGTGCTATGAGACGGATATGGGGCACTGGGGGGGGATATGGGGTGCTGTGGGGTGCTATGAGACGGATATGGGGCGCTGGGGGGGGGATACAGGGTGCTGTGGGGTGCTATGAGACGGATATGGGGCGCTGTGGGGTGGATACGGGGTGCTGTGAGGCACTATGGGGCAGATATGGGGCACTATGGGGTGGCTATGGGGCAGTATGGGGCACTATGGGGTGGATATGAGCTGTTGTAGGGGGGATATGGGGCGCTGTGGGGTGGATATGGGGTGCTGTGGGGTGGATACAGGGTGCTGTGGGGCACTATGGGGTGGATATGGGGTGCTGTGGGGTGGATATGGGGTGCTGTGGGGTGGATACAGGGTGCTGTGGGGCACTATGGGGTGGATATGGGGTGCTGTGGGGTGGATATGGGGTGCTGTGGGGTGGATACAGGGTGCTGTGGGGCACTATGGGGTGGATATGGGGTGCTGTGGGGTGGATATGGGGTGCTGTGGGGTGGATACAGGGTGCTGTGGGGCACTATGGGGTGGATATGGGGTGCTGTGGGGTGGATACGGGGTGCTGTGAGGCACTATGGGGCAGATATGGGGCACTATGGGGTGGCTATGGGGCACTGCGGGGTGGATATGGGGTGCTGTGGGGCACTATGGCGTGGTTATGGGGCGCTGTGGGGTGGCTATGGGTGCTGTGGGGTGGATATGGGGTGCTGTGGGGTGGATATGGGGTGTTGTGGGGCACTATGGCGTGGATATGGGGTGCTGTGGGGGGGATATGGGGCGCTGGGGGGGGATATGGGGTGCTGTGGGGTGCTATGAGATGGATATGGGGTGCTGTGGGGTGGATATGGGGTGCTGGCGGGGCGATACAGGGTGTTATGGGGTGGATATGGGGTGCTGTGGGGCACTCTGGGTGGTTATGGGGCACTATGGGGTGGCTATGGGGCACTGTGGGGTGGATATGGGGTGGATTTGGGGCGGTATGGGGCACTATGGGGTGGCTATGGGTGCTGTGGGGTGGATATGGGGTGCTGTGGGGGGGATACAAGGTGCTGTGAGGTACTATGGGGCAGATATGGGGCATTATGGGGTGGCTTTGGGGTGCTCTGGGGTGGCTGTGGGGTGCTGTGGGGGGGATATGGGGCACTATGGGGTAGCTATGGGGTGCTGTGGGGTGGATATGGGGTGCAGTGGGGGGGATACGGGGTGCTATGGGGTGCTGTGGGGTGGATATGGGGTGCAGTGGGGGGGATACGGGGTGCTATGGGGTGCTGTGGGGTGGATATGGGGTGCAGTGGGGGGGATACGGGGTGCTATGGGGTGCTGTGGGGTGGATATGGGGTGCAGTGGGGGGGATACGGGGTGCTATGGGGTGCTATGAGACGGATATGGGGCGCTGGGGGGGGATATGGGGTGCTGTGGGGTGCTATGAGACGGATATGGCACACTATGGGGTGGCTATGGGGCGCTGTAGGGTGGATATGGGGTGCTGGCGGGGCGATACAGGGTGCTATGGGGTGGATATGGGGTGGCTATGGGGCGCTGTGGGGCAGCATTGACTCGGCGCCCCATAGGGCATGCGGTGCTTTGAGGCGCATGGGGCAGGTCGCTATGGGGCAGGTCGCTATGGGGCAGGTCTCTATGGGTCACTATGGGGCATGCGGTGCTGTGGGGCAGGGCGTTGTGGGGCAGGGCACTATGGGGCAGGTCTCTATGGGGCGCTATGGGGCAGCGGTGTGTCGGTGCCCCATAGGGGATGCGGCGCTTTGAGGCTCATGGGGCAGGTCGCTATGGGGCAGGGCTCTACGGGTTGCTATGGGGCAGGGCGCTATGGGGCAGCAGTGTGTCGGTACCCCATAGGGGATGTGGCGCTTCGAGGCGCGTGGGGCAGGACTCTATGGGGCAGGTCTCTATGGGGCGCTATGGGGCAGGTCTCTATGGGGCAGGTCTCTATGGGGCGCTATGGGGCAGGTCGCTATGGGTCGCTATGGGGCAGGCGCTATGGGGCGCTGTGGGGCAGCAGTGGCTCTGTGCCCCATAGGGGATGCGGCGCTTCGAGGCGCGCAGTGCGGTGGTGGCGGCGCTGCAGCGGCTGGGGCTGCTGCGGGGGGAGAGCGAAAACCCCATGGCTGTGCCCATATGCAGGTAAGGGGGGGATGTGGGGCTGTGGGGTGGGGATGTGGGGCAGGGTGTGGGGTGGAGATGGGGGCTGTGGGGTGGGGATGTGGGCTGTGGGGTTGGGGATGTGGGGCAGGCTGTGGGGTGGGGATGTGGGGTGAGATGTGGGGTGGAGATGGGGGGTATGGGGTGGGGATGTGGGGCTGCGGGGTTGGGGATGTGGGGCAGGATGTGGGGTGGGGCTGTGGGGTGGGGTATGGGGTGGGGATGTGGGCTGTGGTTGGGGATGTGGGGCAGGATGTGGGGTGGGGCTGTGGAGTGGGGTATGGGGTGGGGATGTGGGGTGAGATGTGGGGTGACTGGGGTGGGGATGTGGGGATGTGGGGTTGGGGATGTGGGGCAGGGTGTGGGGAGGGGCTGTGGGGTGGGGTTTGGGGTGGGGATGTGGGGATGTGGGGTGTGGGGTGAGACGTGGGGGGACTGTGGGGGGGGGATGTGGGGCTGTGGGGTGAGACGTGGGGTGACACTGTGGGGTGGGGATGTGGGGCTGTGGGGTTGGGGATGTGGGGCAGGATGTGGGGTTGGGGTATGGGGTGGAGGTGGGCGGCTGTGGGGTGGGGATGTGGGGCTGTGGGGTGTGGGGTGAGATGTGGGGTGACGCTGTGGGGTGGGGATGTGGGGCAGGGTGTGGGGTTGGGGTATGGGGTGGAGGTGGGGGGTATGGGAGGGGGATGTGGGGCTGTGGGGTTGGGGATGTGGGGCAGGCTGTGGGGTGGGGTTTGGGGTGGGGATGTGGGGATGTGGGGTGTGGGGTGTGGGGTGAGATGTGGGGGGACTGTGGGGGGGGGATGTGGGGCTGTGGGGTGAGACGTGGGGTGACACTGTGGGGTGGGGATGTGGGGCTGTGGGGTGGGGATGTGGGGCAGGGTGTGGGGTGGAGATGGGGGCTGTGGGGTGGGGTATGGGGTGGGGATGTGGGGTGTGGGGTGAGATGTGGGGTGACACTGTGGGGTGGGGATGTGGGGTTGGGGTATGGGGTGGAGATGGGGGGTGTGGGGGGGGGATGTGGGGATGTGGGGTGGGGACGTGGGGCAGGATGTGGGGTTGGGGTATGGGGTGGAGGTGGGGGGCTGTGGGGTGGGGATGTGGGGCTGTGGGGTGTGGGGTGAGATGTGGGGTGACTGTGGGGTGGGGATGTGGGGATGTGGGGCTGCGGGGTTGGGGATGTGGGGCAGGCTGTGGGGTGGGGTATGGGGTGGGGATGGGGTGCTGTGGGGTGTGGGGTGAGACGTGGGGTGACACTGTGGGGTGGGGATGTGGGGCAGGGTGTGGGGTGGAGATGGGGGCTGTGGGGTGGGGTATGGGGTGGGGATGTGGGGTGTGGGGTGAGATGTGGGGTGACACTGTGGGGTTGGGATGTGGGGCTGTGGGGTTGGGGATGTGGGGCAGGGTGTGGGGTTGGGGTATGGGGTGGGGATGTGGGGCTGTGGGGTGGGGATGTGGGGCTGTGGGGTGTAGGGTGAGATGTGGGGTGACGCTGTGGGGTGGGGATGTGGGGCAGGGTGTGGGGTTGGGGATGTGGGGTGGAGGTGGGGGGCTGTGGGGTGGGGATGTGGGGCTGTGGGGTGTGGGGTGAGACGTGGGGTGACACTGTGGGGTGGGGATGTGGGGTGGGGATGTGGGGCAGGATGTGGGGTTGGGGTATGGGGTGGAGGTGGGGGGCTGTGGGGTGGGGATGTGGGGCTGTGGGGTGTGGGGTGAGATGTGGGGTGACACTGTGGGGTGGGGATGTGGGGCGTCGGGTGGCAGCGTGGGTCCCTATGGGTCCCTGTGGGTCCCTGTGGGATCTGTATGTATCTCTATGGGGTCCCTATGGGGGTCCATATGTGATTCCCTATGGGGTCGCTATGGGGATTCTTTATAAGGTTCCCTATGGGGGTCCCTATGGGGATTCCTTATAGGGGTCCCTATGGGGTCCCTATGGGGAGTCCCTATGGGGGGTCCCTATGGGGTATCTGTGTGTCCCTATAGGGGGGTCCCTAAGGGGTCCCTATGGGGCTTCCTTATAAGGTTCCCTATGAGGGGTCCCTATGGGGTCCCTATGGGGTCTTTATGGGGTATCTGTGTGTCCCTAAGGGGGGTCCCTATGGGGATTCCTTATAGGGGTCCCTATGGGGGGTCCTTATGGGGTATCTGTGTGTCCCTATAGGGGGGTCCCTATGGGTCTCTATAGGGGGTCCCTATGGGGTATCTGTGTGTCCCTAAGGGGGGTCCCTAAGGGGTCCCTATGGGGATTCCTTATAAGGTTCCCTATGGGGTCCCTATGGGATTCCTGATGGGGTCCCTAAGGGGGGGTCTCTAAGGGGTCCCTATGGGGTTCCTATGGGGGGTCCCTATGGGGTATCTGTGTGCCCCTATGAGGGGTCGCTAATGGGGGGTCCCTATGGGGGGGTCTCTAAGGGGTCCCTAAGGGGGGCTCCTTATGGGGGCCCTTATGGGGGTCCCTAAGGGGGTCCCTGACGCTGTCCCCGTGTCGCAGCCGCACGCAGGACGTGGTGGAGCCGCTGCTGTGCCCGCAGTGGGGCTGGGGGTCCCTATGGGGTCCCTATGGGATTCCTGATGGGGTCCCTAAGGGGTCCCTATGGGGATTCCTTATAAGGTTCCCTATGGGGTCCCTAGGGGACTCCCTATGGGGTCCCTACAGGGGGTCCTTATGGGGGTCCCTAACAGTGTCCCCCCGTGTCACAGCCGCACGCAGGACGTGGTGGAGCCGCTGCTGTGCCTGCAGTGGGGCTGGGGGTCCCTATGGGGTCCCTACAGGGGGTGGCTATGGGGGGGGGTCCTTATGGGGGCCCTTATGGGGGTCCCTAAGGGGGTCCCTGACGCTGTCCCCGTGTCACAGCCGCACGCAGGACGTGGTGGAGCCGCTGCTGTGCCCGCAGTGGGGCTGGGGGTCCCTATGGGGTCCCTATGGGGTATCTGTGTGTCCCTATGGGGTCCCTATGCGGGGGCCCTTATGGGGGTCCCTAAGGGGGTCCCTAACGCTGTCCCCGTGCCGCAGCCGCACGCAGGACGTGGTGGAGCCGCTGCTGTGCCCGCAGTGGTTCGTGCGCTGCGCCGAGTTGGCGCGGGGGGCCAGCGCCGCCGTGCGCAGGGGGGAGCTGAGGCTGCGGCCCCCCCAGCACACCAGGACGTGGTTCACCTGGATGGACAACATACGGTCAGTGGACAGAAACCCCACAGGCACCCCGCAGATCCCATAGATCGCATGTAGATGCATGGAAACCCCATAGAGATCCCATACCCGGAGAAACCCCATAGAGATCCCACAGATCCCACAGATCGCATCCAGACCCATGGAAACCCCATAAAGATCCCATACACGTAGAAACCCCATAGAGATCCCATAGATCGCGTCCAGATGCATAGAAACCCCATAGAGATCCCATACACGTAGAAACCCCATAGAGATCCCATAGATCGCATCCAGATGCATGGAAACCCCATAGAGATCCCATACACGTAGAAACCCCATAGAGATCCCACAGATCCCATAGATCGCATGTAGACGCATGGAAACCCCATAGAGATCCCATACCCGTAGAAACCCCATAGAGATCCCATAGATCGCGTCCAGATGCATAGAAACCCCATAGAGATCCCATACACGTAGAAACCCCATAGAGATCCCATAGATCGCATGTAGACGCATGGAAACCCCATAGAGATCCCATACCCGTAGAAACCCCATAGAGATCCCACAGATCCCACAGATCGCATCCAGACACATGGAAACCCCATAGAGATCCCATACACGTAGAAACCCCATAGAGATCCCATAGATCGCATCCAGATGCATAGAAACCCCATAGAGATCCCATACACGTAGAAACCCCATAGAGATCCCATAGATCATATCCAGACCCATAGAAACCCCATAGAGATCCCATACCCATACAAACCCCATAGAGATCCCATAGATCGCATCCAGACCCATGGAAACCCCATAGAGATCCCATACACGTAGAAACCCCATAGAGATCCCATACACGTAGAAACCCCATAGAGATCCCATACACGTAGAAACCCCATAGAGATCCCACAGATCCCATAGATTGCGTCCAGACCCATAGAAACCCCATAGAGATCCCACACCCGTAGAAACCCCATAGACATCCCACAGATCCCATAGATCGCATGTAGACCCATGGAAACCCCATAGAGATCCCATACACGTAGAAACCCCATAGGCACCCCACAGATCCCATAGATCGCATCCAGACGCATAGAAACCCCATAGAGACCCCATACACGTAGAAACCCCATAGAGATCCCATAGATCACATCCAGACACATAGAAACCCCATAGAGATCCCATACCCATAGAAACCCCATAGAGATCCCATAGATCACATCCAGACACATAGAAACCCCATAGAGATTCCATACACGTAGAAACCCCATAGAGATCCCATACACGTAGAAACCCCATAGAGATCCCATACACGTAGAAACCCCATAGGCACCCCACAGATCCCATAGATCGCATGTAGACGCATAGAAACCCCATAGAGACCCCATACACGTAGAAACCCCATAGAGATCCCATAGATCGCATCCAGACGCATGGAAACCCCATAGAGATCCCATACACGTAGAAACCCCATAGAGATCCCATACACGTAGAAACCCCATAGAGATCCCATAGATCACATCCAGACCCATAGAAACCCCATAGAGATCCCATACCCATACAAACCCCATAGAGATCCCATAGATATCATCCAGACCCATGGAAACCCCATAGAGATCCCATACACGTAGAAACCCCATAGACATCCCACAGATCCCATAGATCGCATGTAGACCCATGGAAACCCCATAGAGATCCCATACACGTAGAAACCCCATAGAGATCCCACAGATCCCATAGATTGCATGTAGACGCATGGAAACCCCATAGAGATCCCATACACGTAGAAACCCCATAGAGATCCCATAGATCGCATCCAGATGCATAGAAACCCCATAGAGATCCCACACCCATAGAAACCCCAGAGGCATCCCCACAGATCCCATAGATCGCATGTAGACGCATGGAAACCCCATAGAGATCCCATACACGTAGAAACCCCATAGAGATCCCACAGATCCCATAGATTGCGTCCAGATCCATAGAAACCCCTTAGAGATCCCATACACGTAGAAACCCCATAGACATCCCACAGATCCCACAGATCACATCCAGACCCATAGAAACCCCATAGACATCCCATACACGTAGAAACCCCATAGATATCCCATAGATCCCACAGATCCCATCCAGACCCAAAGAAACCCCATAGAGATCCCACAGATCACATAGAGATCCCACAGATCCCATCCAAACCCCATAGAGATCCCATAGATCCCATAGATCGCATCCAGACACATAGAAATCCCATAGAGATCCCATACCCATAGAAACCCCATAGAGATCCCATACATGTAGAAACCCCATAGACATCCCACAGATCCCACAGATCGCATCCAGACCAATAGAAACCCCATAGAGATCCCATACCCATAGAAACCCCATAGACATCCCACAGATCCCATAGATCGCATGTAGACCCATAGAAACCCCATAGAGATCCCATAGATCGCATCCAGATGCATAGAAACCCCATAGAGATCCCATACACGTAGAAACCCCATAGAGATCCCATAGATCACATCCAGACACATAGAAACCCCATCAAGATCCCATACCCATACAAACCCCATAGAGATCCCATAGATCGCATCCAGACCCATGGAAACCCCATAGAGATCCCATACACATAGAAACCCCATAGAGATCCCATACACGTAGAAACCCCATAGAGATCCCATACACGTAGAAACCCCATAGAGATCCCACAGATCCCATAGATCGCATGTAGACGCATGGAAACCCCATAGAGATCCCATACCCGTAGAAACCCCATAGAGATCCCATAGATCGCGTCCAGATGCATAGAAACCCCATAGAGATCCCATACACGTAGAAACCCCATAGAGATCCCATAGATCGCATGTAGACGCATGGAAACCCCATAGAGATCCCATACCCGTAGAAACCCCATAGAGATCCCACAGATCCCACAGATCGCATCCAGACACATGGAAACCCCATAGAGATCCCATACACGTAGAAACCCCATAGAGATCCCATAGATCGCATCCAGATGCATAGAAACCCCATAGAGATCCCATACACGTAGAAACCCCATAGAGATCCCATAGATCATATCCAGACCCATAGAAACCCCATAGAGATCCCATACCCATACAAACCCCATAGAGATCCCATAGATCGCATCCAGACCCATGGAAACCCCATAGAGATCCCATACACGTAGAAACCCCATAGAGATCCCATACACGTAGAAACCCCATAGAGATCCCATACACGTAGAAACCCCATAGAGATCCCACAGATCCCATAGATCGCATGTAGACGCATGGAAACCCCATAGAGATCCCATACCCGTAGAAACCCCATAGACATCCCATAGATCGCGTCCAGATGCATAGAAACCCCATCGAGATCCCATACACGTAGAAACCCCATAGAGATCCCATAGATCACATCCAGACACATAGAAACCCCATAGAGATCCCATACCCATACAAACCCCATAGAGATCCCATAGATCACATCCAGACACATGGAAACCCCTTAGAGATCCCATACACGTAGAAACCCCATAGAGATCCCACAGATCCCATAGATTGCGTCCAGACCCATAGAAACCCCATAGAGATCCCACACCCGTAGAAACCCCATAGACATCCCACAGATCCCATAGATCGCATGTAGACCCATGGAAACCCCATAGAGATCCCATACACGTAGAAACCCCATAGACATCCCACAGATCCCATAGATCGCATGTAGACGCATGGAAACCCCATAGAGATCCCATACACGTAGAAACCCCATAGGCACCCCACAGATCCCATAGATCGCATCCAGACGCATAGAAACCCCATAGAGATCCCATAGATCACATCCAGACACATAGAAACCCCATAGAGATCCCATACCCATAGAAACCCCATAGAGATCCCATAGATCACATCCAGACACATAGAAACCCCATAGAGATTCCATACACGTAGAAACCCCATAGAGATCCCATACACGTAGAAACCCCATAGAGATCCCATACACGTAGAAACCCCATAGGCACCCCACAGATCCCATAGATCGCATGTAGACGCATAGAAACCCCATAGAGACCCCATACACGTAGAAACCCCATAGAGATCCCATAGATCGCATCCAGACGCATGGAAACCCCATAGAGATCCCATACACGTAGAAACCCCATAGAGATCCCATACACGTAGAAACCCCATAGAGATCCCATAGATCACATCCAGACCCATAGAAACCCCATAGAGATCCCATACCCATACAAACCCCATAGAGATCCCATAGATATCATCCAGACCCATGGAAACCCCATAGAGATCCCATACACGTAGAAACCCCATAGACATCCCACAGATCCCATAGATCGCATGTAGACCCATGGAAACCCCATAGAGATCCCATACACGTAGAAACCCCATAGAGATCCCACAGATCCCATAGATTGCATGTAGACGCATGGAAACCCCATAGAGATCCCATACACGTAGAAACCCCATAGAGATCCCATAGATCGCATCCAGATGCATAGAAACCCCATAGAGATCCCACACCCATAGAAACCCCAGAGGCATCCCCACAGATCCCATAGATCGCATGTAGACGCATGGAAACCCCATAGAGATCCCATACACGTAGAAACCCCATAGAGATCCCACAGATCCCATAGATCGCGTCCAGATCCATAGAAACCCCATAGAGATCCCATACACGTAGAAACCCCATAGACATCCCACAGATCCCACAGATCACATCCAGACCCATAGAAACCCCATAGACATCCCATACACGTAGAAACCCCATAGATATCCCATAGATCCCACAGATCCCATCCAGACCCAAAGAAACCCCATAGAGATCCCACAGATCACATAGAGATCCCACAGATCCCATCCAAACCCCATAGAGATCCCATAGATCCCATAGATCGCATCCAGACACATAGAAATCCCATAGAGATCCCATACCCATAGAAACCCCATAGAGATCCCATACATGTAGAAACCCCATAGACATCCCACAGATCCCACAGATCGCATCCAGACCAATAGAAACCCCATAGAGATCCCATACCCATAGAAACCCCATAGACATCCCACAGATCCCATAGATCGCATGTAGACCCATAGAAACCCCATAGAGATCCCATACACGTAGAAACCCCATAGAGATCTCATACCCACAGAAACCCCATAGAGATCCCATAGATCCCAAAGATCACATCTAGACACATAGAAACCCCATAGAGATCCCATACCCATAGAAACCCCATAGAGATCCCATAGATCACATCCAGACACATAGAAACCCCATAGAGATCCCATAGATCGCATCCAGATGCATAGAAACCCCATAGAGATCCCATACCCATAGAAACCCCATAGGCACCCCACAGATCCCATAGATCACATCCAGACCCATAGAAACCCCATAGAGATCCCACAGATCCCATAGAATCCCCATAGAGATCCCACAGATCCCATCCAGACCCATAGAAACCCCATAAAAACCCCATAGAAACCCCACAGAGATCCCACAGATCACATAGAGATCCCACAGGTCCCATAGAGATCCCATAGAGATCCCACAGATCACATAGATCCCATCCAGACCCATAGAAACCCCATAGAGATCCCACAGATCACATCCAGACCCATAGGAACCCCATAGAGATCCCCCAGATCCCAGAGATCCCAAAGAGATCCCATAGTTCCCATCCAGACCCATAGAAACCCCATAGAGATCCCACAGATCCCATAGAGATCCCACAGGTCCCACAGAGATCCCATAGAGATCCCAAAGATCCCATAGATCCCATCCAGACCCATAGAAACCCCATAGAGAACCCACAGATCCCACAGATCCCATCCAGTCCCATAGAAACCCCATAGAGAACCCACAGATCCCACAGATCCCATCCAGTCCCATAGAAACCCCATAGAGATCCCATACCCATAGAAACCCCATAGAGATCCCACAGATCCCATAGATCACATCCAGACCTATAGAAACCCCATAGAGATCCCACAGATCCCATCCAGTCCCATAGAAACCCCATAGACATCCCACAGATCCCATATATCCCATAGATCACATACAAACCCATAGAAACCCCATAGAGATCCCACAGATCCCATTGAGACACCACAGGTCCCATAGAAACCCCTAGAGATCCCACAGATCCCATAGAAACCCCATAGAGATCCCATAGATCCCATCCAGACCCACAGAAACCCCATAAAAACCCCATAAAAACCCCACAGAGATCCCACAGAGATCCCATCCAGACCCATAGAAACCCCATAAAAACCCCATAGAAACCCCATAGAGATCCCACAGATCACATAGAGATCCCACAGGTCCCATAGATCCCATCCAGACCCATAGAAACCCCATAGAAACCCCATAGAAACCCCATAGAAACCCCATAGAGACCCCATAGAGATCCCACAGATCACATAGAGATCCCACAGGTCCCATCCAAACCCCATAGAGATCCCATAGATCCCATCCAGACCCATAGAAACCCCATAGAAACCCACAGAGATCCCACAGAGATCCCATCCAGACCCATAGAAACCCCATGGAAACCCCATAGAAACCCCATAGAGATCCCACAGATCACATCCAGACCCATAGAAACCCCATAAAAACCCCTTAGAAACCCCATAGAGATCCCACAGGTCCCATAGAGATCCCATTGAGATCCCACAGATCCCACAGATCCCATCCAGACCCATAGAAACCCCACAGAGATCCCACAGATCCCATCCAGACCCATAGAAACCCCATAAAAACCCCATGGAAACCCCATAGAGATCCCATAGAGATCCCATAGAGATCCCATAGAGATCCCACAGAGATCCCACAGACCCCATAAGGGCTTCGCCCCCCCTCACTGTAGGGCTGCCCTACACTTCTCCCCCTGCCCCCTTATAGGGCCACCCCGCACACCCCCTTATGGGGCCACCCTACACCCTTATAGGGCCGTCCCACTCCCCCCCCCCTTCTGGGGCCACCCTACAGCCTTATATGGCCACCCCACAGCCCCCTTATAGGGCCACCCCCTGCTCTCTCCACACCCCCCTTATAGGGCCGCCCCACAGCCCTTATAGGGCTGACCCACACCCCCCCTTATAAGGCCACCCCACAGCCCTTATGGGGCCACCCCACAGTCCTTATAGGGCCGCCCCGCAGCCTTATAGGGCCGGCTGCCCCACAGCCCTTACAGAGCCACCCCACACCCTTATAGGGCCACCCCACAGCCTTATAGGGCCAACCACCCCCCCCCTTATAGGGCCAGCTGCCCCACAGCCCTTATAGGGCTGGCTGCCCCACAGCCCTTATAGGGGCACCCCACAGCCCTTATAGGGCCACCCCACACCCTTATAGGGCCGGCTGCCCCACAGCCCTTGTAGGGCCGCCCCGCAGCCTTATAGGGCCAGGCACCCCACAGCACTTATAGGGGCACCCCACAGCCTTATAGGGCCACCTCGCAGCCTTATAGGGCCAGCTGCCCCACAGCCCTTACAGAGCCACCCCACAGCCTTATAGGGCCGCCCCACAGCCTTATAGGGCCAGGCACTCCACAGCCCTTATAGGGGCACCCCACACCCTTATAGGGCCACCCCACAGCCCTTATAGGGCCACCCCACAGCCCTTATAGGGTTGGCTGCCCTTATAGGGCTGACTATTCCCCCCTTATAGGGCCAGCCGCCCCACAGCCCTTATAGGGCCGCCCCACACCCTTATAGGGCCGGCTGCCCCACAGCCCTTATAGGGGCACCCCACACCCTTATAGGGCCGCCCCGCAGCCTTATAGGGCCAGCCACCCCACAGCCCTTACAGAGCCACCCCACAGCCTTATAGGGCCGCCCCGCAGCCTTATAGGGCCAGGCACTCCACAGCCCTTATAGGGGCACCCTACAGCCTTATAGGGCCGTCCTGCAGCCCCACAGCCCTTATAGGGGCACCCCACAGCCCTTATAGGGCCGCCCCGCAGCCTTATAGGGCCAGGCACTCCACAGCCCTTATAGGGGCACCCCACACCCTTATAGGGCCGCCCCACACCCTTATAGGGCCGGCTGCCCCACAGCCCTTATAGGGGCACCCCACAGCTCTTATAGGGCCACCCCACAGCCTTATAGGGTCGGCTGCCCTTATAGGGGCACCCCACACCATTATAGGGCTGACTATTCCCCCCTTATAGGGCCGCCCCACACCCTTATAGGGTCATCCTACACCCTTATAGGGTCATCCTACACACTTATAGGGCCACCCCACACCCTTATAGGGCCGCCCCACAGCCCTTATAGGGCCAGCTGCCCCACAGCCCTTACAGGGCCACCCCACACCCTTATAGGGCCGCCCCACAGCCCTTATAGGGCCAGCTGCCCCACAGCCCTTACAGGGCCATCCCCCTCCTTATAGGGCTGCCCCACAGCCCTTACAGGGGCACCCCACAGCCTTATAGGGCCGCCCCGCAGCCTTATAGGGCCAGCCACCCCACAGCCCTTACAGAGCCACCCCACAGCCTTATAGGGCCGCCCCGCAGCCTTATAGGGCCAGGCACTCCACAGCCCTTATAGGGGCACCCTACAGCCTTATAGGGCCGTCCTGCAGCCCCACAGCCCTTATAGGGGCACCCCACAGCCCTTATAGGGCCGCCCCGCAGCCTTATAGGGCCAGGCACTCCACAGCCCTTATAGGGGCACCCCACACCCTTATAGGGCCGCCCCACACCCTTATAGGGCCGGCTGCCCCACAGCCCTTATAGGGGCACCCCACAGCTCTTATAGGGCCACCCCACAGCCTTATAGGGTCGGCTGCCCTTATAGGGGCACCCCACACCATTATAGGGCTGACTATTCCCCCCTTATAGGGCCGCCCCACACCCTTATAGGGTCATCCTACACCCTTATAGGGTCATCCTACACACTTATAGGGCCACCCCACACCCTTATAGGGCCGCCCCACAGCCCTTATAGGGCCAGCTGCCCCACAGCCCTTACAGGGCCATCCCCCTCCTTATAGGGCTGCCCCACAGCCCTTACAGGGGCACCCCACAGCCTTATAGGGCCGCCCCGCAGCCTTATAGGGCCAGCCACCCCACAGCCCTTACAGAGCCACCCCACAGCCCTTATAGGGCCGCCCCGCAGCCTTATAGGGCCAGGCACTCCACAGCCCTTATAGGGCTGCCCCGCAGCCTTATAGGGCCGCCCGTCTCCCCCTTTTAGGGACTGGTGCATTTCGAGGCAGCTGTGGTGGGGTCACCGCATCCCTGCTTATCGGGTCCGAATCCATGGGGTCAGCGGAGCCTGCGGCCCCAATGGGGTGAGGCGGGGTTGTGGGGTTGTGGGGTGGCTGTGGGGTTTTGGGGTTTTGGGGTGGCTGTGGGGTTTTGGGGTTGTGGGGTGGTTGTGGGGTTTTGGGGTTGTGGGGTGGCTGTGGGGTTTTGGGGTTGTGGGGTGGTTGTGGGGTTTTGGAGTGGCTGTGGGGCTGTGGGGTGGCTGTGGGGCTGTGGGGTGATTGTGGGGTTTTGGGGTGGCTGTGGGGTTGTGGGGTGGCTGTGGGGTTTTGGGGTGGTTGGGTGGCTGTGGGGTTTTGGGGTGGTTGTGGGATTGTGGGGCTGTGGGGTGGCTGTGGGGTTGTGGGGTTTTGGGGTGGCTGTGGGGTTTTGGGGTGGTTGGGTGGCTGTGGGGTTTTGGGGTGGCTGTGGGGTTGTGGGGTTTTGGGGTGGCTGTGGGGTTGTGGGGTTGTGGGGTTTTGGGGTTTTGGGGTGGCTGTGGGGTTGTGGGGTGGCTGTGGGGTTTTGGGGTTGTGGGGTGGTTGTGGGATTCTGGGGTGGCTGTGGGGTTTTGGGGTTGTGGGGTGGCTGTGGGGTTGTGGGGTTTTGGGGTGGCTGTGGGGCTGTGGGGTGATTGTGGGGTTTTGGGGTGGCTGTGGGGTTTTGGGGTTGTGGGGTGGTTGTGGGGTTTTGGAGTGGCTGTGGGATTGTGGGGCTGTGGGGTGGCTGTGGGGTTGTGGGATTCTGGGGTGGCTGTGAGGCTGTGGGGTGGTTGTGGGGTTTTGGGGTGGTTGTGGGATTGTGGGGCTGTGGGGTGGCTGTGGGGTTGTGGGGTTTTGGGGTGGCTGTGGGGTTTTGGGGTGGTTGGGTGGCTGTGGGGTTTTGGGGTGGCTGTGGGGTTGTGGGGTTGTGGGGTTTTGGGGTTTTGGGGTGGCTGTGGGGTTGTGGGGTGGCTGTGGGGTTTTGGGGTTGTGGGGTGGTTGTGGGATTCTGGGGTGGCTGTGGGGTTTTGGGGTTGTGGGGTGGCTGTGGGGTTGTGGGGTTTTGGGGTGGCTGTGGGGCTGTGGGGTGATTGTGGGGTTTTGGGGTGGCTGTGGGGTTTTGGGGTTGTGGGGTGGTTGTGGGGTTTTGGAGTGGCTGTGGGATTGTGGGGCTGTGGGGTGGCTGTGGGGTTGTGGGATTCTGGGGTGGCTGTGAGGCTGTGGGGTGGTTGTGGGGTTTTGGGGTGGTTGTGGGATTGTGGGGCTGTGGGGTGGCTGTGGGGTTGTGGGATTCTGGGGTGGCTCTGGGGTTGTGGGGTGGCTGTGGGGTTTTGGGGTGGCTGTGGGGTTTTGGGGCTGTGGGGTGGCTGTGGGGTTTTGGGGTGGTTGTGGGATTGTGGGGCTGTGGGGTGGCTGTGGGGTTGTGGGGTTTTGGGGTGGCTGTGGGGCTGTGGGGTGATTGTGGGGTTTTGGGGTGGCTGTGGGGTTGTGGGGTTGTGGGGTGGTTGTGGGGTTTTGGAGTGGCTGTGGGATTGTGGGGCTGTGGGGTGGCTGTGGGGTTGTGGGATTCTGGGGTGGCTGTGAGGCTGTGGGGTGGTTGTGGGGTTTTGGGGTGGTTGTGGGATTGTGGGGCTGTGGGGTGGCTGTGGGGTTGTGGGGTTTTGGGGTGGCTGTGGGGTTGTGGGGTGGCTGTGGGGTTTTGGGGTGGTTGGGTGGCTGTGGGGTTTTGGGGTGGCTGTGGGGTTGTGGGGTTTTGGGGTGGCTGTGGGGTTTTGGGGTTGTGGGGTGGTTGTGGGGTTTTGGAGTGGCTGTGGGATTGTGGGGCTGTGGGGTGGCTGTGGGGTTGTGGGGTTTTGGGGTGGCTGTGGGGTTGTGGGGTTGTGGGGTTTTGGGGTTTTGGGGTGGCTGTGGGGTTGTGGGGTTGTGGGGTGGTTGTGGGGTTTTGGAGTGGCTGTGGGATTGTGGGGCTGTGGGGTGGCTGTGGGGTTGTGGGATTCTGGGGTGGCTGTGAGGCTGTGGGGTGGTTGTGGGGTTTTGGGGTGGTTGTGGGATTGTGGGGCTGTGGGGTGGCTGTGGGGTTGTGGGATTCTGGGGTGGCTGTGAGGCTGTGGGGTGGTTGTGGGGTTTTGGGGTGGTTGTGGGATTGTGGGGCTGTGGGGTGGCTGTGGGGTTGTGGGGTTTTGGGGTGGCTGTGGGGTTTTGGGGTGGCTGTGGGGTTGTGGGGTGGCTGTGGGGTTTTGGGGTGGTTGGGTGGCTGTGGGGTTTTGGGGTGGCTGTGGGGTTGTGGGGTTTTGGGGTGGCTGTGGGGTTTTGGGGTTGTGGGGTGGTTGTGGGGTTTTGGAGTGGCTGTGGGATTGTGGGGCTGTGGGGTGGCTGTGGGGTTGTGGGGTTTTGGGGTGGCTGTGGGGTTGTGGGGCTGTGGGGTTTTGGGGTTTTGGGGTGGCTGTGGGGTTGTGGGGTGGCTGTGGGGTTTTGGGGTTGTGGGGTGGTTGTGGGGTTTTGGGGTGGTTGTGGGGTTTTGGGGCTGTGGGGTGGCTGTGGGGTTGTGGGATTCTGGGGTGGCTCTGGGGTTTTGTGGTGGCTGTGGGGTTTTGGGGTGGCTGTGGGGTTGTGGGGTTTTGGGGTGGTTGTGGGGCTGTTGTGGGGTTGTGGTTTGGGGTGGTTGTGGGGTTGTGGGGTGGTAGTGGGGTTTTGGGTTGGCTCTGGGGTTGTGGGGTTTTGGGGTGGTTGTGGGATTCTTGGGTGGCTGTTTCTGTGTTTCTGAGTCCCTATGGTTCTCCCTACGTGTCCCTGTGGGTCCCTATGGGTGTTCCTGGGTCCCTATGGGTGTTCCTGGGTCCCTATGAGTCCCTATGGGTGTTTCTGGGTCCCTATGGGTGTTCCTGGGCCCCTATGGGTGTTCCTGGGTGCCTATGGGTCCCCGTGGGCCCCTATGGGTGTTTCTGGGTCCCTATGGGTGTTCCTGGGTCCCTATGGGTGTTTCTGGGTCCCTATGGGTCCCCGTGGGTTCCTATGGGTGTTCCTGGGCCCCTATGGGTGTTCCTGGGTCCCTATGGGTCCCTATGGGTGTTTCTGGGTCCCTATGGGTGTTCCTGGGTCCCTATGGGTGTTTCTGGTCCCCTATGGGTCCCCATGGGCCCCTATGGGTGTTCCTGGGTCCCTATGGGTGTTCCTGGGCCCCTATGGGTGTTCCTGGGTGCCTATGGGTCCCTATGGGTCCCTATGGGTGTTCCTGGGCCCCTATGGGTGTTCCTGGGTGTTTCTGGGTCCCTATGGGTCCCTATGGGTGTTCCTGGGTCCCTATGGGTGTTCCTGGGTGCCTATGGGTCCCTGTGGGTCCCTATGGGTGTTCCTGGGCCCCTATGGGTGTTCCTGGGCCCCTATGGGTGTTTCTGGGTCCCTATGGGTCCCCATGGGCCCCTATGGGTGTTCCTGGGTGCCTATGGGTGTTTCTGGGTCCCTATGGGTCCCTATGGGTGTTTCTGGGTCCCTATGGGTGTTCCTGGGTCCCTATGGGTGTTCCTGGGTGCCTATGGGTCCCTATGGGCCCCTATGGGTGTTCCTGGGCCCCTATGGGTGTTCCTGGGTGTTTCTGGGTCCCTATGGGTCCCCATGGGCCCCTATGGGTGTTCCTGGGTGCCTATGGGTGTTTCTGGGTCCCTATGGGTCCCTATGGGTGTTCCTGGGCCCCTATGGGAGTTCCTGGGCCCCTATGGGTGCTCCTGGGTGCCTATGGGTCCGCGCCCGTGTGTGTGGGGCAGGGCAGCCCCGACGCTGACGGCCCGTGGGTCTGCGGGCGGACGGAGGAGGAGGCGCGCAGCAAAGCGGCCAAAGAGTTCGGAGTGCAGCCCGAATGCATCGACCTCCTGCAGGGTGCGCCGCGGGGTGGGGTGGGGTGGGGTGGGGTGGGGTGATGGGGGGTGATGGGGGTGATGGAGGGGGGGAGATGTGGGGCAGGGTGGGGTGATGTGGGGTGATGTGGGGCAGGGTGGGGTGATGTGGGGTGATGTGGGGTGGGGTGATGTGGGGTAGGGTGGGGTGATGTGGGGTGGGGTGATGTGGGGCGGGGAGATGTGGGGTGATGGGGGTGATGGAGGGGGGGGAGATGTGGGGCAGGGTGGGGTGATGTGGGGTGGGGTGATGTGGGGCGGGGAGATGTGGGGTGGGGTGGGGAGATGTGGGGTGATATGGGGTGGGGTGATGTGGGGTGATGTGGGGTGGGGTGATGTGGGTGATGGGGGTGATGGTGGGGGGAGATGTGGGGCAGGGTGGGGTGATGTGGGGTGGGGTGATGTGGGGTAGGGTGGGGTGATGTGGGGTGGGGTGATGTGGGGTGGGGAGATGTGGGGTGATGGGGGTGATGGGGGGTGGGGAGATGTGGGGTGATGTGGGGTGGGCTGGGGTGAGGTGATGGGTAGGGTGGGGTGATGGGGGGTGATGTGGGGCGGGGTGGGGTGATGGGGGTGATGGGGGGTGGGGAGATGTGGGGTGGGGGGGGGTGGGGGTGGGGTGGGGTGGGGTGGGGTGATGGGTGGGGTGATGTGGGGTGATGTGGGGTGGGGAGATGTGGGGTGGGGTGGGGTGATGTGGGGCAGGGGGGGTGGGGGTTGATGTGGGGTGATGTGGGGTGATGTGATGTGGGGTGGGGTGATGTGATGTGATGTGGGGTGGGGTGATTTGGGGTGGGGTGATGTGGGGTGATGTGGGGTGGGGTGATGTGGGGTGATGTGGGGGTAGGATGGGGTGATGTGGGGTGGGGTGATGTGGGGTGGGGTGAGGAGATGTGGGGCAGGGTGATGTGGGGCAGGGTGGGGTTATATGGGGTGATGTGGGGTGGGGTGATATGGGGCAGGGGGGGTGATGTGGGGTGGGGTGGGGTGATGGGGGGTGATGTGGGGTGGGAAGATGTGGGGTGGGGTGATGTGGGGCGGGGGGGGTGGGGGGTGGGCTGGGGTGGGGTGGGGTGATGGGTGGGGAGATGTGGGGTGGGGGGGGTGATGTGGGGTGGGGAGATGTGCGGCGGGGAGATGTGGGGTGGGGTGTGGTGATGTGGGGTGATGTGGGGCAGGATGGGGTTATATGGGTTGATGTGGGGTGGGGTGATGGGTGGGGAGATGTGGGGCAGGGGGGGTGATGTGGGGTGGGGTGATGTGGGGTGGGGAGATGGGATGGTGGGGTGATGTGGGGTGATGTGGGGCGGGGTGATGTGGGGCAGGGTGGGGTGATCTGGGGTAGGGTGGGGTGATGTGGGGTGGGGTGATGGGTGGGGAGATGTGGGGGTAGGATGGGGTGATGTGGGGTGGGGTGATGTGGGGCGGGGTGATGTGGGGCGGGGAGATGTGGGGTGGGGTGATGTGGGTTGCTGTGGGGTGATGTGGGGTGGGGTGATGTGGGGTGGGTGGGGTGATGTGGGGTGGGGTGATGTGGGGCGGGGGGGAGATGGAGGGTAGGGTGGGGTGATGTGGGGTGGGGAGATGTGGGGCAGGTTGGGGTGCTGTGGGGTGGGGTGCTGTGGGGTGGGGTGGGGAGGGGTGGGGAGATATGGGGCAGGGTGGGGTGATGTGGGGTGGGGTGGGGTGGGGAGATGTGGGGTGGAGAGATATGGGGCAGGGTGGGGTGATGTGGGGTGATGTGAGGTGGGGAGATGTGGGGCAGGGTGGGGTGATGTGGGGCACTATGGGGTGATGTGGGGTGGGGAGATGTGGGGCAGGGTGGGGTGATGTGGGGTGGGGTGGGGTGGGGTGGGGAGATGTGGGGTGGAGAGATATGGGGCAGGGTGGGGTGATGTGGGGTGATGTGGGGTGGGGTGATGTGGGGTTGGGAGATGTGGGGCAGGGTGGGGTGATGTGGGGCACTATGGGGTGATGTGGGGTGGGGAGATGTGGGATGCTATGGGTGCTATGGGCTGCTGTGGGGTGGGGTTATGCAGGGTACTAGGGGGTGCTATGGGGTGGGGAGATGTGGGGCCCGGTGGGGTGGATCACGTATGGGTCACTGTGGGTCACTTATGGGGCACTGGGTCACTTATGGGGCGGTATGGGGCACTGTGGGTCACTTATGGGGTGGTATGGGGCACTGTGGGGCACTTATAGGGCGTTATGGGGCACTGTGGGTCACTTATGGGGCGGTATGGGGCACTGTGGGTCACTTATGGGATGCTGTGGGGCACTGTGGGTCACTTATGGGGCGGTATGGGGCACTGTGGGTCACTTATGGGGCACTTATGGGTCACTTATGGGGCGGTATGGGGCACTGTGGGTCACTTATGGGGCACTTATGGGTCACTTATGGGGCGGTATGGGGCACTGTGGGTCACTTATGGGGCAGTATGGGGCACTGTGGGTCACTTATGTGTCACTTATGGGGCAGTATGGGGCGCTGTGGGTCACTTATGGTGCGTTATGGGGCACTGTGGGTCACTTATGGTGTGTTATGGGTCACTGTGGGTCACTTATGGGGTGGTGTGGGTCACTGTGGGTTGCTTATGGGGCACTGTGGGTCACTTATGGGTCAGTTATGGGGCGCTGTGGGTCACTTATGGGGCACTTATGGGTCACTTGTGGGGCGCAGACGAGGACGTCCTGGACACGTGGTTCTCCTCCGGGCTGTTCCCCTTCTCCATCTTCGGGTGGCCGGAGCAGGTGGGTTATGGGGCGGGGGGGGGAGAGGGGGGGGACGCTGCCCCACTGCGCCCCACTGAGCCCCACTGCGCCCCGCTGCGCCCCACTGAGCCCCGCTGAGCCCCACTGAGCCCCATTGTGCCCCACTGATAACAGTCAGCCCTTTGTGCCCCACGGAGCCCATTGATGATGCTGTGCCCCATTGATAATTCTGGGCCCCATTGATCCCATTGATGACGCTGTGCCCCATTGATCTCATTGATAACTCTGTGCCCCATTGATAATTCTGGGCCCCATTGATAACATTGTGCCCCATTGATCCCATTGATAACGTTGTGCCCCACGGAGCCCATTGATGACGCTGTGCCCCATTGATAATTCTGGGCCCCATTGATAACTCTGTGCCCCATTGATCCCATTGATAACGCTGTGCCCCATTGATAACTCTGAGCCCCACTGATCCCATTGATAACGCTGTGCCCCATTGATAATTCTGGGCCCCATTGATAACGCTGTGCCCCATTGATCCCGTTGATAACTCTGGGCCCCATTGATAATTCTGGGCCCCATTGATAACATTGAGCCCCATTGATCCCATTGATAACGTTGTGCCCCATTGATCCCATTGATAACGCTGTGCCCCATTGATAATTCTGGGCCCCATTGATAACTCTGTGCCCCATTGATCCCATTGATAACGCTGTGCCCCATTGATAACTCTGAGCCCCACTGATCCCATTGATAACGCTGTGCCCCATTGATAATTCTGGGCCCCATTGATAACGCTGTGCCCCATTGATCCCGTTGATAACTCTGGGCCCCATTGATAATTCTGGGCCCCATTGATAACATTGAGCCCCATTGATCCCATTGATAACGTTGTGCCCCATTGATCCCATTGATAACGCTGTGCCCCATTGATAATTCTGGGCCCCATTGATAACTCTGTGCCCCATTGATCCCATTGATAACGCTGTGCCCCATTGATAACTCTGAGCCCCACTGATCCCATTGATAACGCTGTGCCCCATTGATAATTCTGGGCCCCATTGATAACGCTGTGCCCCATTGATCCCGTTGATAACTCTGGGCCCCATTGATAATTCTGGGCCCCATTGATAACACTGTGCCCCATTGATCCCATTGATGACGCTGTGCCCCATTGATAACTCTGTGCCCCACTGATCCCATTGATAACTCTGAGCCCCATTGATAACGTTGTGCCCCACTGATCCCACTGATAACGCTGTGCCCCATTGATAACGCTGTGCCCCACTGATCCCATTGCTAACTCTGTGCCCCATTGCTAACGCTGTGCCCCACTGATCCCATTGATAACGCTGTGCCCCATTGATAACTCTGTGCCCCATTGATCCCATTGATAACGCTGTGCCCCATTGATAACTGTGCCCCATTGATCCCATTGATAATATTGAGCACCATTGATAACTCTGAGCCCCACTGATCCCATTGATGATGCTGTACCCCATTGATAATTCTGGGCCCTACTGATAACATTGAGCCCCATTGATCCCACTGATAACGCTGTGCCCCATTGATAACGCTGTGCCCCACTGATAACGCTGTGCCCCATTGATAACTCTGTGCCCCACTGATCCCATTGATAACTCTGTGCCCCATTGATAACAGATGACAGTGGGGGCAGAGTTGGGATGGGGGGAGGTGAAGTGACCCCCCCCCCGAGTGGGTGGGGGGGGGGCAATGAGGTGACCCCTCCCCCTGCCCCCCCCCCGCCCCCCCCCAGAGCGAGGAGCTGTCGGTGTTCCGGGGGGGGGCAGGGGAGGGGGGAGTGCAGATGACACGATGACACTGGGGGCAGAATTGACATGGGGGGGGGGGGGGGGAGGCCACAGGGGGGAGGTGAAGTGACCCCCCCCCGGGTGGGGGGGGCAATGAGGTGACCCCCCCCGTCACCCCCCCCCAGAGCGAGGAGCTGTCGGTGATCCGGGGGGGGCAGGGGACGGGGGGGGGGTGCAGGTGACACTGAGGGCAGAGGCAACATTAAGGGGAGGGGGGGAGATGATGTGACCCCCCCGGGTGCGGGGGGGGGCAATGAGGTGACACCCCCCCGCCCCCCCCCCAGAGCGAGGAACTGTCGGTGATCCAGGGGGGGGCAGGGGAGGGGGAGGGTGCAGGTGACACTGGGGGCAGAACTGACATGGGGGGGGGGGGGGGGCACAGGGGGGAGGTGAAGTGACCCCCCCCCGGGTGGGTGGGGGGGCTATGAGGTGACCCCCCCCCACTGCCCCCCCCCCCGTCACCCCCCCCCAGAGCGAGGAGCTGTCGGTGTTCCGGGGGGGGGGCAGGGGACGGGGTCGGGGTGCAGAATTGACATGGGGGGGGGGGGGAGATGATGTGACCCCCCCGTTTGGGGGTGGGGGCAATGAGGTGACCCCCCCCCCGCCCCCCCCCCAGAGCGAGGAGCTGTCGGTGTTCCGGGGGGCTGCAGGGGAGGGGGGGGTGCAGGTGACACTGAGGGCAGAGGCAACATTAAGGGGGGGGGTGGGGAGATGATGAGATGATGTGACCCCCCCGATTGGGGGTGGTGGGGAGGGGGGGGGGGCAGTGAGGTGACCCCCCCCCACTGCCCCCCCCCGCCCCCCCCCAGAGCGAGGAGCTGTCGGTGTTCCGGGGGGGGGGGGCAGGGGACGGGGTCGGGGTGCAGAATTGACATGGGGGGGGGGGGGGAGATGATGTGACCCCCCCGTTTGGGGGTGGGGGGGGAGGGGGGGGGGCAATGAGGTGACCCCCCGCCCCCCCCCCCCAGAGCGAGGAGCTGTCGGTGTTCTACCCGGGGACGCTGCTGGAGACGGGCCACGACATCCTGTTCTTCTGGGTGGCCCGCATGGTGATGCTGGCGCTGGCGCTCACCGGGAAGCTGCCGTTCCGAGAGGTTGGGGGGGGTGAGGGGGGGCTCCGGGGGGGGGGGCTTCAGAGGGGGGGGGGGGGTTGAAGTTGAGGGGGGGGTCTTTGGGGTGGGGGGGATCCGGGGGGGAAAGTTGGAGGGGCTTTGGGGGGGGAGGTTTAGGGGGATTTGGGGGGGGAAGAAGTTGGGGGGGGCTCTGGGGGGGGCGGAAGTTGGGTGGAGTCTTTGGGGGGGGGCTCTGGGGGGGGGGCAGAAGTTGGGGGGGCTCTGGAGGGTGTCTTGGGGGGGGACAGAAGTTGGGGGGGGTCTTTGGGGTGGGGGGGGATCCGGGGGGGAAAGTTGGAGGGGCTTTGGGGGGGAGGTTTAGGGGGATTTGGGGGGGGGAAGTTGGGGGGCTCTGGGGGGGGCTTTGGGGGGGGCAGAAGTCACAGGGGCTTTGGGGGGGGGCTCTGGGGTCTTTGGGGGGGGGGCTTTGGGGAGGGGGGGATCCGGGGGGGAAAGTTGGAAGGGCTCTGGGGGGGGGGGCTTTGGGGGGAGGGCGCTGGCGCTCACCGGGAAGCTGCCGTTCCGAGAGGTTGGGGGGGGGGGCTTCAGGGGGGGGGGGGCTTTAGGGGGGGGGGTGGGTAGAAGTTGAGGGGGGGGTCTTTGGGGTGGGGGGGATCCGGGGGGGAAAGTTGGAGGGGCTTTGGGGGGGGGCTTTGGGGGGGAAGAAGAAGTTGGGGGGGGCTCTGGGGGGGGGGGGCAGAAGTTGGGGGGGGGCTTTGGGGGGGGGCTCTGGAGGGGGCAGAAGTTGGGGGAGTCTTTGGGGGGGGCTCTGGGGGGGAGGAAAGTTGGAGGGTTTTTAGGGGGGAGGTTTAGGGGGATTTGGGGAGGGGGAAGTTGGAGGGGCTCTGGGGGGGGCGGAAGTTGGGGGGGGTCTTTGGGGTGGGGGGGATCCGGGGGGGAAAGTTGGAGGGGCTTTGGGGGGGAGGTTTAGGGGGATTTGGGGGGGCAGAAGTTGGGGGGCTCTTTGGGGGGGGGGCACCGGGGGGGGGGTCTTCGGGAAGTTGGGGGGGCTCTGGGGGGGGCTCTGGGGGGGGGGGCGGAAGTTGGGGGGGGTCTTTGGGGTGGGGGGGGATCCGGGGGGGAAAGTTGGAGGGGCTTTGGGGGGGAGGTTTAGGGGGATTTGGGGGGGGGAAGTTGGGGGGGCTCTGGGGGGGGCAGAAGTCACGGGGGCTTTGGGGGGGGGCTCTGGGGGGGCGGAAGTTGGGGGGGGTCTTTGGGGGGGGGGCTTTGGGGAGGGGGGGATCCGGGGGGGAAAGTTGGAAGGGCTCTGGGGGGGGGGGCTTTGGGGGGAGGGCGCTGGCGCTCACCGGGAAGCTGCCGTTCCGAGAGGTTGGGGGGGGGGGCTTCAGGGGGGGGGGGGCTTTAGGGGGGGGGGGCGGGTAGAAGTTGAGGGGGGGGTCTTTGGGGTGGGGGGGATCCGGGGGGGAAAGTTGGAGGGGCTTTTGGGGAGGAGGTTTAGGGGGATTTGGGGGGGGAAGAAGTTGGGGGGGGCTCTGGGGGGGGGCGGAAGTTGGGGGGGGTCTTTGGAGGGGGGGCTCTGGGGGGGGCAGAAGTTGGGGGGGTCTTTTGGGGGGGGCTTTGGGGGGGGGCAGAAGTTGGGGGGGTCTTTGGGGGGGGGATCCGGGGGGGAAAGTTGGAGGGTCTCTGGGGGGGGCTTTGGGGGATTTAGGGGGGGGAAGTTGGGGAGGCTCTGGGGGGGTTAGGGGGGACTTCGGGGGGGGGGCAGAAGTTGGGGGGGTCTTTGGGGGGGGGCTCTGGGGGGGGGGCGGAAGTTGGGGGGGTCTTTGGGGGGGGGCTACGGGGGGGGGACGTTGGAGGGGCTTTGGGGGGAGGAAAGTTGGAGGGTCTTTAGGGGGGAGGTTTAGGGGGATTTGGGGGAGGGGAAGTTGGGGGGGCTCTGGGGGGGGGGCAGAAGTTGGGGGGGGGTCTTTGGGGTGGGGGGGATCCGGGGGGGAAAGTTGAGGGGCTTTGGGGAGGAGGTTTAGGGGGATTTGGGGGAGGGGGAAGTTGGGGGGGCTCTGGGGAGGGCTTTAGGGGGGGGGCAGAAGTTGGGGGGGGGCTTTGGGGGGGGGGCTCTGGGGGGGGCAGAAGTTGGGGGGGTCTTTGGGGGGGGCTCTGGGGGGGAGAAAAGTTGGAGGGTCTTTGGGGCGGAGGTTTAGGGGGATTTAGGGGAGGGGAAGTTGGGGGACTCGGGGGGGGGGCAGAAGTTGGGGGGGTCTTTGGGGGGGGGCTCTGGGGGGGCGGAAGTTGGGGGGGGTCTTTGGGGGGAGGCTCTGTGGGGGTGGAAAGTTGGAGGGTCTTTGGGGGGGGGTTGGGGGGCTTTGGGGGGATTTTGGGGGGTGAAGTTGGAGGGGCTTTGGGGGGGTTCTTTTGGGGGGGGTCAGGGGGTCTTTGGGGGGGGTAGGGGGGCTTTTGGGGGAACTGGTTTTGGGGGGGGGGGTTGTGGGGATTTCGGGGGGGGGTTGGGGGGTTTTGTGGGGGGGGTCTTCGGGGGGGTTCTTTTGGGGGGGGTCAGGGGGTCTTTGGGGGGGGTAGGGGGGTTTGGGGGGGTTGGGGGCTTTTGGGAGGGGGGTTTGGGGGGGTCTTTGGGGGAACTGGTTTTGGGGGGGGTTGTGTTGGATCTCAGGGGGATTTGGGGGGGGTTTGTGGGGATTTCGGGGGGGGGTTGGGGGGTTTTGTGGGGGGGGTCTTTGGGGGGATTCTTTTGGGGGGGTCCAGGGGGTCTTTGGGGGGGGTAGGGGGCTTTTGGGAGGGGGTTGGGGGGGTCTTTGGGGGAACTGGTTTTGGGGGGGGGGTTGTGTTGGATCTCAGGGGAGGGGTTGGGGGGGGTTTGTGGGGATCTTGGGGGGGGGTTGGGGGGGACTTTGGGGGGGGCTTCAGGGGGGTTCTTTTGGGGGGGGTCAGGGGGTCTTTGAGGGGGGGTAGGGGGGCTTTTGGGGGGGGTTGAGGTGTCTTTGGGGGAACTGGTTTTGGGGGGGGATTGTGGGGATGTCGGGGGGATTTGGGGGGGGTTTGTGGGGATTTCAGGGGGGGGGTTGGGGGGTTTTGTGGGGGGGCTTAGGGGGGTTCTTCTGGGGGGGTCAGGGGGTCTTTGGGGGGGGTAGGGGGGGTTTTGGGGGGTTGGGGCTTTTGGGAGGGGGTTGGGGGGGTCTTTGGGGGAACTGGTTTTGGGGCTGGTTGTGGGGATTTCGGGGGGATTTGGGAGTGGGTTTGTGGGGATCTTGGGGGGGGCTTTGGGGGGGGCTTCGGGGGGGTTCTTTTGGGGGGGGTCAGGGGGCTTTGAGGGGGGGTTGGGGGCTTTTGGGAGGGGGGTTTGGGGGGGTCTTTGGGGGAACTGGTTTTGGGGGGGGGTTGTGGGGATTTCGGGGGGATTTGGGGGTGGGTTTGTGGGGATCTTGGGGGGGGGTTGGGGGGGACTTTGGGGGGGGCTTCAGGGGGGTTCTTTTGGGGGGGGTCAGGGGGTCTTTGAGGGGGGGTAGGGGGGCTTTTGAGGGGGGTTGAGGTGTCTTTGGGGGAACTGGTTTTGGGGGGGTTGTGTTGGATCTCAGGGGGATTTGGGGGGGGTTTGTGGGGTTTTCGGGGGGGGGGTTTGAGGGGTTTTGTGGGGGGGGTCTTTGGGGGGGTTCTTTTGGGGGGGTCCAGGGGGTCTTTGGGGGGGGAGGGGGGTTTGTGGGGGGGGTTGGGGGCTTTTGGGAGGGGGGTTTGGGGGGGTCTTTGGGGGAACTGGTTTTGGGGGGGGTTGTGGGGATTTCGGGGGGATTTGGGGGTGGGTTTGTGGGGATCTCGGGGGGGGTTGGGGGGTTTTGTGGGGGGGTTGGGGGGGTCTTCGGGGGGGTTCTTTTGGGGGGGGTCAGGGGGTCTCTGAGGGGGGGTAGGGGGGCTTTTTGGGGGGGTTGGGGGGGTCTTTGGGGGAACTGGTTTTGGGGGGGTTTGTGGGGATTTTGGGGGGATTTGGGGGTGGGTTTGTGGGGATCTCGGGGGGGGGTTTTGTGGGGGGGCTCGGGGTGAAATAATGGCCCCCCCCCAGGTGTATCTGCACGCCATCGTGCGGGACGCCCACGGCAGGAAGATGAGCAAATCCCTGGGGAACGTCATCGACCCGCTGGACGTCATCCAGGGCATCAGTCTGCAGGTGGGGGGGCGGGGGGGGACAGGAAGGGGGGGGGCATCAGTCTGCAGGTGGGGGGGGAAGGGGGGTGGGGGGGGAGGGGGGGAGTCAGTCTGCAGGTGGGGGGGGCGGGGGGGGTCAGTCTGCAGGTGGGGGGGGGGAAGGGGGGGTCAGTCTGTGGGGGGGGGGGGGCATCAGTCGGTGGGGTGGGGGGGGGAAGGAGGGGGCAATCAGTCTGCAGGTGGGGGGGGTGGGGTCAGTTGCCGGGGGGGGGGGGGGGGGGGGACAGGAAGGGGGGGGGAATCAGTCTGCAGGTGAGGGGGGGGAAGGGGGGGGCATCAGTCTGCGGGGGGGGGTCAGTCTGCAGGTGGGGGGGAAAATCGATCTGCGGGGGGGGAGGAAGGGGGGGGTCAGTCTGCAGGTGGAGGGGGGGCGGGGGGGTCAGTCTGCGGGGGGGGGAGGGGATGGGGGGGATGGGGGGGAATCAGTCTGCAGGTGGGGGGGGCTCGGGAATTTATGGGGCTGCTATGGGGCAGCTATGGGGTTGGTATGGGGTTGGTATGGGGCAGCTGTGGGGCTGTTATGGGGCAGCTGTGGGGCAGCTATGGGGCTGCTATGGGGCAGCTGTGGGGCTGTTATGGGGCAGCTATGGGGCTGTTATGGGGCAGCTATGGGGCAGCTATGGGGCTGCTATGGGGCATCTGTGGGGCTGTTATGGGGCAGCTGTGGGGCAGCTATGGGGCTGCTATGGGGTCAATATGGGGTTGCTGTGGGGTTGTTATAGGGCTGCTATGGGGCAGTTGTGGGGCTGCTATGGGGCTGTTATGGGGTTCCTATGGGGCAGCTATGGGGCTGTTATGGGGTCAGTATGGGGCCGCTATGGCGCAGCTGTGGGGAGGCTATGGGGCAGCTGTGGGGCTGTTATGGGGCATCTATGGGGCTGTTATGGGGCCGCTATGGGGCAGCTGTGGGGCCAACGTGGGGCGCTGTGTCCCCCTGCAGGGTCTCCACCAGCAGCTGCTCAACAGCAACCTGGACCCCGCTGAGCTGGAGCGCGCGCGGGAGGGGCAGGTGTGGGGCTGGGACCCACAAGTGTGGGGCAGGGACCCACAAGTGTGGGGTGGGACTCCCATAGTAGGGCTGGGACCCCCATATGTAGGGTTGGGACCCATAAGTGTGGGATGGGATCCCCAAATATGGGACTGGGACCCACAAGGGTGGGGTGGGACCCCCATATGTGGGGCTGAGACCCACAAGTGTGGGGTGGGACCCCCATATGTGGGGCTGGGACCCACAAGTGTGGGGTGGGATGCCCATATGTGGGGTGGGACCCCCAAATATGGGGCTGGGATCTCCATATATGGGGCTGGAACTCCTATATGTGGGGTGGGATCCCCATATATGGGGCTGAGACCCACAAGTGTGGGGTGGGACTCCCATAGTAGGGCTGGGACCCCCATATGTGGGGCTGGGACCCACAAGGGTGGGGTGGGACCCCCATATGTGGGGCTGGGACCCCCATATGTGGGGTTGGGACCCACAAGGGTGGGGTGGGATCCCCATGTGTGGGGCTGGGACCCCCATGTCTAGGGCTGGGACCCACAAGTGTGGGGTGGGACTCCCATAGTAGGGCTGGGACCCCCATATGTAGGGCTGGGACCCCCATATGTGGGGCTGGGACCCACAAGTGTGGGGCTGCGACCCACATATGTGGGGCTGCGACCCCCATATGTGGGGCTGGGGCCCCAAGTGTGGGGCTGCGACCCCCAAATGTGGGGCTGAGACCCCAAAGTGTGGGGCTGAGACCCCCAAGTGTGTTTCCAAACCCTCCCCAACAGGATTTTTGGGGGGATTGTGGGGCAGCCCCCCCCCCAATATGTGGGGCTGACCCCCACCTCCCCCCCCCGCCCCCCGTTTTCTTTCTGCCCCACAGAAACGCGATTTCCCCAACGGGATCCCGGAGTGCGGCACCGACGCGCTGCGCTTCGCCCTCTGCGCCTACACGGCTCAGGGTGAGACCCACGGCTGCCCCACAGCTGCCCCACAGCTGCCCCATAGCTGCCCCATAGCTGCCCCATAGCGGCCCCACAGCTGCCCCATAACTGCCCCATAGCGGCCCCATAGCTGCCCCATAGCTGCCCCATAGCGGCCCCATAGCTGCCCCATAGCTGCCCCACAGCTGCCCCATAGCTGCCCCATAGCTGCCCCATAGCTGCCCCATAACGGACCCATAGTGGACCCATAGCTGCCCCATAACAGCCCCATAGCTGCCCCATAGCGGCCCCATAGCTGCCCCATAACTGCCCCATAGTGGCCCCATAACAGCCCCATTGTGCCCCATAGCTGCCCCACAGCTGCCCCATAGTGGCCCCATAGCTGCCCCATAACAGCCCCATAGCAGCCCCATAGCTGCCCTATAATGGCCCCATAGCGGCCCCATAACTGCCCCACAGCTGCCCCATAGCGGCCCCACAGCTGCCCCACAGCTGCCCCATAGCGGTCCCATAGCTGCCCCATAGCTGCCCTATAATGGCCCCATAACTGCCCCATAGCTGCCCCATAGTGGCCCCGTAGCTGCCCCATAGCGGCTCCATAGCAGCCCCATAGTGGCCCCACGGCTTCCCCACAGCTGCCCCACAGCTGCCCCATAGCTGCCCCATAGTGGTCCCATAGCTGCCCCACAGCAGCCCCATAGCTGCCCCATAGATGCCCCATAGCTGCCCCACAGCTGCCCCATAGCGGCCCCATGGTGGCCCCATAGTGGCCCCATACCTGCCCCATAGCTGCCCCATAGCTGCCCCATAACTGCCCCATGGAGGCCCTATAACTTCCCCATAGCTGCCCCATAGCTGCCCTATAATGGCCCCATAGTTGCCCCACAGCTGCCCCACAGCTGCCCCACAGCTGCCCCATAGCGGCCCCATGGAGGCCCTATAACTGCCCCATAGCTGCCCCATAGCTGCCCCACAGCTGCCCCATAGCGGCCCCATAGAGGCCCCATAGCAACCCCATTGTGCCCCATAGCTGCCCCATAGCAGCCCCATAGCGGCCCCACAGCTGCCCCACAGCTCCCCCCACCCCACAGGCCGCGACATCAACCTGGACGTGGGGCGGGTTTTGGGGTACCGCCCCACATTGCCCCAAATCCACCCCAAATCCACCCCAAATCACCCCAAATCACCCCAAATCACCCCATATCCACCCCAAATCCACCCCATATCCACCCCAAATCTACCCCAAATCACCCCATATCCCCCCAAATCCACCCCAAATCCACCCCATATCCACCCCAAATCCCCCCAAATCCACCCCATATCCACCCCAAATCCACCCCATATCCACCCCAAATCCACCCCATATCCCCCCATATCCACCCCAAATCCCCCCACATCCCCCCAAATCCACCCCATATCCACCCCACATCCACCCCACATCCCCCCAAATCCACCCCATATCCACCCCAAATCTGCCTCATATCCACCCCAAATCCACCCCATATCCCCCCAAATCCACCCCAAATCACCTCAAATCACCCCAAATCCACCCCATATCCACCCCAAATCCCCCCAAATCCACCCCAAATCACCCCATAACTGCCCCAAATCCACCCCATATCCACCCCAAATCCCCTCATATCCACCCCAAATCCACCCCAAATCCCCCCAAATCCACCCCAAATCCCCTCATATCCACCCCAAATCCACCCCAAATCACCCCATAACTGCCCCAAATCCACCCCAAATCCACCCCAAATCCACCCCATATCCCCCCAAATCCACCCCAAATCCACCCCAAATCCCCCCAAATCCACCCCATATCCCCCCAAATCCACCCCAAATCACCCCATAACTGCCCCAAATCCACCCCAAATCCCCCCATATCCACCCCAAATCCACCCCAAATCCACCCCATATCCCCCCAAATCCACCCCAAATCCACCCCAAATCACCCCATAACTGCCCCAAATCCACCCCAAATCCCCCCATATCCACCCCAAATCCACCCCACATCCCCCCAAATCCCCCCAAATCCCCCCCAAATCCCCCCCAGGCCGCGACATCAACCTGGACGTGGGGCGGGTTTTGGGGTACCGCCATTTCTGCAACAAAGTGTGGAACGGGGCCCGGTTCACCCTAAAGGCGCTGGGACCCCAATTCCGACCCCCCCCGGACATGCAGGTGAGCAGGCCTTTATAGGGCCGCGCGCTTCCTATGGGGTTGGCGTGATCCTATGGGGTTGGCGTGATCCTATAGGGTTAGGGGTGTTCTTATGGGGCCGGGCAGTTCTTATGGGGTTGGGGTGATCCTATGGGGTTGGGGTGTTCCTATGGGGTTGGGGGTGTTCTTGTAGGGCCGCGCGCTTCCTATGGGGTTGGCGTGATCCTATGGGGTTGGGGTGATCTTATGGGGTTGGGGTGATCCTATGGGGTTGGCGTGATCCTATGGGGTTGGGGTGATCCTATAGGGTTAGAGGTGTTCTTATGGGGTTGGGGTGATCCTATAGGGTTAGAGGTGTTCTTATGGGGTTGGGGTGATCCTATGGGGTTAGGGGTGTTCTTATGGGTTTGGGGTGTTCTTATAGGGCCGGGCGGTTCTTATGGGGTTGGGGGTGATCCTATGGGGTTGGGGGTGTTCTTATGGGGCCGGGCTGTTCTTATGGGGTTGGGGTGATCCTATAGGGTTGGGATGTTCCTATGGGGTTAGAGGTGTTCTTATGGGGTTGGGGATGTTCTTATGGGGCCAGAATGTTCTTATGGGGCCGGGCTGTTCTTATGGGGTTGGGGGTGATCCTATGGGGTTGGGGTTGTTCTTATGGGGTTGGGGTGATCCTATGGGGTTGGGGTGTTCTTATGGGGTTGGGGGTGATCCTATGGGGCCGGGCTGTTCTTATGGGGTTGCCAAAGTTCTTATGGGGTTGGGGGTGTTCTTATGGGGTTAGGGTGATCCTATAGGGTTAGGGGTGTTCTTATGGGGTTGGGGTGATCCTATGGGGTTGGGGTGATCCTATGGGGTTGGGGTGTTCTTATGGGGTTAGAGGTGTTCTTATGGGGTTGGGGTGATCCTATGGGGTTGGGGTGTTCTTATGGGGTTGGGAGTGTTCTTGTAGGGTCGGGCGGTTCTTATGGGGTTGGGGTGATCCTATGGGGTTGGGGTGTGCTTATGGGGTTGGGGTGATCCTATGGGGTTAGGGGTGTTCTTATGGGGTTGGGGGTGTTCCTATGGGGTTGGGGGTGTTCTTATGGGGCCGCGCGCTTCTTATAGGGTTGGGGTGATCCTATGGGGTTGGGGTGATCCTGTAGGGTTAGGGGTGTTCTTATGGGGTTGGGGTGATCCTATGGGGTTAGGGGTGTTCTTATGGGGTTGGGGTGATCCTATGGGGTTAGAGGTGTTCTTATGGGGTTGGGGATGTTCTTATGGGGCCGGGCAGTTCTTATGGGGTTGGGGTGATCCTATGGGGTTGCGGGTGTTCCTACGGGGTTGGGGGTGTTTTTATGGGGCCAGAGTGTTCTTATGGGGCCAGGAGTGTCCCTATGGGGTTGTGGATGTTCTTATGGGGTTGGGGATGTTCTTATGGGGTTGGGGTGATCCTATGGGGTTGGGGGTGTTCTTATGGGGTTGGGGCTGTTCCTATGGGGTTGGCGATGTTCTTATGGGGTTGGGGGTGTTCTTATGGGGTTGGGGTGATCCTATGGGGTTGGGGTGATCCTATAGGGTTAGGGGTGTTCTTATGGGGTTGGGGTGATCCTATGGGGTTAGGGGTGTTCTTATGGGGTTGGGGTGATCCTATGGGGTTAGAGGTGTTCTTATGGGGTTGGGGTGATCCTATGGGGTTGGGGTGATCCTATGGGGTTAGGGGTGTGCTTATGGGGTTGGGGTGATCCTATGGGTTGGGGTGATCCTATGGGGTTGGGGTGTTCTTATGGGGTTGGGGTGATCCTATGGGGCTGGGGACGTTCTTATGGGGTTGGGGTGATCCTATGGGGTTAGAGGTGTTCTTATGGGGTTGGGGACGTTCTTATGGGGCCAGAATGTTCTTATGGGGCCGGGCTGTTCTTATGGGGTTGGGGTGATCCTATGGGGTTGGGGTTGTTCTTATGGGGTTGGGGTGATCCTATGGGGCCAGGGTGATCCTATGGGGCTGGGGATGTTCCTATGGGGTTGGGGGTGTTCTTATGGGGTTGGGGCTGTTCCTATGGGGTTGGGGTGTTCTTATGGGGTTGGGGGTGATCCTATGGGGTTAGAGGTGTTCTTATGGGGTTGGGGTGATTCTATGGGGTTGGGGTGATTCTATGGGGTTGGGGTGATCCTATGGGGCCGGGGTGATCCTATGGGGTTGGGGTGTTCCTATGGGGTTGGGGTGTTCTTGTAGGGCCGGGCGGTTCTTATGGGGTTGGGGTGATCCTATGGGGTTGGGGTGATCCTATGGGGTTGGGGTGTTCTTATGGGGTTAGAGGTGTTCTTATGGGGTTGGGGTGATCCTATAGGGTTAGAGGTGTTCTTATGGGGTTGGGGGTGATCCTATGGGGTTGGGGGTGTTCTTATGGGGCCGGAAGTGTCCCTATGGGGTTGGGGCTGTTCCTATGGGGTTGGGGGTGTTCTTATGGGGTTGGGGGTGTTCTTATGGGGCCAGAGTGTTCTTATGGGGTTGGGGGTGATCCTATGGGGCTGAGGGTGTTCCTATGGGGCTGAGCTGTTCTTATGGGGCCGGAAGTGTCCCTATGGGGTTGGGGGTGTTCTTATGGGGTTGGGGGTGATCCTATGGGGTTGGGGTGTTCTTATGGGGTTGGGGGTGTTCCTATGGGGTTGGGGGTGTTTTTATGGGGCCGGGCGCTTCTTATGGGGTTGGGGTGATCCTATGGGGTTGGGGTGTGCTTATGGGGTTAGGGGTGTTCTTATGGGGTTGGGGTGATCCTATGGGGTTAGGGGTGTTCTTATGGGGCTGGGGATGTTCCTATGGGGTTGGGGATGTTCTTATGGGGCCAGAGTGTTCTTATGGGGCCGGGCTGTTCTTATGGGGTTGGGGTGATCCTATGGGGTTGGGGTGATCCTATGGGGTTAGGGGTGTTCTTATGGGGTTGGGGTGATCCTATGGGGTTGGGGTGATCCTATAGGGTTAGGGGTGTTCTTATGGGGTTGGGGGTGTTCTTATGTGGCCAGAAGTGTCCCTATGGGGTTGGGGGTGTTCTTATGGGGCCAGAGTGTTCTTATGGGGCCAGGAGTGTCCCTATGGGGTTGTGGATGTTCTTATGGGGTTGGGGATGTTCTTATGGGGTTGGGGTGATCCTATGGGGCTGGGGATGTTCCTATGGGGTTGGGGATGTTCCTATGGGGTTGGGTTGTTCTTATGGGGCTGGGCTGTTCTTATGTGGTTGGGGGTGATCCTATGGGATTGGGGTGATCCTATGGGGTTAGGGGTGTTCTTATGGGGTTGGGGTGATCCTATGGGGTTGGGGGTGTTCCTATGGGGTTGGGGTGTGCTTATGGGGTTGGGGATGTTCTTATGGGGTTGGGGATGTTCTTATAGGGCCAGAGTGTTTTTATGGGGTTGGGGTGATCCTATGGGGCTGAGGGTGTTCCTATGGGGCTGAGCTGTTCTTATGGGGTTGGGGTGATCCTATGGGGTTAGAGGTGTGCTTATGGGGTTGCGGATGTTCTTACGGGGTTGGGGCTGTTCTTATGGGGCCAGAGTGTTCTTATGGGGCCAGGCTGTTCTTATGGGGTTGGGGTGATCCTATGGGGTTGGGGTGATCCTATAGGGTTAGGGGTGTTCTTATGGGGTTGGGGATGTTCTTATGGGGTTGGGGATGTTCTTATGGGGCCAGAATGTTCTTATGGGGCCGGGCTGTTTTTATGGGGTTGGGGTGTTCTTATGGGGTTGGGGGTGTTCTTATGGGGCTGGGATGTTCTTATGGGGTTGGGGTGATCCTATGGGGTTGGGGTGTTCTTATGGGGTTGGGGGTGTCCTTATGGAGCTGAGCTCCCTATGGGGCTGGGCTCCTTATGGGGTTGCACTGTCCCTATGGGGCTGAGCTGTCTTTATGGGGCTGTCCCTATGGGGCCGCAGCGTCCCTATGGGGCTGGGCTGTCCCTATGGGGCTGAGCTGTCCCTATGGGGCTGTCCCTATGGGGCTGGGCTGTCCCTATGGGGTTGGCTGTCCCTATAGGGCTGTCCCTATGGGGCTGAGCTGTCCCTATGGGGTTGGCTGTCCCTATAGGGCCGTTCTATTGGGCCACAGCGTCCCTATGGGGCTGAGCTCCCTATGGGGCTGCACTGTTCCTATAGGGCCGTCCCATGGGGCCGCAGCGTCCCTATGGGGCTGAGCTCCCTATGGGGCCGCACTGTCCCTATGGGGCCGTCCCTATGGGGCTGTCCCTATGGGGCTGAGCTGTCCCTATGGGGCTGTCCCTATGGGGTTGGCTGTCCCTATAGGGCTCTCCCTATGGGGCTGAGCTGTCCCTATGGGGTTGGCTGTCCCTATAGGGCCGTTCTATTGGGCCACAGCGTCCCTATGGGGCTGAGCTCCCTATGGGGCCATCCCTATGGGGTTGGCTGTCCCTATAGGGCTGTCCCTATGGGGCTGAGCTCCCTATGGGGCTGAGCTGTCCCCATGGGACTGTCCCTATGGGGCCGCACTGTCCCTATAGGGCCGTCCCATGGGGCCGCCCCGTCCCTTTGGGGCTGAGCTGTCCCTATGGGGTTGGCTGTCCTTATGGGGTTGGCTGTCCCTATAGGGCTGTCCCATGGGGCCGCAGCACCTATGTGGCTGAGCTCCCTATAGGGCCGTCCCATGGGGCCGCCCCGTCCCTATGGGGCTGAGCTCCCTATGGTGTTGGCTGTCCCTATAGGGCCGTCCCATGGGGCCGCACTGTCCCTATGGGGCTGAGCTCCCTATGGGGCTGCACTGTCCCTATAGGGCCGTCCCATGGGGCCGCAGCGTCCCTATGGGGCTGAGCTCCCTATGGGGCCGCACTGTCCCTATGGGGCCGTCCCTATTGGGCTGAGCTGTCCCTATAGGGCTGTCCCTATGGGGCTGAGCTCCCTATGGGGCTGAGCTGTCCCTATAGGGCCGTCCCATGGGGCTGCAGCATCCCTATGGGGCTGAGCTGTCCCTATGGGGTTGGCTGTCCCTATGGGGTTGGCTGTCCCTATAGGGCTGTCCCTATGGGGTTGGCTGTCCCTATAGGGCCGTCCCGTGGGGCCGCAGCGTCCCTATGGGGCTGAGCTGTCCCTGTGGGGCTGTCCCTATGGGGTTGGCTGTCCCTATGGGGTTGGCTGTCCCTATAGGGCTGTCCCTATGGGGCTGGGCTCCCTATGGGGCCGTCCCTATGGGGTTGGCTGTCCCTATAGGGTCGTCCCTATGGGGTTGGCTGTCCCTATAGGGCTGTCCCATGGGGCCGCAGCACCTATGGGGCTGAGCTCACTATGGGGCCGTCCTATGGGGCCGCCCCGTCCCTATGGGGCCGCACTGTCCCTATGGGGCTGTCCCTATGGGGTTGGCTGTCCCTATGGGGCTGAGCTCCCTATGGGGCTGGATTCTCCCTATGGGGCTGAGCTGTCCCTATAGGGCTGTCCCTATAGGGCTGTCCCTATGGGGTTGGCTGTCCCTATGGGGCTGAGCTGTCCCTATAGGGCTGTCCCTATGGGGCTGAGCTCCCTATGGGGCTGAGCTGTCCCTATAGGGCTGTCCCTATAGGGCTGTCCCTATGGGGCTGAGCTGTCCCTATAGGGCTAAGCTGTCCCTATAGGGCTGTCCCTATAGGGCTGTCCCTATGGGGCTGAGCTGTCCCTATAGGGCTAAGCTGTCCCTATAGGGCTGTCCCTATAGGGCTGTCCCTATGGGGCTGAGCTCCCTATGGGGCTAAGCTGTCCCTATAGGGCCGTCCCTATAGGGCTGTCCCTATGGGGCTGAGCTGTCCCTATGTGGCTGAGCTCCCTATAGGGCCGTCCCATGGGGCCGCCCCGTCCCTATGGGGCAGCCCCACATCTCCGCCCCCCCCCCCCCCCGCAGCTTCGCGGCCGGCCCGGCATCGCGGAGCGTTGGATCCTCAGCCGCCTGAGCCGCGCCGTGGCGGCGTGCGGAGCAGCGCTGGGCCGCTTCGATTTCCCAGCAGCCACTTCGGCGGTGCACGGCTTCTGGCTCTACGACCTGTGCGACGTCTACCTGGTACGGGGTTATTAGCGGTCACGTGGGGTCACGTGGGGTTGTGTGGGGTCACGTGGGGTTGTGTGGGGTCACGTGGGGTTATGGGGTGGTTATGGGGTGGTTATGAGGTTATGGGGTGGTTATGGGGTCATATGGGGTTATATAGGGTCGTATGGGGTTATGGGGTGGTTATGGGTTATATGGGGTTGTATGGGGTTGTATGGGGTTGTATGGGGTGGTTATGGGGTGGTTATGGGGTGGTTATGAGGTTCTATGGGGTTATGGGGTGGTTATGAGGTTATGGGGTGGTTATGGAGTGGTTATGGGGTTATGGGGTGGTTATGGGGTGGTTATGGGTTATATGGGGTCATATGGGGTTGTATGGGGTCATATGGGGTCATATGGGGTTATATGGGGTTATATGGGGTCGTATGGGGTTATATGGGGTTCTATGGGGTTATGGGGTGGTTATGAGGTGGTTATGGGGTTCTATGGGGTTATGGGGTGGTTATGGGGTGGTTATGGGGTTCTATGGGGTTATGGGGTGGTTATGAGGTTATGGGGTGGTTATGGGATGGTTATGGGGTTATATGGGGTCATATGGGGTTGTGGGGTGGTTATGGGGTGGTTATGGGTTCTATGGGGTTCTATGGGGTCATATGGGGTTATATGGGGTTATGGGGTGGTTATGGGATGGTTATGGGGTTCTATGGGGTTATGGGGTGGTTATGGGGTGGTTATGGGATCATATGGGGTTGTATGGGATTACATGGGGTTGTATGGGGTCATGTGGGGTTATGGGGTTATATGGGGTTGTATGGGGTCATATGGGCTTGTATGGGGTTATGGGGTGGTTATGGGGTGGTTATGGGGTTCTATGGGGTTATGGGGTGGTTATGGGGTTCTATGGGTTATATGGGGTTGTATGGGGTTCTATGGGGCTGTATGGGGTTCTGGGGTGGTTATGGGTTATATGGGATGCTGTAGGGCACAGTGGGTCCCTATGGGTCTCTATGGGTTTCTGTGGGGTCCCTATGGGTCTCTATGGGTCTGTATGGGGTTACGGCTCACTATGGGGTGCTGTGGGTCCCTATGGGTCTCTATGGGGTTGTGGCTCACTATGGGGTGCCGTGAGTCCCTATGGGTCCCTATGGGTTCCTGTGGGACCCCTATGGGTCCCTATGGGTCTCTATGGGGTCTCTATGGGGTTACGGCTCACTATGGGGTGCTGGGGGGCACAGTGGGTCCCTATGGGTCCCTGTGGGTCTCTATGGGTCTCTATGGGTCTCTATGGGGTTACGGCTCACTATGGGGTGCTGTGTGTCCCTATGGGGTCCCTATGGGTCCCTGTGGATCCCTATGGGTCCTGCGGGTCCCTGTGGGGTTTCCATGAGTCCCTGTGGGTCCCTATGGGTCTCTATGGGGTTACAGCTCATTATGGGGTGCTGTGGGTCCCTATGGGTCCGTATGGGTTCCTGTGGGATCCCTATGGGTCCCTGTGGGTCTGTATGGGGTTACGGCTCACTATGGGGTGCTGTGGGGCACAGTGGGTCCCTGTGGGTCCCTGTGGGTCCCTATGGGTCTCTATGGCTTCCTGTGGGATCCCTATGGGTCCCTATGGGTCTGTATGGGGTTACAGCTCACTATGGGGTGCTGTGGGTCCTTGTGGGGTCCCTATGGGTCTCTATGGGGTCATGGCTCACTATAGGGTGCTGTGTGTCCCTATGGGTCCCTATGGGTCTCTATGGGTCTCTATGGGGTTTACAGCTCACTATGGGGTGCCGTGTGTCCCTATGGGTCCCTATGGGTCTCTATGGGTCTCTATGGGGTTACAGCTGACTATAGGGTGCTGTGTGTCCCTATGGGTCCCTATGGGTCTCTATGGGGTTACGGCTCACTCTGGGGTTCTGTGGGTCCTTGTGGGGTCCCTATGTGTCCCTATGTGTCCCTATGGGTCTCTATGGGTCTCTATGGGGTTTACAGCTCACTATGGGGTGCCGTGTGTCCCTATGGGTCCCTATGGGTCCCTATGGGTCCCTATGGGTCCCTATGGGTCCCTATGGGTCTCTATGGGGTTACAGCTGACTATAGGGTGCTGTGTGTCCCTGTGGGTCCCTATGGGTCCCTATGGGTCTCTATGGGGTCATGGCTCACTATAGGGTGCTGTGTGTCCCTATGGGTCCCTATGGGTCTCTATGGGGTTACGGCTCACTATGGGGTTCTGTGGGTCCTTGTGGGGTCCCTATGTGTCCCTATGGGTCCCTATGGGTCTCTATGGGTCTCTATGGGGTTTACAGCTCACTATGGGGTGCCGTGTGTCCCTATGGGTCCCTATGGGTCCCTATGGGTCCCTATGGGTCTCTATGGGGTTACAGCTGACTATAGGGTGCTGTGTGTCCCTGTGGGTCCCTATGGGTCCCTATGGGTCTCTATGGGGTCATGGCTCACTATAGGGTGCTGTGTGTCCCTATGGGTCCCTATGGGTCTCTATGGGGTTACGGCTCACTATGGGGTTCTGTGGGTCCTTGTGGGGTCCCTATGTGTCCCTATGGGTCCCTATGGGTCTCTATGGGTCTCTATGGGGTTTACAGCTCACTATGGGGTGCCGTGTGTCCCTATGGGTCCCTATGGGTCTCTATGGGTCTCTATGGGGTTACAGCTCACTATAGGGTCCCTATGGGTCCCTATGGGTCCCTATGGGTCCCTATGGGTCCCTATGGGTCTCTATGGGTCTCTATGGAGTTTACAGCTCACTATGGGGTGCCGTGTGTCCCTATGGGTCCCTATGGGTCTCTATGGGGTTACGGCTCACTATGTGGTGCTGTGGGATCCCTATGGGTCCCTGTGGGTCTCTATGGGGTCACGGCTCACTATAGGGTGCTGTGTGTCCCTATGGGTCCCTATGGGTCTCTATGGGTCTCTATGGGGTTACAGCTCACTATGGGGTGCTGTGTGTCCCTATGGGTCCCTATGGGTCTCTATGGGGTCATGGCTCACTATAGGGTGCTGTGTGTCCCTATGGGTCCCTATGGGTCTCTATGGGGTTACGGCTCACTATGTGGTGCTGTGGGTCCTTGTGGGGTCCCTATGGGTCCCTATGGGTCTCTATGGGGTTTACAGCTCACTATGGGGTGCCGTGTGTCCCTATGGGTCCCTATGGGTCTCTATGGGTCTCTATGGGGTTACAGCTCACTATAGGGTGCTGTGTGTCCCTATGGGTCCCTATGGGTCTCTATGGGGTTACAGCTGACTATAGGGTGCTGTGTGTCCCTATGGGTCCCTATGGGTCTCTATGGGTCTCTATGGGGTTACAGCTCACTATAGGGTGCTGTGTGTCCCTATGGGTCCCTATGGGTCTCTATGGGGTTTACAGCTCACTATGGGGTGCTGTGGGTCCTTGTGGGGTCCCTATGGGTCCCTATGGGTCCCTATGGGTCTCTATGGGTCTCTATGGGTCTTTATGGGGTTACAGCTCACTATAGGGTGCTGTGTGTCCCTATGGGTCCCTATGGGTCCCTATGGGTCTCTATGGGGTTACAGCTCACTATGGGGTGCCGTGTGTCCCTATGGGTCCCTATGGGTTCCTGTAACCTCACCCCACTCTTTTCCCCCCCCTCCCTCCCCCCTCCCCCCCCCTCTGCCCCATAGGAATGCGTGAAGCCCGTGCTGGCCCGCGTCAGCGGGGTTGGGGGCACAGACCCCCCCCCACCCCAAAACCCTACGGATGATCCGGCGGGGGGGGAACCCAGCGAGGAACCCCGCGATGAGGACGTGGAGGAAGAGGAAGAGGAAGAGGAGGAGGAAGAGGAAGAGGAGGAGGAAGAAGAAGGGGGGGGGGACGCGGAGGGGCGGGCGGCGGCGGTGCGGGATGCGCTGCATTGCTGCATGGAGGGGGGGCTGCGACTCCTGGCCCCTTTTATGCCCTTCGTCAGCGAGGAGCTGTGGCAGCGTCTGCCCCACGCCCCCCCCGCGCCCCCCAGCCTCTGTGTGTGCCCCTATCCGCAGCCTGAGACGGTGAGGGGGGGGGAAATGTGGGGTTTGGGGGGGAGAAATGGGGTCTGGGGGGGAGATTGGGGGGCAGAAATGGGATCTGGGGGGGCAGAAATGGGGTCTGGGGGGGGCAAATGGGGTCTGGGGGGGGGAAATGGGGCCTGGGGGGAGATTGGGGGGCAACAGTGGGGTCTGGGGGGGAGGTTGGGGGGCAGAAATGGGATCTGGGGGGGCAAAAATGCGGTCTGGGGGGGGCAAATGGGGTCTGGGGTGAGAGTGGGGGCAGAAATGGGATCTGGGGGGGCAAAAATGGGATCTGGGGGGGCAGAAATGGGGTCTGGGGGTGGGAAATAGGGTGTGGGGGGATATTGGGGGGCAAAAGTGGGGTCTGGGGGGGAGATTGGGGGGCAAAAGTGGGATCTGGGGGGGCAGAAATGGGGTCTGGGGGTGGGAAATGGGGTCTGGGGGGATATTGGGGGGCAAAAGTGGGTCTGGGGGGGGAAATGGGGTCTGGGGGGGCAAAAATGGGGTCGGGGGGGGCAAATGGGGTCTGGGGGGAGATTGGGGGGCAACAATGGGGTCTGGGGGGGAGGTTGGGGGGCAAAAATGCGGTCTGGGGGTGGGAAATGGGGTGTGGGGGGATATTGGGGGGCAGAAATGGGATCTGGGGGGGCAAAATGGGATCTGGGGGGGCAAAAATGGGGTCTGGGGGTGGGAAATGGGGTCTGGGGGGAGATTGGGGGGCAACAGTGGGGTCTGGGGGGGAGGTTGGGGGGCAGAAATGGGATCTGGGGGGGCAAAATGGGGATCTGGGGGGGCAAAAATGGGGTCTGGGGGGGGGAAATGGGGTCTGGGGGGAGATTGGGGGGCAACAGTGGGGTCTGGGGGGGAGGTTGGGGGGCAGAAATGGGATCTGGGGGGGCAAAAATGCGGTCTGGGGGGGGCAAATGGGGTCTGGGGGGGAGATTGGGGGGCAGAAATGGGATCTGGGGGGGCAAAATGGGATCTGGGGGGGCAAAAATGGGGTCTGGGGGGGTGGAATGGGGTCTGGGGGTGGGAAATGGGGTGTGGGGGGATATTGGGGGGCAAAAGTGGGGTCTGGGGGGAGATTGGGGGGACGGAATGGGATCTGGGGGGGCAAAAATGGGGTCTGGGTGGGGGAAATGGGGTCTGGGGGGAGATTGGGGGGCAACAGTGGGGTCTGGGGGGGAGGTTGGGGGGCAGAAATGGGATCTGGGGGGGCAAAAATGGGGTCTGGGTGGGGGAAATGGGGTCTGGGGGGAGATTGGGGGGCAACAGTGGGGTCTGGGGGGGAGGTTGGGGGGCAGAAATGGGATCTGGGGGGGCAAAAATGCGGTCTGGGGGGGCAAATGGGGTCTGGGGGGATATTGGGGGGCAACAGTGGGGTCTTGAGGGGAGATTGGGGGGCGGAAATGGGATCTGGAGGGGCAAAAATGGGGTCTGGGGGTGGGAAATGGGGTCTGGGGGGAGATTGGGGGGCAACAGTGGGGTCTGGGGGGGAGGTTGGGGGGCAGAAATGGGATCTGGGGGGGCAAAAATGCGGTCTGGGGGGGCAAATGGGGTCTGGGGGGATATTGGGGGGCAACAGTGGGGTCTTGAGGGGAGATTGGGGGGCAGAAATGGGATCTGGAGGGGCAAAAATGGGGTCTGGGGGTGGGAAATGGGGTCTGGGGGGATATTGGGGGGGCAAAAGTGCGGTCTGGGGAGGGGGCTGGGGGGGTCAGTGAGGGAGGAGCTGTGGCAGCGTCTGCCCCACGCCCCCCCCGCGCCCCCCAGCCTCTGTGTTTGCCCCTATCCGCAGCCTGAGACGGTGAGGGGGGGGGGAAATGTGGGGTTTGGGGGGAAGAAATGGGGTTTGGGGGGGAGAAATGGGGTCTGGGGGGGAGATTGGGGGACAGAAATGGGATCTGGGGGGGCAAAAATGGAGTCTGGGGGGGCAAATGGGGTCTGGGGGGATATTGGGGGGCAAAAGTGGGGTCTGGGGGGGAGATTGGGGGCAGAAATGGGATCTGGGGGGGCAAAAATGGAGTCTGGGGGGGAAATGGGGTCTGGGGGGATATTGGGGGGCAAAAGTGGGGTCTGGGGGGGAGGTTGGGGGGCAGAAATGGGATCTGGGGGGGCAAAAATGCGGTCTGGGGGGGGCAAATGGGGTCTGGGGGGGAGATTGGGGGGCAACAGTGGGATTTGGGGGAGATTGGGGGGCAGAAATGGGGTCTGGGGGGGTAAAAATGGGGTCTGGGTGGGCAAAAATGGGATCTGGGGGGGCAAAAATGGGGTCTGGGGGTGGGAAATGGGGTGTGGGGGGATATTGGGGGGCAAAAGTGGGGTCTGGGGGGGAGATTGGGGGGCAGAAATGGGATCTGGGGAGGCAAAAATGGGTTCTTGGGGGGCAACAGTGGGGTGTGGGGGGAGAGTGGGGGCAGAAATGGGATCTGGGGGGGCAAAAATGGGATCTGGGGGGGCAGAAATGTGGTCTGGGGGTGGGAAATGGGGTGTGGGGGGATATTGGGGGGCAAAAGTGGGGTCTGGGGGGAGATTGGGGGGCAGAAATGGGATCTGGGGGGGCAAAAATGGGGTCTGGGTGGGGGAAATGGGGTCTGGGGGGAGATTGGGGGGCAACAGTGGGGTCTGGGGGGGAGGTTGGGGGGCAGAAATGGGATCTGGGGGGGCAAAAATGGGGTCTGGGGGGGGGAAATGGGGACGGGGGGATATTGGGGGGCAAAAGAGGGGTCTTGAGGGGAGATTGGGGGGCAAAAATGGGATCTGGGGGGGCAAAAATGGGGTCTGGGGGTGGGAAATGGGGTCTGGGGGGATATTGGGGGGCAAAAGTGGGGTCTGGGGGGGAGATTGGGGGGCAGAAATGGGATCTGGGGGTGCAAAAATGGGATCTGGGTGTGCAGAAATGGGGTCTGGGGGTGGGAAATGGGATCTGGGGGGATATTGGGGGGCAAAAGTGGGGTCTGGGGGGGGAAATGGGGTCTGGGGGGGCAAAAATGGGGTCTGGGGTGGAGATTGGGGGCAACAGTGGGGTCTGGGGGGGGGAAATTGGGTCTGGGGGGAGTCTGTAGGTCCGTGGGGGGTGGAGGGGGGGGGTCTGTGTGGGTCTGGGGGTGTCAATGACCCCCCCCCTTTGCCCCCCCCCTCCCAGTTCTGCTGGGAGGACCTGGAGTTGGAGACCACCGTGATAGGGGGGGGAAGGGGGGGGGTTCTGTGGGTCTGGGGGGGGGTCTCTATGGGTCTCTATGGGTCTGTGTGGGTCTGGGGGTGTCAATGACCCCCCCCCCCTTTGCCCCCCCCCAGTTCTGCTGGGAGGACCCGGAGTTGGAGACCACCATGGAGTTCGTGCTGAGCATCGTGAGGGCGCTGAGGGGGCTGCGGGCTGAGCACGGCCTGACCAAGAGCCGACCTCGATGTGAGTGGGGGGGGGGCTTCGGGGGGGTCGTGGGGGTCTGGGGGTCTGGGGGGGGGTCCTGAGGGGGTCTTGGGGGGGTCCTGGGGGTCTGGGGGGGGTCCTGGGGGGGTTCAGTGTGGTAAATGGGGGCTGCGGGCTGAGCACGGCCTGACCAAGAGCCGACCTCGATGTGAGTGGGGGGGGGGCTTGGGGGGGGGGTCCTGGGGGTCTGGGGGGGGGTCCTGGGGGGGTCCTGGGGTCTGGGTGGGGGTCTTGGGGGGGTTCAGTGTGGATTATGGGGCTGGGAGCTGAGCACGGCCTCAGTAGGAGTCAACCCTGATGTGAGTGGGGGGCGCTGGGGGGGTCCTGGGGGTCTGGGGGGGGGTCCTGGGGTGGTCCTGGGGTCTGGGGGGGAGGTCTTGGGGGGGTCCTGGGGTCTGGGGGGGGTCTTGGGGGGGTTCAGTGTGGATTATGGGGGCTGGGAGCTGAGCACGGCCTCAGTAGGAGTCAACCCTGATGTGAGTGGGGGGCGCTGGGGGGGTCGTGGGGGTCTGGGGGGGGGTCCTGAGGGGGTCCTGAGGTCTGGGTGGGGGTCCTGGGGGGGTCGTGGGGGTCTGGGTGGGGGTCTTGGGGGGCTTCAGTGTGGATTATGGGGCTGGGGGCTGAGCATGGCCTCAGTAGGAGTCAACCCTGATGTGAGTGGGGGGCGCTGGGGGGGTTCCTGGGGGTCTGGGGGGGGGTCCTGGGGGGGTCCTGCGGGTCTGGGGGGGTCCTGAGGGGGTCCTGGGGGGGAAATGGGGGTCTGGGTGGGGGTCTTGGGGGGGTTCAGTGTGGATTATGGGGGCTGGGGGCTGAGCATGGCTTCACTAGGAGTCAACCCTGATGTGAGTGGGGGGCGCTGGGGGGGTTCCTGGGGGTCTGGGGGGGTCTTGGGGGGGTCCTGGGGTCTGGGTGGGGGTCTTGGGGGGGTCGTGGGGGTCTGGGTGGGGGTCTTGGGGGGGTTCAGTGTGGATTCTGGGGGCTGCGGGCTGAGCATGGCCTGACCAAGAGCCGACCTCGATGTGAGTGGGGGGGGGCTTGGGGGGGCGGTCGTGGGGGTCTGGGGGGGGGTCCTGGGGGGGTCGTGGGGGTCTGGGGGGGGGTCCTGAGGGGGTCCTGAGGTCTGGGGGGGGGTCCTGAGGGGGTCCTGGGGTTCTGGGGGGGGTCTTGGGGGGGTTCAGTGTGGATTATGGGGGCTGCGGGCTGAGCACGGCCTGACCAAGAGCCGACCTCGATGTGAGGGGGGGGGGGGTTTGGGGGGAGGGTCGTGGGGGTCTGGGGGGGGGTCCTGAGGGGGTCCTGGGGTCTGGGGGGGGGTCTTGGGGGGGTTCAGTGTGGATTATGGGGGCTGGGGGCTGAGCGTGGCTTCACTAGGAGTCAACCCTGATGTGAGTGGGGGGCGCTGGGGGGGTTCCTGGGGGTCTGGGGGGGTCTTGGGGGGGTCCTGGGGTCTGGGTGGGGGTCTCGGGGGGGTCGTGGGGGTCTGGGGGGGGGTCCTGAGGGGGTCTTGGGGGGGTCCTGGGGTTTGGGGGGGGGGTCTTGGGGGGGTTCAGTGTGGATTATGGGGCTGGGGGCTGAGCATGGCCTCAGTAGGAGTCAACCCTGATGTGAGTGGGGGGCGCTGGGGGGGTTCCTGGGGGTCTGGGGGGGTCTTGGGGGGGTCCTGGGGGTCTGGGGGGGGTCCTGGGGGGGTCCTGGGGTCTGGGTGGGGGTCTTGGGGGGGTTCAGTGTGGATTATGGGGGCTGCGGGCTGAGCACGGCCTGACCAAGAGCCGACCTCGATGTGAGTGGGGGGGGGGTCTTGGGGGGGGGGTCGTGGGGGTCTGGGGGGGTGCTGGGGGTCTGGGGGGGGGCCTGGGGGGGTCGTGGGGGTCTGGGAAGGGGTCCTGGGGGGGTTCAGTGTGGATTATGGGGCTGGGGGCTGAGCATGGCCTCACTAGGAGTCAACCCTGATGTGAGTGGGGGGCGCTGGGGGGCTTCCTGGGGGTCTGGGGGGGGTCCTGGGGGGGTCCTGGGGGTCTGGAGGGGGGGTCCTGGGGGGGTCCTGAGGTCTGGGCGTGGGTCCTGAGGGGGTCCTGGGGGGGTCCTGGGGGTCTGGGGGTGATGAAGCTGTATGGGGGGGGGGTCCTATGGGTCTGGGGTTATGAGGGGGGTCCTATGGGTCTGGGGGCTATGGGGCTTTATGGGGAGGGGGGGTCCTATGGGTCTGGGGGTTATGAGGGGGATCTATGGGGGGGGGTCCGTATGGGGGGGAGGTTATGTGATCCTATGGGGGGGGGGTCCTATGAGTCTGGGAGTTATGGGGTCCAAAAGGGGGGGGGGGTCCTATGGGTCTGGGGACTATGGGGCTCTATGGAGGGGGGGTCCTATGGGTCTGGGGGATCTATGGGGGGGGGGGGGGGTGTTATGGGATCCTATGGGGGGGTTCCTATGGGTCTGGGAACTATGGGGGGGGTCCTATGGGGGGTTATGGGGTCTTATGGGGGGTTCTATGGGTCTGGGGATTATGGGGTCCAATGGGGGGGGTCCTATGGGTCTGGGGGTTATGGGGTCCAAAAGGGGGGGGGGGTCCTATGGGTCTGGTGGTTATGGGGCTCTATGGGATGGGGGCTGGGCTCCTATGGGGCTGGGGGTTATGGGGTCCAATGGGGGGGGTCCTATGGGTCTGGGGGTTATGGGGCTCTATGGAGGGGGGGTCCTATGGGTCTGGGGGATCTATGGGGGGGGGGGGGGTTATGGGATCCTATGGGGGGGTTCCTATGGGTCTGGGGTTATGAGGGGATTCCTATGGGTCTGGGAAATATGGGGGGGGGTCCTATGGGGGGTTATGGGGTCTTATGGGGGGTTCTATGGGTCTGGGGGTGATGGGGTCCTGCTGGGGGGGGTCCTATGGGGTGGGGGTCCTATGGGTCTGGGGTAATGGGATGCTATGTAGGGGGGTTCTATGGGTCTGGGGGCTATGGGGCTTAATGGGGGGGGGTCCTATGGGTCTGGGGGTTATGGGGCTTTATGGGGTTGGGGGGGGTCCAATGGGTCTGGGGTTTATGGGGTCCTGCTGGGGGGGTCCTATGGGGTGGGGGTCCAGTGGGTCTTGGGTTATGAGGGGGGTCCTATGGGTCTGGGGGTTATGGGGCTCTATGGGATGGGGGGGGGGTCCTATGGGTCTGGGGGATCTATGGGGGGGGGAGTTATGGGATCCTATGGGGGTGGTCCTATGGGGGCTATGGGGCTCTATGGGATGGGGGGGGGGTCCTATGGGTCTGGGGGTTATGGGACTCTATGGAGGGGGGGTCCTATGGGTCTGGGGGCTATGGGGCTTTATGGAGGGGGGGTCCTATGGGTCTGGAGATCTATGGGGGGGGGGATTATGGGATCCTATGGGGGGGTTCCTATGGGTCTGGGGGTTATGAGATCCTATGGGAGGGGTCCTACGGGGGGGGGTCCTATGGGTCTGGGGATCTATGGGGGGGGGTGGGCCTATGGGGGTATTATGGGATCCTATGGGGGGGTTCCTATGGGTCTGGGGGCTATGGGGCTCTATGGGGCTGGGCTCCTATGGGGCTGGGGGTTATGGGGTCCAATGGGGGGGGTCCAGTGGGTCTGGGGTAATGGGATGCTATGGGGGGGGGGTCCTATGGGTCTGGGGGTTATGGGGCTCTATGGGATGGAGGGTTATGGGGGGGTCCTATGGGTCTGGGGGATCTATGGGGGGGGGGGGGTTATGGGATCCTATGGGGGTGGTCCTATGGGGGCTATGGGGCTCTATGGGATGGGGGGGGGGGTCCTATGGGTCTGGGGGTTATGGGGCTCTATGGGATGGGGGGGGGGGGGTCCTATGGGTCTGGGGGCTACAGGACTCAATGAGAGGCTGAGGGGGGGGGTCCGCCACTGATACCCCCCCCCCCCCCCCCCCCCCAAATTTGCCCCCCCCAGGCTTCCTGCAGTGCCCCGACCCCACATGGGCCGCCCGCGCCCGGCTCTGCCGGCCCCACATCCGCACCTTGGCCTCGGTGGGGGTCGTCAAAATCCTCGGGGGGGCGGGGGGGGGGGGCAACGAGAGAGACCCCCCCCCGGGATGCGCCGTGGCCGTGGCCTCCGAGCACTGCACGGCTCATCTGCTGCTGAAGGTATTTTTTGGGGGGGGGGATCGGGGGGGGGGGGAATGGGGGGTTATGGGGTGGGGGGGGGGTCAGGATTTGGGGGTTGTGGGGTGGGGGGGCGGAAATGGGGGGAGAAATTGTGGGGGTTATGGGGTGGGGGGGCAGAAATGGGCAGTTATGGGGTGGGGGGGGGTCAGGAATGGGGGGTTATGGGGTGGGGGGGCAGAAATGGGGGGAGAAATTGGGGGGGTTATGGGGTGGGGGGGAGAAATGGGGGGAGAAATGGGGGCAGAAATTGGGGGTTATGGGGTGGGGGGCGGAAATGGGGGGAGAAATTGTGGGGTTTATGGGGTGGGGGGGCAGAAATGGGGGGTTATGGGGTGGGGGGGGGTCAGGAATGGGGGGTTATAGGGTGGGGGGGCGGAAATGGGGGGAGAAATTGTGGGGGTTATGGGGTGGGGGGCGGAAATGGGGGGAGAAATTGTGGGGTTTATGGGGTGGGGGGGCAGAAATTGGGGGTTATGGGGCGGGGGAGTCAGAAATGAGGGGTTATAGGGTGGGGGGGCAGAAATGGGGGGAGAAATTGGGGGTTATGGGGGGGGTAGAAATGGGGAGAAATTGGGGGTTATGGGGTGGGGGGGCGGAAATGGGAGAAATTGGGGGGCTATGGGGTGGGGGGGCTGAAATGGGGGGTTATGGGGTGGGGGGGCAGAAATGGGGGGAGAAATTGGGGGGGGTTATGGGGTGGGGGAGCAGAAATGGGAGCAGAAATGGGGGCAGAAATTGGGGGTTATGGGGCGGGGGGGTCAGAAATGAGGGGTTCTGGGGTGGGGGGGTGGAAATGGGGGGAGAAATTGTGGGGTTTATGGGGTGGGGGGGCAGAAATGGGGGGAGAAATTGGGGATTATGGGGGGGGGTAGAAATGGGGGAGAAATTGGGGGTTATGGGGTGGAGGGGCTGAAATGGGGGGTTATGGGGTGGGGGGGCAGAAATGGGGGGAGAAATTGGGGGTTATGGGGTGGGGGGGGTCAGGAATGGGGGGTTATGGGGTGGGGGGGCAGAAATGGGGGGAGAAATTGGGGGTTATGGGGTGGGGGGCAGAAATTGGGGGAGAAATTGGGGGAGAAATGGGGGGAGAAATTGGGGGGGTTATGGGGTGGGGGGGCAGAAATGGGGGAGAAATGGGGGAGAAATTGGGGGTTATGGGGTGGGGGGGCAGAAATGGGCAGAAATGGGGGAGAAATTGGGGGTTATGGGGTGGGGGGGCAGAAATGGGGGCGGAAATGGGGGGAGAAATGGGGGGTTATGGGGTGGGGGAGCAGAAATGGGGGGAGAAATGGGGGGGGTTATGGGGTGGGGGGGCAGAAATGGGGGCAGAAATGGGGGAGAAATTGGGGGTTATGGGGTGGGGGGGCGGAAATGGGGGGAGAAATTGGGGGGCTATGGGTTGGGGGGGTCAGAAATGAGGGGTTCTGGGGTGGGGGGGCAGAAATCGGGGGAGAAATTGGGGGTTATGGGGTGGGGGAGTCAGAAATGAGGGGTTATAGGGTGGGGGGGCGGAAATGGGGGGAGAAATTGGGGGGTTTATGGGGTGGGGGGGCAGAAATAGGGCGAGAAATTGGGGGTTATGGGGTGGGGGGGTCAGAAATGAGGGGTTCTGGGGTGGGGGGGCAGAAATGGGGGGAGAAATTGGGGGTTATGGGGTGGGGGGCAGAAATTGGGGGAGAAATTGGGGGAGAAATGGGGGGAGAAATTGGGGGGGTTATGGGGTGGGGGGGGCAGAAATGGGGAGAAATGGGGGAGAAATTGGGGGTTATGGGGTGGGGGGGCAGAAATGGGGGCGGAAATGGGGGGAGAAATGGGGGGTTATGGGGTGGGGGGGCGGAATTGGGGGGAGAAATGGGGGAGAAATTGGGGGTTATAGGGTGGGTAGAAATTGGGGGTTATGGGGTGGGGGGGCGGAAATGGGGGGAGAAATTGGGGGGCTATGGGTTGGGGGGGTCAGAAATGAGGGGTTATGGGGTGGGGGGCAGAAATGGGGGCAGAAATGGGGGGAGAAATTGGGGGGGTTATGGGGTGGGGGGGCAGAAATGGGAGCAGAAATGGGGGCAGAAATTGGGGGCTATGGGGTGGGGGGGCAGAAATGGGGGGCTATGGGGCTGGGGGGGCTCTCTATGGGTCTGGGGTCTCTCTATGGGTCTGACCTCCACCTCTCTATGGGTCTGGGGGCTCTCTATGGGTCTGACCCCCCCCTCCTCACCCCATAGGGTCTGATTGACCCCCCCCGGGATCTGACCCACCTGGGGGGGCACCTATGGGTCTGGGGGCTCCCTATGGGTCTGGGGGGTCTCTCTATGGGTCTGACCCCCCCCCCTCGCCCCATAGGGTCTGATTGACCCCCCCCAGGAGCTGACCCACCTGGGGGGGCTCCCTATGGGTCTGGGGTCTCTCTATGGGTCTGACCCCCCCTCCTCACCCCATAGGGTCTGATTGACCCCCCCCGAGATCTGATCCATCTGGGGGGGCTCCCTATGGGTCTGGGGGCTCCCTATGGGTCTGGGGGCTCTCTATGGGTCTGGGGGCTCTCTATGGGTCTGACCCCCACCTGGGGGGGCTCCCTATGGGTCTGACCCCCCCCCCTCACCCCATAGGGTCTGATTGACCCCCCCCGGGATCTGACCCACCTGGGGGGGCTCCCTATGGGTCTGGGGGCTCCCTATGGGTCTGACCCCCACCTGGGGGGGCACTTATGGGTCTGGGGGCTCTCTATGGGTCTGACCTCCACCTCTCTATGGGTCTGGGGTCTTTCTATGGGTCTGACCCCCCACCCCCCACCCCATAGGGTCTGATTGACCCCCCCCCCGGGAGCTGACCCACCTGGGGGGGCTCCCTATGGGTCTGGGGGCTCTCTATGGGTCTGACCCCCACCGGGGGGAGCACCTATGGGTCTGGGGGCTCCCTATGGGTCTGGGGGGTCTCTCTATGGGTCTGACCCCCCCCCCTCACCCCATAGGGTCTGATTGACCCCCCCGGGAGCTGACCCACCTGGGGGGGCACCCATGGGGTTGGTGGGGCTCCCTATGGGTCTGGGGTCTCTCTATGGGTCTGACCTCCACCTCTCTATGGGTCTGGGGTCTCCCTATGGGTCTGACCCCCCCCCCCTCGCCCCATAGGGTCTGATTGACCCCCCCCTGGAAAGTGACCCACCTGGGGGGGCTCCCTATGGGTCTGGGGGCTCTCTATGGGTCTGACCCCCACCTCTCTATGGGTCTGGGGGCTCTCTATGTGTCTGACCCCCACCTGGGGGGGCACCTATGGGTCTGGGGGCTCCCTATGGGTCTGGGGGCTCCCTATGGGACTGGGGGGGATCCCTATGGGTCTGACCCCCCCCCCCTCACCCCATAGGGTCTGATTGACCCCCCCCGAGATCTGATCCATCTGGGGGGGCACCCATGGGGTTGGTGGGGCTCCCTATGGGTTTGACCCCCACCTGGGGGGGCACCTATGGGTCTGGGGGCTCCCTATGGGTCTGGGGGCTCCCTATGGGTCTGGGGGGTCTCTCTATGGGTCTGACCCCCCCCCCTCACCCCATAGGGTCTGATTGACCCCCCCGGGAGCTGACCCACCTGGGGGGGCACCCATGGGGTTGGTGGGGCTCCCTATGGGTCTGGGGTCTCTCTATGGGTCTGACCTCCACCTCTCTATGGGTCTGGGGTCTCCCTATGGGTCTGACCCCCCACCCCCCACCCCATAGGGTCTGATTGACCCCCCCCCCGGGAGCTGACCCACCTGGGGGGGCTCCCTATGGGTCTGGGGGCTCTCTATGGGTCTGACCCCCACCGGGGGGAGCACCTATGGGTCTGGGGGCTCCCTATGGGTCTGGGGGGTCTCTCTATGGGTCTGACCCCCCCCCTCACCCCATAGGGTCTGATTGACCCCCCCGGGAGCTGACCCACCTGGGGGGGCACCCATGGGGTTGGTGGGGCTCCCTATGGGTCTGGGGTCTCTCTATGGGTCTGACCTCCACCTCTCTATGGGTCTGGGGTCTCCCTATGGGTCTGACCCCCCCCCCTCGCCCCATAGGGTCTGATTGACCCCCCCCCCGGGAGCTGACCCACCTGGGGGGGCTCCCTATGGGTCTGGGGGCTCTCTATGGGTCTGACCCCCACCTCTCTATGGGTCTGGGGGCTCTCTATGTGTCTGACCCCCACCTGGGGGGGCACCTATGGGTCTGGGGGCTCCCTATGGGTCTGGGGGCTCCCTATGGGACTGGGGGGGATCCCTATGGGTCTGACCCCCCCCCCCTCACCCCATAGGGTCTGATTGACCCCCCCCGAGATCTGATCCATCTGGGGGGGCACCCATGGGGTTGGTGGGGCTCCCTATGGGTTTGACCCCCACCTGGGGGGGCACCTATGGGTCTGGGGGCTCCCTATGGGTCTGGGGGGTCTCTCTATGGGTCTGACCCCCCCCCCTCACCCCATAGGGTCTGATTGACCCCCCCCGGGAGCTGGCCCGGCTGGGGGGGCGGCGGGAGGAGCTGCAGAGGCAGCGGGATCGGCTGGTGGAGAGGAGGGGGGCGGAGGGGTACGGCCTGAAAGTGCCCCCCTCTGTGCAGGAGGCTGACGCTGCCAAGGTGGGGGGGGGGCGGGGGGGGGGCGGGGAGAAAATTGGGGGGGGGGGGGTAAAGGTGGGAGGGAAACGGGGGGGTTAAATGGGGGGGGAAATGGGGCTGGGGTGGGGAGTGGGGGGGGAGTGATGGGGAAATGGGGCTGGGGGGGGGGAATGGGGGGGGAATGATGGGGAAATGGGGCTGGGGGGGGAAGGGGGGGGGAATGATGGGGAAATGGGGCTGGGGGGGGGAAATGGGGGGGGAATGATGGGGAAATGGGGCTGGGGGGGGAATGGGGGGGGAATGGGGGGGGATGGGGGAAATGGGGCTGGGGGGGGAAAATGGGGGGGGAATGATGGGGAAATGGGGCTGGGGGGGGAAGGGGGGGGAATGATGGGGAAATGGGGCTGGGGGGGGGGAAATGGGGGGGGAATGATGGGGAAATGGGGCTGGGGGGGGAATGGGGGGGGAATGGGGGGGGATGGGGGAAATGGGGCTGGGGGGGGGAAGGGGGGGGAAGGATGGGGAAATGGGGCTGGGGGGGGGAAATTGGGGGGGAATGATGGGGAAATGGGGCTGGGGGGGGGAAGGGGGGGAATGATGGGGAAATGGGGCTGGGGGGGGGAAGGGGGGGGCAATATGGGGGGTTAAATGTGGGGGGAAATGGGGCTGGGGGGGGGAGTGGGGGGGAATGATGGGGAAATGGGGCTGGGGAGGGGAGTGGGGGGGAATGATGGGGAAATGGGGCTGGGGGGGGGAAATGGGGGGGGATGGGGGAAATGGGGCTGGGGGGGGAAGGGGGGGGAATGATGGGGAAATGGGGCTGGGGGGGGGAAGGGGGGGGAATGATGGGGAAATGGGGCTGGGGGGGGGAAGGGGGGGGAATGATGGGGAAATGGGGCTGGGGGGGGGAAATGGGGGGGGAATGATGGGGAAATGGGGCTTGGGGGGGGAATGGAGGGGCAAAATGGGGGAAATGGGGGAGGAAATGGGGGGGGGGCAGAGGTGGGAGGGAAGTGGGGGGAAATGGGGCTGGAGTGGAAAATGGGGCTGGGAAATGGGGTTGGGGTGGGAAATGGGGGGGGGCAAAATGGGGGAAATGGGGTGAGGAATGGGGTCAAATTGTGGGGTGGGAAATGGGGGGGCAAAATGGGGGAAATGGGGGAAATGGGGGAATGGGGGGGGATGGCTGGAAAATGGGGGGTGGGAAATGGGGGGGTGAAATGGGGGGGGGAATGGGGGAAATGGGGGGCAAAATGGGGGGGGAAATGGGTGGGAAATGGAGGGGCAAAATGGGGGGGAAATGGGGCTGGGGTGGGAAATGGGGGGTGGGAAATGGGGGGGGGAACGGAGGGGCAAAATGGGGGAAATGGGGGGGAATGAGGTGGGGGGGCAAAATGGGGGAAATGGGGTTGGGGTGGGGGGGCAAAATGGGGTTGGGGAGGGAAATGGGGCTGGGGTGGGAAATGGGGGGGGAATGGGGGAGGGGGATGAGGAAGGGGGGGCAAAATGGGGGGGGGGTGGGTGGGAAAAGGAGGGGCAAAATGGGGGGGAAATGGGGCTGGGGGGGAAATGGGAAATGGGGGGAAATGGAGGGGCAAAATGGGGGAAATGGGGGGGGGAATTGGGGGGGTGGCAGAGGTGGGAGAGAAATGGGGGGGTTAAATGGGAGGAAATGGGGCTGGGGTGGGGAATGGGGGGGGGAATGGAGGGGCAAAATGGGGGAAATGGGGGGGGGACAAAATGGGGGGGGATGAAATGGGGCTGGGGTGGGGAATGGGGGGGGGGTGATGGGGAAATGGGGCTGGGGGGGGGGAATGGGGTGGGGGGGCAAAATAGGGGTGGGAAGGAAATGGGGGAAATGGGGTTGGGGGGGAAATGGGGGGTGAGAAATGGGGGGGCAAAATGGGGGAATGGAGTTGGGGGGGGAAATGGGGGGGAATGGGGGGGGTGGTAAAGGGAGGAGGGAAATGGGGGGGTTAAATGGGGGAGAAATGGGGCTGGGGTGGGGAGTGGGGGGGAATGATGGGGAAATGGGGCTGGGGGGGGAAATGGGGGGGAGAAAATCGGGGGGGGTAAGGGTGGGAGGGAAATGGGGGGGTTAAATGGGGGGGAAATGGGGCTGGGGTGGGGAGTGGGGGGGGAATGATGGGGAAATGGGGCTGGGGGGGGGAATGGGGGGGGAATGGGGTTGGGATGGGAAATGGGGGGGGAAGGGGGGGCAACATGGGGGAAATGGGGGGGAGGGAGTGAGGTGGGGGGGCAAAATGGGGGGGAAATGGGGGGTGGGAAATGGGGGGGGCAAAATGGGGAAATGGGGTTGGGGTGGGGAATGGGGGAATGGGGGGGTAAATGGGGGGGTTAAATGTGGGGGGAAATGGGGCTGGGGGGGGAATGGGGGGGAATGGGGGGGGCTGGGGGAAATGGGGCTGAGGGGGGGAAGGGGGGGGGAATGATGGGGAAATGGGGCTGGGGGGGGGAATGGGGGAACTGGGGCTGGGGGGGGGGAAATGGGGGGGGAATGATGGGGAAATGGGGCTGGGGTGGGAAATGGGGAAGGAATGGGGGAAATGGGGGGGGGAAATGGGGGGTGGTAAAGGGAGGAGGGAAATGGGGGGGTTAAATGGGGGGAAATGGGGCTGGGGTGGGGAATGGGGGGGGGAATGGAGGGGCAAAATGGGGGAAATGGGGGGGGGAGGGAGTGAGGTGGGGGGGCAAAAGGGGGGGAAATGGGGCTGGGGGGAAATGGGGTGGGGGGGCAAAATAGGGGTGGGAAGGAAATGGGGGAAATGGGGTTGGGGTGGGGAATGGGGGGTGGGAAATGGGGGGGCAAAATGGGGGAAATGGGGTTGGGGTGGGAAATGGGGGAATGGGGGGGTGGTAAAGGGGGAGGGAAATGGGGGGGTTAAATGGGGGGGAAATGGGGCTGGGGTGGGAAATGGGGGGGGAATGGAGGGGCAAAATGGGGGAAATGGGGGGGGACAAAATGGGGGGGGACAAAATGGGGGGGAAATGGGAGGGGAATGATGGGGAAATGGGGCTGGGGGGGGAAATGGGGAGGAAATGGGGGGTGGGAAATGGGGGGGGAACGGAGGGGCAAAATGGGGGAAATGGGGGGGGATGAGGTGGGGGGCAAAATGGGGTTGGGTTGGAAATGGGGGCGAATGGGGGAGTTAAATGGGGGGGGAATGGGGTTGGGGTGGGAAATGGGGGGGAATGGGGTGGGGGGCAAAATGTGGGGGGGGGAATGGGGGGGGGGAAATGGGGTCAGAATGGGGTTGGGGTGGGAAATGGGGGGGTTTAAGGGGGGGGGAGTGGGGGGGCAAAAGTAGGGGGGTAATGGGGCTGGGGTGGAAAATGGGGGGGCAAAATGGGGAAAATGGGGTTGGGGTGGGAAATGTGGGGTGGGAAACGGGGGGGTAAATGGGGGAGAGTGGGGTGGGGGGCAAAAGGTGGGGAGGGAAATGGGGGGGCAAAATGGGGGGGGTGGGGGAATCGGGTTTTGTGGGGCTGGGGGGGCGATTTGTGGGGCGGGGGGGGGGCGATAAGTGGGGCAGTGTGAGTCGAGGGGGCGTGGCTTGCCGTGGCTCCGCCCCCTGACGCTTTGGCCCCGCCCCCAGCTGGCGCAGGCGGAAGCGGAGCTCAGGAAGGTGGAGGAGGCGCTGGCGCGCGTGCGCGGGATGCTCTGAGCCAATAAAAACGCAGCGTTGCCCCGATAGGGGGGCGTGGTCTCAAATGGAGGGGGCGTGGTCTGTTTGTGGGCGGGGCCTAGGGAAGGGGGGCGGATGTCCTTATATGGGAATGGGGGGCGTGGCTTGCACGGTGGGACCCATAGGGACCCGTAGGAACCCATAGGGACCCATAGGGGATATAGAGACCCATCCGGACCATAGAGACCCAAAGAAACCCACAGGGACCCATAGAAACCCATAGAGACCCATAGAAACCCATAGGGACCCATAGAGACCCAGAACTCCCCATAGAGACCCATAGCTGCCCCATAGCTGCCCCATAGGAACCCATAGCGACCCATAGAGACCCATAGGAACCCATAGGAACCCATAGGGACCCATAGAGACCCATAGGGACCCCATAAGGGCCCACAGAGACCCAGAACTCCCTATATAGACCCATAGCTGCCCCATAGCTGCCCCATAGGAACCCATAGCGACCCATAGCGACCCATAGAGACCCATAGAGACCCATAGAGACCCACAGGGACCCATAGGGTCCCATAGAAACCCATAAATCCCCATAGAGACCCATAGCAGTCCCATAGGAACCCATAGCGACCCATAGAGACCCACAAGGACCCATAGAAACCCATAGAGCCCCATAGAGCCCCATAGAGCCCCATAGAGACCCATAGAGACCCATAGGGACCCCATAGGGACCCACAAAGACCCAGAACTCCATATATAGACCCATAGCTGCCCCATAGGGACCCATAGCGACCCATAGAGACCCACAGGGACCCATAGAAACCCATAGAGACCTATAGAGACCCATAGGGACCCATAGGGTCCCATAGAGACCCATAGGAACCCTCAAAGACCCATAGGGACCCCATAGGGACCCACAGAGACCCATAAATCCCCATAGAGACCCATAGCAGCCCCATAGGAACCCATAGCGACCCATAGAGACCCACAGGGACCCATAGAAACCCATAGAGACCCAAAGGGACCCCATAGGGGCCTACAGAGACCCAGAACTCCCTATATAGACCCATAGCTGCCCCATAGCTGTCCCATAGGGACCCATAGCGACCCATAGAGACCCACAGGGACCCATAGAGACCCATAGAGACCCATAGGGACCCCATAGGGGCCTACAGAGACCCAGAACTCCCCATAGAGACCCACAGCTGCCCCATAGCTGCCCCATAGGAACCCATAGCGACCCATAGAGACCCATAGGAACCCATAGGGACCCATAGAGACCCATAGGGACCCCATAGGGACCTACAGAGACCCAGAACTCCCCATAGAGACCCATAGCAGCCCCATAGGAACCCATAGCGACCCATAGCGACCCATAGCGACCCATAGAGACCCATAGAGACCCATAGAGACCCACAGGGACCCATAGGGTCCCATAGAAACCCATAAATCCCCATAGAGACCCATAGCAGTCCCATAGGAACCCATAGCGACCCATAGAGACCCACAAGGACCCATAGAAACCCATAGAGCCCCATAGAGCCCCATAGAGCCCCATAGAGACCCATAGAGACCCATAGGGACCCCATAGGGACCCACAAAGACCCAGAACTCCATATATAGACCCATAGCTGCCCCATAGGGACCCATAGCGACCCATAGAGACCCACAGGGACCCATAGAAACCCATAGAGACCTATAGAGACCCATAGGGACCCATAGGGTCCCATAGAGACCCATAGGAACCCTCAAAGACCCATAGGGACCCCATAGGGACCCACAGAGACCCATAAATCCCCATAGAGACCCATAGCAGCCCCATAGGAACCCATAGCGACCCATAGAGACCCACAGGGACCCATAGAAACCCATAGAGACCCAAAGGGACCCCATAGGGGCCTACAGAGACCCAGAACTCCCTATATAGACCCATAGCTGCCCCATAGCTGTCCCATAGGGACCCATAGCGACCCATAGAGACCCACAGGGACCCATAGAGACCCATAGAGACCCATAGGGACCCCATAGGGGCCTACAGAGACCCAGAACTCCCCATAGAGACCCACAGCTGCCCCATAGCTGCCCCATAGGAACCCATAGCGACCCATAGAGACCCATAGGAACCCATAGGGACCCATAGAGACCCATAGGGACCCCATAGGGACCTACAGAGACCCAGAACTCCCCATAGAGACCCATAGCAGCCCCATAGGAACCCATAGCGACCCATAGAGACCCATAGGGACCCATAGCGACCCATAGAGACACATAGAGACCCACAGGGACCCATAGGGTCCCATAGAAACCCATAAATCCCCATAGAGACCCATAGCAGCCCCATAGGAACCCATAGCGACCCATAGAGACCCACAGGGACCCATAGAAACCCATAGAGACCTATAGAGACCCATAGGAACCCATAGGGTCCCATACAGACCCATAGGAACCCTCAAAGACCCATAGGGACCCCATAGGGACCCACAGAGACCCATAGGGACCCCATAGGGGCCTACAGAGACCCAGAACTCCCCATAGAGACCCACAGCTGCCCCATAGCTGCCCCATAGGAACCCATAGCGACCCATAGAGACCCATATCTGCCCCATAGGAACTCATAGGGACCCATAGCGACCCATAGAGACCCATAGAGACCCATAGGAACCCACAGAGACCCATAAATCCCCATAGAGACCCATAGCAGCCCCATAGGAACCCATAGCGACCCATAGAGACCCACAGGGACCCATAGAGACCCATAGAGACCCATAGGGACCCCATAGGGACCTACAGAGACCCAGAACTCCCCATAGAGACCCATAGCTGCCCCATAGGGACCTATAGCGACCCATAGAGACCCACAGGGACTCATAGAGACCCACAGGGACCCCATAGGGACCCACAAAGACCCAGAACTCCATATATAGACCCATAGCTGCCCCATAGCTGCCCCATAGCGACCCATAGAGACACATAGAGACCCACAGGAACCCATAGGGACCCATAGAGACCCATAGGAACCCATAGGGTCCCATAGAGACCCATAGGAACCCTCAAAGACCCATAGGGACCCCATAGGGACCCACAGAGACCCATAAATCCCCATAGAGACCCATAGCAGCCCCATAGGAACCCATAGCGACCCATAGAGACCCACAGGGACCCATAGAAACCCATAGAGCCCCATAGAGACCCATAGGGACCCCATAGGGGCCTACAGAGACCCACAACTACCCATAGAGACCCATAGCTGCCCCATAGCTGCCCCATAGGGACCCATAGCGACCCATAGAGACCCACAGGGACCCATAGAAACCCATAGAGCCCCATAGAGACCCATAGGGACCCCATAGGGGCCTACAGAGACCCACAACTACCCATAGAGACCCATAGCTGCCCCATAGCTGCCCCATAGGGACCCATAGCGACCCATAGAGACCCACAGGGACACATAGGGACCCATAGAGACCCCATAGGGACCCATAACTCCCCATAGAGACCCATAGCTGCCTCATAGGAACCCCCACTGCCCACCATTGCCCCCCATTAAAGTGGCCCCCCCACTTTCCCCCCATTGCCCATTAACGTGCCCCCCCCACTTCCCCCCATTGACCTCCATTAATGTGCCCCCCCACAGCCCCCCATTAACGTGCCCCCCCACTGCCCCCCAATTAATGTGCCCCCCCACTGCCCCCCACAGCCCCCCATTAACGTGCCCCCCCACTGCCCCCCACTGCCCCCCATTAACGTGCCCCCCCCACTGCCCCTCCATTAACGTGCCCCCCCACTTCCCCCCCATTAATGCGCCCCCCACTGCCCCCCATTGACCCCAATTAACGTGCCCCCCCCACCGCCCCCCCACTGCCCCCCATTGACCCCCATTAAAGTGCCCCCCCACTGCCCCCCCACCCCCCATTAACGTGCCCCCCCACCTTCCCCCACTGCCCCCCATTAATGTGCCCCCCCCACTTCCCCCCCCACTGACCCCCCATTAACGTGCCCCCCCCACTGCCCCCCATTGACCCCCATTAACGTGCCCCCCCACCGCCCCCCCATTGACCCCCATTAACGTGCCCCCCCACCGCCCCCCAACTGCCCCCCATTAACGTGCCCCCCCCACTGCCCCACATTAACGTGCCCCCCCACTTCCCCCCCATTAACGTGCCCCCCCACTGACCTCCATTAATATGCTCCCCCACTTCCCCCCCATTGACCCCCATTAACGTGCCCCCCCACTTCCCCCCCATTGACCCCCATTAACGTGCCCCCCCACTGCCCCCCATTGACCCCCATTAACGTGCCCCCCCCACTGCCCCCCACTGCCCCCCATTAGCGTGGCCCCCCCCCATTGACCCCCATTATTTTTGATCCCCCCTCCCCCCCCCCCAAAAAAAGAAACCCCACTACAAAAAAATACCATTTATTGCCCCCCCCTCCATATTGGGGGGGGGGGGGGGGGGGTTTCCCAGTGCTGTTGTGGGGGGCGGGGTTCAGAGTAGTGGGGGGGGGGGGGGGGGAAGAAGGAAGGGGGGGGGGGGGTCCGTGCAGGTTTTTTTTGGGGGGGGGGGGGGGTTGAAGTGGGGGGGGGGGGGCGGACATTTTGGAGGGGGGGGGGTCACAGAGTCCATGGGAGGCGGAAGGCGGGGGGGGGCAGGGGGGTGCAGTGCGAAGCCTCGAAGTTCTGCAGGTGCTTCTGAGCCTGGGGGGGGGGGGGGCACATAAGATTCGGGGGGGGGTCGGGGGGGGGGGGGAGGTGAAGTCATTCTGACCCCCCCCCCCTTCGTCACCCCCCCCCCCCCCATAAAAAATAATGGGAACGGGATGCGATTCCCCAAAGTGCCCCCCCCCCCACGGTGCCCCCCCTCATCGCCCTCCCCCCAGAGAGACCTCCTCCCTTCCCCCCCCCCACAATAAGAACACCCCCCCCCCCCAAAATGAGCCCCCCCATAGTGCCCCCCAATGAGACCCCCCCACATTGCCCCCCCCACAATGAGACCCCCCCCAAAGTGCCCCCCCACAATGAGTCCCCCCCCCACAATGCCCCCCCATGAGACTCCCCCACAATCACACCCCCCCACTGTGCCCCCCACCAGACCCCCCCCAATGAGACCCCCCCATAGTGACCCCCCCAAAATGCCCCCCCATGAGACCCCCCCATAGTGCCCCCCCCACGAGACCCCCCCAATGAGACCCCTCCATACACCCTCCCACAGTGCCCCCCCCACAAGACCCCCCCCACAATGACCCCCCACGAGACCCCCCCAATGAGACCCCCCCCCAAAATGCCCCCCCATGACATTCCCCCCAATGAAACCCCCCCCAAATGCCCCTCCAATGGGACTCCCCCATAGTGCCCCCCCCACGAGACCCCCCCACTGTGCCCCCCCCACAATGAGACCCCCCCACACAATGCTCCCCCATGAGACCCCCCCACAATGAGACCCCCCCATAGTGCCCCCCCCACGAGACCCCCCCACAATGAGACCCCCCCACAGTGCCCCCCCAATGAGATCCCCCCCAAAATGCCCCCCCCATGAGACCCCCCCAACGCCCCCCTAATGCTCCCCAATGAGACCCCCCCCATAATGAGACCCCCCCAGAGTGCCCCCCCCACAGTGCCTCCCCATGAGACCCCCCCTCAAAATGCCCCCCATGAAACCCCCCCCATGAGACCCCCTCAATGCCCCCCCTCATTGCACCCCAATGAGACCCCCCCATAGTGCCCCCCCCACAGTGACACCCCCCCACAGTGCCCCCCCATGAGGCCCCCCCATAGTGCCCCCCCCACGAGACCCCCCCCCCACAATGCTCCCCCATGGGACTCCCCCAAATGAGACCCCCCCCAATGAGACCCCCCCACAATGACCCCCCCCGACAATAACCCCCCACGAGACCCCCCCCAAAAAGCCCCCCCCACAGTGACACCCCCCCATTGTGCCCCCCATGAGACCCCCCCCAATGCCCCCCCCCAAAATGCCCCCCATGAGACCCCCCCAAAGGCCCCCCCCACAATGAGACCCCCCCCCCACAGTGCTGCCCCATGAAACCCCCTCTCCAATGGCCCCCCCATGAGACCCCCCCATAGTGCCCCCCCAAATGAGACCCCCCCCCCACAATGCTCCCCCATGAGACCCCCCAAATGAGACCCCCCCCATAGTGCCCCCCCCACAGTGACACCCCCCCATTGTGCCCCCCCCAATGCCCCCCCCCAAAATGCCCCCCATGAGACCCCCCCAAAGGCCCCCCCCACAATGAGACCCCCCCACACAATGCTCCCCCATGAGACCCTCCCAAATGAGACCCCCCCCAATGAGACCCCCCCATAGTGCCCCCCCCACGAGACACCCCAATGAGACCCCCCCCCACAATGACTCCCCACGAGACCCCCCCAATGAAACCCCCCCCAAATGACCCCCCCTAAGACCCCCCCAATGGGACCACCCCATAGTGCCCCCCCCACGAGACCCCCCCACAGTGCCTCCCAATGAAACCCCCTCCCCAATGGCCTCCCCCCAAAATGCCCCCCCATGAGACCCCCCCATAGTGACCTCCCCCAGTGCCCCCCCCAAATGCCCCCCCATGAGACCCCCCCATAGTGCCCCCCCCACGAGACCCCCCCAATGCCCCCCATGAGACCCCCCCAATGAGACCCCTCCATACAGCCCCCCATTGTGCCCCCCCCAATGAGACCCCCCCCCACAATGCCTCCCAATGAGACCCCAATGAGACCCCCCCCATAGTGCCCCCCCCACAGTGACACCCCCCCATTGTGCCCCCCCCAATGCCCCCCCCCAAAATGCCCCCCATGAGACCCCCCCAAAGGCCCCCCCCACAATGAGACCCCCCCACACAATGCTCCCCCATGAGACCCTCCCAAATGAGACCCCCCCCAATGAGACCCCCCCATAGTGCCCCCCCCACGAGACACCCCAATGAGACCCCCCCCCACAATGACTCCCCACGAGACCCCCCCAATGAAACCCCCCCCAAATGACCCCCCCTAAGACCCCCCCAATGGGACCACCCCATAGTGCCCCCCCCACGAGACCCCCCCACAGTGCCTCCCAATGAAACCCCCTCCCCAATGGCCTCCCCCCAAAATGCCCCCCCATGAGACCCCCCCATAGTGACCTCCCCCAGTGCCCCCCCCAAATGCCCCCCCATGAGACCCCCCCATAGTGCCCCCCCCACGAGACCCCCCCAATGCCCCCCATGAGACCCCCCCAATGAGACCCCTCCATACAGCCCCCCATTGTGCCCCCCCCAATGAGACCCCCCCCCACAATGCCTCCCAATGAGACCCCAATGAGACCCCCCCATAGTGCCCCCCCAATGAGATCCCCCCCCAAAATGCCCCCCCATGAGACCCCCCCCAAAATGCCCCATGAGACTCCCCCATAGTGCCCCCCCAATGAGACCCCCCCACAGTGCTGCCCCATGAGACCCCCCCCAATAGCCCCCCCAAAATGCCCCCCATGAGACCCCCTCAATGCCCCCCTATTGCTCCCCAATGAGACGCCCCCCATAATGAGACCCCCCCCATAGTGCCCCCCCCACAGTGCCTCCCCATGAGACCCCCCCCCAAAATGCCCCCCATGAAACCCCCCCCATGAGACCCCCTCAATGCCCCCCCTCATTGCACCCCAATGAGACCCCCCCATAGTGCCCCCCCCACAGTGACACCCCCCCATTGTGCCCCCCCATGAGACCCCCCCAATGCCCCCCCCCAAAATGCCCCCCCATGAGACCCCCCCAAAGGCCCCCCCCACAATGAGACCCCCCCACACAATGCTCCCCCATGAGACCCCCCCAAATGAGACCCCCCCACAATGACCCCCCACGAGAGCCCCCCAATGAGACCCCCCCCAAATGCCCCCAACATGAGACCCCCCCATAGTGCCCCCCCCACAGTGACACCCCCCCACAGTGCCCCCCCATGAGACCCCCCCATAGTGCCCCCCCCCCAAAATGCCCCCCCATGAGACCCCCCCAAAGGCCCCCCCCACAATGAGACCCCCCCCCCACAGTGCTTCCCCATGAGACCCCCTCCCCAATGGCCCCCCCACAAAATGCCCCCCCATGAGACCCCCCCCCAAAATGCCCCCCCACAATGAGACCCCCCCACAGTGCCCCCCCACGAGACCCCCCCACAATGAGACCCCCCCATAGTGCCCCCCCCACAGTGACACCCCCCCACAGTGCCCCCCCATGAGACCCCCCCATAGTGCCCCCCCCCAAAATGCCCCCCATGAGACCCCCCCAAAGGCCCCCCCCACAATGAGACCCCCCCCCACAATGCTCCCCCATGAGACCCCCCCAAATGAAACCCCCCCCAATGAGACCCCCCCAACGCCCCCCCTCACTGCCCCCCAATGCGCCCCCCCCATAGTGCCCCCCTATATTTGCCTCCCCCGCCATGAACCCCCCCCCCCAAATTACGAGACCCCCCCATAGTGCCCCCCCCATGAGACCCCCCCACAGTGCCCCCCCATGAGACCCCCCCCAAAATGAGACCCCCCCAAAGTGCCCCCCCCACGAGACCCCCCCCCACAATGCTCCCCCATGGGACTCCCCCAAATGAGACCCCCCCCCCAATGAGACCCCCCCCCAATGACCCCCAAGAGCCCCCAAATGAGACCCCCCCATAGTGCCCCCCCCACGAGACCCCCCCACAGTGCTTCCCCATGAGACCCCCCCATAGTGCCCCCCCAAATGAGACCCCCCCCCACAATGCTCCCCCATGAGATCCCCCAGATGAGACCCCCCCAAATAGTGCCCCCCCCACGAGACCCCCCCCACAGTGCCTCCCCATGAGACCCCCCCCCCAACGCCCCCCCCAAAATGCCCCCCCATGAGACCCCCCCAAAGGCCCCCCCCACAATGAGACCCCCCCCACAGTGCTTCCCCATGAAACCCCCCAAATGAGACCCCCCCCATAGTGCCCCCCCCACAGTGACCCCCCCCACAGTGCCTCCCCATGAGACCCCCCCCATGAGACCCCCCCAATGAGACCCCCCCCACAATGCTCCCCCATGAGACCCCCCCAAATGAAACCCCCCCAATGAGACCCCCCCCCACGAGACCCCCCCCACAGTGCCTCCCCATGAGACCCCCCCAATGAGACCCCCCCAAAAATGCCCCCCCATGAGACCCCCCCAAATGAGACCCCCCCCAAAATGCCCCCCCATGAGACCCCCCCAATGAGACCCCCCCCACAATGCTCCCCCATGAGACCCCCCCAATGAGACCCCCCCCACAATGCTCCCCCACGAGACCCCCCCAAATGAAACCCCCCCAATGAGACCCCCCCCCAAATTACGAGACCCCCCCATAGTGCCCCCCCCCCATATTTCCCCCCCCCCCCACGAAACCCCCCCCCCAAATTACCAAAAACAACGCCAACATCCTGCGCTGCTCCACTGTCATCTCCTCCCCTGCATTTATGGGTGGGTTTTTTTTTTTTGGGGGGGGGGGGCACACAAAAAATCCCATTCATTCCGTGCCCCCCCCCCTTAAAAATAACCCCCCCCCCCCCCTACTCACCCAGAGCCCATGGGAAGGGGGGGGGGCTCTCCCCAGCAAAGCCCCCCAGCGCCGATTGGCACCAATCCGAGTCCAGCGGGCAGCGCTGCAGCACCGCCTCTATTTTGGGGGGGGGGCAAATATGGGGGGGGGGGGGACACAATGGGGGGGGTCATTATATTGGGGGGGGTCATTGGATTGGGGGGGTCATTGGATTGGGGGGGGTCATTGGATTGGGGGGGGAAATATGGGGGGCAAATATGGGGGGGGACAATGGGGGGGTCATTGGATTGGGGGGGCAAATATGGGGGGGTACAATGGGGGGGTCATTGGATTGGGGGGGCAAATATGGGGGGGTACAATGGGGGGGTCATTGGATTGGGGGGGGCAAATATGGGGGTCATTATATTGGGGGGGGTCATTGGATTGGGGGGGGTCATTATATTGGGGGGGGAAATATGGGGGGGTACAATGGGAGGGTCATTATATTGGGGGGGTCATTCGATTGGGGGGGGTCATTGGATTGGGGGGGAAATATGGGGGGCAAATATGGGGGGGGGGACAATGGGGGGGTCATTGGATTGGGGGGGGTCATTGGATTGGGGGGGGAAATATGGGGGGCAAATATGGGGGGGGACAATGGGGGGGTCATTGGATTGGGGGGGGTCATTGGATTGGGGGGGCAAATATGGGGGTCATTGGATTGGGGGGGGAAATATGGGGGGCAAATATGGGGGGGGACAATGGGGGGGTCATTGGATTGGGGGGGGTCATTGGATTGGGGGGGCAAATATGGGGGTCATTGGATTGGGGGGGGCAAATATGGGGGTCATTATATTGGGGGGGTCATTGGATTGGGGGGGGAAATATGGGGGGCAAATATGGGGGGGGACGACAATGGGGGGGGTCATAATATTGGGGGGGGGGTCATTGTATAGGGGAGGTCATTGTAGTGGGGGGGGGCAAATATGGGGGTCATTGTATTGGGGGGGGAATATAGGGGGCAAATATGGGGGGGGGACAATGGGGGGGGGTCATTGGATTGGGGGGGGCATTGGGGCAAATATGGGGGGTACAATGGGGGGGGCATTATATTGGGGGGGGTCATTGAAGTGGGGGGGCAAATATGGGGGTTATAATGGGGGGGTCATTATATTGGGGGGGGTTAATTGTAGTGGGGGGGTCATTGGATTGGGGGGGCAAATATGGGGGTCATTATATTGGGGGGGGTCATTGGATTGGGGGGGGAATATGGGGGGCAAATATGGGGGGGGAGGACAATGGGGGGGGGTCATTGGATTGGGGGGGTCGTTATATTGGGGGGGGTCATTATATTGGGGGGGTCATTCGATTGGGGGGGTCATTGTAGTAGGGGGGCAAATATGGGGGTCATTGTATTGGGGGGGGTCATTAAATTGGGGGGGCAAATATGGGGGGGTACAATGGGGGGGTCATTATATTGGGGGGGGTTAATTGTATTGGGGGGGTCATTAAATTGGGGGGGCAAATATGGGGGGGTCACAATGGGGGGTCATTGGATTGGGGGGGAAAATATGGGGGGCAAATAGGGGGGGGGACAATGGGGGGGTCATATAATTGGGGGGGGTCATTGTAGTGGGAGGGTCATTGGATTGGGGGGGCAAATATGGGGGGGTCACAATGGGGGGCTCCTATATGGGGGGGGGCGTTATATTGGGGGGGGCGTTATATGGGGGGGGTGTTATATGGGGGGTGGCATTATATAGGGGGGGGGCGTTATATAGGGGGGGGCGTTATATGGGGGGGGGGCATTAGACCGGGGGGGGGGCGTTATATGGGGGGGGGGCTACAGGGGGCGGGCGTTATATGGGAGGGGGCGTTATATGGGGGGGGGCGATATATGAGGGGGTGTTATATGGGGGGGGGCGTTATATGGGGGGGGGGCATTAGACCAGGGGGGGCGTTATATGGGGGGGGCGTTATATGGGGGGGGGTTATATGGGGGGGGGGGCGTTATATGTGGGGGCGTTATATGGGGGAGGGTTATATAGGGGGGGGGGGCGTTATATGTGGGGGCGTTATATGGGGGGGGGTTATATAGGGGGGGAGGGGTTAAATGGGGGAGGGTTATATGGGGGGGGCGTTATATGGTGGGGGGGGCGTTATATGGGGGGGAGTATATGGGGGGGGGGCCTTATATGAGGGGGGAATGTTATATGGGGGGGCCGTTATATGGGGGGGGCGTTATATAGGGGGGGGGCGTTATATGGGGGGGGGGTTATATAGGGGGGGAGGGGTTAAATGCGGGGGGGTTATATGGGGGGGGCGTTATATGGGGGGGGTGTTATATGGGGGGGGGCATTTTATGGGGGGGTGTTATATGGGGGGGGGCGCTATATGGGGTGGGGCGTTATATGGGGGGGGGTTATATGGGGGGCGCGTTATATGGGTGGGGGGGTTATATAGGGGGGGGGTTATATAGGGGGGGGGTGTTATATAGGGGGGGGGTCCTCACCCTCCTCGCTGGGGGTGGCCGCCCCCAACCACTCCTTCACCACGCGCCCCCCCTCCTCCGCCATGATTTTGGGGTACCTGGGGGGGGGGGGGCACTCAATATTTCTGCCCCCCCCCCCCACACACACACAGTGGGAGACGTTGCAACACATAGGGACACATAGGGACCCATAGGGACCCATAGAGACCCATAGAGATCAATAGGGACCCATAGAGACCCATAGGGACCCATAGCTGCCCCATAGAGATCAATAGGGACCCATAGCTGCCCCATAGAGACCCACAGAGCCCCATAGAGACCCATAGAGACCCACAGAGAACCACAGCTGCCCCATAGAGACCCGTAGCTGCCCCATAGGGACACACAGCTGCCCCACAGCTGCCCCATAGCTGCCCCATAGACACCCACCGCTGCCCCATAGCTGCCCCATAGCTGCCCCCTAGAGACCCACAGCTGCCCCACAGCTGCCTCACAGCTGCCCCATAGAGACCCACAGCTGCCCCACAGCTGCCCCATAGACACCCACCGCTGCCCCATATCTGCCCCATAGAGACCCATAGCTGCCCCATAGCTGCCTCAGAGACCCACAGCTGCCCCATAGAGACCCACAGCTGCCCCATAGAGACCCATCGCTGCCCCATAGCTGCTCCATAGAGACCATAGCTGCCCCATAGCTGCCCCATAGAGACCCACAGCTGCCCCACAGCTGCCCCACAGCTGCCCCATAGAGACCCACAGCTGCCCCATAGCTGCCCCATAGAGACCCACAGCTGCTCCATAGAGACCACAGCTGCCCCATAGCTGCCCCACAGAGACCCACAGCTGCCCCACGGCTGCCCCATAGCTGCCCCATAAAGACCCATAGAGATCCATAAGGACCCACAGCTGCCCCATAGAGACCCATAGAGATCCATAAGGACCCACAGCTGCCCCACCGCTGCCCCATATCTGCCCCATAGAGACCCACAGCTGCCCCATAGCTGCCCCATAGCTGCCCCATAGAGACCCATAGCTGCCCCATAGCTGCCCCATAGCTGCCCCACAGAGACCCACAGCTGCCCCATAGCTGCCCCGTAGAGACCCACAGCTGCCCCATAGCTGCCCCATAGCTGCCCCACAGAGACCCACAGCTGCCCCATATCTGCCCCATAGAGACCCATATCTGCCCCATAGAGACCCATAGCTGCCCCATAGAGACCCATAGCTGCCCCACAGAGACCCACAGCTGCCCCATATCTGCCCCATAGAGACCCATAGCTGCCCCATAGCTGCCCCATAGCTGCCCCATAGAGACCCACAACCCCCCCCCCCCTCACCGGAACTGCAGCAGTTTCAGCAGTAAATCATTGCCGCGGTTGGAGGCGATGTCATCGGGGGTCCTGGGGGGGGGGGACAACGGGGGGGGGGGGGGCACAATTTTTGGGTGGGGGGGGGTGTGGGGGGGGGGCACTTTGGTGAGGGTGGGCTCCATTTTTTCTCTCGGGGGGGGGCAAAGATTTAGAAGGGGGCTCATATTTTGGGGGGGGGTCCCACTGTTTCTTTTGGGGGTCCCTCGATTTGGGGGGGGATTCAATTATCCGGGGGGGGGGGGGTCCCTTAAATTGGTGAGTCTCATAATTTGAGGGGGGGTCCCACAATTTGGGGGGGTCCCATAATTTGAGGGGGGGTCCCACTTTGGGGGGGTCCCACAATTTGGGGGGGGTCCCATTATTTGGAAGGAGCTCCCACTATTTTGGGGGGGGGTCCCATTATTTGGGGGGGGGCTCCCATTATTGGGGGGGGTCCCACTATCGGGAGGGCTCCTATTATTTTGGGGGGGTCCCACTGTTGGGGTGGGTCCCACAATTTGAGGGGGGATCCATTATTTGGGGGGGGTCCCACTATTAGAGAGGGAGTCCCATTATTTGGGGGGGGTCCCACTGTTTGGGGGGGGTCCCATTATTTGGAGGGAGCTCCCACTATTTTGGGGGGGGTCCCATTATTTGGGGGGGGTCCCATTTTTCTGGGGGTGGGGTCCCACTTCGGGGGGGGTCCCACAGATGGGGGGGGCTCCCTTTATTTGGGGGGGGTCCCATAATTCGGGGGGGCTCCTATTATTTTGGGGGGGGTCCCACTGTTGGGGTGGGTTCCACAATTTGGGGGGGGGGTCCATTATTAGGGGGGGGGTCCCACTATTAGAGGGGGGCTCCCATTATTTGGGGGGGGTCCCACTGTTTGGGGGGGGGTCTGACTGTTGGGGGGGGTCCCACAAATTGGGGGGGGTCCCATTATTTGGGGGGGGTCCCACAAATTGGGGGGGGTCCCATTATTTGGGGGGGCTCCCATTATGGGGGGGGGGTCCCATTATTTGGGGGGGGTCCCATTATTTGGGGGATTCCCACAATTTGGGGGGGGTCCCATTTTTCTGGGGGTGGGGTCTCACTGTGGGGGGGTTCCACAAATAGGGGGGGGCTCCATTATTTGGGGGGGGTCCCGCTATCGGGGGGGCTCCTATTATTTTGGGGGGGGTCCCACTGTTGGGGTGGGTCCCACAATTTGGGGGGGGGTCCATTATTTGGGGGGGGTCCCAAATTAGAGGGGGGCTCCCATTATTTGGGGGGGGTCCCACAATTTGGGGGTGGTTTCCATTATCTTGGGGGGGGTCCCACAAATTGGGGGGGGTCCCATTATTTGGGGGGGGTCCCACTATTAGAGGGGGGGTCCCATTATTTGGGGGGGGCTCCCATTATTGGGGGGGTCCCATTATTTGCGGGATTCCCACAATTTTGGGGGGGGTCCCCACTTTGGGGGGGTGTCCCACAATTTGAGGGGGGGTCCCACAATTTGGGGGGGGTCCCACAATCTGGGGGGTGTTCCACAATTCGAGGGGGGGCTCCCACAATTTGGGGGGGGTCCCATTATTTGGGGTGTCCCACTATTTGGGAAGGGTCCCACAATTTGGGTGTTTCCCACAATTTTAGGGGGGGGTCCCACAATTTGGGACGGGTCCCATAATTTGGGACGGGTCCCACAATTTGGGGGGGGGTCCCACAATTTGGGGGCTCCCACAATTTGAGGGGGGGTCCCACAATTTGGGTGTTTCCCACAATTTGGGGGGTTCCCACAATTTGGGGGGGGTCCATTATTTGGGGGGGGGTCCCACAATTTGGGGGGGCGTCCCACAATCTGGGGGGGGTTCCAAAATTTGGGGGGGGGTCCCACAATTTGGGGGGGGTCCCACAATTTGAGGGGGGGTCCAACATTTTGGGGGGGGGGTCCAACAACTTGGGGGGGGTCCCATAATTTGAGGGGCTTTCCCACAATTTGGGGGGGGTCCCATTATTTGGGGGGGGGGGTCCCACTTTGGGGGGGTGTCCCACAATTTGAGGGGGGGTCCCACAATTTGGGGGGGGCTCCCACAATTTGGGGGGGGTCCCACAATTTGGGGGGGTGTTCCACAATTCGAGGGGGGGCTCCCACAATTTGGGGGGGGTCCCACAATTTGGGGTGTCCCACTATTTGGGAAGGGTCCCATAATTTGGGGGGTGGTCCCACAATCTGGGGGGGCATCCCACAATTTGGGGGGGGGTCCCACAATCTGGGGGGGGGTCCCACAATTTGGGGGGGGGTCCCACAATTTGGGGGGGGGTCCCTCCCTCACGTGGTGGTGATGATCTCATCCCGCGTCCTCCGCACCAGCAGCACCGGGCCCTGGTACCTGGGGGGGGGGGGGGGTTGTATTTTAATTAGGGGGGGGGTCATTAATTTAATTAGGTGTGTGTGTGTGGGGGGGTTATTATGGGATGGGGGTTGTGCCCCCCCCCCCCCAATACCTGCAGAGCTGCTCTGCGTTGTTGAGGTTGAGGTGCTGGCGAACCGTCAGCGTCACCAAATCGCCTGCGATTTTTTTTTTTGGGGGGGGGGACAAAGGGGGGGGGGGTCAGAGGTTGAGGGGGTATTTGGGATGGGGGGGTATTTGGGATGGGGGGGGTGATAGGGGGGTATTTGGGATGGGGGGGTATTTGGGATGGGGGGGGTGATAGGGGGGTATTTGGGATGGGGGGGGATTTGGGATGGGGGGGGTGATAGGGGGGTATTTGGGATGGGGGGGTATTTGGGATGGGGGGGTGATAGGGGGGTATTTGGGATGGGGTGGTGATAGGGGGATGGGGGGGGGATTTGGGATGGGGGGGGATTTGGGGCTGGGGGGGCATTTAGGGCTGGGGGTATTTGGGATGGGGGGGGCATTTGGGGCTGGGGGGGGATTTGGGATGGGGGGGGAATTTGGGATGGGGGGGTATTTGGGATGGGGGGGGAATTTGGGATGGGGGGGGCAATAGGAGGGTGGGGGGGTATTTGGGATGGGGGGGCTATTTAGGGCTGGGGGGGGATTTGGGATGGGGGGGGATTTGGGGATGGGGGGGTAATAGGGGGGCGGGGGGGTTTTGGGATGGGGGGAGCATTTGGGATGGGGGGGGAATTTGGGGCTGGGGGGGGGATTTGGGGATGGGGGGGTATTTGGGATGGGGGGGGTAATAGGGGGGTGGGGGGGTATTTGGGATGGGGGGGGTATTTAGGGCTGGGGGGGGATTTGGGGCTGGGGGCTATTTGGGGCGGGGGGGTATTTGGGATGGGGGGGGCATTTGGGGCTGGGGGGGTTTTTTGGATGGGGGGGGCAATAGGGGGGCTGGGGGGGGATTTGGGGCTGGGGGCTATTTGGGGCTGGGGGGGTATTTGGGATGGGGGGGCATTTAGGGCTGGGGGGGTATTTGGGGCTGGGGGGTATTTGGGATGGGGGGGGTAACAGGGGGGCGGGGGGTATTTCGGATGGGGGGGGGATTTGGGGCTGGGGGGGTATTTGGGATGGGGGGGAATTTGGGGGCTGGGGGGGGGATTTGGGGCTGGGGGGGGATTTGGGATGGGGGGGGATTTGGGGATGGGGGGGCAATAGGGGGGCGGGGGGGTATTTGGGATGGGGAGGGAATTTGGGGCTGGGGGGCATTTGGGGCAGGGGGGGCATTTAGGGCTGGGGGGGTATTTGGGATGGGGGGGGCATTTGGGGCAGGGGGGGGGATTTGGGGCTGGGGGGGGATTTGGGATGGGGGGGTTATTTAGGGCTGGGGGGGATTTGGGGATGGGGGGGATTTGGGGATGGGGGGGTAATAGGGGGGCGGGGGGGTTTTGGGATGGGGGGGCATTTGGGATGGGGGGGGAATTTGGGATGGGGGGGGAATTTGGGGCTGGGGGGGGGATTTGGGATGGGGGGGGATTTGGGGATGGGGGGGCAATAGGGGGGCGGGGGGGTATTTGGCATGGGGGGGGCATTTGGGGCTGGGGGGGCATTTGGGGCAGGGGGGGCATTTAGGGCTGGGGGGGTATTTGGGATGGGTGGGTATTTGGGATGGGGGGGGCAATGGGGGGGGGGGTATTTGGGACGGGGGGGGTATTTGGGGCTGGGGGGTATTTGGGATGGGGGGGGCAATAGGGGGGCGGGGGGGGATTTGGGATGGGGGGGCGGATTTGGGGCTGGGGGGTGTAATAGGGGGGCGGGGGGTATTTGGGATGGGGGGGGTAATAGGGGGTGGGGGGTATTTGGGATGGGGGGGGCATTTAGGGCTGGGGGGGATTTGGGATGGGTGGGTATTTGGGATGGGGGGGGCAATAGGGGGGCGGGGGGGTATTTGGGATGGGGGGGGCATTTAGGGCTGGGGGGGATTTGGGGATGGGGGGGGTATTTGGGATGGGGGGGGTAATAGGGGGCGGAGGGTATTTGGGATGGGGGGGGGCATTTAGGGCTGGGGGGGATTTGGGGATGGGGGGGGTATTTGGGATGGGGGGGGTAATAGGGGGCTGGGGGGGATTTGGGATGGGGGGGGTAACGGGGGCGGGGGGTATTTCGGATGGGGGGGGGATTTGGGGCTGGGGGGTATTTGGGATGGGGGGGGTAACAGGGGGGCGGGGGGGTATTTGGGATGGGAGGGGATTTGGGGCTGGGGGGAATTTGGGGATGGGGGGGGTAATAGGGGGGCGGGGGGGTTTTGGGATGGGGGGGGGTATTTAGGGCTGGGGGGGGATTTGGGATGGGGGGGCATTTGGGATGGGGGGGGCAATAGCGGGACAAGGGAGTATTTGGGATGGGGGGGGGGAGGGCGCAATTAAGGTCTGGGGGGGGCCCAAGGGGGGGGGTCCCTCATTCTTTTGGGGGGGGTCCATCATTCTGAGAGGGTGAATTAAGGTCTGGGGTGGGGGGGGCTCATTCTAGGGGGGGTTTTGGGGGGGTTCCTTATTCTGGGGGGGGTCCCTCATGTGGGGGGGGGGTCCACTAGGATCTGGGGGGTCCATTAGGGTCTGGGGGGGGCCCAAGGGGGGGGGGCTCACGTTCTGTGGGGGGGGGTCCATCATTCTGAGAGGGTGAATTAAGGTCTGGGGTGGGGGGGGGCTCATTCTAGGGGGGGTTTTGGGGGGGTTCCTTATTCTGGGGGGGGGATCCTCATATGGGGGGGGGTCCACTAGGATCTGGGTGGGTCCATTAGGGTCTGGGCAGGCCCCAAGGGGGGGGGTCCCTCATTCTTTTGGGGGGGGGGGGTCCGTCATTCTGAGAGGGTGAATTAAGGTCTGGGGTGGGGGGGGCTCATTCTAGGGGGGGTTTTGAGGGGGTTCCTTATTCTGGGGAGGGTCCCTCATATGGGGGGGGGCGGTCCACTAGGATCTGGGGGGGTCCATTAGGGTCTGGGGGGGGGCCAAGGGGGGGGTCCCTCATTCTGGGGGGGGTCCATCATTCTGAGAGGGTGAATTAAGGTCTGGGGTGGGGGGGGCTCATTCTAGGGGGGGTTTGGGGGGGGTTCCTTATTCTGGGGGGGGGGTCCTTATTCTGGGGGGGGTCCCTCATGTGGGGGGGGGTCCACTAGGATCTGGGGGGTCCATTAGGGTCTGGGGGGGGCCCAAGGGGGGGGGGCTCATTCTGGGGGGGGTGGGGGGGTCCATCGTTCTGAGAGGGTGAATTAAGGTCTGGGGTGGGGGGGGCTCATTCTAGGGGGGGTTTTGGGGGGGTTCCTTATTCTGGGGGGGGTCCCTCATATGGGGGGGGGGTCCACTAGGATCTGGACGGTCCATTAGGGTCTGGGGGGGGGCCAAGGGGGGGGGCTCACGTTCTGTGGGGGGGGGTCCATCATTCTGAGAGGGTGAATTAAGGTCTGGGGTGGGGGGGGGCTCATTCTAGGGGGGGTTTTGGGGGGGTTTCTTATTCTGGGGGGGGGTCTCTCATATGGGGGGGGGTCCACTAGGATCTGGGGGGGTCCATTAGGGTCTGGGGGGAGCCAAGGGGGGGGTCCCTCATTCTGGGGGGGGTGGGGGGGTCCGTCATTCTGAGAGGGTGAATTAAGATCTGGGGTGGGGGGGGCTCATTCTAGGGGGGGTTTTTGGGGGGTTCCTTATTCTGGGGGGGGTCCTCATATGGGGGGGGGTCCACTAGGATCTGGGGGGGTCCATTAGGGTCTGGGGGGGGGCCAAGGGGGGGGTCCCTCATTCTGGGGGGGGTGGGGGGGTCCGTCATTCTGAGAGGGTGAATTAAAGTCTGGGGTGGGGGGGGCTCATTCTAGGGGGGGTTTTGGGGGGGGTTCCTTATTCTGGGGGGGTGAATGAAGGTCTGGGGGGGTCCCTCATACTGGGGGGGTCCATTAGGGTCTGGGGGGGCCCAAGGGGGGGGGTCCCTCATTCTTCTGGGGGGGGTCCATCATTCTGAGAGGGTGAATTAAGGTCTGGGGTGGGGGGGGGCTCATTCTAGGGGGGGTTTTGGGGGGTTCCTTATTCTGGGGGGGGTTCCTCATATGGGGGGGGGGTCCACTAGGATCTGGGGGGTCCATTAGGGTCTGGGGGGGGGCCAAGGGGGGGGTCCCTCATTCTTTTGGGGGGGGGGGTCCGTCATTCTGAGAGGGTGAATTAAGGTCTGGGGTGGGGGGGGTTCATTCTAGGGGGGGTTATGGGGGGGTTCCTTATTCTGGGGGGGGGGGTCCTTCATTCTGGGGGGGGGTCCCTCATATGGGGGGGTCCACTAGGATTTGGGGGGGTCCATTAGGGTCTGGGGGGGGGCCAAGGGGGGGGTCCCTCATTCTGGGGGGGGTCCGTCATTCTGAGAGGGTGAATTAAGATCTGGGGTGGGGGGGGCTCATTCTAGGGGGGGTTTTTGGGGGGTTCCTTATTCTGGGGGGGGGTCCTCATATGGGGGGGTCCACTAGGATCTGGGGGGGGCCAAGGTAGGGTCCCTCATTCTTTTGGGGGGGGTCCATCATTCTGAGAGGGTGAATTAAGGTCTGGGGTCGGGAGGGGGGGGGCTCATTCTAGGGGGGGTTTCTTATTCTGGGGGTGTGAATGAAGGTCTGAGGGGGGGGTGGGGGGGTCCCTTATTGTGGGGGGGGGGGGTTTGGGGGGGTGTCACTCACGCCAGCTGCGGGGCAGCACCTTGAGGGCCAGAGGCAGCAGGTCGTCAAAGGATGCATCCAGGACCAGCCCCCCCACCTCGGGGTACCACATGGCTGCCCACGTGGCTGGGGGGGGGCACGGGGGGGGGGGCATGGAAAAAATTTGGGGGGGGGGGAGTATATGGGGAGGGGGGTAAAGATATGGGGGGGGGAAAGGAGGGGGGGGTATGGGGGGTAAAGATATGCGGGGCAGGGGGAGATGGGTGGGATATGGGGGGGGGCAAGAAATGGGGGGGGCACATGGGGGGGGATATGGGGGGGTGGGGAAATGGGGGGGGAATAAATGGGGAGGGGAAATGGGGGGTAAAGATATGGGGGGGGAGATTAGGGGGGGATATGGGGGGTAAAGATATGGGGGGGTAAAGATATGGGGGGGCAGGGGGGTATGGGTGGGATATGGGGGGGGGAAGAAATGGGGGGGGATATGGGGGGGTAAAGTTATGGGGGAGTAAGGATATGGGGGGCAGGGGAGGGTGGGGGGTGGGATATGGGGGGGTAAAGATATGGGGGGGGCAGGGGGAGATGGGGGGTGGGATGTGGGGGGGGGAAGAAATGGGGGGGGGATATGGAGGGGTAAAGATACGGGGGGGAGATAGGGGGTGGGATATGGGGGGGGAAGAAATGGGGGGGGGACATGGGGGGGGGATATGGGGGGGTAAAGATATGGGGGGGTTGAAATGGGGGGGGAATAAATGGGGAGGGGAAATGGGGGGTAAAGATATGGGGGGGTAAAGATATGGGGGGGTAAAGATATGGGGGGGGGATATGGGGGGTAAAGATATGGGGGGGGGAGATTGGGGGGGGGATATAGGGGAGGAAATGGGGGGGATATGGGGGGGGTGGGGAAATGGGGGGGAGAAGAAATGGGGGGGTAAAGATATGGGGGGGCAGGGGGAGATGGGGGGTGGGATGTGGGGGGGGGAAGAAATGGGGGGGAATAAATGGGGAGGAGATATGGGGGGGGAAATGGGGGGGGATATGGGGGGGGATATGGGGGTAAAAAATGGGGGGGGGATATGGGGGGTAAAGTTATGGGGGGGTAAAGTTATGGGGGGGCAGGGGGAGATGGGGGGGAGATGGGGGGGGAAGAAATGGGGGGGGAAGAAATGGGGGGGTAAAGATATGGGAAGGCAGGGGGAGATGGGGGGTGGGAGATGGGGGGGTAAAGATATGGGGGGGAGATGGGGGGTGGGAGATGGGGTGGGAAATGGGGGGGAAGAAATGGGGGTGGGATATGGGGGGGTAATTATATGGGGGGGCAGGGGGGGATGGGGGGTGGGATGTGGGGGGGGAAGAAATGGGGGGTAAAGATATGGGGGGGTAAAGATATGGGGCGGCAGGGGGAGATGGGGGGTGGGATGTGGGGGGGGTAAAGATATGGGGGGGTAAAGATATGGGGGGGCAGGGGGGGATGGGGGGTGGGATGTGGGGGGGGAAGAAATGGGGGGGGAACATGGGGGGGTAAAGATATGGGGGGCAGGGGGGGATGGGGAGTGGGATGTGGGGGGGGGGAAGAAATGGGGGGGGAAGAAATGGGGAGGAGATATGGGGGGGAGAAATGGGGGGGGGATATGGGGGGGAAATGGGGGTAAAAAATGGGGGGGGGATATGGGGGGTAAAGTTATGGGGGGGTGAAGTTATGGGGGAGCAGGGGGAGATGGGGGGGGAGATGGGGGGGGAAGAAATGGGGGGGGATATGGGGGGGTAAAAATATGGGGGGGGCAGGGGGGGGATGGGGGGGTGGGAGATGGGGGGGGTAAAAATATGAGGAGGTAAACGGGGGGGGGGCAGATGGGGGGGGTAAAGAGATGGGGAGCAAAGGGAGAAATGTGGGGGGGGGGAAATGGGGTGGGGGGGGTAAAAATATGGGGGGGGTGCAGATATGGGGGGGGTGGAGACATTGGGGGGGGGGCACAGACATTGTGGGGAGGGCGGGGGGGGGAGAAAAATGGGGGGGGGCACTGTCATATATATGAGAGGCAGCCCCCAAAGACCCCCCCCCAAAAGACCCCCTCATCCCAGCCCCCCCCCCCCCTTCAGGACCCCCTCAGGACCCCTTCCTCAAAGATGCCCCCCCCCAAAAAAAGACCCCCTCATCCCACCCCCCCCCTTCAGGACCCCCCTCAAGACCCCTCCCTCAAAGACCCCCCCCCCCCCCCCAAAAAAGACCCCCCTTATACCAAGACCCCCCCCCACCCCCACGACCCCCCACGACCCCCCAGCCCCCCCCCCCCGTACCAGTGAAGGCCCCAATGAACCCCCCCCAGAACCCCCCCTCAACCTCCAGGATCCCCCAAAGCCCACTGCCAGGACCCCCCCACGACCCCCCCCCATACCAAGACCCCCCCCCACCCCCAGGACCCGCCCAGGCCCCCCCCCATACCAGTGAAGCCCCCAATGGACACCCCCACGACCCCCCCCGCACCCCCAGGATCCCCAGGACCCCCCCCCACGACCCCCCTCACACCCCCAGGACCCCCCCCAGGACCCCCCCCCCCCATACCAAGACCCCCCCCCCACCCCCAGGACCCCCACCCAGGACCCCCCCACACCCCCAGGACCCCCCCCAGGATCCCCCCTGCACCCCCAGGACCCCCCCACGACCCCCCCATACCAAGACCCCCCCCACCCCCAGGACCCCCCCCCATACCGGTGAAGCCCTTGATGGACCCCCCCCCACGACCCCACCCCCACACCAAGACCCCCCCCCCCCACCCCCAGGTCCCCCCCCCACGACCCCCCCCATACCAAGACCCCCCCCCACGACCCCCCCCCATACCAAGACCCCCCCCCACCCCCACGACCCCACCCCCATACCAAGACCCCCACCACCAGGACCCCCCCCACGACCCCCCCCCATACCAAGACCCCCCCCCCCACCCCCAGGACCCCCACCCAGGACCCCCCTGCAACCCCAGGACCCCCCCACGACCCCCCCCCACCCCCAGGACCCGCCCCCCATACCGAGACCCCCCCACACCCCCAGGACGACCCCCCCCAGGACCCCCCTCCCCATACTTGTGAAGCCCCCGATGGATCCCCCCAGGACCTCCCCCATACCAAGACCCCCCCATACCAAGAACCCCCCACACCCCCAGGACCCCCCCCCACGACCCCCCCCACGACCCCCCCACACCCCCAGGACCCCCCCCAGGATCCCCCCCCCATACCAAGACCCCCCACCCCCACGACCCCACCCCCATACCAAGACCCCCCCCCCACCACCAGGACCCCCCCCACGACCCCCCCCCATACCAAGACCCCCCACCCCCACCCCCACGACCCCACCCCCATACAAAGACCCCCCCCCCACCACCAGGACCCCCCCCACGACCCCCCCCCATACCAAGACGCCCCCCCCCACCCCCAGGACCCCCACCCAGGACCCCCCCACACCCCCAGGACCCCCCCCAGGACCCCTCCCCCATACCAAGACCCCCCCCCCAAAAAAGAGGGACCCCCCCCCATACCAAGACCCCCCCCCCCACCCCCAGGACCCCCCCCAGGACCCCCCTCCCCATACCAGTGAAGCCCCCAATGGACCCCCCCACGACCCCCCCCCATACCAAGACCCCCCCCCACCCCCAGGACCCCCCCCACGCTCCCCCCACGACGCCCCCCCCACCACCAGGACCCCCCCATACCAAGACCCCCCCCCCCACCCCCAGGACCCCCCCCCACGACCCTCCCCCCCCCGTACCAGTGAAGCCCCTGATGGATCCCCCCAGGACCCCCCCCAGGACACCCCCCCCATACCAAGACCCCACCCCTACCCCCAGGACCCCCCCCCACGACCCCCCCACAACCCCAGGACCCCCCCCAGGATCCCCCTCCAATACCAAGACCCCCCTCCCCACCCCCAGGACCCCCCCCATGACCCCCCCCCATACCAAGACGCCCCCCCCCACCCCCAGGACCCCCACCCAGGACCCCCCCACACCCCCAGGACCCCCCCCAGGATCCCCCCCCATACCAAGACCCCCCACCCCCACCCCCACGACCCCACCCCCATACAAAGACCCCCCCCCCACCACCAGGACCCCCCCCACGACCCCCCCCCATACCAAGACGCCCCCCCCCCACCCCCAGGAAGCCCACCCAGGACCCCCCCACACCCCCAGGACCCCCAGGACCCCTCCCCCATATCAAGACCCCCCCCCCAAAAAAGAGGGACCCCCCCCCACCCCCAGGAACCCCCCAGGACCCCCCCCAGGACCCCCCTCCCCATACCAGTGAAGCCCCCAATGGACCCCCCCACGATCCCCCCCCATACCAAGACCCCCCCCCACCCCCAGGACCCCCCCCACGCTCCCTCCACGACGCCCCCCCCACCACCAGGACCCCCCCATACCAAGACCCCCCCCCCACCCCCAGGACCCCCCCCCACGACCCTCCCCCCCCCGTACCAGTGAAGCCCCTGATGGATCCCCCCAGGACCCCCCCCAGGACACCCCCCCCATACCAAGACCCCACCCCCACCCCCACGACCCCCCCCACGACCCCCCCACACCCCCAGGACCCCCCCCAGGATCCCCCCCCCATACCAAGACCCCCCTCCCCACCCCCAGGACCTCCCCCCCATACCAAGACCCCCCCCCACCCCCAGGACCCCCCCCACGACCCCCCCACATACCAAGACCCCCCCCACCCCCACGACCCCCCCCACGACCCCCCCACACCCCCAGGACCCCCCGCAGGATCCCCCCCCCATACGAAGACCCCCCCCCCACACCACGACCCCACCCCCATACCAAGACCCCCCCCCCACCCCCAGGACCCCACCCAGGACCCCCCCACACCCCCAGGACCCCCCCCAGATTCCCCTCCCCATACCAAGACCCCCCCCCACCCCCAGGACCCCCCCCACGACCCCCCCCCCCCATACCAAGACCCCCACCCCCACCCCCAGGACCCCCCCCACGACCCCCCCCCATACCAAGAACCCCCCACACCCCCAGGACCCCCCCCCACGACCCCCCTCCATACCAAGACCCCCCCACCCACCCCCAGGACCCCCACCCAGGACCCCCCCACACCCCCAGGACCCCCCCCAGGATCCCCCCTGCACCCCCAGGACCCCCCCACGACCACCCCCCACCCCCAGGACCCCTCCCCAAACCAAGAACCCCCCCCACTCCCAGGACCCCCCCAGGACCCCCCCACGACCCCCCCCACACCCCCAGGCCCGCCCCCAGGACCCCCCCCACGCTCCCCCCACGACCCCCCCACACCCCCACGACCCCCCCCAGGACCCCCCCCCCCATACCGGTGAAGCCCCTGATGGATCCCCCCAGGACCCCCCCCACGACCCCCCCCCATACCAAGACCCCCCCCCCCCCCACCCCCAGGTCCCCCCCCACGACCCCCCCCCATACCAAGACCCCCCCCACCCCCAGGACCCCCCCCCCCCATACCGTTGATGGACCCCCCCCCAAGACCCCACCCCCATACCAAGAACCCCCCCCCACCCCCAGGACCCCCCCCACGCTCCCCCCACGACCCCCCCCCATACCAAGACCCCCCCCCCATCCCCACGACCCCCCCCCACCCCCACGACCCCCCCCCCGTACCGGTGAAGCCCCCGATGGACCAGGCGTAGATGACGAGGTCCCTCGGGGCGAAGCCCAGCCTCTGCAGGGCGTATTGCAGCACCACGTCCATGGCGTTGGCCTCGCTCTGAGGCAGCGGCACCCCCTGGGGGGGGGGCAAAATTGGGGGGGGGGCAAATTGGGGAGGGGGCTTCGCCGGTGTGTACCCACAAAGTTCAGCAAAAAGCCCTAAAAAGACCCCAAAAGCCCCAAAAAAGACCCCAAAGCCACTCAAAATGACCCCGCTGTGGCAGTTGTGCCTCATGGGAGGGGGATTGGATGGGGGGGGGGCAAAATTTGGGGGGGGGGCAAATTGGGGAGGGGGCTTCGTCGGTGGGTGCCCACAAAGTTCAGCAAAAGACCCTAAAAAGACCCCAAAGGCCCCTAAAAAGACCCCAAAATGACCCCAAAGCCACTCAAAATGACCCCCCTGTGGCAGTTGTACCTCATGGGGGGGGGGCAAAATTGAGGGGGGTGGGCAAAATTCGGGGGGGGGCAAATTGGGGGAGGGGCTTCGTCTGTGTGTGCCCACAAAGTTCAGCAAAAGACCCTAAAGACCCCAAAAGGCCCTAAAAAGACCCCAAAATGGCCCCAAAAGCCTCTAAGAAGACCCCAAAGCCATTCAAAATGACCCTAGAAAGCCCCAAATTTTCCCCTGATGCCCCAAAAAATCCCCAAAATGACCCCAAAAGCCCCCAAATTGACCCCAAAACCACCCACCCAAATTCCCCTAAATGCCCCAAATTGACCCCAAAAGGCCCCAAATTGACCCCAAATGTCCCAAATTGACCCCAAAACCACCCGAAATGACCCGAAAATGCCCCAAATTTCCCCCAAATGATCCTAAAATGGCCCCAAACTGACCCCAAATACCCCCCCAAAATGACCCCAAATGCCCCCAAAACCTCCCAAATTGACCCCAAAACCACCCAAAATTGCCCCAAATCCCCCCAAAAATCCCCAAATTGACCCCAAAACCACCCAAAATTACCCCAAATGCCTCCAAAATGACCCCAAAACCACCCAAAATTACCCTAAAATGCCCCAAATTGCCCCCAAATTTACCCCAAATTGCCCCAAATCCCCCAAACTGCCCCCAAATGACCACAAATACCCCCAAAAATGACCCCAAATTTCCCAAATTGACCCCGAAATGACCCTAAAGCGCCCCTCAAATTGACCCCAAAACCACCCAAAATTGCCCCAAATCCCCCAAATTGCCCCCAAATGACCCCAAATATCCCCCAAAATGACCCAAAATGTCCCAAATGACCCCAAAATGACCCTAAAATGCCCCTCAAATTGACCCCAAAACCACCCGAAATGACCAGAAAATGCCCCAAATTTCCCCCAAATGATCCTAAAATGGCACCAAATTGACCCTAAAACCACCCAAAATTACCCCAAATCCCCCAAATTGCCCCCAAATGACCCCAAATACCCCCCAAAATGACCCCAAATGTCCCAAATTGACCCCAAAACCACCCAAAATGACCCGAAAATCCCCCAAATTGCCCCCAAATGATCCTAAAATGGCCCCAAACTGACCCCAAAACCACCCAAAATGCCCCCAAATGCCCCTCCAAAGTCCCCATAATGACCCCAAAACCACCCAAAATTGCCCCAAATCCCCCAAATTGCCCCCAAATGACCCCAAATACCCCCCAAAATGACCCCAAATGTCCCAAATTGACCCCAAAACCACCCAAAATGACCCGAAAATGCCCCAAATTTCTCCCAAATGATCCTAAAATGGCCCCAAACTGACCCCAAAACCACCCAAAATGCCCCCAAATGCCCCTCCAAAGTCCCCATAATGACCCCAAAACCACCCAAAATTGCCCCAAATCCCCCAAATTGCCCCCAAATGACCCCAAATACCCCCCAAAATGACCCCAAATGTCCCAAATTGACCCCAAAACCACCCAAAATGACCCGAAAATGCCCCAAATTTCTCCCAAATGATCCTAAAATGGCCCCAAACTGACCCCAAAACCACCCAAAAATGCCCCAAAAATGACCCCAAAACCACCCAAAATGGCCCCAAATCCCCCAAATCCCCCAAATCGCCCCCATATGACCCCATATACCCCCCCAAAATGACCCTGAATGACCCCCAATGACCTCGAATGACCCTTAGTGACCTCGAATGACCCCAATGACCCCGAGTGACCCCAGAACGGGTTTAGTTTTTTTTTGGGGGGGGGTCTCATTTTTTTTTTTGGGGGGGGGGTTGTGTGGTTACTCACAGTGCTGCCTCCAAAGCCGGGGTGGTTCCAACCCAGCACCGAATAACCGGCTGTAGGGGGGGGGGCGTTAAAATAGGGGGGGGGGGGGGAGTATGGGGGAGGGGGCAGGGGGGGTTACATCGGGGGGGGGCAGGATGTGGGGGGGTTATAATGTGGGGGGGGGCTGGGGAGGCGTGGGGGGGCGAGGGGGGGTTGTATTGGGGGGGTCTGGGGGGGTACGAGGGGGTACGGGGGGGCGTGGGGGGATTATAATGTGGGGGGGGGCATCTGGGGGGGGTCTGGGGGGCTTTGGGGGGCATGGGGGGGTTGTATTGGGGGGGTCTGGGGGGGTACGGGGGGGGCATGGGGGGGTTATAATGTGTGGGGGGGCATCTGGGGGGGTACGGGGGGGCACTGGAGGGCATGGGGGGTTACATCGTGGGGGGGGGGGGGACGTGGGGGGGTTATAATGTGGGGGGGGGCTGGGGAGGCGTGGGGGGGCGAGGGGGGGTTGTATTGGGGGGGTCTGGGGGGCTATGGGGGGGTTATAACGTGGGGGGGGGCATCTGGGGGGGTCTGGGGGGGCACTGAGGGGTATTGGGGGGCTATGGGAGGGTATGGGGGGGTTGTAATGTGGGGGGGGCACTGGGGGTCTATGGGGGGGCGTGGGGGGGTTGTATTGGGGGGGTCTGGGGGGCTACGGGGGGGCGTGGGGGGTTATAATATGGGGGGGGGGGCATCCGGGGGGGGGTCTGGGGGGGCATGGGGGGGCATTGGGGGGCTATGGGGGGGCATGGGGGGGTTGTAATGTGGGGGGGGGCTGGGGGGCTACGGGGGGGCGTGGGGGGATTATAATGTGGGGGGGGGGCATCTGGGGGGATCTTGGGGGGCCCAGGGGGGCATTGGGGGGCTATGGGGGGCCATGGGGGGGGTCTTGGGGGCTATGGGGGGGGTATGGGGGGGTTATAAAGTCTGGGGGGGGTCTGGGGGGCTATGGGGGGGCATGGGGGGGTTGTATTGGGGGGGGAAGGGGGGCTTTGGGGGGCTTGGGGGGGTTATAACGTGGGGTGGGGGGCATCTGTGGGGGTTACGGGGGGGCACTGGGGGGGCATTAAGGGGCTATGGGGGGGCATGGGGGGGTTATAATGTGGGGGGGGGGGCATCTGGGGGGGTCAGGGGGGGCCCAGGCGGGCATTGGGGGGCTATGGGGGGGGTATGGGGGGGTTATAACGTGGGGGGGGGGGCATCTTGGGGGGGTCTGGGGGGGCCCAGGGGGGCATTGGGGGTCTATGGGGGGTATGGGGGGGTTGTATTGGGGGGGTCTGGGGGGCTATGGGGGGGGCGTGGGGGGGTTATAATGTGGGGGGGGTCTGGGGGGGCTATGGGGGGGGCATGGCGGGGTTACAACGTGGGGGGGGGCATCTGGGGGGGATACGGGGGGGCACGGGGGGGGCATTGGGGGGCATGGGGGGGTTATAACGTCTGGGGGGGGGCTGGGGGGCTATGGGGGGGCGTGGGGGGGTTGTATTGGGGGGGTCTGGGGGGCTACGGGGGGGCGTGGGGGGGTTATAATATGGGGGGGGGGCATCCGGGGGGGGGTCTGGGGGGCCCGGGGGGGCATTGGGGGTCTATGGGGGGGCATGGGGGGGTTATAATGTGGGGGGGGGCTGGGGGGCTATGGGGGGGCGTGGGGGGGTTATAATATGGGGGGGGGGCATCCGGGGGGGGGTCTGGGAGGCCCGGGGGGGCATTGGGGGTCTATGGGGGGGCATGGGGGGGTTATAATGTGGGGGGGGGCTGGGGGGCTATGGGGGGGCGTGGGGGGGTTGTATTGGGGGGGGAAGGGGGGCTATGGGGGGGGCGTGGGGGGGTTATAACGTGGGGGGGGGGCATCTGGGGGCGGTCTGGGGGGCACTGGGGGGCATGGGGGGTTACAATGGGGGGGGGGAGTATGGAGGAGGGGGCGGGGGGGGTTACATCGGGGGGGGGGCGGGACGTGGGGGGGTTATAATGTGGGGGGGGGCTGGGGAGGCGATGGGGGGGCGAGGGGGGGTTGTATTGGGGGGGTCTGGGGGGCTATGGGGGGGCATGGGGGGTTTATAATGTGGGGGGGGCATCTGGGGGGGATCTGGGGGGGCATGGGGGGGCATTAAGGGGCTATGGGGGGGCATGGGGGGGTTATAACGTGGGGGGGGGGGGGGCATCTTGGGGGGGTCCAGGGGGGGCCCAGGGGGGCATTGGGGGTCTGGGGGGGTATGGGGGGGTTGTATTGGCGGGGGTCTGGGGGGCTATGGGGGGGGCGTGGGGGGGTTATAATGTGGGGGGGGTCTGGGGGGGCTATGGGGGGGGCATGGCGGGGTTACAACGTGGGGGGGGGCATCTGGGGGGGATACGGGGGGGCACGGGGGGGGCATTGGGGGGCATGGGGGGGTTATAACGTCTGGGGGCGGTCTGGGGGGGTTGTAATGGGGGGGGTCTGGGGGGCTACGGGGGGGGTATGGGGGGGTTATAATGTGGGGGGGGCTGGGGGTCTATGGGGGGGCGTGGGGGGGTTGTATTGGGGGGGGAAGGGGGGCTTTGGGGGGCTTGGGGGGGTTATAATGTGGGGGGGGCATCTGGGGGGGTTACGGGGGGGCACTGGGGGGCATGGGGGGTTACAATGGGGGGGGAGGAGTATGGGGGGGGCATGGGGGGGTTACATCTTGGGGGGGGGGGCGGGACGTGGGGGGGTTATAATGGGGGGGGGGCTGGGGGGCTATGGGGGGGCGTGGGGGGGTTGTATTGGGGGGGGGTCTGGGGGGCTACGGGGGGGCGTGGGGGGGGTTATAATATGGGGGGGGCATCTGGGGGGCACTGGGGGGCATTGGGGGTCTATGGGGGGGCATGGGGGGATTATAATGTGGGGGGGGGCTGGGGGGCTTTGGGGGGGCGTGGGGGGGTTATAATGTGGGGGGGGGGCATCTGGGGGGGTCAGGGGGGGCCCAGGCGGGCATTGGGGGGCTATGGGGGGGGTATGGGGGGGTTATAACGTGGGGGGGGGGGCATCTGGGGGGGGTCTGGGGGGGCCCAGGCGGGCATTGGGGGGTCTATGGGGGGTATGGGGGGGTTGTATTGGCGGGGGTCTGGGGGGCTATGGGGGGGGCGTGGGGGGGTTATAATGTGGGGGGGGTCTGGGGGGGCTATGGAGGGGCTATGGGGGGGGCATGGCGGGGTTACAACGTGGGGGGGGGCATCTGGGGGGGTTACGGGGGGGCACGGGGGGGGCATTGGGGGGCATGGGGGGGTTATAACGTCTGGGGGCGGTCTGGGGGGCTATGGGGGGGGCATGGGGGGGTTGTATTGGGGTGGAAGTGGGGCTATGGGGGGGGCATGGGGGGGTTATAACGTGGGAGGGGGTCTGGGGGGGGGGCAGGGGGGTGATGTAGGGGGGGGGGCAGCATTGAGGTCCTATGGGGTTGGGTTGAGGGTCTCCTATGGGGTTGAGGGGTTCCTATGGGGTTGGGGGGGGGGGCTCCTATGGGGTTTGGGGGGGCTCCTATGGGGTTGGGGGTCTCCTATGGGGTTGGGGGGGTCCTATGGGATTTGAGGGGGGTCCTATGGGGCCAGGGGTGCTATGGGGCTGGGAGGGGGGGGGGGCAACACTGAGGTCCTATGGGGTTGGGGGGGGCTCCATTGGGGTCCTATGGGGCTGGGGGGCTCCTATGGGGTTGGGGGGCTCCTATCGGGTTGGGGGGGTTCTGTTGGGGTCTCCATTGGGGTCCTATGGGTTTGGGGGAGCTCCTATGGGGCTGGGGGGGGGGCAACACTCAGGTCTTATGGGGTTGGGGGGCTCTTATGGGGTTGGGGGGGTTCTATGGGGCCAGGGGGTCCTATGGGGACCTATGGGGCTGGAAGGGGGAGAGAGGGGCAACACTGAGGTCCTATGGGGTTGGGGGTTCCTATGGGGTTGGGGGGTTCCTATGGGGTTGCGAGGGGTCCTATGGGGTTGGGGAGCTCCTATGGGGCTGGGGGGAGGGCAACACTCAGGTCTTATGGGGTTGGGGGGCTCTTATGGGGCTGGGGGGTTCCTATGGGGCCAGGGGGTCCTATGGGGTCCTATGGGGCTGGAAGGGGGGAGAGGGGCAACACTGAGGTCCTATGGGGTTGGGGGTTCCTATGGGGTTGGGGGGCTCCTATGGGGTTGGGGGGGCTCCTATGGGGTCCTATGGGGCTGGAAGGGGGGGAGAGGGGCAACACTGAAGTCCTATGGGGTTGGGGGGGGCTCCATTGGGGTCCTTTGGGGCTGGGGGTCTCCTATGGGGTTGGGGGGCTCCTATGGGGTTGGGGGGCTCCTATGGGGTTGGGGGGCTCCTATGGGGCTGGGGGGGGGGGGCAACACTCAGGTCCTATGGGGTTGGAGGTTCCTATGGGGTTGAGAGGTTCCTATGGGGTTGGGGGGGTCCTATGGGGCCAGGGGGTCCTATGGGGTCCTATGGGGCTGGAAGGGGGGGCAACACTGAGGTCCTATAGGGTTGGGAGTTCTTATAGGGTTGGGGGGCTCCTTTGGGGTTGGGGGACTCGTATGGGGTTGGGGGGGTCCTATGGGGCCAGGGGGATCCTATGGGGTCCTATGGGGCTGGAAGGGGGGGAGGGGGGCAACACTGAGGTCCTATGGGGTTGGGGGGGGCTCCATTGGGGTCCTATGGGGTCAGGGGGCTCCTATCGGGTTGGGGGGCTCCTATGGGGTTGGGGGGCTCCTATGGGGCTGGGGGGGGGGGGGGCAACACTGAGGTCCTATGGGGTTGGGGGTTCCTATGGGGTTGAGGGGTTCCTATGGGGTTGGGGGACTCATATGGGGCTGGGGGGATCCTATGGGGTTGCGAGGGGTCCTATGGGGCCAGGGGGTCCTATGGGGTCCTATGGGGCTGGAAGGGGGGGAGAGGGGCAACACTGAGGTCCTATGGGGTTGGGGGGGGGCTCCATTGGGGTCCTATGGGGCTGGGGGTCTCCTATGGGGTTGGGGGGGTCCTATGGGGTTGGGGGGGGGGCAACACTCAGGTCCTATGGGGCTGGAGGTTCCTATGGGGTTGAGGGGTTCCTATGGGGTTGGGGGGTTCCTATGGGGCCAGGGGGTCCTATGGGGTCTTATGGGGCTGGAAGGGGGGTCAACACTGAGGTCCTATGGGGTTGGGGGGGGGCTCCATTGGGGTCCTATGGGGTTGGGGGTCTCCTATGGGGTTGGGGGGGTCCTATGGGGTTGGGGGGCTCCTATGGGGTTGGGGGGGGCAACACTCAGGTCCTATGGGGTTGGAGGTTCCTATGGGGTTGAGGGGTTCCTATGGGGTTGTGAGGGGTCCTATGGGGTTGGGGAGCTCCTATGGGGCTGGGGGGAGGGCAACACTCAGGTCCTATGGGGTTGGGGGGCTCCTATGGGGTTGGGGGGGGTCCTATGGGGTCCTATGGGGCTGGAAGGGGGGGAGGGGGGCAACACTGAGGTCCTATGGGGTTGGGGGGGGGCTCCATTGGGGTCCTATGGGGCTGAGGGTCTCCTATGGGGCTGAGGGTCTCCTATGGGGTTGGGGGGGTCCTATGGGGTTGGGTGGGGGGGCAACACTGAGGTCCTATGAGGTTGGGGGTTCCTATGGGGTTGAGGGGTTCCTATGGGGTTGATGGGTTCCTATGGGGTTGGGGGGTCCTATGGGGCCCTATGGGGCCAGAAGGGGGAGGGGGGCAACACTGGGGTCTTATGGGGTTGAGGGGGCCTCCATTGGGGTCCTATGGGGCTGGGGGTCTCCTATGGGGTTGGGGGGGTCCTATGGGGTTGGGGGGGGGGGGCAACACTGAGGTCCTATGGGGTTGGGGGGGGCTCCATTGGGGTCCTATGGGGCTGAGGGTCTCCTATGGGGTTGGGGGGGTCCTATGGGGTTGGGGGGCTCCTATGGGGTTGGGGGGGTCCTATGGGGTGGGGGGAGGCAACACTGAGGTCCTATGGGGTTTTGGGGTGGGCTCCATTGGGGTCCTATGGGGTCAGGGGGTCCTATGGGGTTGGGGAGCTCCTATGGGGCTGGGGGGAGGGCAACACTCAGGTCTCATGGGGTTGGGGGGCTCTTATGGGGTTGGGGGGCTCCTATGGGGTTGGGGGGGGTCCTATGGGGCCCTATGGGGCTGGAAGGGGGGGAGGGGGGCAACACTGAGGTCCTATGGGGTTGGGGGGGGCTCCATTGGGGTCCTATGGGGTCAGGAGGCTCCTATGGGGTTGGGGGGCTCCTATGGGGCTGGGGGGGGGGGCAACACTGAGGTCGTATGGGGTTGTGGGGGGCTCCATTGGGGTCCTATGGGGTCAGGGGGCTCCTATCGGGTTGGTGGGGGGTCTGTTGGGGTCTCCATTGGGGTCCTATGGTGTTGGGAGTCTCCTATGGGGTTGTGGGGCTCCTATGGGGTTGGGGGGTCCTATGGGGTGGGGGGCAACACTGAGGTCCTATGGGGTTTGGGGGGGCTCCATTGGGGTCCTATGGGGTTGTGGGGCTCCTATGGGGCTGGGGGGGGGGGCTCCATTGGGGTCCTATAGGGTTGGGGGGCTCCTATGGGGTCCCGTGGGGCCGGGGGGTTTTATAGGGCCGGGTTTTGGGGTTTGGGGGGGGGTCCGTACCCTCGAGGGGGGTGGACAGACAGCCGACCTCATAGAAACCCGCGTTGCCCTCGCAGCAGATCACCTATGGGGCGGCCATAAATGCTTATGGGGCGGCCATATATGTACATGGGGCGGCCATAAATGGTTATGGGGTGGCCATAAATGCTTATGGGGCGGCCATAAATGGTTATGGGGTGGCCATAAATGTACATGGGGCAGCCATAAATTTACATGGGGTGGCCATAAATGGTTACGGGGTGGCCATAAGTGTTTATGGGGTGGCCATATATGTACATGGGGCGGCTATAAATGGTTATGGGGCGGCCATAAATATATATGGGCAGCCATAAATGTGTATGGGGTGGCCATAAATGTACATAGGGAGACCATAAATGTTTATGGGGTGGACATAAATGTGTACGGGGTGGCCATAAATGTACATAGGGTGGCCATAAATGTGTATGGGGTGGCCATAAGTGTATATGGGGTGGCCATAAATGGTTATGGGGTGGCCATAAATGGTTATGGGGTGGCCATAAAAGTGTATGGGGCGGCCATAAATGTACATGGGGTGGCAATAAATGTGTATGGGGTGGCCATAAATGTATATGGGGTGGCCATAAGTGTTTATGGGGTGGCCATAAGTGTATATGGGGTGGCCATAAGTGTTTATGGGGTGGCCATAAATGTTTATGGGGTGGCCATCCCCTCCCCCCACCTCTCCATCCCCACCCCATAACCCCACCCCACAGCCCCCTCCCACCCCACCCCGTAACCCCCCACCCCATAACCCCCCACCCCATAACCACCCCCACCCCATAACCCCAGCTTATAAATCCCCAGCCCCATAACCCCACCCCATAACCCTACCCCATAACCTCACCCCATAGCCTCCCCATAACCCCTACCCTATGACCCCCCACCCCATAATCCACCACCCCATAACCCCCCAGCCCCATAACCACCCCCACCCCATAACCCCAGCTTATAAACCCCCAGCTTATAAACCCCCAGCCCCATAACCCCACCCCATAACCTCACCCCATAGCCTCCCCATAACCCCCACCCCATGACCCCCCAGCCCCATAACCCCCCCCCCACCCCATAGTCCCCCATCCCATAATCCCACCCCATAACCCCCCCCACGACCCCCCCCCAATTTCTTCCAGCAGGGGTCGCTGCGGTTCCCCCCCCCCTTTTCCCCCCCCACCCCACACATCTCCCCCCCCTCCCCCCACCTCTCCATCCCCACCCCATAACCCCCCACCCCACAGCCCCCTCCCACCCCATCCCACAACCCCCCACCCCATAACCCCACCCCATAACCCCCCCCACGACCCCCCCCCACCAATTTGCGGTTCCCCCCTCCCTACCTTTCCCCCCTCCCCGTCTGCCCCCATCCCCCCCCTCCCCCCACCTCCCCATCCCCACCCCATAACCCCACCCCACAGCCCCCTCCCACCCCCACCCCACGCCCCCCCACCCCATAACCCCCCCCACAACCCCCCCCACGACCCCCCCCCACCAATTTGTGGTTCCCCCCTCCCTACCTTTCCCCCCTCCCCCCTGTCTGCCCCCATCCCCCCCCTCCCCCCACCTCCCCATCCCCACCCCATAACCCCACCCCACAGCCCACTCCCACCCCCACCCCATGACCCCCCACCCCATAACCCCCCCCCCACGACCCCCCCCCACCAATTTGTTCCCGCGGGGGTCGCCGCGGTTCCTGCGATCCACAAACATGGTGTCGATGTGATTCCCGTCGCACGCCTGCAGCTTCGCCCGCTGCCCGCCCCACTGCAGGGGTTATGGGGCGGGGTTATGGGGCGGGGTTATGGGGTGCGGGGTTATGGGGTGGGGTTATGGGGTGGGGTGGGAGGGGGCTGTGGGGTGGGGTTATGGGGTAGGGGGTCATGGGGTGGGGTGGGAGGGGGCTGTGGGGTGGGGGGTTATGGGGCGGGGTTATGGGGTGGGAGGGGGCTGTGGGGTGGGGTTATGGGGTGGGGGGTCGTGGGGTGGGGGGTTATGCGGCTGGGGGATTATGGGGTGCGGGGTTGTGGGGTGGGGTTATGGGGTGGAAGGTTATGGGGTGGGGTTATGGGGTGGGGGGTTATGGGGTGGGGTTATGGGGTGCGGGGTTATGGGGCGGGGTTATGGGGTGGGAGGGGGCTGTGGGGTGGAGGGTTAAGGGGTGGGGGGTTATGCGGCTGGGGGATTATGGGGTGCGGGGTTGTGGGGTGGGGTTATGGGGTGGGAGGTTATGGGGTGGGGTTATGGGGTGGGGGGTTATGGGGTGGGGTTATGGGGTACGGGGTCATGGGGTGGGGTGAGAGGGGGCTGTGGGGTGGGGGGTTATGGGGTGGGGTTATGGGGCGGGGTTATGGGGTGGGGTTATGGGGTGGGAGGGGGCTGTGGGGTGGGGGGTTATGGGGTGGGGGTTTATGCGGCTGGGGAATTATGGGGTGCGGGGTTGTGGGGTGGGGTTATGGGGTGGGAGGTTATGGGGTGGGGGGTTATGGGGTACGGGGTCATGGGGTGGGGGGTTATGGGGTGGGGGGTTATGGGGCGGGGTTATGGGGTGGGGGGTCGTGGGGTGGGGTTATGGGGTGGGGTTATGGGGTGGGGGGCAGTTATGGGTGGGGGGTTATGGGGTGGGAGGGGGGTATGGGGTGGGGTTATGGGGTGGGGTGGGAGGGGGCTATGGGGTGGGGTTATGGGGCTGGGGGGCAGTTATGGGGTGGGGGGTTATAGGGTGGGGTTATGGGGTGGGGACGGGGGGGTAGGGGGTTATGGGGTGGGGTTATGGGGTGGGAGGGGGTTATGGGGGGGGGTTATGGGGTGGGGTTATGGGGTGGGGTGGGAGGGGGCTATGGGGTCGGGTTATGGGGCTGGGGGGCAGTTATGGGGTGGGGGGTTATAGGGTGGGGTTATGGGGTGGGGTTATGGGGTGGGGACGGGTGGGGGTAGGGGGTTATGGGGTGGGGGGTTATGGGGTGGGGGGCGGTTATGGGGCGGGGGGTTATGGGGTGGGATTATGGGGTGAGGTTATGGGGTGGGGGGTTATGGGGCTGGGGGGTTATGGGGTGGGCGGTTATGGGGTGGGAGGGGGTTATGGATGGGGTTATGGGGTGGGGGGTCATGGGGTGGGGGGTTGTGGGGTGGGGTTATGGGGTGGGGTTATGGGCTCTATGGGGTGCTATAGGGCAGTAGGGGGCGCTATGGGGCTCTATGGGGCAGTAGGGGGCGCTGTGGGGCTCTATGGGGCGCTATGGGGCAGTAGGGGGCGCTATGGGGCAGTAGTGGGCGCTATGGGGCTCTATGGTGCTCTATAGGGTAGTATTGGGCTCTATGGGGCTCTATGGGGCGCTATGGGGCAGTAGGGGGCGCTATGGGGCTCTATGGGACGCTATGGGGCTCTATGGGGCAGTAGGGGTTGCTGTGGGGAGCTATGGGGCTCTATGGGGCGCTATGGGGCTCTATGGGGCGCTATAGGGCAGTAGGAGGTGCTATGGGGCTTTATGGGGCGCTATGGGGCAGTATGGTGCACGATGGGGCAGTAGGGGGCAGTAGGAGGCGCTATGGGGGTCTATGGGGCACTATGGGGCAGTATGGGGCTCTATGGGGCGCTATAGGGTAGTAGGGGGCAGTATGGGGCTCTATGGGGCAGTATGGGGCTCTATGGGGCGCTATAGGGCAGTAGGGGGCGCTATGGGGCACTATGGGGCTCTATGGGGCACTATGGGGCAGTAGGGGGCGCTATGGGGTGCTGTGGGATGCTATAGGGCAGTAGGGGGCCCTATGGGGCTCTATTGGGCTCTATGGGGCAGTAGGGAGCTCTATGGGGCGCTATGGGGCTCTATGGGGCGCGATAGGGCAGTAGGGGGCCCTATGGGGCCCTATGGGGCTCTATGGGGCAGTATGGGGCTCTATGGGGCGCTATAGGGCAGTAGGGGGCGCTGTGGGGCGCTATGGGGCGCTATGGGGCACTATGGGGCAGTATGGGGCGCTATGGGGGCTATAGGGCAGTAGGGGGTGCTGTGGTGCGCTATGGGGCAGTATGGGGCGCAATGGGGCGCTATGGGGCAGTAAGGGGCGCTATGGGGCAGTATGGGGCTCTATGGGGCGCTATGGGGCAGTAGGGGGCGCTGTGGGGCAGTATGGGGCGCAATGGGGCGCTATGGGACAGTATGGGGCGCTATGGGGCGCTATGGGGCAGTAGGGGGCGCTATGGGACAGTAGGGGGCGCAATGGGGCGCTATGGGGCTCTATGGGGCGCTATGGGACAGTAGGGGGCGCTATGGGGCGCTATGGGACAGTAGGGGGCGCTGTGGGGCGCTATGGGGCAGTAGGGGGCGCTGTGGGGCGCTATGGGGCGCTATGGGGCAGTAGGGGGCGCTGTGGGGCGCTGTGGGGCAGTAGGGGGCGCTATGGGGCACTATGGTGCAGTAGGGGGCGCTGTGGGGCGCTATGGGGCAGCAGGGGGCGCTGTGGGGCACTATGGGGCGCTGTGGGGCGCTATGGGGCAGTAGGGGGCGCTGTGGGGCGCTGTGGGGCACTATGGGGCGCTATGGGGCAGTAGGGGGCGCTGTGGGGCTCTATGGGGCGCTATGGGGCAGTAGGGGGCGCTATGGGGCAGTAGTGGGCGCTATGGGGCTCTATGGTGCTCTATAGGGTAGTATTGGGCTCTATGGGGCTCTATGGGGCGCTATGGGGCAGTAGGGGGCGCTATGGGGCTCTATGGGACGCTATGGGGCTCTATGGGGCAGTAGGGGTTGCTGTGGGGAGCTATGGGGCTCTATGGGGCGCTATGGGGCTCTATGGGGCGCTATAGGGCAGTAGGAGGTGCTATGGGGCTTTATGGGGCGCTATGGGGCAGTATGGTGCACGATGGGGCAGTAGGGGGCAGTAGGAGGCGCTATGGGGGTCTATGGGGCACTATGGGGCAGTATGGGGCTCTATGGGGCGCTATAGGGTAGTAGGGGGCAGTATGGGGCTCTATGGGGCAGTATGGGGCTCTATGGGGCGCTATAGGGCAGTAGGGGGCGCTATGGGGCACTATGGGGCTCTATGGGGCACTATGGGGCAGTAGGGGGCGCTATGGGGTGCTGTGGGATGCTATAGGGCAGTAGGGGGCCCTATGGGGCTCTATTGGGCTCTATGGGGCAGTAGGGAGCTCTATGGGGCGCTATGGGGCTCTATGGGGCGCGATAGGGCAGTAGGGGGCCCTATGGGGCCCTATGGGGCTCTATGGGGCAGTATGGGGCTCTATGGGGCGCTATAGGGCAGTAGGGGGCGCTGTGGGGCGCTATGGGGCGCTATGGGGCACTATGGGGCAGTATGGGGCGCTATGGGGGCTATAGGGCAGTAGGGGGTGCTGTGGTGCGCTATGGGGCAGTATGGGGCGCAATGGGGCGCTATGGGGCAGTAAGGGGCGCTATGGGGCAGTATGGGGCTCTATGGGGCGCTATGGGGCAGTAGGGGGCGCTGTGGGGCAGTATGGGGCGCAATGGGGCGCTATGGGACAGTATGGGGCGCTATGGGGCGCTATGGGGCAGTAGGGGGCGCTATGGGACAGTAGGGGGCGCAATGGGGCGCTATGGGGCTCTATGGGGCGCTATGGGACAGTAGGGGGCGCTATGGGGCGCTATGGGACAGTAGGGGGCGCTGTGGGGCGCTATGGGGCAGTAGGGGGCGCTGTGGGGCGCTATGGGGCGCTATGGGGCAGTAGGGGGCGCTGTGGGGCGCTGTGGGGCAGTAGGGGGCGCTATGGGGCACTATGGTGCAGTAGGGGGCGCTGTGGGGCGCTATGGGGCAGCAGGGGGCGCTGTGGGGCACTATGGGGCGCTGTGGGGCGCTATGGGGCAGTAGGGGGCGCTGTGGGGCGCTGTGGGGCACTATGGGGCGCTATGGGGCAGTAGGGGGCGCTGTGGGGCTCTATGGGGCGCTATGGGGCAGTAGGGGGCGCTATGGGGCAGTAGTGGGCGCTATGGGGCTCTATGGTGCTCTATAGGGTAGTATTGGGCTCTATGGGGCTCTATGGGGCGCTATGGGGCAGTAGGGGGCGCTATGGGGCTCTATGGGACGCTATGGGGCTCTATGGGGCAGTAGGGGTTGCTGTGGGGAGCTATGGGGCTCTATGGGGCGCTATGGGGCTCTATGGGGCGCTATAGGGCAGTAGGAGGTGCTATGGGGCTTTATGGGGCGCTATGGGGCAGTATGGTGCACGATGGGGCAGTAGGGGGCAGTAGGAGGCGCTATGGGGGTCTATGGGGCACTATGGGGCAGTATGGGGCTCTATGGGGCGCTATAGGGTAGTAGGGGGCAGTATGGGGCTCTATGGGGCAGTATGGGGCTCTATGGGGCGCTATAGGGCAGTAGGGGGCGCTATGGGGCACTATGGGGCTCTATGGGGCACTATGGGGCAGTAGGGGGCGCTATGGGGTGCTGTGGGATGCTATAGGGCAGTAGGGGGCCCTATGGGGCTCTATTGGGCTCTATGGGGCAGTAGGGAGCTCTATGGGGCGCTATGGGGCTCTATGGGGCGCGATAGGGCAGTAGGGGGCCCTATGGGGCTCTATGGGGCAGTATGGGGCTCTATGGGGCGCTATAGGGCAGTAGGGGGCGCTGTGGGGCGCTATGGGGCGCTATGGGGCACTATGGGGCAGTATGGGGCGCTATGGGGGCTATAGGGCAGTAGGGGGTGCTGTGGTGCGCTATGGGGCAGTATGGGGCGCAATGGGGCGCTATGGGGCAGTAAGGGGCGCTATGGGGCAGTATGGGGCTCTATGGGGCGCTATGGGGCAGTAGGGGGCGCTGTGGGGCAGTATGGGGCGCAATGGGGCGCTATGGGACAGTATGGGGCGCTATGGGGCGCTATGGGGCAGTAGGGGGCGCTATGGGACAGTAGGGGGCGCAATGGGGCGCTATGGGGCTCTATGGGGCGCTATGGGACAGTAGGGGGCGCTATGGGGCGCTATGGGACAGTAGGGGGCGCTGTGGGGCGCTATGGGGCAGTAGGGGGCGCTGTGGGGCGCTATGGGGCGCTATGGGGCAGTAGGGGGCGCTGTGGGGCGCTGTGGGGCAGTAGGGGGCGCTATGGGGCGCTATGGTGCAGTAGGGGGCGCTGTGGGGCGCTATGGGGCAGCAGGGGGCGCTGTGGGGCACTATGGGGCGCTGTGGGGCGCTATGGGGCAGTAGGGGGCGCTGTGGGGCGCTGTGGGGCACTATGGGGCGCTATGGGGCAGTAGGGGGCGCTGTGGGGCTCTATGGGGCGCTATGGGGCAGTAGGGGGCGCTGTGGGGCACTATGGGGCGCAATGGGGCGCTATGGGACAGTAGGGGGCGCTGTGGGGCGCTGTGGGGCACTATGGGGCGCAATGGGGAGCTATGGGGCAGTAGGGGGCGCTGTGGGGCGCAGTGTTTGCAGCGTGCTGACCTCCTCGACGAGCCGCGCCTGTCCGTGCAGCAGCGCCGGCAGCAGCGCCCTCTGCAGGAGCCGCACCGAGCCGGGGAACAGCAGCCGGCGGCCCAGCGTGTGCGCCAGGACCAGGCTGAAACGGGCGGGGTTACGCGAGGCCACGCCCACTGATGGGCGGGGCTACGCGAGGCCACGCCCACTATGGGGGCGGGGCAGCGGCATAGTGTGCATCTAAACCGGGCTGAAAGGGGCGGGGTTACGGTGGGCACGCCCACTAAGGGGCGGGGCTACAGCATAGCGTGTGAAAGAACTGGGCTGAAAGGTGTGGGGTGACGGTGGGCACGCCCACTGAGGGGCGGGGCTACGTGAGGCCACGCCCACTAAGGGGCGGGGCGACGGCATAGCGTGTGAAAGAACCTGGCTGAAAGGGGCGGGGTTACGGTGGCTACGCCCACTAAGGGGCGGGGCTACGCGAGGCCACGCCCCCGAGGGCCGAGGCTACGGCAAATTGTGAGCCAGAGCCGGACTGAAAAGGGCGGGGTTACGATGGACACGCCCACTAAGGGGCGGGGCTACGGCACAATGTGAGCCAGAACCGGGTTTAAAGGGGCGGGGTTACAGTGGCTACGACCACTGGGGGGCGTGGCTAGGCGAGGCCACGCCCACTAAGGGGCGGGGCTACAGCACAATGTCAGCCAGAACCGGGCTGAAAGGGGCGGGGATACGGTGGACACGCCCACTAAGGGGTGGGGCTACTGCAGTTTGCACCAGAGTCGGACAGAAAGGGGCGGGGTTCCGGTGGCCACGCCCACGGAGGGGCAGGGTTACGGTGGACACGCCCACTAAGGGGCGGGGCTACGGCATAGCGTGTGAAAGAACCGGGCTGAAGGGGGCGGGGTTACGGTGAACACGCCCAATATGGGGCGGGGCTACGGCACAATGTGAGCCAGAACCGGGTTTAAAGGGGCGGGGTTACGATGGACACGCCTACCAAGGGGCGGGGCTACGCGAGGCCACGCCCACTAAGGGGCGGGGCTACGGCTGTGTGAAGAACTGAGCTGAAAGGGGCGGGGTTACGGTGGGCACGCCCACTAAGGGGCGGGGCTACAACACAGACCGAATCAGAACCAGATTGAAAGGGGCGGGGTTACGATGGACACTCCCACTAAGGGGCGGGGCTACAGCATAGCGTGTGAAAGAACCGGGCTGAAGGGGGGTGGGGTTACAGTGGCTACGCCCACTGGGGGGGCGTGGCTAGGCGAGGCCACGCCCACTAAGGGGCGGGGCTACAGCACAATGTCAACCAGAACCGGGCTGAAAGGGGCGGGGTTACGCGAGACCACGCCCACTAGGGGAGGGGCTGCAGCACAGACTGAATCTGAACCAGGCTGAAAGGGGCGGGGTTACGGTGGCCACGCCCACCAAGGGGCGGGGCTACGGCGGTGAGTGCGCTTGAATCAGGCTGTAAGGGGGGGGTCTACGATGGACACGCCCACTAAGGGGCGGGACTAAGCCCCTAATGGGCGGGGCTATGGCTTTGTGTGCGCCAGAACGAGGCTGAAAGGGGCGGGGTCTTAAAAGGCCACGCCCTCTAAGGGGCGGGGCTCCGGCCCAGGTTTTCAAGCGGTGTGTTTGCATAGGACACGCCCACTGGGGGGTGGGGCTTTGGCGAGGACACGCCCACCCCCATTAAAGGTAGTGCAAGCCCCGCCCACTTCCGTTTCAGGTGGCCAATCCCTGCTTTTCCCACCAGCTCGGTGGCCCCGCCCACATCCAAGCCCCACCCACACGATGACCACGCCCATCTCCAAGCCCCGCCCACTCCAATACAACCCCCCCCCCCCCCCCAATTCCCCATACGGTGACAGAGGCCCATGAAGCCCCGCCCACTCTACGACCACGCCCACCCGTAGCCCCGCCCACCGTAAGCCCCGCCCACCTGGCCAGCTGGCACGGCAGCTTCCGGATGGCAGCCAGGACCCCGCGGTGGTGTCGGGGTGGGGGGGCACGGAGCAATGGCACGGCTTTGGCCCCGCCCCTATGGGACAAAGGGAGGGGGGGAGGGGTCAGAAAGGGGGCGGGGCCAAAAAGGGCCGAGCCACAAAGGGGGCGTGGTCAGAAGTGGGCGGGGCCACAAAGGACAGGGACAAAGAGGGGGGTGTGGTCAGGAAAATGGGGCGGGGCCACAAATGACTGTTGTCAAAGGGGGGCGCGGTCAGAAAGGGGCGTGGTCAGAAGGGGGCGGGGTTACAAATGACAGTGTCGGGGGGGCGGAGTCAGGAAAAGGGGGCGGGGCCACATGGGACACAGCAAGGAATGGGCATGGTCATGAAAGGGGGCGGAGTCAAATATGACAATGTCAGAATGGGGCGTGGTCAGAAAAGGGGCGGGGCCACAAATGACTGTGTCAAAGGGGGGCGTGGTCAGAAAGGGGCGTGGTCAGGAAAGGGGGCGGGGCCATAAAAGAGAGTTAGAAAAGGGGCGGTGTGAGAATGGGGGCAGGGCGTGAACGGGATGGGGGCGTGGCCACAAAGAGGGTCAAGTGGAGGGGTCAGAAAGGGGGCGGGGCCAAAATGAAATAGCCACCAAAGGGGGCGTGGTCAGACGAAAAGGGGGTGTGGTCACATATGACTGTCTTAACGGGGGGGCGTGGTCAGGGAAAGACAGCAAGAAAGGGGGCGTGGTCTGAAAAAGGGGGCGTGGACAGAAAAGGGGCGGGGCCATAATGAATAGTGTTCGGAAGGGGGCGTGGCCAGAGAAACGGGGGGCGTGGTCAGGTAAGGGGTGGAGCCATAAGGGGTGTGGTTAGAAAAAACGGGGCGGGGCCACAATGGACATTACAAGAAAGGGGGCGTGGTCAGAGAAAAAGGGGGTGGGGCCACAAGTGACGGTGACAAAAAGTGAGCGTGGTCAGAAAAAAGGGGCGGGGCCACAGGTGGGGGAGGGGCTTGAAAGGGGGCGGGGCCAATGATGGGGAGGGATTCCTAAGGGGGAGGGGCCACAGATGGGCTGAAAAGGGGGCGGGGCCACAGATGAGGGGAGGGGCTTCAAAGGGGGCGGGGCTTAAAGATGGAGAGAGGTGGCTGAAAGGGGGCGGGGCCACAGATGGGCTGAAAAGGGGGCGGGGCCACAGACGGGTGGGAGGGGGCTTGAAAGGGGGCAGGGCCACTGATGGGGGGGTGGGGGCTTCAAATGGGGTTGGATCAGAGATGGGAGGAGGGGTTTCAAAGGGGGCGGGGCCACAGATGGAGGGAGGGGCTTCAAAGGGGGCGGGGCCGCAGATTGGTGGGATGGGCTTTAAAGGGGGCGGGGCCACAAACGGGGAGGGGCTTCAAAGGGTGCGGGGCCACAGATTGGTGGGAGGCGCTTTAAAGGGGGCGGGTCCACAGACAGGGGAGGGGATACAAAGGGGGTGGGGCCACAGATGGGCCGAAAAGGGGGCGGAGCCACAGTCGGGGGAGGGGCATCAAAGGGGGTGGGGCCACAGATGGGGGAGGGACTTCAAAGTGGGCAGGGGCACAGATTGGGGGTTGGGGCCGGGGGAGGGGGCTTCATCGGGGGCGGGGCCACAAGTGGGGGGCGGGGGGGGTTCAAAGGGGGCGGGGCCACAGGTGGGTGGGAGGGGCTTTAAAAGGGGCGGGGTCACAAACGGGGGGGGCTTCAAAGGGGGCGGGGCCACAGACGGGCCGAAAAGGGGGCGGGGCCACAGTCGGGGGAGGGGCACCAAGGGGGTGGGGCCAGAGATGGGGGCGGGGCCAAAGATGGGGGAGGGACTTCAAAGTGGGCAGGGGAACAGATGGGGGGTGGGGGCGGGGCAGGGGGCTTCATCGCGGGTGGAGCCACAGATTGGTGGGAGGGGCCTTAAAGGGGGCGGGGCCACAGAAGGGGGAGGTGCTTCAAAGGGGGCGGGGCCACAGGTGGGCTGAAAAGGGGGCGGAGCCACAGACGGGGGAGGGGCATCAAAGGGGGTGGGGCCACAGATGGGGGCAGGGCCACACATGGGGGAGGGACATCAAAGTGGGCAGGGGCACAGATGGGGGGGTGGGGGCAGGGGAGGGGGCTTCGTCGGGGGCGGGGCCACAAGTGGGGGGCGGGGGAGGGGGTTCAAAGGGGGCGGGGCCACAGATTGGTGGGAGGGGCTTTAAAGGGGGCGGGTCCACAGAAGGGGGAAAGGATACAAAGGGGGCGGGGCCACAGATGGGCCGAAAAGGGGGCGGAGCCACAGTCGGGGGAGGGGCATCAAAGGGGGTGGGGCCACAGATGGGGGCGGGGCCAAAGATGGGGGAGGGACTTCAAAGGGGGCAGGGGCACAGATAGGGGGGTGGGGGCAGGGGAGGGGGCTTCGTCGGGGGCGGGGCCACAAGTGGGGGGCGGGGGAGGGGGTTCAAAGGGGGCGGGGCCACAGATTGGTGGGAGGGGCTTTAAAGGGGGCGGGTCCACAGAAGGGGGAAAGGATACAAAGGGGGCGGGGCCACAGATGGGCCGAAAAGGGGGCGGAGCCACAGTCGGGGGAGGGGCATCAAAGGGGGTGGGGCCACAGATGGGGGCGGGGCCAAAGATGGGGGAGGGACTTCAAAGGGGGCAGGGGCACAGATGGGGGGGTGGGGGCAGGGGAGGGGGCTTCGTCGGGGGCGGGGCCACAAGTGGGGGGCGGGGGAGGGGGTTCAAAGGGGGCGGGGCCACAGATTGGTGGGAGGGGCTTTAAAGGGGGCGGGTCCACAGACGGGGGAGGGGATAAAAAGGGGGCGGGGCCACAGATGGGCTGAAAAGGGGGCGGGGCCACAGTCGGGGGAGGGGCACCAAGGGGGGTGGGGCCACAGATGGGGGCTGGGCCACAGCTGGGGGAGGGACTTCAAAGGGGGCAGGGGAACAGATGGGGGGTGGGGGCGGGGCAGGGGGCTTCATCGCGTGCGGGGCCACAGATTGGTGGGAGGGTCTTTAAAGGGGGCGGGGCCACAGACGGGGGAGGGGCTTCAGAGGGGGCGGGGCCACAGATGGGCTGAAAAGGGGGCGGGGCCACAGACGGGGGAGGGGCAATAAAGTGGGTGGGGCACAGATGGGGGCGGGGCCACAGATGGGCTGAAAAGGGGGCGGGGCCACAGTCGGGGGAGGGGCATCAAAGGGGGTGGGGCCACAGATGGGGGCGGGGCCACAGACGGGGGAGGGGCGGGGCAGGGGGTTCAAAAGGGGCGGGGCTCAAGATGGGGGAGGGTCTTTTCAAAGGGGGCGTGGCTTAAAAGGGGGGCGTGGCTTAAAAGGGGTGGGGGGCGTGTCTTTACCAGGGCTGCCCGGCGCTGTCCCAGCGGAAGTCAACGGGCCAACTGCGGAAGTCGAAGGTGTATGCGGCCAACTTGCGCTGTGGGAGGGGTGGGGGGGGGGCGATGGGGATGGGGATGGGGGGGGGACGATGTGGGGGTCCCGGGGGGGTAGGGGGGGGTCCCCTGAAATCAGACGGAGGCACCCCCCCCCCCCCCCACCCCGCCCTCCCCCCCCCTCAGCCCCACACCTTGACCTCGGGGGTCCCCAGGCGGTGGCTGTCCTCCAGCACCGTGATGAACTCCACGTACTGAGGGTTGCTCCAGCGGCCCAGCCCTTATTTAGGGGGGGGGGGGGGAGAATATGGGGTGAGACCCCCCCTCCCCCTTATTGAAACATCCAAAAACCCCCCCCCAAGGTAAGCCCCCCCCCCCCCCCCAAAAAATCCCACTGAGATTTCTCCACACCCCATACCCCAGCCCCCCCCCCCACCCCTCACCCCCCCAGCCCAGGACCCCCCCCTATTGAAACATCCAAACCCCCCCCCCCAAAAATCCCACTGAGATTTCTCCACCCCCCATACACCAGCCCCCCCCCCCCCCCAGCCCAGGAACCCCCCCCCCCCCAATGAAACATCCAAACCCACCCCCCAGGTAACCCCCCCTCCCCCCCCCCAAAAAATCCCACCAAGATTCCTCCACACCCCAGCCCCCCCCCCCCAACCCCCAGCCCAGGACCCCCCCCCCTATTGAAACATCCAAAACCCCCCCCCCAAAAATCCCACTGAGATTTCTCCACCCCCCATACCCCAGCCCCCCCCCCCCAAACCCCAGCCCAGGACCCCCCCCTATTGAAGCCTCCAAACCCCCCCCCCAGGTAAGCCCCCCCCCTCCCCCCCCCCAAAAATCCCACCGAGATTCCTCCACACCCCGTACCCCAGGCCCCCCCCCCCACCCCTCACCCCCGCAACCCAGGACCCCCCCCCTCCCAATGAAACATCCAAACCCCCCCCCCAGGTAACCCCCCCTCCCTCCCCCCCCAAAAAAATCTCACAGAGATTTCTCCACCCCCCATACCCCAGCCCCCCCCCCCCTCCCCACCCTCCCAGCCCAGGACCCCCCCCTATTGAAACATCCAAACCCCCCCCCCCAGGTAACCCCCCCCCCCCCCAAAAATCCCACCGAGATTTCTCCACCCCCATACCCCAGCCCCCCCCCCACCGACCCCCCCCCCCCAGGCCCCCCCCCTCACTGCACTCATTTCCCCCTCCTTCCTCCCCCCAGGACCTTCCCAACCCCCCCCCCCCCCCCCCATGATTCTCCCTCCTCTCCCCAAAACCATCCCCCCTTTCTGCCCCCCCCCCCCCCCCCCCCCGCCAGGACCCTCCCAAATGTTCCAAGGTCCCTCCCCAACCCCCCCCCCCCCACTCAGGGACCCCTGAATACCCCCCCCAAGGACCCCTCTAATGTCACCCAGCCCCCCCAGCCCCCACCCAAACCTCCCAGGACCCCTCATTGCACTCAGCCCCCCCCCCCCAACCTCCCCCCAGGACCTTCCCAAAAGCCCCCCCCCCCCCCAATGATTCTCCCTCCTCCCCCCACGACCCCTCCAACATCACCCAGCCTGCCCCCAATGTCCCCCCCCCCAGGACTCCCCCCATGTCACCCAGACCCTCCCCCCCCCCCCACAAACCCTCCAATATCACTCAGCCCCCCCCCCCCCCCCCAAGACCCCTCCAATATCACCCAGACCCCCCCAGTCCCCCACCCAGGACCCCTCCAATGATAACCAGTCCCCCCTCCCCTCACAACCCCTCCAACATTACCCAGCCCCCCCAAACCCCTCCAGGACCCCCCCCCCCACATCACCCAGACCCTCCCAAAGCCCCCCAGGACCCCTCCAACATCACCCAGCCCCCCCCAAACCCCTCCAGGACCCCCTTCCCCCCTTCCCCCCCCCCCCAACATCACCCAGACCTTCACAAACCCCCCCCACGACCCCTCCAACATCACCCAGCCCCCCCCAGGCCCCCCTCCAACATCACCCCCAGACCTCTTCAGGACCCCCCCCCACATCACCCAGCCCCCCCAGCCCCCCTCCCACGACCCTTCCAACATCACCCAGCCCCCCCCTCCCCCCCTCAGGACCCCTCCAACATCACCCAGCCCCCCCAAACCCCTCCAGGACCCCCATCCCCCCCCCCACATCACCCAGACCTTCACAAACCCCCCCCACGACCCCTCCAACATCACCCAGCCCCCCCCAGGCCCCCCTCCAACATCATCCAGACCTCTCCAGGACCCCCCCCCATCACCCAGCCCCCCCCAGCCCCCCTCCCAGGACCCCTCCACCATCACCCAGCCCCGCCAAACCTCTCCAGGACCCCCCCCCCAATCACCCAGACCGCCCCCAAACCCCCCCACGACCCCTCCAACATCACCCACCCTCCCCTCCCAAGACCCCAGCCCCCCCCAGCCCCCCTCCCAGGACCCCTCCAACATCACCCGGCCCCCCTACCAGGATGCCTCCAACATCACCCAGACCCCCCAAATCTCTCCAGGACCCCCCCCTCCACTTCACCCACCCCCCCCATCCCCAGGACCCCTCCAACATCACCCAGACCCCCCCCCTCCCAGGACCCCTCCAGCATCACCCCCAGACCTCTCCAGGACCCCCCCCACATCACCCAGCCCCCCCAAACCCCACCACAACCCCCTCCCCCCCACCCCCCATCACCCCCCCCCCCCAACCCCCCCCCCCCTCTCAGGACCCCTCCAACATCACCCAGCCCCCCCCAGGCCCCCCTCCAACATCACCCCCAGACCTCTTCAGGACCCCCCCCACGTCACCCAGCCCCCCCCAGCCCCCCTCCCAGGACCCCACCAACATCACCCAGACCCCCCCCCTCCCCAGGACCCCTCCAACATCACCCAGACCCCCACTTCCACCTCCAGAACCCCTCCAACATCACTGAGCCCCCCCCCCAAACCCCTCCAGGACCCCCTTCCCCCCCCCCCCCACATCACCCAGACCCTCACAAACCCCCCCCACGACCCCTCCAACATCACCCAGACCTCTCCAGGACCCCCCCCACATCACCCAGCCCTCCCAGCACCCCTCCCAGGACCCCTCCAACATCACCCAGCCCCCCCCAAGCCCCCAGCCCTCCCCCAGGAACCCCTGGATGGGCCCCCCAGGACCCCTCCAACATCACCCAGCCCCCCCAGCCCTCCTCCCAGGACCCCACCAACGTCACCCAGACCCCCCCCCCCTCCCCAGGACCCCTCCAACATCACCCAGCCTGCCCCAATGTCCCCCCCAGGACTCCCCCCCCGTCAGCCAGAGCCCCCCAGCCCCACCCCCCTCCCAAGACCCCTCCAACATCACCCAGACCCCCCCCTCCACCTTCAGGACCCCTCCAACATCACCCAGCCCCCCCAGATCTCTGCAAGACCCCCCCCCACGTCACCCAGTCCCCCCCCAGCCCCCCTCCCAGGACCCCTTCAACATCACCCAGACCCCCCCCCCCCCATCCCCAGGACCCCTCCAACATCACCCAGCCCCCCCAAACCCCTCCAGGACCCCCTCCCCCTGTCCCCCCCCAGGACCCCTCCAACATCCTCCAGCCCCCCCAAACCCCTCCAGGACCTCCTCCCCCTGTCCCCCCCCCCATCATCCAGTCCCCCCCAGCCCCCCCCCCAGGACCCCTCCAACATCCCCCAGCCCCCCTCCTAAAACCCCTCCAATGTCACCGAGCCACCCCCCCCCTCAGGACCCCTCCAACATCACTCAGCCCCCCCCCAAACCCCACCAGGACCCCCTTCCCCCCCCCCACATCACCCAGACCTTCACAAACCCCCCCCACGACCCCTCCAACATCACCCAGCCCCCCCCAGGCCCCCCTCCAACATCACCCAGACCTCTCCAGGACCCCCCCCCATCACCCAGCCCCCCCCAGCCCCCCTCCCAGGACCCCTCCAACATCACCCAGCCCCCCCCAAGCCCCCAGCCCCCCCCCAGGAACCCCTGGATGGGCCCCCCAGGACCCCTCCAACATCACCCAGCCTGCCCCAATGTCCCCCCCAGGACTCCCCCCACGTCACCCAGAGCCCCCCAGCCCCACCCCCCTCCCAGGACCCCTCCAACATCACCCAGACCCCCCCCTCCACCTTCAGGACCCCTCCAACATCACCCAGCCCCCCCAGATCTCTCCAAGACCCCCCCCCACGTCACCCAGTCCCCCCCCAGCCCCCCTCCCAGGACCCCTTCAACATCACCCAGACCCCCTCCTCTACTTTCAGGACCCCTCCAACATCACCCAGCCCCCCCCCAGCCCCCCTCCCAGGACCCCTCCACCATCACCCAGCCCCGCCAAACCTCTCCAGGACCCCCCCCCCAATCACCCAGACCGCCCCCAAACCCCCCCACGACCCCTCCAACATCACCCACCCTCCCCTCCCAAGACCCCAGCCCCCCCCAGCCCCCCTCCCAGGACCCCTCCAACATCACCCGGCCCCCCTACCAGGATGCCTCCAACATCACCCAGACCCCCCAAATCTCTCCAGGACCCCCCCCTCCACTTCACCCACCCCCCCCATCCCCAGGACCCCTCCAACATCACCCAGACCCCCCCCCTCCCAGGACCCCTCCAGCATCACCCCCAGACCTCTCCAGGACCCCCCCTACATCACCCAGCCCCCCCAAACCCCACCACAACCCCCTCCCCCCCACCCCCCATCACCCCCCCCCCAACCCCCCCCCCCCTCTCAGGACCCCTCCAACATCACCCAGCCCCCCCAAACCTCTCCAGGACCCCCTCCACCCCCCCCATCACCCAGCCCCCCTCCTAAAACCCCTCCAATGTCACCGAGACACCCTCCCCCTCAGGACCCCTCCAGCATCACCCAGCCCCCCCCAAGCCCCCAGCCCCCCCCCCCCAGTCCTCTCCCAGGAACCCCTGAATGGCCCCCCCAGGACCCCTCCAATGTCACCCAGCCCCCCCCCAAACCCCTCCAGGACCCCCTTCCCCCCCCCACACATCACCCAGACCTTCACAAACCCCCTCAGGACCCCTCCAACATCACCCAGCCCCCCCCAGGCCCCCCTCCAACATCACCCCCAGACCTCTTCAGGACCCCCCCCCACGTCACCCAGCCCCCCCCAGCCCCCCTCCCAGGACCCCACCAACATCACCCAGACCCCCCCCCTCCCCAGGACCCCTCCAACATCACCCAGACCCCCACTTCCACCTCCAGAACCCCTCCAACATCACTCAGCCCCCCCCCCAAACCCCTCCAGGACCCCCTTCCCCCCCCCCCCCACATCACCCAGACCCTCACAAACCCCCCCCACGACCCCTCCAACATCACCCAGACCTCTCCAGGACCCCCCCCACATCACCCAGCCCTCCCAGCACCCCTCCCAGGACCCCTCCAACATCACCCAGCCCCCCCCAAGCCCCCAGCCCCCCCCCAGGAACCCCTGGATGGGCCCCCCAGGACCCCTCCAACATCACCCAGCCCCCCCAGCCCTCCTCCCAGGACCCCACCAACGTCACCCAGACCCCCCACCCCTCCCCAGGACCCCTCCAACATCACCCAGCCTGCCCCAATGTCCCCCCCAGGACTCCCCCCCCGTCAGCCAGAGCCCCCCAGCCCCACCCCCCTCCCAAGACCCCTCCAACATCACCCAGACCCCCCCCTCCACCTTCAGGACCCCTCCAACATCACCCAGCCCCCCCAGATCTCTGCAAGACCCCCCCCCACGTCACCCAGTCCCCCCCCAGCCCCCCTCCCAGGACCCCTTCAACATCACCCAGACCCCCCCCCCCCCATCCCCAGGACCCCTCCAACATCACCCAGCCTGCCCCAATGTCCCCCCCAGGACTCCCCCCACGTCACCCAGAGCCCCCCAGCCCCACCCCCCTCCCAGGACCCCTCCAACATCACCCAGCCCCCCCCCAGCCCCCCTCCCAGGACCCCTTCAACATCACCCAGACCCCCCCCCCCCATCCCCAGGACCCCTCCAACATCACCCAGCCCCCCCAAACCCCTCCAGGACCCCCTCCCCCTGTCCCCCCCCCCCATCAACCAGTCCCCCCCTGTCCCCCCCCAGGACCCCTCCAACATCCTCCAGCCCCCCCAAACCCCTCCAGGACCTCCTCCCCCTGTCCCCCCCCCCCATCATCCAGTCCCCCCCAGCCCCCCCCCCAGGACCCCTCCAACATCCCCCAGCCCCCCTCCTAAAACCCCTCCAATGTCACCGAGACACCCTCCCCCTCAGGACCCTTCCAACATCACCCAGACCCCCCCCCCCCCTCAGGACCCCTCCAACATCACCCAGCCCCCCCAAACCCCTCCAGGACCCCCTTCCCCGCCCCCCCACATCACCCAGACCTTCACAAACCCCCCCACAACCCCTCCAACATCACCCAGCCCCCCCCAGGCCCCCCTCCAACATCACCCCCAGACCTCTCCAGGACCCCTCCAATGTCACCCAGCCCCCCCAGGCCCCCTCCCACGACCCCTCCAACATCACCCAGTCCCCCCAAACCCCTCCAGGACCCCCTCCCCCTGTCCCCCCCCCCCCCAATCACCCAGTCCCCCCCAGCCCCCCCCCCAGGACCCCTCCAACATCCCCCAGCCCCCCTCCTAAAACCCCTCCAATGTCACCGAGCCACCCCCCCCCTCAGGACCCCTCCAACATCACTCAGCCCCCCCCCAAACCCCACCAGGACCCCCTTCCCCCCCCCCACATCACCCAGACCTTCACAAACCCCCCCCACGACCCCTCCAACATCACCCAGCCCCCCCCAGGCCCCCCTCCAACATCACCCAGACCTCTCCAGGACCCCCCCCACATCACCCAGCCCTCCCAGCACCCCTCCCAGGACCCCTCCAACATCACCCAGCCCCCCCCAAGCCCCCAGCCCTCCCCCAGGAACCCCTGGATGGGCCCCCCAGGACCCCTCCAACATCACCCAGCCCCCCCAGCCCTCCTCCCAGGACCCCACCAACGTCACCCAGACCCCCCCCCCCTCCCCAGGACCCCTCCAACATCACCCAGCCTGCCCCAATGTCCCCCCCAGGACTCCCCCCCCGTCAGCCAGAGCCCCCCAGCCCCACCCCCCTCCCAAGACCCCTCCAACATCACCCAGACCCCCCCCTCCACCTTCAGGACCCCTCCAACATCACCCAGCCCCCCCAGATCTCTCCAAGACCCCCCCCCACGTCACCCAGTCCCCCCCCAGCCCCCCTCCCAGGACCCCTTCAACATCACCCAGACCCCCCCCCCCCATCCCCAGGACCCCTCCAACATCACCCAGCCCCCCCAGCCCCCCTCCTAAAACCCCTCCAATGTCACCAAGCCACCCTCCCCCTCAGGACCCTTCCAACATCACTCAGACCCCCCCCCGGGGGCCTGGGGGGGAGGGGAGGGGGGGGTTGGGATCCCATGGGGTGTGAGGACCCCCCCCCAGGACCCCCCTTTCCCCCCCCCCCCCCACCTCTCAGACAGGCCACCCCCGCCAGCAGCAGCGCGATGGTCGCAGCACAGTGTGACAGTGGCACCACGCGGGACATGGTCAGCAATCCTGGGGGGGGGGCAGGAAGCACAGCGTGGGGGGGGTCAGCAAATCACGTGGCAGCCCCCCCGCCACCCCGCCCCTAAACGCCCCCCCCCCCCCCCCCCCGCATACCTTTTCGGTACAGATAGAAAACAGCCAAAGGCGAAGCGTAGTAGGAAATGGACCACAGCACTGAAGCCTATGGGGAGGGGGGGAAGGAATGGGGGGGGGTCAGCATGGCTCAGAAGGGGGAAGGGGGGGGTCCTCACACCCGGGTTGGGGGTCTTCACACCCCGTGGGACCCCTTACACCCCCAGGGGGGGGGGGGTCAGCATGGCTCAGAAGGGGGGGGGTCCTCACACCCAGGTTGGGGGTCCTCACACCCCATGGGACCCCCCCCATCCCCCCCACACCCCCGGGGGGGGGGGTCAGCATGGCTCAGAAGGGGGGAGGGGGGTCCTCACACCCAGGTTGGGGGTCTTCACACCCCGTGGGACCCCCCCACCCCCCCCCAGACCCCCAGGGGGGGGTCAGCACGGCTCAGAAGGGAGGGGGGGGCTCCTCAAACCCCATGGGACCCCCCTCATCCCCCCCCACACCCCCGGGGGGGGTCAGCATGGCTCAGAAGGGGGGAGGGGGGTCCTCACACCCAGGTTGGGGGTCTTCACACCCCATGGGACCCCCCCACCCCCCCCCCAGACCCCCAGGGGGGGGGTCAGCATGGCTCAGAAGGGAGGGGGGGGCTCCTCAAACCCTATGGGACCCCCCACCCCTCCCCAGACCCCCAGGGGGGGTCAGCATGGCTCAGAAGGGGGGGGGTCCTCACACCCAGGTTGGGGGTCTTCACACCCCGTGGGACCCTCCCACCCCCCCCCCACACCCCTGGGGGGGGGTCAGCATGGCTCAGAAGGGGGGAGGGGGGTCCTCACACCCAGGTTGGGGGTCTTCACACCCCATGGGACCCCCCCACCCCCCCCACAACCCTGGGGGGGGTCAGCATGGCTCAGAAGGGGGGGGAGGGGGGGTCCTCACACCCAGGTTGGGGGTCTTCACACCCCACCCCCCCCAGACCCAGACCCCCGGGGGGGGGTCAGCATGGCTCAGAAGGGAGGGGTGGGGGTCCTCACACCCCATGAGACCCCCCACCCCTCCCCAGACCCCCAGGGGGGGGGTCAGCATGGCTCAGAAGGGGGGGGGGGTGGGGTCCTCACACCCAGGTTGGGGGTCTTCACACCCCATGGGACCCCCCCCATCCCCCACACATCCCTGGGGGGGGGGTCAGCACGGCTCAGAATGGGGGGGGGGGCTCCTCAAACCCCATGAGACCCCCCACCCCTCCCCAGACCCCCAGGGGGGGGGTCAGCATGGCTCAGAAGGGGGGGGGGGTGGGGTCCTCACACCCAGGTTGGGGGTCTTCACACCCCATGGGACCCCCCACCCCCCCACACACCCCTGGGGGGGGTCAGCATGACTCAGAAGGGGGGAGGGGGGTCCTCACACCCAGGTTGGGGGTCTTCACACCCCGTGGGACCCCCCACCCCTCCCCACACCCCTGGGGGGGGGTCAGCATGGCTCAGAAGGGGGGAGGGGGGTCCTCACACCCAGGTTGGGGGTCTTCACACCCCGTGGGACCCCCCACCCTTCCCCAGACCCCCAGGGGGGGGGGTCAGCATGGCTCAGAAGGGGGTGGTCCTCACACCCAGGTTGGGGGTCTTCACACCCCGTGGGACCCCGCCACCCCCCCCCCAGACCCCCATGGGGGGGTCAGCATGGCTCAGAAGGGGGGAGGGGGGTCCTCACACCTAGGTTGGGGGTCTTCACACCCCATGGGACCCCCCTCATCCCCCCCCACACCCCCGGGGGGGTCAGCATGGCTCAGAAGGGAGGGGTGGGGCTCCTCAAACCCCATGGGACCCCCCACCCCTCCCCACACCCCCGGGGGGGGTCAGCATGGCTCAGAAGGGGGGGGGGGGGTCCTCACACCCAGGTTGGGGGTCCTCACACCCCACCCCCCCCAGACCCAGACCCCCGGGGGGGGGTCAGCATGGCTCAGAAGGGAGGGGGGGTCCTCACACCCAGGTTGGGGGTCTTCACACCCCGTGGGACCCCCCCACCCCCCCCCCAGACCCCCAGGGGGGGGTCAGCATGGCTCAGAAGTTTGGGGGGGGTCCTCACACCCAGGTTGGGGGTCTTCACACCCCGTGGGACCCCCCCACCCCCTCCCCAGACCCCAAGGGGGGGTCAGCATGGCTCAGAAGGGAGGGGGGGGGCTCCTCAAACCCCATGGGACCCCCCACCCCTCCCCACACCCCTGGGGGGGGGTCAGCATGGCTCAGAAGGGGGGGGGTCCTCACACCCCATGGGACCCCCCACCCCCCCTCCACAACCCTGGGGGGGGGCAGCATGGCTCAGAAGCGGGGGGCGGGGGGGTCCTCACACCCAGGTTGGGGGTCTTCACACCCCACCCCCCCCAGACCCAGACCCCCGGGGGGGGGTCAGCATGGCTCAGAAGGGGGGGGGTCCTCACACCCAGGTTGGGGGTCTTCACACCCCGTGGGACCCCCCCAGCGCCCCCCCCCCAGCACTCACCAAAGCCAGGACGCTGTCCGTGTGCTTCTCCAGGCCCCGGGGTTGGTAGTAAGAGTCCTATGGGGGGGGGGCAAAAGAAGGGGGGGGGGGGGCAAAAGGTGGGGTGGGGGGCAAAAGGTGTGGGGGGGGGGGGTTTGAGGAGTTAAAAGGTGAGAAGGACCCGAAAAGTGAAAGCAAAAAGGCGAGGAGGCTTCAGAGCTGCTGAGAGTGAGGGGGGGGCGGGGGGGGGGGCAGAGGGAGAGGTTGGAAAATTGGGGGGGGGGGCTGAGACTGGGTCTGGGATTGAAGGGGGGGGGGGGGATGGATGGGTTGGGGGGGGTGGATTTGGGGGAGACAGTTTAAGGGGGATGGGTTGGGGGGATGTGGGGGGGTTGGGGGGGTGGATTGGGGGGATGCAGTTTGGGGGGGGTGGATTGGGGGGATGGTTTTGGGGGGGTGGGTTGGGGGGATGGCAGTTTGGGGGGGTGGGTTGGGGGTGTTTTGGGGGGCTGGATTTGGGGGATGGGTTGGGGGGGTGGTTTTGTGGGGGTGGATTGGGGGGATGCAGTTTGGGGGGGGTGGTTTGGGGGGGTGGGTTGGGGGGATGCAGTTTGGGGGCATGGCAATTTGGGGGGGTGGTTTTGGGGGGCGTGGATTTGGGGGGGACAGTTTAAGGGGGATGGGTTGGGGGGATGCGGGTTTGGGGGGGTGGGTTGGGGGGATGGCAGTTTGGGGGGGGGTTTGGGGGTGTTTTGGGGGGCTGGATTTGGGAGATGGGTTGGGGGGGTGGTTTTGGGGGGGTGGGTTGGGGGGATGCAGTTTGGGGGCATGGCAATTTGGGGGGGTGGTTTTGGGGGGCGTGGATTTGGGGGGGACAGTTTAAGGGGGATGGGTTGGGGGGATGCGGGTTTGGGGGGGTGGGTTGGGGGGATGGCAGTTTGGGGGGGGTGGTTTGGGGGTGTTTTGGGGGGCTGGATTTGGGAGATGGGTTGGGGGGGATGGTTTTAGGGGGGTGGGTTGGGGGGATGGCAGTTTGGAGGGGGTGGATTTGTGGGATGGGTTGGGGGGGTGGATTTGGGGGGGTGGGTTGGGGGGATGCAGTTTGGGGTGATGGCAGTTTGGGGGGGTGGCTTTGGGGGGGGTGGTTTGGGGGGGTGGGTTTGGGGGGGACAGTTTAAGGGGGATGGGTTGGGGGGATGCGGGTTTGGGGGGGTGGGTTGTGGGGGTGGTTGGGGGGGGATGGCAGTTTGGGGAAGATGGTTTTGGGGGGGTGGTTTGGGGAGATGGCAATTTTGGGGGGACGTTTTGGGGGGGTGGTTTGGGGGGGTGGTTTGGGGGATGCAGTTTGGGGGGGTGGGTTGGGGGGATGGCAGTTTGGGGGGTGGTTTTGGGGGGGTGGTTTTGGGGGGGTGGTTTGGAGGGGGTAGTTGTGGGGGGGGTAGTTGTGGGGGGGGTAGTTGTGGGGTTGGTTTGGGGGGATGGCAGTTTGGGGGGACGTTTTGGGGGGGTGGTTTGGGGGGAGTGGATTTGGGGGGGACAGTTTAAGGGGGAAGGGTTGGGGGAATGCAGTTTGGGGGGGTGGTTTTGGGGGGGTGGTTGGGGGGTGGTTTAAGGGGGATGGGTTGGGGGGATGCGGGTTTGGGGGGGTGGGTTGGGGGGGTGCTTTTGGGGAATGCAGTTTGGGGGGGTGGTTTGGGGGGGAGGTTTGGGGGCGATGGCATTTTGAGGGGATGGTTTGGGGGGGATGGCTTGGGGGGGTGGTTTTGGGGGGGTGAATTTGGGGGGGTGGGTTGTGGGGGTGGTTGGGGGGCATGGCAGTTTGGGGGAGATGGTTTTGGGGGGTGGTTGGGGGGGTGGTTGGGGGGGTGGATTTGGGGGATGGGTTGGGGGGGTGGGTTGGGGGATGCAGTTTGGGGGGACGTTTTGGGGGGGTGGTTTGGGGGGGTGGATTTGGGGGATGGCAGTTTGGGGGAGATGGTTTGCGGGGGATGGTTTGGGGGAGTGGTTTTGGGGGTGGTTGGGGGGGTGGATTTGGGGGGATGGATTTGGGGGGATGGATTTTGGGGGGATGGCAATTTGGGGGGGTGGTTTTGGGGGATGCAGTTTGGGGGGGTGGTTTTGGGAGGGTGGTTTGGGGGGTTCGTTTGGGGGGGTGGCAGTTTGGGGGGGGTGGTTTGGGGGGGTGGATATGGGGGATTGGTTCAAGGGGTGGTTGGGGGGCTGGTTTTGGGGTGGCAGTTTGGGGGGAGTGGTTTTGGGGGGATGGCAGTTTGGGGGGGGTGATTTTGAGGGGGTGGCAGTTTCGGGGGACAGCCTGTGCCCTATAGCACATCCCATAGCTTCTGCCCTATAGCACACCCCACACCCTCTGCCCTACAGCACACCCTACAACCTGCGCCCTATAGCACATCCTAAACACTGTCCCCTAGAGCACACCCCACACCCTGCGCCCTATAGGACACCCCACAGCCTGAGCCCTATAGCACAGGTCTCAATGCCTTCCTTAGAGCCACGACCCCAAAACTGAACGGGTCTCAATGCCTTCCTTAGAGCCACGACCCCAAAACTGAACGGGTCTCAATGCCTTCCTTAGAGCCACGACCCCAAAACTGAACGGGTCTCAATGCCTTCCTTACAGCCACGACCCCAAAACTGAACGGGTCTCAATGCCTTCCTTACAGCCACGACCCCAAAACTGAACGGGTCTCAATGCCTTCCTTACAGCCACGACCCCAAAACTGAACGGGTCTCAATGCCTTCCTTACAGCCACGACCCCAAAACTGAACGGGTCTCAATGCCTTCCTTACAGCCACGACCCCAAAACTGAACGGGTCTCAATGCCTTCCTTACAGCCACGACCCCAAAACTGAACGGGTCTCAATGCCTTCCTTACAGCCACGACCCCAAAACTGAACGGGTCTCAATGCCTTCCTTACAGCCACGACCCCAAAACTGAACGGGTCTCAATGCCTTCCTTACAGCCACGACCCCAAAACTGAACGGGTCTCAATGCCTTCCTTACAGCCACGACCCCAAAACTGAACGGGTCTCAATGCCTTCCTTACAGCCACGACCCCAAAACTGAACGGGTCTCAATGCCTTCCTTACAGCCACGACCCCAAAACTGAACGGGTCTCAATGCCTTCCTTACAGCCACGACCCCAAAACTGAACGGGTCTCAATGCCTTCCTTACAGCCACGACCCCAAAACTGAACGGGTCTCAATGCCTTCCTTACAGCCACGACCCCAAAACTGAACGGGTCTCAATGCCTTCCTTACAGCCACGACCCCAAAACTGAACGGGTCTCAATGCCTTCCTTACAGCCACGACCCCAAAACTGAACGAGTCTCAATGCCTTCCTTACAGCCACGACCCCAAAACTGAACGGGTCTCAATGCCTTACAGCTGTGACCCCAAAACTGAACGGGTCTCAATGCCTTCCTTACAGCTGTGACCCCAAAACTGAACGGGTCTCAATGCCTTCCTTACAGCTGTGACCCCAAAACTGAACGGGTCTCAATGCCTTCCTTACAGCCACGACCCCAAAACCGAACGGGTCTCAATGCCTTCCTTACAGCCACGACCCCAAAACTGAACGGGTCTCAATGCCTTCCTTACAGCCACGACCCCAAAACTGAACGGGTCTCAATGCCTTCCTTACAGCTGTGACCCCAAGACTGAACGGGTCTCAATGCCTTCCTTACAGCCACGACCCCAAAACTGAACGGGTCTCAATGCCTTACAGCCACGACCCCAAAACTGAACGGGTCTCAATGCCTTCCTTACAGCCACGACCCCAAAACTGAACGGGTCTCAATGCCTTACAGCCACGACCCCAAAACTGAACGGGTCTCAATGCCTTCCTTACAGCCACGACCCCAAAACTGAACGGGTCTCAATGCCTTCCTTACAGCCACGACCCCAAAACTGAACGGGTCTCAATGCCTTACAGCCACGACCCCAAAACTGAACGGGTCTCAATGCCTTCCTTACAGCCACGACCCCAAAACCGAACGGGTCTCAATGCCTTACAGCCGTGACCCCAAAAGTGAACGGGTCTCAATGCCTTCCTTACAGCCACGACCCCAAAACTGAACGGGTCTCAATGCCTTCCTTACAGCCACGACCCCAAAACTGAACGGGTCTCAATGCCTTCCTTACAGCTGTGACCCCAAAACTGAACGGGTCTCAATGCCTTCCTTACAGCCACGACCCCAAAACCGAACGGGTCTCAATGCCTTCCTTACAGCCACGACCCCAAGACTGAACGGGTCTCAATGCCTTCCTTACAGCCACGACCCCAAAACTGAACGGGTCTCAATGCCTTCCTTACAGCTGTGACCCCAAAACTGAACGGGTCTCAATGCCTTCCTTACAGCCACGACCCCAAAACCGAACGGGTCTCAATGCCTTCCTTACAGCCACGACCCCAAAACTGAACGGGTCTCAATGCCTTCCTTACAGCCACGACCCCAAAACTGAACGGGTCTCAATGCCTTCCTTACAGCCACGACCCCAAAACTGAACGGGTCTCAATGCCTTCCTTACAGCCACGACCCCAAAACTGAACGGGTCTCAATGCCTTCCTTACAGCTGTGACCCCAAAACTGAACGGGTCTCAATGCCTTCCTTACAGCCACGACCCCAAAACCGAACGGGTCTCAATGCCTTACAGCCACGACCCCAAAACTGAACGGGTCTCAATGCCTTCCTTACAGCTGTGACCCCAAAACTGAACGGGTCTCAATGCCTTCCTTACAGCTGTGACCCCAAAACTGAACGGGTCTCAATGCCTTCCTTACAGCCACGACCCCAAAACTGAACGGGTCTCAATGCCTTCCTTACAGCCACGACCCCAAAACCGAACGGGTCTCAATGCCTTCCTTACAGCTGTGACCCCAAAACTGAACGGGTCTCAATGCCTTCCTTACAGCCACGACCCCAAAACTGAACGGGTCTCAATGCCTTACAGCCACGACCCCAAAACTGAACGGGTCTCAATGCCTTCCTTACAGCTGTGACCCCAAAACTGAACGGGTCTCAATGCCTTCCTTACAGCCACGACCCCAAAACTGAACGGGTCTCAATGCCTTCCTTACAGCTGTGACCCCAAAACTGAACGGGTCTCAATGCCTTCCTTACAGCTGTGACCCCAAAACTGAACGGGTCTCAATGCCTTCCTTACAGCCACGACCCCAAAACTGAACGGGTCTCAATGCCTTCCTTACAGCTGTGACCCCAAAACTGAACGGGTCTCAATGCCTTCCTTACAGCCACGACCCCAAAACTGAACGGGTCTCAATGCCTTCCTTACAGCCACGACCCCAAAACTGAACGGGTCTCAATGCCTTCCTTACAGCCACGACCCCAAAACTGAACGGGTCTCAATGCCTTCCTTACAGCCACGACCCCAAAACTGAACGGGTCTCAATGCCTTCCTTACAGCTGTGACCCCAAAACTGAACGGGTCTCAATGCCTTCCTTACAGCCGTGACCCCAAAACTGAACGGGTCTCAATGCCTTCCTTACAGCCACGACCCCAAAACTGAACGGGTCTCAATGCCTTCCTTACAGCCACGACCCCAAAACCGAACGGGTCTCAATGCCTTACAGCCACGACCCCAAAACTGAACGGGTCTCAATGCCTTCCTTACAGCCACGACCCCAAAACTGAACGGGTCTCAATGCCTTCCTTACAGCTGTGACCCCAAAACTGAACGGGTCTCAATGCCTTCCTTACAGCTGTGACCCCAAAACTGAACGGGTCTCAATGCCTTCCTTACAGCCACGACCCCAAAACTGAACGGGTCTCAATGCCTTCCTTACAGCTGTGACCCCAAAACTGAACGGGTCTCAATGCCTTCCTTACAGCCACGACCCCAAAACTGAACGGGTCTCAATGCCTTCCTTACAGCCACGACCCCAAAACTGAACGGGTCTCAATGCCTTCCTTACAGCCACGACCCCAAAACTGAACGGGTCTCAATGCCTTCCTTACAGCTGTGACCCCAAAACTGAACGGGTCTCAATGCCTTCCTTACAGCTGTGACCCCAAAACTGAACGGGTCTCAATGCCTTCCTTACAGCTGTGACCCCAAAACTGAACGGGTCTCAATGCCTTCCTTACAGCCACGACCCCAAAACTGAACGGGTCTCAATGCCTTCCTTACAGCCACGACCCCAAAACTGAACGGGTCTCAATGCCTTCCTTACAGCTGTGACCCCAAAACTGAACGGGTCTCAATGCCTTCCTTACAGCCACGACCCCAAAACTGAACGGGTCTCAATGCCTTCCTTACAGCCACGACCCCAAGACTGAACGGGTCTCAATGCCTTCCTTACAGCCACGACCCCAAAACTGAACGGGTCTCAATGCCTTCCTTACAGCCACGACCCCAAAACTGAACGGGTCTCAATGCCTTCCTTACAGCCACGACCCCAAAACTGAACGGGTCTCAATGCCTTCCTTACAGCCACGACCCCAAAACTGAACGGGTCTCAATGCCTTCCTTACAGCTGTGACCCCAAAACTGAACGGGTCTCAATGCCTTCCTTACAGCCACGACCCCAAAACTGAACGGGTCTCAATGCCTTCCTTACAGCCACGACCCCAAAACTGAACGAGTCTCAATGCCTTCCTTACAGCTGTGACCCCAAAACTGAACGGGTCTCAATGCCTTCCTTACAGCCACGACCCCAAAACTGAACGGGTCTCAATGCCTTCCTTACAGCCACGACCCCAAAACTGAACGAGTCTCAATGCCTTCCTTACAGCTGTGACCCCAAAACTGAACGGGTCTCAATGCCTTCCTTACAGCTGTGACCCCAAAACTGAACGGGTCTCAATGCCTTCCTTACAGCTGTGACCCCAAAACTGAACGGGTCTCAATGCCTTCCTTACAGCTGTGACCCCAAAACTGAACGGGTCTCAATGCCTTCCTTACAGCCACGACCCCAAAACTGAACGGGTCTCAATGCCTTCCTTACAGCCACGACCCCAAAACTGAACGGGTCTCAATGCCTTCCTTACAGCTGTGACCCCAAAACTGAACGGGTCTCAATGCCTTCCTTACAGCCACGACCCCAAAACTGAACGGGTCTCAATGCCTTCCTTACAGCCACGACCCCAAAACTGAACGGGTCTCAATGCCTTACAGCTGTGACCCCAAAACTGAACGGGTCTCAATGCCTTCCTTACAGCTGTGACCCCAAAACTGAACGGGTCTCAATGCCTTCCTTACAGCCACGACCCCAAAACTGAACGGGTCTCAATGCCTTCCTTACAGCCACGACCCCAAAACTGAACGGGTCTCAATGCCTTCCTTACAGCCACGACCCCAAAACTGAACGGGTCTCAATGCCTTCCTTACAGCCACGACCCCAAAACTGAACGGGTCTCAATGCCTTCCTTACAGCCACGACCCCAAAACTGAATGGGCCCTCAAGATGCCCCCCCTGCCCCCCCCTCACCCCCTCAGCCCCGCTATCAGCACGACCCCCCCCTCCCCCAAACCCCCCCCCAAAACCCGGTGTCCCCCCCCATTCCCCCCCCCATGGGGTTTATTGCACCCAAACTGCAGCACTTTGTGCTCACAGGAAGGGCCTCATGATGCCCCCCCCCCCCTCCCATCACCCCCCACCCCCCAGCTATCAGCACGACCCCCCCCCCACAAAATCCCCCCCCCCAAAATCCCCCCCCAAAACCCGGTGTCCCCCCCTCCCCCCCCCATGGGGTTTATTGCGCCCAAACTGCAGCACTTTGTGCTCACAGGAAGGGCCTCACGGTGCCCCCCCCTTCCCCCCCCCTCCCCCAACCTCCCCCCCCCAAAACCTGGTGTCCCCCCCCATTCCCCCCCCATGGGGTTTATTGCACCCAAACTGCAGCACTTTATGCTCACAGGAAGGGCCTCATGATGCCCCCCCCTTCCCCTCACCCCCACCCCCCCCCCCCAAAATCCCCCCCCCCAAAATCCCCCCCCCAAAACCCGGTGTCCCCCCCTCCCCCCCCCCCATGGGGTTTCTTGTGGCCAAACTGCAGCACTTTATGTTCACAGGAAGGGCCTCACAGTGCCCCCCCCCCCCCCCCATTCTACCCCCCCTTTATCAGCACGACCCCCCCCCAAAAACCCAGTTCCCCCCCCCTCCCCCCCCACCTTGGGGTTTTTGTGCCCAACCTGCAGCACTTTGTGCTCACAGGAAGGGCCTCACAGTGCCCCCTCCCCCCCCCCGTTATCAGCGCGACCCCCCCCCCCCCAAAACCCGGTTCCCCCCCCACCCCCTTCCCAGCTCACCCAGCTCGGCTCTCGCCGCTCCCCCCCCTCCGCTCTCAGCCGGTGAACCCGGTAGAGACGCGGGCCCAAAACGCAGCTCAGCAGCTTCGCCATGACGGTGCCGGAAGTGGGGAATGGGGAAAGCGGAAGTTGAGAGGAAAAGCTAAAGGAAGATTTCCGGTCGAGCTACGGAAGCCGATGAGGGAGGAGATTGCGGTTGGCATGGCAACGGGCGCCATCTTGGGGGGGGTAATAGTGTGGTGAAGGATGAGGTGGGAAGGGGTGAAATGGGACGAAAACGGCCCGAATTGGGACGGGAGGAAGATAAAAATCAGACTGCAGGGCCCAAAACGACGCCAAAATGTCCACAGACCGCTCGAGCCGATCCCAAAATCACCCCATTTACCCCCAAAATGTCCCTCAAGTGTACAAAAAATGACACAAAACCACCCCAAAATGTCGTAAAACCACCCAAAATGACCCCCAAACGACCCCAATTACCCCCTAAACATCCCAAAAATGTACAAAAAATGTCACAAAACCACCTCAAACCCCTTCAAAATGATCCCAAAACCACCCGTTACCCCCAAAATATCCCAAACCCACACAAATTACCCCAGGTATCCCCCAAAATATCCCCAAAATGACCCAAAAACGTCACAAAACCACCCCAAATCCCCCCAAAATCACTTGAAATGACCCCAAAACCACCCAAAATCCCCCCAAAATTCCCCAATCTGCCCAAAATGACCCCAAAACCACCACAATTACCCCCAAAACATCCCAAAAATGTACCAAAAATGTCACAAAACCGCCCCAAACCCCTCCAAAATGACCCCAAACCACCCCAATTACACCCAAAATATCCCAAAAATCTACCAAAAATGTCACAAAACCACCCCAAATCCCCACAAAATGACACAAAATGTCCCAAAACCACCCAAAAATGACCCCAAACCGCCACAATTACCCCCAGATATCCCAAAAACGTCCCAAAACCACCCCAAAGCTCCCCAAAATCACTCAAAATGACCTCAAAACAACCCAAAATCCCCCAAAATGACCTAAACCCCCCCAAAATCACTTGAAATGACCCCAAAACCACCCCAATTACCCCCAAAACATCCCAAAAATGGACCAAAAATGTCACAAAACCGCCCCAAAACTGTCCAAACTCACTCAAAATGACCCCAAAACCACTCAAAATACCCCAAAATGACCCCAAAAGGACCCAAAATCCCCCAAATCGACCTCAAATCCCCCCCAAAATCACTCGAAGTGACACCAAAACCCCCCAAAATGTCCCCAAAACCACCCAAAAATCCCCCAAAACGACCCCAAAATCACTCAAAATGACCCCAAAACCACCCCAATTACCCCCAAAACATCTCAAAAATGGACCAAAAATGTACCAAAACCGCCCCAAATCCCCCCAAAATGACCCCAAAATCCCCAAAACCACCCCCAAATGACCCCAAAACCACCCAAAAATGCCACAAAACGACCTCAAATCCCCCCCAAAATCACTCAAAAATGACCCCAAAACCCCCCAAAATCCCCCAAAATGACCCCAAAGCCACCCAAAAAAACCCCAAAATGACCCAAAATCCCCCAAAATGACACCAAAACCACCCAAAAAACCCCCAAAACCACCCAAAAATCCACCCAAAATCACTCAAAATGACCCCAGAACCCCCCAAAATGACGCCAAACCCACCCCAAATCCCCCAAAACGACCCCAAAACCACCCCAATTACCCCCAAAACATCCCAAAAATGGACCAAAAATGTCACAAAACCGCCCCAAAACCACTCAAAATGACCCCAAAACATCCCAAAATCAAACCAAAACCCCCCAAAATCACTCAAAATGACCCCGAAACCCCCCAAAATCCCCCAAAATGACCCCAAAGCCACCCAAAAATCCCCCAAAACGACCTCAAATCCCCCCAAAATCACTCAAAATGACCCCAAACCCCCCCCAAACCCCCCAAAATGACCCCAAAACCCCCACAAAGACCTCAAATCCCCCCAAAATCACTCAAAATGTCCCCAAAACCCCCCAAAATGACGCCAAAACCACCCCAAATCCCCCAAACGACCCCAAAACCACCCCAATTACCCCCAAAACATCCCAAAAATCTACCAAAAATGTCACAAAACCGCCCCAAAATCACTCAAAATGACCGCAAAAACCCACAAAATCCCCGAAAATGACCCCGAAACCACACAAAATTCACCAAAACGACCACAAATCCCCCCAAAATCACTCGAAATGATCCCAAAACCCCCCAAAATCACTCAAAATGACCCCAAAGCCACCCCATTAACCCCAAAACATCCAAAAATCTACCAAAAGTGACCCCAAAACCACCCAAAAATCCCCCAAAACGACCTCAAATCCCCGCAAGATCACTCAAAATGTCCCCAAAACCCCCCAAAATCCCCCAAAATGACCCCCAAACCACCCCAAATCCCCCAAAACGACCACAAATCCCCCCCAAAATCACTCGAAGTGACACCAAAACCCTCCAAAATGTGCCCAAAACCACCCAAAAATCCCCCAAAACGCCCCCAAAATCACTCAAAATGACCCCCAAACCACCCCAATTACCCCCAAAACATCCCAAAAATGGACCAAAAATGTCACAAAACCGCCCCAAAACCACTCAAAATGACCCCCAAACATCCCAAAATCAACCCAAAACCCCCCAAAATCACTCAAAATGACCCCGAAACCCCCCAAAATCCCCCAAAATGACCCCAAAGCCACCCAAAAATCCCCCAAAACGACCTCAAATCCCCCCAAAATCACTCAAAATGACCCCAAAACCCCCCCAAACCCCCCAAAATGACCCCAAAACCCCCACAAAGACCTCAAATCCCCCCAAAATCACTCAAAATGTCCCCAAAACCCCCCAAAATGACGCCAAAACCCCCCAAAATCCCCCAAACGACCCCAAAACCACCCCAATTACCCCCAAAACATCCCAAAAATCTACCAAAAATGTCACAAAACCGCCCCAAAACCACTCAAAATGACCCCAAAACCCCCCAAAGCTTCCAAAATGACCCCAAAACAACCCCAAAATCCCCCAAAATGACCTCAAATCCCCCTAAAATCACTCAAAATGACCCCAAAAACCCACAAAATCCCCCAAAATGACCCCGAAACCACACAAAATTCGCCAAAACGACCACAAATCCCCCCAAAATCACTCGAAATGATCCCAAAACCCCCCAAAATCACTCAAAATGACCCCAAAGCCACCCCATTAACCCCAAAACATCCAAAAATCTACCAAAAGTGACCCGAAAACCACCCAAAAATCCCCCAAAATGACCTCAAATCCCCGCAAGATCACTCAAAATGTCCCCAAAACCCCCCAAAATCCCCCAAAATGACCCCCAAACCACCCCAAATCCCCCAAAACGACCACAAATCCCCCCCGAAATCACTCGAAGTGACACCAAAACCCTCCAAAATGTGCCCAAAACCACCCAAAAATCCCCCAAAACGACCCCAAAATCACTCAAAATGACCCCAAAACCACCCCAATTACCCCCAAAACATCCCAAAAATGGACCAAAAATGTCACAAAACCGCCCCAAAACCACTCAAAATGACCCCAAAACATCCCAAAATCAACCCAAAACCCCCTAAAATCACTCAAAATGACCCCCAAACCCCCCAAAATCCCCCAAATGACCCCAAAACCACCCCAATTAGCCCCAAAATGACCCCAAAACCCCCCAAAATCCCCCAAATGACCCCAAAACCACCCCAATTACCCCCAAAATGACCCCAAAACCACCCCAAATCCCCCAAAACGACCACAAATCCCCCCCAAAATCACTCGAAATGACCCCAAAACCCCTCAAAATGACCCCAAAACCCCCCAAAACCCCCCAAAATGCCCCCAAAACGACCTCAAATCCCCCCAAAATCACACAAAATGACCCCAAAACCCCCCAAAATGACCCCAAAACCCTCCAAAACCCCCCAAAATGCCCCCAAAACGACCTCAAATCCCCCCAAAATCACTCAAAATGACCCCAAAACCCCCCAAAAGCCCCCAAAATGCCCCCAAAACGACCTCAAATCCCCCCAAAATCACTCAAAATGACCCCAAACCCCCCCAAAATGCCCCCAAAACGACCTCAAATCCCCCCAAAATCACACAAAATGACCCAAAAACCCCCCAAAATGACCCCAAAACCACCCAAAATCCCCCCCAAAATCCCCCAAAATGACCCCAATGCCCCCCAAAAACCCCCCAAAATCCCCCCCCCCCCCCAAACCACCTCACACCCAACACGTTTTTCATCATCCTCAGTTTCTTTATTCCCCCCCCCCCTCGGCGTTTTTCGTTCCGTCGACCCAAAATCGCAGGAATTTGCCCCAAAATCCCCCTTCCCCCCCCCCCTTTTCTCCCCCACCCCCCCCTCAGCGGATGGTTTTCACGGGGCTCTTGAAGTTGCTGGCAGCCTGCAGCTGCAGCTGGTAAGCCATGGGGTGGATCTTGAAGCCGTACAGCCTGAGGGGGAAAAAAAGACACAAATCAGCCCCAAATCACCCCAAAATTGACCCCAAAAGGGACACGGAGACATCAGGGGGAACTGGGGGGGAATGAGACACCAAAATGGGTCCAAATCTGCCCCAAATCACCCCAAAATTGACCCCAAATGGGACACGGAGACGTCAGGGGGAGCTGGGGAGAATGAGACACCAAAATGGGTGCAAATCTGCCCCAAATCACCCCAAAATTGGCCATAAAACAGGGATGAAGCCTCAATGAGAGCCAGGGGGAATGCAGGACCCAAACAGCCCCAAATCTGCCCCAAATCACCCCAAAATTGGCCCCAAATGGGACAAGGAGACATCAGAGGGAGCTGGAGGGGATGAGACACCAAAATGGCCCCAAATCTGCCCCAAATCACCCCAAAATTGACCCCAAATGGGACATGGAGCCGTCAGGGGGAGTAGGAGGGAATGAGAGACCAGAACAGCCCCAAATCTGCCCCAAATCACCCCAAAATTGGCCCCAAATGGGACACGGAGCCATCAGGGGAAGCTGGAGGGGAACACGACACCAAAATGGCCCCAAATCTGCCCCAAATCACCCCAAAATTGACCCCAAATCAGGGCTGGAGACCTCAATGGGAACTGGGGGGGAATGAGACACCAAAATGGGTGCAAATCTGCCCCAAATCACCCCAAAATTGGCCATAAATCAGGGATGGAAGCATCAATGAGAGCCAGGGGGAATGCAGGACCCAAACAGCCCCAAATCTGCCCCAAATCACCCCAAAATTGGCCCCAAAAGGGACACAGAGACATCAGTGGGAATGGGAGGGAATGAAAGACCAAAACAGCCCCAAATCTGCCCCAAATCACCCCAAAATTGACCCCAAATGGGACATGGAGACATCAGGGGGAGATGGGGAGAATGAGACACTAAAATGGGTCCAAATCTGCCCCAAATCACCCCAAAATTGGCCCCAAATGGGACACGGAGCCATCAGTGGGAGTAGGAGGGAATGAAAGACCAAAACAGCCCCAAATCTGCCCCAAATCACCCCAAAATTGACCCCAAATCAGGGCTGGAGACCTCAATGGGAACTGGGGGGGAATGAGACACCAAAATGGCCCCAAATCTGCCCCAAATCACCCCAAAAATTGGCCATAAAACAGGGATGGAAGCCTCAATGGGAGCCAGGGGGAATGCAGGACCCAAACAGCCCCAAATCTGCCCCAAATCACCCCAAAATTGACCCCAAAAGGGACACGGAGCCATCAGTGGGAATGGGAGGGAATGAAAGACCAAAACAGCCCCAAATCTGCCCCAAATCACCCCAAAATTGACCCCAAATGGGACACAGAGCCATCAGTGGGAGCTGGGGGGAATGAGACACCAAAATGGTCCCAAATCTGCCCCAAATCACCCCAAAATTGACCCCAAATGGGACAAGGAGCCATCAGATGGAGCTGGAGGGGAACATGGCCCCAAATCGGCCCCAAATCACCCCAAAATTGACCCCAAATGGGACATGGAGACATCAGGGGGAGATGGGGAGAATGAGACACCAAAATGGGTCCAAATCTGCCCCAAATCACCCCAAAATTGGCCCCAAATCAGGGATGGAAGCATCAATGGGAGCCAGGGGGAATGAAAGACCAAAACAGCCCCAAATCAGCCCCAAATCACCCCAAAATTGACCCCAAATGGGACACGGAGACATCAGTGGGAGTGGGAGGGAATGAAAGACCAAAATAGCCCCAAATCTGCCCCAAATCACCCCAAAATTGACCCTAAAAGGGACATGGAGCCGTCAGGGGGAGTAGGAGGGAATGAGAGACCAGAACAGCCCCAAATCTGCCCCAAATCACCCCAAAATGGGACCACAAAGGGACACGGAGCCATCAGGGGGAGCTGGGGAGAATGAGACACCAAAATGGCCCCAAATCTGCCCCAAATCACCCCAAAATTGACCCCAAATGGGACACGGAGACATCAGGGGGAGTGGGAGGGAATGAAAGACCAAAACAGCCCCAAATCTGCCCCAAATCACCCCAAAATTGACCCCAAATCAGGGCTGGAGACCTCAATGGGAACAGGGGGGGGATGAGACACCAAAATGGCCCCAAATCTGCCCCAAATCACCCCAAAAATTGGCCATAAAACAGGGATGGAAGCCTCAATGGGAGCCAGGGGGAATGCAGGACCCAAACAGCCCCAAATCTGCCCCAAATCACCCCAAAATTGACCCCAAAAGGGACACGGAGCCATCAGTGGGAATGGGAGGGAATGAAAGACCAAAACAGCCCCAAATCTGCCCCAAATCACCCCAAAATTGACCCCAAATGGGACACAGTGCCATCAGTGGGAGCTGGGGGGAATGAGACACCAAAATGGTCCCAAATCGGCCCCAAATCACCCCAAAATTGACCCCAAATCAGGGCTAGAGACCTCAATGGGAACTGGGGGGGAATGAGACACCAAAATGGCCCCAAATCTGCCCCAAATCACCCCAAAATTGGCCCCAAATCAGGGATGGAAGCATCAATGGGAGCCAGGGGGAATGAAAGACCAAAACAGCCCCAAATCTGCCCCAAATCACCCCAAAATTGACCCCAAATGGGACACGGAGACATCAGTGGGAGTGGGAGGGAATGAAAGACCAAAATAGCCCCAAATCTGCCCCAAATCACCCCAAAGTTGACCCTAAAAGGGACATGGAGCCGTCAGGGGGAGTAGGAGGGAATGAGAGACCAGAACAGCCCCAAATCTGCCCCAAATCACCCCAAAATGGGACCACAAAGGGACACGGAGCCATCAGGGGGAGCTGGGGAGAATGAGACACCAAAACAGCCCCAAATCTGCCCCAAATCACCCCAAAATTGACCCCAAATGGGACATGGAGACATCAGGGGGAGATGGGGAGAATGAGACACTAAAATGGGTCCAAATCTGCCCCAAATCACCCCAAAATTGGCCCCAAATGGGACACGGAGCCATCAGTGGGAGTAGGAGGGAATGAAAGACCAAAACAGCCCCAAATCTGCCCCAAATCACCCCAAAATTGACCCCAAATCAGGGCTGGAGACCTCAATGGGAACTGGGGGGGAATGAGACACCAAAATGGCCCCAAATCTGCCCCAAATCACCCCAAAAATTGGCCATAAAACAGGGATGGAAGCCTCAATGGGAGCCAGGGGGAATGCAGGACCCAAACAGCCCCAAATCTGCCCCAAATCACCCCAAAATTGACCCCAAAAGGGACACGGAGCCATCAGTGGGAATGGGAGGGAATGAAAGACCAAAACAGCCCCAAATCTGCCCCAAATCACCCCAAAATTGACCCCAAATGGGACACAGAGCCATCAGTGGGAGCTGGGGGGAATGAGACACCAAAATGGTCCCAAATCTGCCCCAAATCACCCCAAAATTGACCCCAAATGGGACAAGGAGCCATCAGATGGAGCTGGAGGGGAACATGGCCCCAAATCGGCCCCAAATCACCCCAAAATTGACCCCAAATGGGACATGGAGACATCAGGGGGAGATGGGGAGAATGAGACACCAAAATGGGTCCAAATCTGCCCCAAATCACCCCAAAATTGGCCCCAAATCAGGGATGGAAGCATCAATGGGAGCCAGGGGGAATGAAAGACCAAAACAGCCCCAAATCAGCCCCAAATCACCCCAAAATTGACCCCAAATGGGACACGGAGACATCAGTGGGAGTGGGAGGGAATGAAAGACCAAAATAGCCCCAAATCTGCCCCAAATCACCCCAAAATTGACCCTAAAAGGGACATGGAGCCGTCAGGGGGAGTAGGAGGGAATGAGAGACCAGAACAGCCCCAAATCTGCCCCAAATCACCCCAAAATGGGACCACAAAGGGACACGGAGCCATCAGGGGGAGCTGGGGAGAATGAGACACCAAAATGGCCCCAAATCTGCCCCAAATCACCCCAAAATTGACCCCAAATGGGACACGGAGACATCAGGGGGAGTGGGAGGGAATGAAAGACCAAAACAGCCCCAAATCTGCCCCAAATCACCCCAAAATTGACCCCAAATCAGGGCTGGAGACCTCAATGGGAACTGGGGGGGAATGAGACACCAAAATGGCCCCAAATCTGCCCCAAATCACCCCAAAAATTGGCCATAAAACAGGGATGGAAGCCTCAATGGGAGCCAGGGGGAATGCAGGACCCAAACAGCCCCAAATCTGCCCCAAATCACCCCAAAATTGACCCCAAAAGGGACACGGAGCCATCAGTGGGAATGGGAGGGAATGAAAGACCAAAACAGCCCCAAATCTGCCCCAAATCACCCCAAAATTGACCCCAAATGGGACACAGAGCCATCAGTGGGAGCTGGGGGGAATGAGACACCAAAATGGTCCCAAATCTGCCCCAAATCACCCCAAAATTGACCCCAAATGGGACAAGGAGCCATCAGATGGAGCTGGAGGGGAACATGGCCCCAAATCGGCCCCAAATCACCCCAAAATTGACCCCAAATGGGACATGGAGACATCAGGGGGAGATGGGGAGAATGAGACACCAAAATGGGTCCAAATCTGCCCCAAATCACCCCAAAATTGGCCCCAAATCAGGGATGGAAGCATCAATGGGAGCCAGGGGGAATGAAAGACCAAAACAGCCCCAAATCAGCCCCAAATCACCCCAAAATTGACCCCAAATGGGACACGGAGACATCAGTGGGAGTGGGAGGGAATGAAAGACCAAAATAGCCCCAAATCTGCCCCAAATCACCCCAAAATTGACCCTAAAAGGGACATGGAGCCGTCAGGGGGAGTAGGAGGGAATGAGAGACCAGAACAGCCCCAAATCTGCCCCAAATCACCCCAAAATGGGACCACAAAGGGACACGGAGCCATCAGGGGGAGCTGGGGAGAATGAGACACCAAAATGGCCCCAAATCTGCCCCAAATCACCCCAAAATTGACCCCAAATGGGACACGGAGACATCAGGGGGAGTGGGAGGGAATGAAAGACCAAAACAGCCCCAAATCTGCCCCAAATCACCCCAAAATTGACCCCAAATCAGGGCTGGAGACCTCAATGGGAACAGGGGGGGGATGAGACACCAAAATGGCCCCAAATCTGCCCCAAATCACCCCAAAAATTGGCCATAAAACAGGGATGGAAGCCTCAATGGGAGCCAGGGGGAATGCAGGACCCAAACAGCCCCAAATCTGCCCCAAATCACCCCAAAATTGACCCCAAAAGGGACACGGAGCCATCAGTGGGAATGGGAGGGAATGAAAGACCAAAACAGCCCCAAATCTGCCCCAAATCACCCCAAAATTGACCCCAAATGGGACACAGTGCCATCAGTGGGAGCTGGGGGGAATGAGACACCAAAATGGTCCCAAATCGGCCCCAAATCACCCCAAAATTGACCCCAAATCAGGGCTAGAGACCTCAATGGGAACTGGGGGGGAATGAGACACCAAAATGGCCCCAAATCTGCCCCAAATCACCCCAAAATTGGCCCCAAATCAGGGATGGAAGCATCAATGGGAGCCAGGGGGAATGAAAGACCAAAACAGCCCCAAATCTGCCCCAAATCACCCCAAAATTGACCCCAAATGGGACACGGAGACATCAGTGGGAGTGGGAGGGAATGAAAGACCAAAATAGCCCCAAATCTGCCCCAAATCACCCCAAAGTTGACCCTAAAAGGGACATGGAGCCGTCAGGGGGAGTAGGAGGGAATGAGAGACCAGAACAGCCCCAAATCTGCCCCAAATCACCCCAAAATGGGACCACAAAGGGACACGGAGCCATCAGGGGGAGCTGGGGAGAATGAGACACCAAAATGGCCCCAAATCTGCCCCAAATCACCCCAAAATTGACCCCAAATGGGACACGGAGACATCAGGGGGAGTGGGAGGGAATGAAAGACCAAAACAGCCCCAAATCTGCCCCAAATCACCCCAAAATTGACCCCAAATCAGGGCTGGAGACCTCAATGGGAACAGGGGGGGGATGAGACACCAAAATGGCCCCAAATCTGCCCCAAATCACCCCAAAAATTGGCCATAAAACAGGGATGGAAGCCTCAATGGGAGCCAGGGGGAATGCAGGACCCAAACAGCCCCAAATCTCCCCAAATCACCCCAAAATTGACCCCAAAAGGGACACGGAGCCATCAGTGGGAATGGGAGGGAATGAAAGACCAAAACAGCCCCAAATCTGCCCCAAATCACCCCAAAATTGACCCCAAATGGGACACAGTGCCATCAGTGGGAGCTGGGGGGAATGAGACACCAAAATGGTCCCAAATCTGCCCCAAATCACCCCAAAATTGACCCCAAATGGGACAAGGAGCCATCAGAGGGAGCTGGAGGGGAACATGGCCCCAAATCGGCCCCAAATCACCCCAAAATTGACCCCAAATCAGGGCTAGAGACCTCAATGGGAACTGGGGGGGAATGAGACACCAAAATGGCCCCAAATCTGCCCCAAATCACCCCAAAATTGGCCCCAAATCAGGGATGGAAGCATCAATGGGAGCCAGGGGGAATGAAAGACCAAAACAGCCCCAAATCTGCCCCAAATCACCCCAAAATTGACCCCAAATGGGACACGGAGACATCAGTGGGAGTGGGAGGGAATGAAAGACCAAAATAGCCCCAAATCTGCCCCAAATCACCCCAAAATTGACCCTAAAAGGGACATGGAGCCGTCAGGGGGAGTAGGAGGGAATGAGAGACCAGAACAGCCCCAAATCTGCCCCAAATCACCCCAAAATGGGACCACAAAGGGACACGGAGCCATCAGGGGGAGCTGGGGAGAATGAGACACCAAAATGGCCCCAAATCTGCCCCAAATCACCCCAAAATTGACCCCAAATGGGACACGGAGACATCAGGGGGAGTGGGAGGGAATGAAAGACCAAAACAGCCCCAAATCTGCCCCAAATCACCCCAAAATTGACCCCAAATCAGGGCTGGAGACCTCAATGGGAACAGGGGGGGGATGAGACACCAAAATGGCCCCAAATCTGCCCCAAATCACCCCAAAAATTGGCCATAAAACAGGGATGGAAGCCTCAATGGGAGCCAGGGGGAATGCAGGATGGAAAGAGCCCCAAATCTGCCCCAAATCACCCCAAAATTGACCCCAAATGGGACATGGAGACATCAGGGGGAGCTGGGGGGAATGAAAGACCAAAACAGCCCCAAATCTGCCCCAAATCACCCCAAAATTGACCCCAAATGGGACACAGAGCCGTCAAAGGGAGCTGGGGGGAAAGAGACACCAGCTACCCCAAAACCGCCCCATAACTGCCCCATAACCACCCCACAGCTTCCCTATAACCGACCCATAACCACCCCATAGCTGCCCCACAGCCTCCCTACAACTGCCCCATAACCGCCCCATAACGGCCCCAAACGCCCCATACCGACCCCAAACCACCCTATAACCACCCCATATCGACCCCAAACCACCCCATATCGACCCCATATTGACCCGAAATCACCCCATAACCACCCCAAACCACCCCATATTGACCCCAAACCACCCCATAACCACCACAAGTGACCCCATATCGACCCCAAATCACCCCATAACCGCCCCATAACCACCCCAAACCACCCCATATCGACCCCAAACCACCGCATATCGACCCTAAACCACCCCGTACCACCCCATAACGACCCCAAACCACCCCATATCGACCCCAGACCACCCCATAACCACCCCATATCGACCCGAAATCACCCCATAACCACCCCAAACCACCCCATATCGACCCCAAATCACCCCATAACGACCCCATAGCCACCCCACACCCACCTGGGCACGAACTGGTTGGCGGGGCGCTTGGGGCGGTACTCGGGGTGCGCCCCCAAACCACCCCATATCGACCCCAAATCACCCCATACCCACCCCATATCGACCCCAAACCACCCCATAACCGCCCCATATCGACCCCAAGTCACCCCATAATGACCCCAAACCACCCCATATCGACCCCAAACCACCCCATATCCATCCGAAACCACCCCATATCGACCCCAAACCACCCCATAACCGCTCCATATCGACCCGAAGTCACCCCATACCGACCCCAAACCACCCCATATCGACCCCATATCGACCCCAAACCACCCCATAACCGCCCCATAACCACCCCAAATCACCCCGTATCGACCCCAAACCACCCCGTATTGAACCCAAACTTCCCCATATCGACCCCAAACCACCCCATAACCGCCCCATATCGACCCCAAGTCACCCCATACCGACCCCAAACCACCCCATATCGACCCCATACCACCCCATAATTACCCCAAACCACCCCATATCGACCCCAAACCACCCCATATCAACCCCATAACCACCCCACATCGACCCCAAACCACCCCAAACCACCTCATAACCACCCCACATTGACCCACCTGGGCACGAACTGGTTGGCGGGGCGCTTGGGGCGGTACTCGGGGTGCGCCCCCAAATCACCCCATATCGACCGCAAACCACCCCATAACCACCCCATATCGACCCCAAACCACCCCACATCGACCCCAAACCACCCCAAACCACCCCATAACCACCCCATATCAACCCCAAATCACCCCATATCGACCCCAAATCACCCCATAACCACCCCATATCGATCCCAAACCACCCCATAACCACCCCAAACCACCCCATAACGACCCCATACCGACCCCACAGCCCGACCTGGGCACGAACTGGTTGGCGGGGCGCTTGGGGCGGTACTCGGGGTGCGCCCCCAAATCACCCCATATCGACCCCAAATCACCCCATATCGACCCCATAACCACCCCAAACCACCCTATAACGACCCCAAACCACCCCATATCGATCCCAAACCACCCTGAGTCACCCCATATCGACCCCAAGTCACCCCATATCGACCCCAAACCACCCCATAATGACCCCAAACCACCCCATATCAACCCCAAACCACCTCATAACCACCCCATAGCCACCCCACAGCCCCACCTGGGCACGAACTGGTTGGCGGGGCGCTTGGGGCGGTACTTGGGGTGCGCCCCCAAATCACCCCATATCGATCCCAAATCACCCCATAACGACCCCAAACCACCCCATAACCACCCCATATCGACCCCAAACCACCCCATATCGACCCCATATCGACCCCAAACCACCCCATATCGACCCCAAACCACCCCATAACCACCCCAAACCACCCCATATCGACCCCATATCGACCCCAAACCACCCCATAACCGCCCCATAACCACCCCAAATCACCCCGTATCGACCCCAAACCACCCCGTATTGAACCCAAACTTCCCCATATCGACCCCAAACCACCCCATAACCGCCCCATATCGACCCCAAGTCACCCCACATTGACCCACCTGGGCACGAACTGGTTGGCGGGGCGCTTGGGGCGGTACTCGGGGTGCGCCCCCAAATCACCCCATATCGACCCCAAACCACCCCATAACCACCCCATATCGACCCCAAACAACCCCATACCGACCCCATAGCCACCCCACATTGACCCACCTGGGCACGAACTGGTTGGCGGGGCGCTTGGGGCGGTACTCGGGGTGCACCATGAACAGCATGTGTGGGAAGCCGGTGCCGAAATAGGCGCCGTCGGTGTGGTGATGCCGCGACGACTTCGGGGTGTAGACGTCCATGCATTTGGGGCAGTACAGCTTCACCATCGCCTCCCCGGGGATGTCCGACAGCCCTACAAGTGTGGGGTGGGACCCACTGAGCGCCGGCTCTGCCCCATAGAGCACCCAGCACCACAGATCCCAGCCCCATAGAGCCAAGTCCCATAAATCCTTCAACCCCATAGACATCAGCCCTATAAAGATGTGAGTCCTATAAGTCCCCAGCCCCATAAATCCCCCAGCCCCACAGATCCCAACAGCCCTACAAGTGCGGGGCGGGACCCGCTGAGTGCCAGCTCTGCCCCATAGAGCACCCAGCCCCACAGATCCCAGCCCCATAGAGCCAAGTCCCTTAAATCCTTCAGCCCCATAGAACCCCCAGTCCCATAGATGTGAGCCCTATAGGGACGTCAGCCCCACAGATCCCAGCCCCATAGATCCCAACAGCCCTACAAGTGTGGGGCGGGACCCACTGAGCGCCGGCTCTGCCCCATAGAGCACCCAGCCCCACAGATCCCAGCCCCATAGAGCCAAGTCCCTTAAACCCTTCAGCCCCATAGAGCCCCCAGCCCCATAGATGTGAGCCCTATAGGGACATCAGCCCCATAGAACCCAACAGCCCTACAAGTGTGGGGCAGGACCCACTGAGCGCCGGCTCTGCCCCATAGAGCACCCAGCACCACAGATCCCAGCCCCATAGAGCCAAGTCCCATAAATCCTTCAACCCCATAGACATCAGCCCTATAAAGATGTGAGTCCTATAAGTCCCCAGCCCCATAAATCCCCCAGCCCCACAGATCCCAACAGCCCTACAAGTGCGGGGCGGGACCCGCTGAGTGCCAGCTCTGCCCCATAGAGCACCCAGCCCCACAGATCCCAGCCCCATAGAGCCAAGTCCCTTAAATCCTTCAGCCCCATAGAACCCCCAGTCCCATAGATGTGAGCCCTATAGGGACGTCAGCCCCACAGATCCCAGCCCCATAGATCCCAACAGCCCTACAAGTGTGGGGCGGGACCCACTGAGCGCCGGCTCTGCCCCATAGAGCACCCAGCCCCACAGATCCCAGCCCCATAGAGCCAAGTCCCTTAAACCCTTCAGCCCCATAGAGCCCCCAGCCCCATAGATGTGAGCCCTATAGGGACATCAGCCCCATAGAACCCAACAGCCCTACAAGTGTGGGGCAGGACCCACTGAGCGCCGGCTCTGCCCCATAGAGCACCCAGCACCACAGATCCCAGCCCCATAGAGCCAAGTCCCATAAATCCTTCAACCCCATAGACATCAGCCCTATAAAGATGTGAGTCCTATAAGTCCCCAGCCCCATAAATCCCCCAGCCCCACAGATCCCAACAGCCCTACAAGTGTGGGGCGGGACCCGCTGAGTGCCAGCTCTGCCCCATAGAGCACCCAGCCCCACAGATCCCAGCCCCATAGAGCCAAGTCCCTTAAATCCTTCAGCCCCATAGAACCCCCAGTCCCATAGATGTGAGCCCTATAGGGACATCAGCCCCATAGAACCCAACAGCCCTACAAGTGTGGGGCAGGACCCACTGAGCGCCGGCTCTGCCCCATAGAGCACCCAGCCCCACAGATCCCAGCCCCATAGAGCCAAGTCCCATAAATCCTTCAACCCCATACACATCAGCCCTATAAAGGTGTGAGCCCTATAGGTCCCCAGCCCCATAGATCCCAACAGCCCTACAAGTGTTGGGTGGGACCCACTGAGCGCCTGCTCTGCCCCATAGAGCACCCAGCCCCACAGATCCCAGCCCCACAGATTAAAATCCCATAGATCCAAGTCCCTTAAATGCTTCAGCCCCATAGAGCCCCCAGTCCCATAGATGTGAGCCCTATAGGGACCCAGCCCCACAGATCCCAGCCCCATAGATCCCAACAGCCCTACAAGTGTGGGGCAGGACCCACTGAGCGCCGGCTCTGCCCCATAGAGCACCCAGCCCCACAGATCCCAGCCCCATAGAGCCAAGTCCCTCAAATCCTTCAGCCCCATAGAGCCCCTAGTCCTATAGATGTGAGCCCTATAGGGACATCAGCCCCATAGACCCCAACAGCCCTACAAGTGTGGGGCAGGACCCACTGAGCGCCGGCTCTGCCCCATAGAGCACCCAGCACCACAGATCCCAGCCCCATAGAGCCAAGTCCCATAAATCCTTCAACCCCATAGACATCAGCCCTATAAAGATGTGAGTCCTATAAGTCCCCAGCCCCATAAATCCCCCAGCCCCACAGATCCCAACAGCCCTACAAGTGTGGGGCGGGACCCGCTGAGTGCCAGCTCTGCCCCATAGAGCACCCAGCCCCACAGATCCCAGCCCCATAGAGCCAAGTCCCTCAAATCCTTCAGCCCCATAGAGCCCCTAGTCCTATAGATGTGAGCCCTATAGGGACATCAGCCCCATAGACCCCAACAGCCCTACAAGTGTGGGGCGGGACCCGCTGAGGGCCGGCTCTGCCCCATAGAGCTCCCAGCCCCACAGATCCCAGCCCCAAAGACCCCACAGCCCCACAGATCCCAGCCCCATAGATCCCAACAGCCCTACAAGTGTGGGGCAGGACCCACTGAGCGCCTGCTCTGCCCCATAGAGCACCCAGCCCCACAGATCCCAGCCCCACAGATTAAAATCCCATAGATCCAAGTCCCTTAAATGCTTCAGCCCCATAGAGCCCCCAGTCCCATAGATGTGAGCCCTATAGGGACCCAGCCCCACAGATCCCAGCCCCATAGATCCCAACAGCCCTACAAGTGTGGGGCAGGACCTGCTGAGTGCCAGCTCTGCCCCATAGAGCACCCAGCCCCACAGATCCCAGCCCCATACATCCAAACACCATAGATGTCAATGCTATAGATGCAAGTCCCTTAAATCCTTCAGCCCCATAGATCCCCCAGCCCCATAGATCCCAACAGCCCTACAAGTGTTGGGTGGGACCCGCTGAGCGCCGGCTCTGCCCCATAGAGCTCCCAGCCCCACAGATCCCAGCCCCATAGAGCCAAGTCCCATAAATCCCAGCCTCATACACATCAGCCCTATAAAGATGTGAGCCCTATTGGTCCCCAGCCCCACAGATCCCAACAGCCCTACAAGTGTGGGGCGGGACCCGCTGAGTGCCAGCTCTGCCCCATAGAGCACCCAGCCCCACAGATCCCAGCCCCATAGAGCCAAGTCCCTTAAATCCTTCAGCCCCATAGGTCCCCCAGCCCCATAGACATGAGCCCTATAGCACCCAGCCCCATAGAACCCGACAGCCCTACAAGTGTTGGGTGGGACCCACTGAGCGCCTGCTCTGCCCCATAGAGCACCCAGCCCCACAGATCCCAGCCCCACAGATTAAAATCCCATAGATCCAAGTCCCTTAAATGCTTCAGCCCCATAGAGCCCCCAGTCCCATAGATGTGAGCCCTATAGGGACCCAGCCCCACAGATCCCAGCCCCATAGATCCCAACAGCCCTACAAGTGTGGGGCAGGACCCACTGAGCGCCGGCTCTGCCCCATAGAGCACCCAGCCCCACAGATCCCAGCCCCAGAGATCCAAACCCCGTAGATGTCAACGCTATAGATGCAAGTGCCTTAAATCCTTCAGCCCCATAGATCCCCCAGCCCCATAGATCCCTATAGCACCCAGCCCCACAGATCCCAACAGCCCTACAAGTGTGGGGCGGGACCCGCTGAGTGCCAGCTCTGCCCCATAGAGCACCCAGCCCCACAGATCCCAGCCCCACAGATCCCAGCCCCATAGAGCCAAGTCCCTCAAATCCTTCAGCCCCATAGAGCCCCTAGTCCTATAGATGTGAGCCCTATAGGGACATCAGCCCCATAGACCCCAACAGCCCTACAAGTGTGGGGCGGGACCCGCTGAGGGCCGGCTCTGCCCCATAGAGCTCCCAGCCCCACAGATCCCAGCCCCAAAGACCCCACAGCCCCACAGATCCCAGCCCCATAGATCCCAACAGCCCTACAAGTGTGGGGCAGGACCCACTGAGCGCCTGCTCTGCCCCACAGAGCACCCAGCCCCACAGATCCCAGCCCCAAAGACCCCACAGATCCCAACCCATAGATCCCAACAGCCCTACAAGTGTGGGGCAGGACCCGCTGAGCGCCGGCTCTGCCCCATGGAGCACCCAGCCCCACAGATCCCAGCCCCATAGAGCCAAGTCCCTTAAACCCTTCAGCCCTATAGAACCCCCAGTCCCATAGATGTGAGCCCTATAGGGACATCAGCCCCATAGAACCCAACAGCCCTACAAGTGTGGGGCAGGACCCACTGAGCGCCGGCTCTGCCCCATGGAGCACCCAGCCCCACAGATCCCACACCCCACCCCGCAATCCCCAGCCCCACACCGACCCCCTGCCCCCCTCCCACCCCGCGACCCCCAGCCCCACAACGACCCCACAACCCCACAACGACCCCCCCCACCCCACAACCCCCAGCCCCACACTGCCCCCCCCGGCAACCCCCAGCCCCACAACGACCCCACAACGACCCACCCCATAACCGCAGGACCCCCAGCCCCACAGCGACCCACCCCATAACCCCCGGACCCCCAGCCCCCCACCCCAAATGCCCTCCCCGTACCGATGGGCAGCATGGGTCCCATGCCCCACAACAACCCCACAGCGACCCCACAGCGACCCCCCGCCCCACACTGCCACCCACCCCACAACCCCAAGGCTGACAACGACCCCACAACGACCCCACAACCCCCAGCCCCACGCTGCTCCCCCCACCCCACAACTCCCAGCCCCACAACGACCCCACAACGACCCCAAGCCCCCCTGCGACCCCCACCCCACAAGAACCCCACAACCCCCAGCCCCACAACGACCCCACAACAACCCCCAGCCCCACAACGACCCCACAACAACCCCACAACCCCCAGCCCCATACTGCCCTCCCGTGACCCCCAGCGCCACAACGACCCCACAACGACCAACCCCATAACCCCGCGACCCCCAGCCCCCCACCCCATAACAACCCACCCCACAACCCCACAAGCCCCCGTACTGATGGGTAGCATGGGCCCCATGCCCCACAGCAACCCCACAACAACCCCACAACAACCCTATAACGACCCCACAACGACCCGCAGCCCCATGCTGCCCCCCCCACCCCGCGACCCCCAGCCCCCCACCCCACAACAACCCCCCCATAGCCCCCCACACCACAACCCCCCACCCCACAACGACCCACCCCACAACCCCATAACCCCATAACCCCCCGCCCCCCACCCCACAACGACCCACCCCACAACCCCATAACCCCCCGCCCCCCAGCCCCCCACCCCACCCCACCACGACCCACCCCATAACCCCATAACCCCCTGCCCCACAACAACCCACCCCATAGCCCCCCACCCCACAAGCCCCCCATACCGATGGGCATCACGGGCCCCATGCCCCACAGCAACCCCACAACGACCCCACAACGACCCCAAGCCCCACAACGACCCACCCCATATCCCCATAACACCCCACCCCACAACGATCCACCCCATAACCCCATAACCCCCACCCCACCCCACAACGACCCACCCCACAACCCCATAACCCCCCACCCCACAACGACCCACCCCACAACCCCATAACCCCCAGCCCCCCACCCCACCCCACAACGACCCACCCCATAACCCCATAACCCCCCACCCCACAACAACCCACCCCATAGCCCCCCACCCCACAAGCCCCCCATACCGATGGGCATCACGGGCCCCATGCCCCACAGCGACCCCACAACGACCCCACAACGACCCCCAGCCCCCCACCCCACCCCACAACGACCAACCCCATAACCCCATGACCCCCAGCCCCCCACCCCACAACGACCCACCCCATAACCCCATAACCCCCCTCCCCCAAGCCCCCCACCCCACCCCACAACGACCCACCCCATAGCCCCCCACCCCACAACCCCCCACCCCACAACGACCCCCCACATAACCCCGTGACCCTCAGCCCCCCACCCCACCCCACAACGACCCACCCCATAGCCCCCCACCCCACAACCCCCCGTACCGATGGGCAGCATGGGCCCCATGCCCCACAACGACCCCACAACAACCCCCAGCCCCACACTGCCCCCCACCCCACCACCCCCAGCCCCACAACGACCCACCCCATAACCCCATAACCCCCCGCCCCCCACCCCACAACGACCCCCCCATAGCCCCCCACCCCACAACCCCCCATACTGATGGGCAGCATGGGCCCCATGCCCCACAGCAACCCCACAACGACCCCACAACGACCCCAAGCCCCACAACGACCCACCCCATATCCCCATAACACCCCACCCCACAACGATCCACCCATAACCCCATAACCCCCACCCCACCCCACAACGACCCACCCCACAACCCCATAACCCCCCACCCCACAACGACCCCCCCACAACCCCACAAGCCCCGTAGTGATGGGCAGCATGGGCCGCCTGCCCCCCACCCCACAACGACCCACCCCATAACCCCATAACCCCCCACCCCACAACGACCCACCCCATATCCCCATAACCCCATAACCCCCCACCCCACCACGACCCCCCCCATAACCCCATAACCCCATAACCCCCCACCCCACCACGACCCCCCCCCATAACGACCCACCCCATATCCCCATAACACCCCACCCCACAACGACCCACCCCATAACCCCATAACCCCATAACCCCCCACCCCACAACGACCCACCCCATAACCCCATAACCCCCAGCCCCCCACCCCACAACGACCCACCCCATAACCCCATAACCCCCCGCCCCCCAGTCCCCCACCCCACAACGACCCCCCCACAGCCCCCCACCCCACAACCCCCCACCCCACAACGACCCCCCCACAACCCCCCACCCCACAACGACCCCCCCACAATCCCCCACCCCACAACGACCCCCCCACAATCCCCCACCCCACAACGACCCCCCACAACCCCACCAGCCCCGTACTGATGGGCAGCATGGGCCCCATGACCCACAGCAGCCCCACAACGACCCCAAGCCCCAAAACGACCCACCCCATAACCCCATAACCCCCTGCCCCCCACCCCACAACGACCCACCCCATAACCCCATAACCCCCTGCCCCCCACCCCACAACGACCCACCCCATAACCCCATAACCCCCCACCCCACAACGACCCCCCCATAACCCCCCACCCCACAACGACCCCCCCCACAACCCCATAACCCCCCACCCCACAACGAACCCCCCATAACCCCACAACCCCATAACCCCCCACCCCACAACGACCCCCCCACAACCCCACCAGCCCCGTACCGATGGGCAGCATGGGCCCCATGACCCACAGCAACCCCACAACGACCCCAAGCCCCAAAACGACCCACCCCATAACCCCATAACCCCCTGCCCCCCACCCCACAACGACCCACCCCATAACCCCATAACCCCCTGCCCCCCACCCCACAACGACCCACCCCATAACCCCATAACCCCCCACCCCACAACGACCCCCCCCACAACCCCATAACCCCCCACCCCACAACGAACCCCCCATAACCCCACAACCCCATAACCCCCCACCCCACAACGACCCCCCCACAACCCCACCAGCCCCGTACCGATGGGCAGCATGGGCCCCATGACCCACAGCAACCCCACAACGACCCCAAGCCCCAAAACGACCCACCCCATAACCCCACGATCCCCAGCCCCCCACCCCACAACGACCCACCCCACAACCCCATAACCCCCTGCCCCCCACCCCACAACGACCCACCCCACAACCCCCTGCCCCCCACCCCACAACGACCCCCCCCATAACCCCCCACCCCACAATGACCCACCCCATAACCCCATAACCCCCCGCCCCCCAGTCCCCCACCCCACAACGACCCCCCCACAACCCCATAACCCCCCACCCCACAACAACCCCCCCACAACCCCATAACCCCCCACCCCACAACAACCCCCCCCATAATCCCCCGCCCCATAACCCCCCGCCCCACAATGACCCACCCCATATCCCCATAACCCCCCACCCCACAACGACCCCCCCCATAACCCCCCACCCCATAACCCCATAACCCCCCACCCCACAACGACCCCAACCATAGCCCTCCACACAACCCCCCACCCCACAATGACCCCCCCATAACCCCATAACCCCCCACCCCACAACGACCCCCCCACAGCCCCCCACCCCATAACCCCCCACCCCACAACGACCCCCCCCATAACCCCCCACCCCATAACCCCAGAACCCCACAACCCCCCCGTACCGATGGGCAGCATGGGCCCCCTGCCCCCCACCCCACAACGACCCACCCCATAACCCCATAATCCCCCGTCCCCCAGCCCCCCACCCCACAACGACCCCCCCCATAAGCCCACGAGCCCCAGCCCCCCACCCCACCCCACAACGACCCCCCCCATAACCTCATAACCCCATAACCCCATAGCCCCCCACCCCATAACCCCATAACCCCACAACCGCCCCGTACCGATGGGCAGCATGGGCTGGTTCTCGCAGTAGACACGGGGGCAGTACCCGAAATCCCCCTGCTGGTATTTCTCCAACTGGGGGGGGGGTGAAAAATGGGGTCACAGGTGGAGCTGTGGGGCAGGGGGGAAGCTGTGGGGCAGGGGGGGATCTATGGGGTGGGTGGGAAAGCTGTGGGGTGGGGGGGAAGCTGTGGGGCGGGGGGGGGGGAAGTGTGGGGCGGGGGGGGAGGGAAGCTGTGGGGCAGGGGGGGAGGAAGCTGTGGGGTGGGTGGGGGGGAAGAAGCTGTGGGGCGGGGGTGGGGGGGAAGCTGTGGGGTGGGTGGGAAAGATGTGGGGTGGGGGGGGAAGATGCTGTGGGGTGGGGGGGGAAGCTGTGGGGCAGGGGGGGAAGCTGTGGGGTGGGTGGGGAAGAAGCTGTGGGGTGGGTGGGGAAGAAGCTGTGGGGTGGGGGGGAAGAAGCTGTGGGGTGGGAGGGGAGAAGCTGTGGGGCAGGGGTGGGGAGGAAGCTGTGGGGCAGGGGTGGGGAGGAAGCTGTGGGGCAGGGGGGGATCTATGGGGTGGGTGGGAAAGCTGTGGGGTGGGGGGGAAGCTGTGGGGCAGGGGGAGAAGCTGTGGGGCAGGGGGGGAAGCTGTGGGGCAGGGGGGAGAAGCTGTGGGGCGGGGGGGAGAAGCTGTGGGGCGGGGGGGAGAAGCTGTGGGGCGGGGGGGGGAAGTTGTGGGGCGGGGGGGGAAGCTGTGGAGCGGGGGGGGAAGAAGCTGTGGGGCAGGGGGGGGAAGAAGCTGTGGGGCAGGGGGGGGAAGCTGTGGGGTGGGTGGGGGGGAAGTGTGGGGTGGGGGGGGAAGCTGTGGGGCGTGGGGGGGAAGAAGCTGTGGGGTGGGAGGGGAAGCTGTGGGGCAGGGGGGGAAGCTGTGGGGCGGGGGGGGGGATCTATGGGGTGGGTGGGAAAGCTGTGGGGCGGGGGGGGGGAGAAGCTGTGGGGCGGGGGGGGAAGATGCTGTGGGGTGGGTGGGGAAGCTGTGGGGTGGGTGGGGGGGAAGTGTGGGGTGGGGGGGGAAGCTGTGGGGCGGGGGGGGGGCAGAAGCTGTGGGGTGGGACGTGTGGGGCGGGGGGGCGAAGCTGTGGGGTGGGTGGGGGGGAAGCTGTGGGGCGGGGGGGGAAGCTGCTGTGGGGCAGGGGGGGAGGAAGCTGTGGGGAGGGGGGGGATCTATGGGGTGGGTGGGAAAGATGTGGGGTGGGGGGGGAGGAAGCTGTGGGGAGGGGGGGGATCTATGGGGTGGGGGGAATGCTGTGGGGTGGGGGGGAAGCTGTGGGGCGGGGGGGGAAGAAGCTGTGGGGCAGGGGGGGAACTGTGGGGAGGGGGGGGAAGCTATGGGGTGGGTGGGGAGGAAGTGTGGGATGGGGGGGGAACTGTGGGGAGGGGGGGGGATCTATGGGGTGGGTGGGAAAGCTGTGGGGTGGGTGGGGAGGAAGCTGTGGGGCGGGGGGGAAGCTGTGGGGCAGGAAAGGATCTGTGGGGCAATCTGGAGCATGGGGAGGATCTGTGGGGCAATCTGTGGGGCAATCTGTGGGGCAAGGAGGGCAGGGATCTGTGGGGCAAGGAGGGCAGGGATCTGTGGGGCAAAGGGGAGAAGGATCTGTAGGGCAATCTGTGGGGCAAGGGGGGATCTATGGGGCAGGGGGAGATCTGTGGGGCAATGTGGGGTGGGGGGGAAGCTGTGGGGTGGGGGGGGGAAGAAGCTGTGGGGTGGGGGGGAAGCTGTGGGGCGGGGGGGGATCTATGGGGTGGGTGGGAAAGCTGTGGGGTGGGTGGGGGGGAAGCTATAGGGCAGGAAAGGATCTGTGGGGCAATCTGGGCCACGGGGAGGATCTGTGGGGCAATCTGTGGGGCAAGGGGGGAAGGATCTGTGGGGCAATCTGTGGGGCATGGGCAGGATCTGTGGGGCATGGGGGGGAAGGACCTGTGGAGCAATCTGTGGGGCAAGGTGGGGATCTGTGGGGCAATCTGTGGGGCAAGGGGGGGATCTGTGGGGCAATCTGTGGGGCAAGGGGGGGATCTGTGGGGCAATCTGTGGGGCAAGGGGGAGGAATCTGTGGGGCAATCTGGGGCAGGGGGAAGATCTGTGGGGCAAGCTGTGGGGCAAAACGAGGGGATCTGTGGGGCAATCTGTGGGGCAAGGGGGGAAGGACCTGTGGGGCAATCTATGGGGCAAGGGGGGGATCTGTGGGGCAATCTATGGGGCAAGGGGGGGATCTGTGGGGCAGGGAGCTCCATGGGGCAGGCTATATGGGTCAGGGCTCCCTATACGGCATGATGCTCTATGGGGCAGGATGCTCCCTATGGGGCAGGGATGTTCTATGGGGCAGGATACTCTATGGGGCAGGGCTCCCTATGGGGCAAGACTCCCTATGGGGCAGAATCTATGGGGCAGGACGCTCCCTATGGGGCAGGGATGTTCTATGGGGCAGGATACTCTATGGGGCAGGGCTCCCTATGGGGCAAGACTCCCTATGGGGCAGAATCTATGGGGCAGGACGCTCCCTATGGGGCAGGATGCTCGCTATGGGGCAGGATCTATGGGGCAGGGCTTGCTGTGGGGCAGGGCTCGCTCTATGGGACACGGCTCCCTGTGGGGCAGAATCTATGGGGCAGGACTCCCTATGGGGCAGAACTCCCTGTGGGTCAGAATCTATGGGGCAGGACGCTCTATGGGGCAGGATTCCCTATGGGGCACAATGCTCCCTATGGGGCAGGACTCCCTGTGGGGCAGGAAGCTCTATGGGGCAGGGCTCGCTATGGGGCACAATGCTCGCTATGGGGCAGGGCTCGCTGTGGGGCAGACTCTATGGGGCAGGGCTCGCTATGGGGCAGACTCTATGGGGCAGGGCTCGCTGTGGGTCTGAATCTATGGAGCAGGACGCTCCCTATGGGGCAGGGTTCCCTATGGGGCAGACTCTATGGGGCAGGGCTCGCTGTGGGGCAGACTCTATGGGGCAGGGCTCCCTATGGGGCAGACTCTATGGGTCAGGGCTCGCTGTGGGGCAGGGCTCCCTATGGGGCAGACTCTATGGGTCAGGGCTCCCTATGGGGCAGACGCTATGGGTCAGGGCTCGCTATGGGTCAGGGCTCGCTATGGGGCAGGATGCTCCCTATGGGTCAGGGCTCCCTATGGGGCAGACTCTATGGGTCAGGGCTCGCTATGGGGCAGGGCTCGCTGTGGGGCAGGGCTCGCTGTGGGGCAGGATGCTCCCTATGGGTCAGGGCTCGCTGTGGGGCAGACTCTATGGGTCAGGGCTCGCTGTGGGGCAGACTCTATGGGGCAGGGCTCGCTATGGGGCAGACTCCATGGGGCAGGGCTCCCTATGGGGCAGACTCTATGGGGCAGGATGCTCCCTATGGGGCAGACTCTATGGGGCAGGGCTCGCTGTGGGGCAGACTCTATGGGGCAGACTCTATGGGGCAGGGCTCGCTGTGGGGCAGGGCTCGCTGTGGGGCAGACTCTATGGGGCAGGGCTCCCTATGGGGCAGACTCTATAGGGCAGACTCTATGGGGCAGGGCTCGCTGTGGGGCAGACTCTATGGGGCAGGGCTCCCTATGGGGCAGGGCTCGCTGTGGGGCAGACTCTATGGGGCAGGGCTCCCTATGGGGCAGACTTTATGGGTCAGGGCTCCCTATGGGGCAGACTCTATGGGGCAGGGCTCGCTGTGGGTCAGGGCTCCCTATGGGGCAGACTCTATGGGTCAGGGCTCGCTGTGGGGCAGGGCTCGCTGTGGGGCAGGGCTCGCTGTGGGGCAGGGCTCCCTGTGGGGCAGACTCTATAGGGCAGACTCTATGGGGCAGGGCTCGCTGTGGGGCAGGGCTCGCTGTGGGGCAGACGCTATGGGGCAGGGCTCGCTGTGGGGCAGGATGCTCTATGGGGCAGGGCTCGCTGTGGGGCAGGGCTCGCTGTGGGGCAGGGCTCGCTGTGGGGCAGGATGCTCTATGGGGCAGGGCTCGCTGTGGGGCAGGGCTCGCTGTGGGGCAGGGCTCGCTGTGGGGCAGGGCTCGCTGTGGGGCAGGGCTACCATCTGCGCGATGCCGCGGTTGGTGAGGATGTATCTGGCGTGGATGAGGCCGTAGAGCATCTCGGCCGCCTGCTCGATCAGGTCGCTCTGGTTCGGGTTGTCCTCCAGCTCCTCGTCTGCACGGCACCGCAGCCTCAGCCCCACTGCGCCCCATAGCGCCCCACTGCGCCCCATAGCGCCCCTATAACGGCCCCACACCGCCCCTATAACGGCCCTATAAGGGCCCTGTAAGAGGCCGCCTGCTCGATCAGGTCGCTCTGGTTCGGGTTGTCCTCCAGCTCCTCGTCTGCAGGGCAGCACGGCCTCAGCCCCACTGCGCCCCATAGCGCCCCACACCACCCCACACCGGCCCCATAGCGCCCCTATAACAGCCCTATAACGGCCCTATAAGGGCCCTATAAGAGGCCGCCTGCTCGATCAGGTCGCTCTGGTTCGGGTTGTCCTCCAGCTCCTCGTCTGCAGGGCAGCACGGCCTCAGCCCCACTGCGCCCCATAGCGCCCCACACCACCCCACACCGGCCCCATAGCGCCCCTATAACAGCCCTATAACGGCCCTATAAGGGCCCTATAAGAGGCCGCCTGCTCGATCAGGTCGCTCTGGTTCGGGTTGTCCTCCAGCTCCTCGTCTGCAGGGCAGCACGGCCTCAGCCCCACTGCGCCCCATAGCGCCCCACACCACCCCACACCGGCCCCATAGCGCCCCTATAACAGCCCTATAACGGCCCTATAAGGGCCCTATAAGAGGCCGCCTGCTCGATCAGGTCGCTCTGGTTCGGGTTGTCCTCCAGCTCCTCGTCTGCACGGCACCGCAGCCTCAGCCCCACTGCGCCCCATAGCGCCCCACACCGCCCCTATAACGGCCCTATAACGGCCCTATAACGCGGCCTCAGCCCCACTGCGCCCCATAGCGCTCCATAGCGCCCCTATAACGGCCCTATAACGCAGCCTCAGCCCCACTGCGCCCCATAGCGCCCCACACTGCCCCTATAACGGCCCTATAACAGCCCACTGCACCCCACAGCACCCCTATAACAGCCCTATAACGCCCCACTGCGCCCCATAGCGCCCCTATAATGGCCCTATAACAGCCCACACCGCCCCACTGCGCCCCACACTGCCCCTATAATGGCCTTATAACGGCCCTATAACGCCCCACTGCGCCACTATAACGGCCCTATAACGCCCCATAGCACCCCACAGCGCCCCTATAACGGCCCTATAATGCCCCACTGTACCCCACACCGCCCCTATAATGGCCCTATAATGCCCCACTGCGCCCCATAGCGCCCCACACCGCCCCTATAACGGCCCTATAACAACTCACTGTGCCCCACAGCACCCGTATAACGGCCCTATAACAGCCCACTGCGCCCCATAGCGCCCCTACAACGGCCCTATAACGCCCCACTGCGCCCCATAGCGCCCCTATAACGGCCCTATAACGCCCCACTGCGCCCTATAGCGCCCCTATAACGGCCCTATAACAGCCCACACCGCCCCACTGCGCCCCACACCGCCCCTATCATGGCCTTATAACGGCCCTATAACGCCCCACTGCGCCACTATAACGGCCCTATAACGCCCCATAGCACCCCACACCTCCCCTATAACGGCCCTATAATGCCCCACTGTACCCCACACCGCCCCTATCATGGCCCTATAACGCCCCATAACACCCCACACCGCCCCTATAATGGCCCTATAACGCCCCATAGCACCCCACACCTCCCCTATAACGGCCCTATAATGCCCCACTGTACCCCACACCGCCCCTATAATGGCCCTATAACGCCCCATAACACCCCACACCGCCCCTATAATGGCCCTATAACGCCCCATAGCACCCCACACCTCCCCTATAATGGCCCTATAACGCCCCACAACGACCCATACCGCCGCACACCACCCCTATAATGGCCCTATAAGGGCCCTAAAATGCCCCACTGCACCCCATAGCGTCCCACATCACCCCTATAACGGCCCTATAATGGCCCTATAACGCCCTATAGTTCCCCTATAACGCCCCACTGCACCCCTATAATGCCCCATAGCGCCCCTATAACGCCCCACTGCGCCCCATAGTGCCTCTAGAACACCCTACTGCACCCCACAGCATCCCTATAACACCCCCACAAGGCCGCCTCAGCCCCATAGCGCCCCACTGCGCCCTACTCCGCCCCTATAACGGCCCTATAACACCCCACTGCACCCCACAGCGCTCCTATAACGGCCCTATAACGCGGCCTCAGCCCCACTGCGCCCCATAGCGCCCCTATAACGGCCCTATAACGCAGCCTCAGCCCCACTGCGCCCCATAGCGCCCCACTGCGCCCCATAGCACCCCACACTGCCCCTATAACAGCCCTATAACACCCCACTGCGCCCCATAGCACCCCACACTGCCCTATAAAGACCCTATAACACCCCACTGCGCCCCATAGCGCCCCTATAAAGACCCTATAACACCCCACTGCGCCCCATAGCGCCCCACAGCACCCCTATAACAGCCCTATAACAACTCACTGTGCCCCACAGCGCCCCTATAACGGCCCTATAACAGCCCACTGTACCACACACCACCCCTATAACGCCCCACTGCGCCCCATAGTGCCCCTATAACAACTCACTGTGCCCCACACCGGCCCTATAACGGCCCTATAACAACTCACTGTGCCCCACACCGGCCCTATAACGGCCCTATAACAACTCACTGTGCCCCACACCGGCCCTATAACGGCCCTATAACACCCCACTGTGCCCCTATAACGGCCCACACCGCCCCACACCGGCCCTATAACACCCCACTGTGCCCCATAGCGCCCCTGTAATGGCCTTATAACGGCCCTATAACGCCCCACTGCGCCCCTATAATGGCCCACACCACCCCACAGCGCCCCATAGCGTCCCTATAACAGCCCTGTAACACCCCATAGCACCCCACACCACCCCTATAACGGTCCTATAATGCCCCTATAACGGCCCCATAGCGCCCCTATAACGGCCCACTGCACCCCACAGCGCCCCTATAACGGCCCCACAATGCCCCTATAACGCCCCCATAGCGCCCCTGTAACGGCCCTATAACGCCCCACTGCGCCCCATAGCGCCCCTATAACGGCCCTATAACAGCCCACACCGCCCCACTGCGCCCCACACCGCCCCTATCAGGGCCTTATAACGGCCCTATAACGCCCCACTGCGCCACTATAATGGCCCTATAATGCCCCACTGTACCCCACACCACCCCTATAATGACCCTATAACACCCCACACCGCCCCATAGTGCCCCACACCGCCCCTATAACGGCCCTATAACGGCCCACTGCACCCTACACCGCCCCTATAACGCTCCATAGCTCCCCTATAACGGCCCTAAAAAGGCCCTATAAAGGCCCACACCGCCCCACTGCGCCCCACACTGCCCCTATAATGGCCTTATAACGGCCCTATAACAGCCCTATAAAGGCCCACACCACCCCACACCGCCCCTATAACAGCCGTATAACGGCCCACTGAGCCCCACAGCGCCCCTATAATGGCCCTATAACGCCCCACTGCACCCCTATAACGGCCCTATAGTGGCCCACTGTACCCCACACTGCCCCACTGTGCCCCTATAATGGCCCTATAATGCCCCACTGCACCCCACACCATCCCATAACGGCCCTATAACGCTCTGCCCCACACCACCCCACTGCGCCCTTATAACGGCCCTATAATGCCCCACTGCACCCCACACCACCCCTATAACGGCCTTATAATGTCCCACACCGCCCCATAGCCCCCCCCGGCCCCCCCATAACACCCCATAACCCCCCCCAGCCCCCCATAACTCCTCCCCATACCACCCCATAACCCCCCCAGCACCCCATAACCCCCTCCCACCACCCCATAACCCCCCCATACCCCCCCCAGCCCCCCATACCACCCCATAACCCCCCCCAGCCCCCCATAACTCCTCCCCATACCACCTCATAACCCCCCCAGCACCCCATAAACCCCCCATACCACCCCATAACCCCCCCCAGCCCCCCATAACTCCCCCCCATATCACCCCATAACCCCCCCAGCACCCCATAACCCCCCCATTCCACCCCATAACCCCCTCCCAGCCCCCCATAACTCCTCCTCATACCACCCCATAACCCCCCCAGCACCCCATAACCCCCTCCCACCACCCCAAACCCCCCCATACCCCCCCCCAGCCCCCCATACCACCCCATAAGCCCCCCCAGCCCCCCCATACCCCCCCAGAGCCCCCCAATACCCCCCCATAACCACCGCATACCCCCCCCCAGCCCCCTGTATCACCCCATAACCCCCCCAGCTCCCCCATAACCCCCCCCCATCCCCCCAATACCCCCCCATAACCACCCCATAACCCCCCCATACCCCATAACCCCCTCCAGCCCCCATACCCCCCCATAACCACCCCATAACGCCCCCTCACCACCCCATACCCCCCCCCACCCCCATACCACCCCATACCCCCCCCAGCACCCCATACCACCCCATAACCCCCTCCCAGCTCCCCCCACCACCCCATAACCCCCCCCATCCCCCCCATACCACCCCATAACCCCCTCCAGCCCCCCGTATCACCCCATCCCCCCCCCCATACTCTCCAGCCCCCCATAACCCCCTCCAGCCCCCCATACCACCCCATAACCCCCCCAGCCCCCCGTATCACCCCATAACCCCCCCCATACCCCCCAGCCCCCCCGCTGACCGGGCTCGAGGTCGAGGATCATGTCGAGCGCCTGGCGGTAGTGCGGCACCTGTTCGTTCAGCCCGGTCAGGTTGAACTTGTCCTGGATGTAATCCTCGTCCACCTGCGCCACACGCCGCCTCAGCCCCACGGCTGCCCCACAGCGCTGCCCCATAGCGCCACACGCCGCCTCAGCCCCACGGCTGCCCCACAGCGCCGCCCCATAGCGCCGCCCCACAGCGCTGCCCCACAGCGCCACACGCCGCCTCAGCCCCACGGCTGCCCCACAGCGCTGCCCCATAGCGCCACACGCCGCCTCAGCCCCACGGCTGCCCCACAGCGCCGCCCCACAGCGCCACACGCCGCCTCAGCCCCACAGCTGCCCCACAGCGCTGCCCCATAGCGCCACACGCCGCCTCAGCCCCACGGCTGCCCCACAGCGCCGCCCCACAGCGCCGCCCCACAGCGCCGCCCCACAGCGCCACACGCCGCCTCAGCCCCACAGCTGCCCCACAGCGCTGCCCCATAGCGCCACACGCCGCCTCAGCCCCACGGCTGCCCCACAGCGCTGCCCCATAGCGCCGCCCCATAGCACCACACGCCGCCTCAGCCCCACAGCGCTGCCCCATAGTGCCGCCCCACAGCGCTGCCCCATAGTGCCGCCCCACAGCGCCGCCCCATAGCGCTGCCCCAGAGTGCCGACCCATAGCGCTGCCCCATAGCGCCGCCCCACAGCGCTGCCCCATGGTGCCACATGCCGCCTCAGCCCCACGGCGCTGCCCCACAGCGCTGCCCCATAGCACCACACGCAGCCTCAGCCCCATGCCTGCCCCACAGCGCTGCCCCATAGCGCCACACGCCGCCTCAGCCCCACGGCTGCCCCACAGCGCTGCCCCATAGCGCCACACACCGCCTCAGCCCCACAGCGCTGCCCCATAGTGCCGCCCCACAGCGCTGCCCCATAGCGCCGCCCCATAGCGCCGCCCCATAGCGCTGCCCCAGAGTGCCGACCCATAGCGCTGCCCCATAGCGCCGCCCCATAGCGCTGCCCCACAGCGCCACACGCCGCCTCAGCCCCACAGCTGCCCCACAGCGCTGCCCCATAGCGCCACACGCCGCCTCAGCCCCACGGCTGCCCCACAGCGCCGCCCCACAGCGCCGCCCCACAGCGCCACACGCCGCCTCAGCCCCACAGCTGCCCCACAGCGCTGCCCCATAGCGCCACACGCCGCCTCAGCCCCACAGCTGCCCCACAGCGCTGCCCCATAGCGCCACACGCAGCCTCAGCCCCATGCCTGCCCCACAGCGCTGCCCCACAGCGCCACACGCCGCCTCAGCCCCACAGCGCTGCCACACAGCGCCGCCCCATGGTGCCACACGCCGCCTCAGCCCCACAGCGCTGTCCCATAGCGCTGCCCCATAGCGCCACACGCCGCCTCAGCCCCACGGCTGCCCCACAGCGCTGCCCCATAGCGCCACACGCCGCCTCAGCCCCACAGCGCTGCCCCACAGCGCCGCCCCATAGCGCCGCCCCATAGCACCACACGCCGCCTCAGCCCCACAGCGCTGCCCCATAGTGCCACCCCACAGCGCTGCCCCATAGTGCCGCCCCATAGCGCCGCCCCATAGCGCTGCCCCAGAGTGCCGACCCATAGCGCTGCCCCATAGCGCCGCCCCACAGCGCTGCCCCATGGTGCCACATGCCGCCTCAGCCCCACGGCGCTGCCCCACAGCGCTGCCCCATAGCGCCACACGCCGCCTCAGCCCCATGCCTGCCCCACAGCGCTGCCCCACAGCGCTGCCCCATGGTGCCACACGCCGCCTCAGCCCCACAGCGCTGCCCCATAGCGCCACACGCCGCCTCAGCCCCACGGCTGCCCCACAGCGCTGCCCCATAGCGCCACACGCAGCCTCAGCCCCATGCCTGCCCCACAGCGCTGCCCCACAGCGCCACACGCCGCCTCAGCCCCACAGTGCTGCCCCACAGCGCTGCCCCATAGCGCTGCCCCATGGCGCTGCCCCACAGCGCCGCCCCAGAGTGCCGACCCATAGCGCCACACGCCGCCTCAGCCCCACGGCTGCCCCACAGCGCTGCCCCATGGCTGCCCCATAGCGCCACACGCCGCCTCAGCCCCACGGCGCTGCCCCACAGCGCTGCCCCATAGCACCGACCCATAGCGCCGCCCCATAGCGCCGCCCCATAGCGCCGCCCCATAGCGCCGCCCCATGGCTGCCCCATAGCGCTGCCCCACAGCACTGCCCCACAGCGCCGCCCCATAGCGCCACACACCGCCTCAGCCCCACAGCGCTGTCCCATAGCGCTGCCCCATAGCGCCGCCCCATAGCGCCGCCCCATAGCGCCACACGCCGCCTCAGCCCCACAGCGCTGCCCCATAGTGCCGCCCCACAGCGCCGCCCCACAGCGCCGCGCCAGCCCCACAGCGCTGCCCCATAACGCCGCCCCATAGCGCTGCCCCATAGTGCCGCCCCATAGCGCTGCCCCACAGCGCCGCCTCAGCCCCACACCTGCCCCATAGCGCCGCCCCATAGCTCCGCCTCAGCCCCACAGCGCTGCCCCATAGTGCCGCCCCACAGCGCCGCCTCAGCCCTACGCCTGCCCCATAGCGCCACCCCATGGTGCTGCCCCACAGCGCCGCCCCACGGCTGCCCCATAGCACCACCCCATGCCTGCCCCATAGCGACACCCCATGGCTGCCCCACAGCACCGCCCCACAGCGCTGCCCCATAGCGCCACCTCAGCCCCACGCCTGCCCCATAGCGCCGCCCCACGGCTGCCCCATAGCGCCACACCACGCCTGCCCCACAGCGCCGCCCCACAGCGCCGCCCCATGGCACCGCACCACGCCTGCCCCATGGCGCCGCCCCATAGCGCCGCCCCACGGCTACCCCATAACTCCACACACCGCCTCAGGCCCACAGCACTGCCCCATAGCATCAGCCCCATGGTGCTGCCCCATAGCACCTCCCCATAGCGCCACCCCATAGAGTCAGCCCCACACCTGCCCCACAGCTGTCCCACAGCGCCACCCCAAGGCTGCCCCATAGCACCACCCCCCAGCTGCCCCATAGCGACACCCCACGGCTGCCCCATAGCGCCGCCCCATAGTATCAGCCCCACGCCTGCCCCAGAGCGCCGCCTCAGCCCCACGCCTGCCCCACAGCACTGCCCCATAGCGCCGCCCCAGCCCCACGCCTGCCCCATAGCTCTGCCCCACGGCGCTGCCCCATAGAGTCAGCCCCACATCTGTCCCATAGCACTGCCCTATAGCGCCGCCCCACAGCTGCCCCATAGCACCACCCCATGCCTTCCCCACAGCGCCACCCCATAGCACTGCCCCACAGCGCCACACGCTACCTCAGCCCCACGCCTGCCCCATAGCGCTGCCCCATAGCGCCGCCTCAGCCCCACGCCTGCCGCACAGCACCGCCCCACAGCGCCGCCCCACAGCACCACCCCACGGCTGCCCCATAGCGTCAGCCCCACACCTGCCCCATAGCGATGCCCCACAGCGCCAGCCCCACACCTGCCCCATAGTGCTGCCCCACAGCGCCGCCCCACACCTGCCCTATAGTGCTGCCCCACAGCGCCGCCCCACGCCTGCCCCATAGTACTGCCCCACAGCGCTGCCCCACAGCGCTGCCCCATAGTGCTGCCCCATAGTGCTGCCCCACAGCGCCGCCCCACACCTGCCCTATAGTGCTGCCCCACAGCGCCGCCCCACGCCTGCCCCATAGTACTGCCCCACAGCGCTGCCCCACACCTGCCCCATAGTGCTGCCCCACAGCACCGCCCCACACCTGCCCCACAGTGCTGCCCCACGGCGCCAGCCCCACACCTGCGCCACACACCTGTCCCATAGTGCTGCCCCACGGCGCTGCCCCATAGCTTCAGCCCCACGGCTGCCCCATAGCACCCTCCCCCATGGCACTGCCCCATAGCCGCCCCATAGCATCACCCCACAGCGCCCTGCCCCATAGCGCCCCATAACCCCACCCCACATCCTCCCAACCCCCCCCCCACCCCATAACCCCACAGCCCCCCCAAAGCCCCTCAACAAACCCCCTCCCACAGCTCACCCCACAGAGCCCCCCTCCCCACCCCCCTCACCCCATATTTTGCCCCACACCCCTCACCCCATAGCAAACCCCCTCCCCCAAACCTTATTTCCATACCCCCCTTTATAGGACCACCCCATAACTTCGCATCTCCCCCTGCACATCACCCCATAACAACCCCCACAAACTCCACCCCATAAAACCCCCCAAAAAATCCTCACCCCATAACAACCCCCCCCACAGCCCTCACCCCATACAGCCCCCCCCAAACCCCCCCTGAGGTCCCCACCCCATAAACCTCCCCCATCCCCTATAGGGCCTCCCAAGTAGGTTTCACCCCATAGCCCCCCCCCCATAAACCTCCCCCTCTTCCCTATAAGGACCCCATAAACATTTCACCCCATAGATCCCCCACAAAACCTCCCCCCTTACACCTCTCCCCATAAACCCCCCCCCCATCCCCTATAAGATCCCCCATATAGGTTTCATCCCACAGACCCCCCCACCCCAAAACCTCACCCCACGCAACTCCCCCATAAACCTCCCCCCTTCCCTATAAAAACCCCCATAGAGGCTTCACCCCATAAATCCCCCACAAAACCACCCCCCATAAACCTCACCCCACAAAACTCCCCCCATAAACCCCCACTGGCCCCTTATAGGGCCCCCCAAATAGCTTCGACCCCATAGCCCCCACCCCACAGATCCCCCCCTATGGGTGTCCCATCTCCCATCCCCTATAGGGCCCCCCAAATAGGCTTCACCCCACAACCCCCCCCCATATTACCTCCATCCCATAAGCCCTCCCACCCCCAAAAACCTCCCCCCCCCCCATAGGGCCTGCACCCCATAAACCTCACCCCACAAACCTTCCCCTATTGCCCCCCCCCCAAACATCAACCTCACCCCAAAAGCCCCCCCACCCCCCCTATAGCCCCCCCATAAACCTCACCCTACAAACCTTCCCCTATTGTCCCCCCCCCAAACATCAACCTCACCCCAAAAGCCCCCCCACCCCCCCTATAGCCCCCCATAAACCTCACCCCACAAAACTCCCCCCATAAACCCCCACTGGCCCCTTATAGGGCCCCCCAAATAGCTTCGACCCGATAGCCCCCACCCCACAGATCCCCCCCTATGGGTGTCCCATCCCCCATCCCCTATAGGGCCCCCCAAATAGGCTTCACCCCACAACCCCCCCCCCATTAACTCCATCCCATAACCCCCCCATATTACCTCCATCCCATAAACCTCCCCCCCCCAAAAACCTCCCCCCCCCCATAGGGCCTGCACCCCATAAACCTCACCCCACAAACCTTCCCCTATTGCCCCCACCCCAAACATAAACCTCACCCCAAAATGCCCCCCCACGCCCTATAACCCCCCATAAACCTCACCCCACAAAACTTCCCCTATTGCCCCCCCCAAACATCAACCTCACCCCACAGGACCCCCCCCACCCCCTATAGCCCCCCCATAAACCTCACCCCACAAACCTTCCCCTATTGCACCCCCCCACCATAAACCTCACCCCACAGGACCCCCCCCATAGATCTCACCCCAAAGGCCCCCCCCCGGCCCCCCCCACGCCCCCTATAGGCCCCCCAATGAACCTCACCCCACAAACCTTCCCCTATTGCCCCCCCAAACATAAACCTCACCCCAAAGGCCCCCCCCGCAACCCTTATAGCCCCCCCACAAACCTCACCCCACAAACCTTCCCCTACTGCCCCCCCCCCAAATAAAACTGACCCCAAAGACCCCCCTATAGCCCCCCCATAAACCTCACCCCACAAACCTTCCGCTATTGCCCCCCCCAAACATAAACCTCACCCCAAAAACCCCCCACCCCCCCATAAACCTCACCCCACAAACCTTCCCCTACTGCCCCCACCCCAAACATAAACCTCACCCCACAGAACCCCCCCAATAGATCTCACCCCACAAAACTCCCCAGAGCCCCCCCACACCCCCTAAAGCCCCCCCATAAACCTCACCCCACAAACCTTCCCCGATTGCCCCCCCCAAACATAAACCTCACCCCAAAAGCCCCCCCTGTAGGACCCCCACTCCCCCTATAGGACCCCCCATAAACCTCACCCCACAAACCTTCCCCTATTATCCCCCCCCAAACATCAACCTCACCCCAAAAGCCCCCCCCCACCCCCCCTATAGCCCCCCCATAAACCTCACCCCACAAACCTTCCCCTATTTCCCCCCCAAACATAAACCTCACCCCAAAGACCCCCCCCGACCCCCCTAAAGCCCCCCCATAAACCTCACCCCACAAACCTTCCCCTATTGCCCCCCCCCAAATAAAACTCACCCCAAAGACCCCCCCTATAGCCCCCCCACAAACCTCACCCCACAAACCTTCCCCTATTGCCCCCACCCCAAACATAAACCCCATCCCAAAAGCCCCCCCACCCCCCCTATAGCCCCCCATAAACCTCACCCCACAAACCTTCCCCTATTGCCCCCAACCCAAACATAAACCTCACCCCACAGGACCCCCCCCATAGATCTCACCCCACAAAACTCCCCAGAGCCCCCCCACACCCCCTAAAGCCCCCCCATAAACCTCACCCCACAAACCTTCCCCTATTGCCTCCCCCCCTACACAAACCTCACCCCAAAAGCCCCCCCACCCCCCCTACAGCCCCCCCATAAACCTCACCCCACAAACCTTCCCCTATTGCCCCCATCCCAAACATAACCCTCACCCCACAGGACACCCCCCCATAGATCTCACCCCACAAAACTCCCCCCCACACCCCCTAAAGCCCCCCCCCATAAACCTCATCCCACAAACCTTCCCCCATTGCCCCCCCCCCAACATAAACCTCACCCCACAAGACACCCCCCCCATAGATCTCACCCCACAAAACTCCCCCCCCAGCCCCCCCACACCCCCTATAGCCCCCCCATAAACCTCACCCCACAAACCTTCCCCTACTGCCCCCCCCAAATAAAACTCACCCCAAAGACCCCCCCTATAGCCCTCCCATGAACCTCACCCCATAAACCTTCCCCTATTGCCCCCCCCAAACATAAACCCCACCCCAAAGGCCCCCCCCCAACCCCCTGTAGGACCCCCCATAAACCTCACCCCACAAACCTTCCCCTATTGCCCCCCCCCAAACATCAACCTCACCCCAAAGACCCCCCCGTCCCTCCGCCCCCCCTATAGCCCCCCCATAAACCTCACCCCACAAACCTTCCCCTATTGCCCCCCCAAACATAAACCTCACCCCAAAACCCTCCCACCCCCCCTATAGCCCCCCATAAACCTCACCCCATAAACCTTCCCCTATGATCCCCCCCCAAACATAAACCTTACCCCAAAAGCCCCCCCAGTCCGCCCCCGCCCCAAAAGCCCCCCCATAAACCTCACCCCACAAAACTCCCCCTGTTGCCCCCCCCCAAACATAAACCTCACCCCACAGAACCCCTCCGCCCCCCCCCACCCCCTATAGCCCCCCCCCATAAACCTCACCCCACAAACCTTCCCCTATTGCCCCCCCCAAACATCAACCTCACCCCAAAAGCCCCCGCACCCCCCTATAGCCCCCCCCCCATAAACCTCACCCCACAAACCTTCCCCCATTGCCCCCCCAAACATAAACCTCACCCCAAAGGCCCCCCCACCCCCTTTACAGCCCCCCCATAAACCTCACCCCACAAACCTTCCCCTATTGCCCCCCCAAACATCAACCTCACCCCAAAGCCCCCCCACCCCCCCTATAGCCCCCCATAAACCTCACACCACAAAACTCCCCCCACAAACCCCCCACTGGCCCCTTATAGGGCCCCCCAAATAGCTTCGACCCCATAGCCCCCACCCCACAGATCCCCCCCTATGGGTGTCCCATCCCCCATCCCCTATAGGGCCCCCCAAATAGGCTTCACCCCACAACCCCCCCCCCATTAACTCCATCCCATAACCCCCCCATATTACCTCCATCCCATAAACCTCCCCCCCCCCAAAAACCTCCCCCCCCCCCATAGGGCCTGCACCCCATAAACCTCACCCCACAAACCTTCCCCTATTGCCCCCCCAAACATAAACCTCACCCCAAAAGCCCCCCCCACCCCCCCACGCCCCCTATAGCCCCCCCATAAACCTCACCCCACAAACCTTCCCCTACTGCCCCCCCCCAAATAAAACTCACCCCAAAGACCCCCCCTATAGCCCTCCCATAAACCTCACCCCATAAACCTTCCCCTATTGCCCCCAACCCAAACATAAACCCCACCCCAAAAGCCCCCCCCACCCCCCTATAGCCCCCCATAAACCTCACCCCACAGGACCCCCCCCCATAGATCTCACCCCACAAAACTCCCCCCCACACCCCCTAAAGCCCCCCCCATAAACCTCATCCCACAAACCTTCCCCCATTGCCCCCCCCCCCAACATCAACCTCACCCCAAAAGCCCCCCCTGTAGGACCCCCACCCCCCTGTAGGACCCCCCATAAACCTCACCCCACAAACCTTCCCCTATTGCCCCCCCCCCAAACATAAACCTCACCCCAAAGGCCCCCCCCACCCCCCCCATAGCCCCCCCATAAACCTCACCACACAAAACTTCCCCTATTGCACCCTCCCCAAATAAACCTCACCCCACAGGACCCCCCCCCCATAGATCTCACCCCACAAAACTCCCCCCCAGCCCCCCCACTCCCCCTATAGCCCCCCATAAACCTCACCCCACAAACCTTCCCCTATTGCCCCCCCCAACATAAACCTCATCCCAAAAGCCCCCCCTGTAGGACCCCCCCCCCCCCCCACAGGACCCCCCCCATAGATCTCACCCCAAAGGCCCCCCCTGCCCCCCCGCCCCCCCTATAGCCCCCCATAAACCTCACCCCACAAACCTACCCCTATTATCCCCCCCCAAACATAAACCTCACCCCACAGCCCCCCCCTCCTCCCCCCCAGAAACCTCCCCCCCTAAAATCCCCCCCCCCATGTCCCCCCCCCGGCCCCTCACCTCCCCCCCCCCCCCCCCCAAATTCCCCCCCAGGCCTCATGCCACCGCCCCCCCCCCAAATCCTGCCTCATTCCCCCCAAAGACCTCACGCCCCCTCCAAACATCATGCCCCCCCTTCCCCCCCCCCCATAGACCTCACAGCCCCACAAACATCATACGCCCCCCCCCCTTCCCCCCCCAAAGACCTCACCCCCCCACAAACATCATGCCCCCCCCCACAAACCTCTCTTACCACCCCCCCATAGTCCTCAGCCCCCCAAAGACCCCCCCCCCACTTACCTCTCACCCCCCACCCCCCCGACGCCTCTCCCCCCCCCCAGGCATCTCTCACCCCCCTCCCCCCACAGACCTCAACGCCCCCCCCCCAGGGCTCACCCCCCCCACCTCTCTCGCCCCCCCCCCCCCCCCACAGGCCTCAACCCCCCCAAAGACCTCCCTCCCCCCCCCCCAGCCTCTCTCACCCCCCCCCCAAGGCCTCACTCATCCCCTCCCATAGACCTCCCCCCCCCCCCCAAGATCTCTCTCACCCCCTCCTATAGACCTCACCCCCCAAAATCCCCCCCCCATGTTCCCCCCCCCTCTCAAATCCTGCCTCATTCCCCCCAAAGACCTCACCCCCCCCCCCCCCCCCCAAACATCATGCCCCCCCCTTTTCCCCCCCCCAATAGACCTCACAGCCCCCCAGGCCTCTCTCATCCCCCCCCCAGGCCTCACTTCCCCCCCCCCCCCCCCCCACATCTCTCTCACCCCCTCCTATAGACCTCACCCCCCCCAAATCCCCCCCCATGTTCCCCCCCCCCCCCAGGCCCCCCCTCCCGCAAGGCCGCATGCCCCCCCCACAGCCCTCACCGCACAAACCTCTCCCCCTAAAATCGCCCCCCCAGGTCCCCCCCCAGCCCCTCACCTCCCCCCCTTCCCCCAGGCCTCAATCCCCCCCCCAAATTCCCCCCTCAGGCCTCATGCCACCGCCCCCCCCCCAAATCCTGCCTCATTCCCCCCAAAGACCTCACGCCCCCCCCAAACATCACGCCCCCCCTTCCCCCCCCCCCATAGACCTCACAGCCCCACAAACATCATACACCCCCCCCTTCCCCCCCCAAAGACCTCACGCCCCCCCACAAACATCATGCCCCCCCCCACAGACCTCTCTTACCACCCCCCATAGTCCTCAGCCCCCCAAAGACCCCCCCCCCACTTACCTCTCACCCCCCCCCCCCCGAGGCCTCTCCCCCCCCCCCCCCACAGGCATCTCTCACCCCCTCCTATAGACCTCACCCCCCAAAATCCCCCCCCCATGTTCCCCCCCCCTCAAATCCTGCCTCATTCCCCCCAAAGACCTCACCCCCCCCCCAAACATCATGCCCCCCCCTTTTCCCCCCCCCAATAGACCTCACAGCCCCCCAGGCCTCTCTCACTCCCCCCCCCACCCCCCCCCACAGGTCTCTCTCACCCCCTCCTATAGACCTCACCCCCCCCAAATCCCCCCCCATGTTCCCCCCCCCCCCCCCAGGCCCCCCCTCCCGCAAGGCCGCATGCCCCCCCCACAGCCCTCACCGCACAAACCTCCCCCCCTAAAATCGCCCCCCCAGGTCCCCCCCCAGCCCCTCACCTCCCCCCCTTCCCCCAGGCCTCAATCCCCCCCCCAAATTCCCCCCTCAGGCCTCATGCCACCGCCCCCCCCCCAAATCCTGCCTCATTCCCCCCAAAGACCTCACGCCCCCCCCAAACATCATGCCCCCCCTTTCCCCCCCCCAATAGACCTCACAGCCCCACAAACATCATACACCCCCCCCTTCCCCCCCAAAGACCTCGCCCCCCCACAAACATCATGCCCCCCCCCACAGACCTCTCTTACCACCCCCCATAGTCCTCAGCCCCCCAAAGACCCCCCCCCCACTTACCTCTCACCCCCCCCCCCCCGAGGCCTCTCCCCCCCCCCCACAGGCATCTCTCACCCCCTCCTATAGACCTCACCCCCCAAAATCCCCCCCCCATGTTCCCCCCCCCTCAAATCCTGCCTCATTCCCCCCAAAGACCTCACCCCCCCCCCAAACATCATGCCCCCCCCTTTTCCCCCCCCCAATAGACCTCACAGCCCCCCAGGCCTCTCTCACTCCCCCCCCCACCCCCCCCCACAGGTCTCTCTCACCCCCTCCTATAGACCTCACCCCCCCCAAATCCCCCCCCATGTTCCCCCCCCCCCCCCCCAGGCCCCCCCTCCCGCAAGGCCGCATGCCCCCCCCACAGCCCTCACCGCACAAACCTCCCCCCCTAAAATCGCCCCCCCAGGTCCCCCCCCAGCCCCTCACCTCCCCCCCTTCCCCCAGGCCTCAATCCCCCCCCCAAATTCCCCCCTCAGGCCTCATGCCACCGCCCCCCCCCCAAATCCTGCCTCATTCCCCCCAAAGACCTCACGCCCCCCCCAAACATCATGCCCCCCCTTTCCCCCCCCCAATAGACCTCACAGCCCCACAAACATCATACACCCCCCCCTTCCCCCCCCAAAGACCTCGCCCCCCCACAAACATCATGCCCCCCCCCACAGACCTCTCTTACCACCCCCCATAGTCCTCAGCCCCCCAAAGACCCCCCCCCCACTTACCTCTCACCCCCCCCCCCCCGAGGCCTCTCCCCCCCCCCCCACAGGCATCTCTCACCCCCTCCCATAGGCCTCACCCCCCCACACCCCCACAGACCTCACCCCCCCCACCTCTCCCCCCCCCCCCACAGGCCTCAACCCCCCCAAAGACCTCCCTCCCCCCCCCCAGCCTCTCTCACCCCCCCCCCCAAGGCCTCACTCATCCCCTCCCATAGGCCTCCCCCCCCCCCCCAAGATCTCTCTCACCCCCTCCTATAGACCTCACCCCCCCAAATCCCCCCCCATGTTCCCCCCCCCAGGCCCCCCCTCCCGCAAGGCTGCATGCCCCCCCCACAGCCCTCACCGCACAAACCTCCCCCCCTAAAATCGCCCCCCCAGGTCCCCCCCCAGCCCCTCACCTCCCCACCTTCCCCCAGGCTTCAATCTCCCCCCCCAAATCCCCCCCCAGGCCTCATGCCACCGCCCCCCCCTCCCAAATCCTGCCTCAATCCCCAGAAAGACCTCACCCCCCCCCCCCCAAACATCATGGCCCCCCCAATAGACCTCACAGCCCCACAAATATCATACGCCCCCCCTTCCCCCCCCCAAAGACCTCACCCCCCCCCCCCAAACATCATGGCCCCCCCAATAGACCTCACAGCCCCACAAACATCATACACCCCCCCCTTCCCCCCCCAAAGACCTCACCCCCCCCACAAACATCATGCCCCCCCCCACAGACCTCTCTTACCACCCCCCCATAGTCCTCAGCCCCCCAAAGACCCCCCCCCCACTTACCTCTCACCCCCCACCCCCCCGACGCCTCTCCCCCCCCCCAGGCATCTCTCACCCCCCTCCCCCCACAGACCTCAACGCCCCCCCCCCCGAAGCCTTCCCCCCCCCCCCCCCCCCAGGGCTCAACCCCCCCCCCCACCTCTCTCTCCCCCCCCCCACAGGCCTCAACCCCCCCAAAGACCTCCCTCCCCCCCCCCAGCCTCTCTCACCCCCCCCCCCAAGGCCTCACTCATCCCCTCCCATAGACCTCCCCCCCCCCCCCCAAGATCTCTCTCACCCCCTCCTATAGACCCCACCCCCCAAAATCCCCCCCCCATGTTCCCCCCCCCTCTCAAATCCTGCTCATTCCCCCCAAAGACCTCACCCCCCCCCCAAACATCATGCCCCCCTCCTTTTCCCCCCCCCAATAGACCTCACAGCCCCCCAGGCCTCTCTCATCCCCCCCCCCAGGCCTCACTTCCCTCCCCCCCCCCCCACAGCTCTCTCTCACCCCCTCCTATAGACCTCACCCCCCCATGTTCCCCCCCCCCAGGCCCCCCCTCCCGCAAGGCTGCATGCCCCCCCCACAGCCCTCACCGCACAAACCTCCCCCCCTAAAATCGCCCCCCCAGGTCCCCCCCCCAGCCCCTCACCTCCCCCCCTTCCCCCAGGCCTCAATCCCCCCCCCAAATTTCCCCCCCAGGCCTCATGCCACCCCCCCCCCCAAATTCTGCGTCATTCCCCCCAAAGACTTCACCCCCCCCCCCAAACATCATGCCCCCCCCTTTTCCCCCCCCCAATAGACCTCACAGCCCCCCAGACCTCTCTCACTCCCCCCCCCCAGGCCTCTCTCACCCCCTCCTATAGACCTCACCCCCCCAAATCCCCCCCCCCATGTTCCCCGCCCCCCCCGGCCCCTCACCTCCCCCCCTCCTCCCAAGGCCTCAACCCCCCCCCCCCAATTCCCCCCAGGCCTCATGCCACCCCCCCCCCCAAATCCTGCCTCATTCCCCCCCAAAGACTTCACCCCCCCCCAAACATCATGGCCCCCCCTTTCCCCCCCAATAGACCTCACAGCCCCCCAGACCTCTCTCACCCCCCCCCCAGGCCTCCCCCCCCCAGGTCTCTCTCACTCCCTCCTATAGACCTCACCCCCCCAAATCCCCCCCCATATTCCTCCCCCCCCCGGCCCCTCACCTCCCCACCTTCCCCCAGGCCTCAATCCCCCCCCCAAATTCCCCCCCCAGACCTCACCCCCCCCCCCCAGATCTCTCTCACCCCCTCCCACAGACCTTACCGCCCCCCCCCCACAGAACCTCAACCCCCGCCCCCGTCAGGCCTCTCCCCCCCCCCAGGCCTCATCCCTCCCCCACACGCCCTGTGCCCCCCCCCCCCGCCCCAGGACCTCTCTCATCCCCTCCCAAAAAATCCCTCCCCCCCCCCAGGCCTCAACCCCCTCCCCCCCCCCAGACCTCTCTCACCCCTCCCCCCACCCCCCAATAGGCCTCACACCCCCAGGCCTCCCCTTTCCCGCCCCCACCTCGCAGAAGAACTCGTTGCCTCGCAGGCCGCAGAACCACGAGATCCACGACACCTCCTCGGAGCTGCTCATGGCGCCGGGACCCCCCGCGGGCCGCCCCGTCCGGCAGCGCCCGCCCGCCCTTCTTCTCCTCCTCCTCCTCCTCCTCTTCCTCCCGTCCGCCGCTCCGCTCCTCGGGGCCCTCAGCGCCGCGCGCGGGGCACGACGGGAAGCTTCGTCACGACGCCGCGCGCGGGGGCCGACGGGAAGCGTAGTCCGTCCGCCAATCACAGCGCGCCGCGCCCTTGCGGCGCAGAACTACGACTCCCAGAGCGCACCGCGCGGCGCGGCGCGCAGAGCCCGGCGGGAGGTGGAGCCAGGAGGGCGCAACGCGCATGCACCTCTTCCGTCCCGTTTTCCGGTGGGAAAACCGCGCGTGCGCAGATGCGGAGGGGGCCGCGCGATGCGACAAAGCGCATGCGCAAAGGGGGCCGGCGCATGCGCGAAGCGGGCAGGCGCATGCGCGAAGCGGGGCCGGCGCATGCGCAGTGCGGCGTTGCCATGGCAATGGCGGCCTAGCCCGTGCCTCGGAGCCCTGCTCCCTTTCCGCCATGTCGCGTCTGATCGCCTTCCGCCGGGCCCGCGACCCCGAATGCGGGTGGAAGGACGGGCTGAAGGCCGAGCCGCCCCCGGAGCCGAACCCGGAGCCGAACCCGGAGCTTTCGGCCGGCGAGGAGGCGCGCAGTTTCTACGAGAGCCTGCTGCGGGAGGAGATGCCCGCCTTGCGGCCTGCGACGCCATCGGCGCCGCCGCCGCCGCCCAAACGCCGCCGGGCGGCGCCGTTCGTCCCCGCGGACCGGGAGCGGCACGGGCACGCCATGCTGAAGGCGGCGCAGGACGGAGACGTGGCGGCGCTGAGGAGGATGCTGGAGAGAGAGGGAGGAGACGTCCGCTTCAAAGATGGCTTCCAATGGAGCGCGCTGATGTGCGCGGCCCGCGCCGGGCGGCTGAGGGCCGTCAGGTATCTGCTGGAACGCGGGGCTGACGGCAGGAGGAAGGCCGAGAAATTGGCCAGGGCTGCCGGGCATTGGGGGGTGGCCGCGCTCATCAGGGCGTGGGGGGGCAAAATGGCCGCCGAGGGGGAGGGGGGGAGGGGGCGGAGGTGGGAGCCAAGGAGGGCAAGATGGCGGCTGGAGACAAGATGGCGGGCAAGATGGAGGATGGAGACAAGATGGCGGAGAGGGGTAAGATGGCGGCCAAGATGGAGGATGGAGACAAGATGGCGGAAGGGGGCAAGATGGCGGGCAAGATGGTGGAGGGGGGCAAGATGGCGGGCAAGATGGAGGATGGAGACAAGATGGCGGAGGGGAGCAAGATGGCGGGAAAGATGGAGGATGGAGACAAGATGACGGAGAGGGGCAAGATGGCGGGCAAGATGGCAGAAGGGAGCAAGATGGTAGGCAAGATGGCGGATGGAGACAAGATGGCGGAGGGGGGCAAGATGATGGAGGGGGAAAAGGTGGCGAAGGAGGGCAAGATGGCTGCCGAGGGCAAGATGGTGGATGGAGGCAAGATGGCCACCAAGGAGAGCAAGATGGCCAAGGGGGGGAAGATGGCCAAGGGGGGGAAGATGGTGGAGGGGGACAAGATGGCAGATGGGGACAAGATGGTGGATTGGGGCAAGATGGCCGAGAAGGAGGGCAAGATGGTGGAGGGGGGCGAAATGGCAGCCAAGGAGGGCAAGATGGCAGAGGGGGGCAAGATGGCAGCCAGGGACAAAATGGTGGATAGGGGCAAGTTGGCTACCAAGGGCAAGAAGGCGGAGGGAGACAAGATGGCGGATGGAGACAAGATGGTGGCCAAAAGGAAGATGGCGTCCGAGGAGGGCAAGATGGCAGAGGGGGGCAAGATGGCGGCCATGGGCATGATGGCTGGAGACATAAACAAGATGGTGGCCGAGGAGGGTGACATGGCGGATGGGGACAAGGGAGCAGCCAAGGAGAGCAAGATGGCTGCTAAGAGCAAGGTAGCAATTGGGGACAAGATGGTGGCCAAGGAGGGTGTGATGGCTGCCCAGGAGGGCAAGATGGCAGCAGAAGGGGAGATCGTGATGGCGGCCATGGAGGACTGCAAGATGGCGGCCCATGAGGACAAGATGGCGGCCATGGAGGACTACAAGATGGCGGCCATGGAGGACTACAAGATGGCGGCCCATGAGGACAAGATGGCGGACATGGAGGACTACAAGATGGCGGCCATGGAGGACTGCAAGATGGCGGCCATGGAGGACTGCAAGATGGTGGCCCATGAGGACAAGATGGCGGCCATGGAGGACTGCAAGATGGCGGCCCATGAGGACAAGATGGCAGCCATGGAGGACTACAAGATGGCGGCCATGGAGGACTACAAGATGGCGGCCCATGAGGACAAGATGGCAGCCATGGAGGACTACAAGATGGCGGCCCATGAGGACAAGATGGCAGCCATGGAGGACTGCAAGATGGCGGCCCATGAGGACTGCAAGATGGCGGCCAGCGGTGTGAAGGTGGGGATGCGAGAGGGCACCAAGATGGCGGCCGGGCAGGAGGTCAAGATGGCGGCTGAGGAGGACGTCAAGCTGGCGGAGGAGGAGACAAAGATGGCGGCCCAGTGAGTCCCTTCTTCCCCCCCCCCCCCCCCATTTCCCCGATGATGTCACACCATTGGCCCAACCTGGTGACGTCATCGCCCTGTGCTCCAATCAGATGACGTCACTGTTTATTGCCCCCCCCCCCTCGTGACGTCATCAACCTGCGCCCACCCCCAATTGGTCTTCATTTACTTCCCTTTTTATTTGCCCCACGTTCATTTACCCCCCCATTAATTTACCCCCCTTTAATTACCCCTCATTTATTTACCCCCCCATTTATTTGCCCCCCCATTTAATTACGCCCCCCCAGTTCCCCCCTTACTGCCCCGCAATGACTTTCTCCACTTAATTACCCCTAACGACCCCCCCTATTTAATTACCCCCTATGACCCCACCCCATAGTACTCTTCCATCTTCCCCATTTAATTACCCCCCCCAATTACTCCCCTACCCAATTAATTACCCCCCAATGGCCCCCACCCCCCTTTTAATTACCCCCCCAATTATCCCCTTACACCCCCACTACAATTATCCCCATTAATTACCCCCCACCCCATTAATTCCCCCATAACGACCCTACTCCCCCAATTAATTGGCCCATTATAATTCCCCACCCCCATTTAATTACTCCCCCCGTTTAATTACCCCCCCACCCAATTAATTACCCCCCAATGACCCCCACCCCCATTTAATTACCCCCAATTATCTCCTACCCCATTTACATCCCCCTAACGAGCCTCCCACCCCCACTTAATTACCCCCACCCCCCCAATTAGCCCCCTACCCAATTAATTACCCCCAATGACCCCCACCCCCCGCTTAATTACCCCCCCCAATTATCCCCTTCCCCTCCCCACTACAATTATCCCCATTAATTATCCCCCACCCCATTAATTCCCCCATAACGACCCCACCCCCCAATTAATTGGCCCCTTATGATTCCCCACCCCCATTTAATTACTCCTCCCACTTAATTACCCCCCCACCTCATTTATTCCCCCCAATGACCCCCACCCCCCATTTAATTACCCCCAATTATCTCCTACCCCACTTACATCCCCCTAACGAGCCTCCCACCCCCACTTAATTACCCCCACCCCCCCAATTACCCCTCTACCCAATTAATTACCCCCCAATGACCCCCACCCCCATTTAATTACCCCCCCAATTATCTCCTTTATCCTATTTATTCCTCCCCCATTTAATTATTTTCCCCAATTATCTTATTTATTAAATGACTGCCCAACTAATTACCCCCCGATTAATTACCCCCCCCCAATTATTTCCTACCCCATTTACTCAATCCTCAATGGCCCTCCCAATTAATTGCCCCCCCACTAATTATCCCCCTACTCCATTCACACCCCCTCCCTGCCCCCTCCCCCCCAATTAATTACCCCCCCCACTAATTATCCCCCTACCCCATTTATTCCCCCTTCAACCGCCCCCCCCAATTAATTACTGTGTGCGCTAATTACCCCCATTTAATTACCCCCCAAAAAACCCCCTACCCATGAATTCCCCTCTAATGACCCCCCACCCCCCAATTAGTTACCCCACCACTAATTACCCCCCTACCCCATTCATCCCCCCTTCCCTCCCCCCAATTAATTACCCCCCCCAATTACCCCCCTACCCCATTCATACCCCCTTCCCTCCCCCCCCAATTAATCACCCACCCACTAATTACCCCCCTGCCCCCCCAATTACCCCCTACCCCATTCATATCCCCTCCCCTCCCCCCCAATTAATTACCCCCCTCCAATAACCCCCCTTCCCCATTCATACCACCTCCCCCCCCAATTAATTCCCCCCCCACTAATTACCCCCCTGCCCCCCCAATTACCCCCCTACCCCATTCATACCTCGTCCCCCCCCCCAATTAATTACCCCCATCCCAATTACCCCCTACCCCATTCATACACCCTCACCCCCCCACTAATTACCCCCTACCCCATCCATACCCCCTCCCCTCCCCCCCCACCCCCCAATTAACCCCCCCCGCTAATTACCCCCCTGCCCCCCCAATTACCCCCCTACCCCATTCATATCCCCTCCCCCCCAATTAATGACCCCCCCTCTAATTACCCCCCTTCCCCATTCATTCCCCTCCCCCCCCCAATTAATGACCCCCCCCCAATTACCCCCTCCCCCCCCCAATTAACCCCCTACCCCATTCATACCCCCTCCCCTCCCCAATTAATTACCCCCCCACTAATTACCCCCCTGCCCCCCCTATTTCCCCCCTACCCCATTCATACCCCTCCCCCCCCACCTAATTACCCCCTTCCCCATTCATACCCCCTCCCCCCCCCAATTAATGACCCCCCCAAATTACCCCCTACCCCATCCATACCCCCTCCCCTCCCCGCCCAATTAATTCCCCCCCCACTAATTACCCCCCTGCCCCCCCAATTCCCCCCTCCCCCATTCATACCCCCTCCCCTCCCCCCCCAATTAATTACCCCCCCTCTAATTACCTCCCTACCCCATTCATATCCCCTCCCTGCCAATTAATGACCCCCCCCATTTACCCCCCTTCCCCATTCATTCCCCTCCCCTCCCCCCCCAATTAATTACCCACCCACTAATTACCCCCCTGCCCCCCCAATTTCCCCCCTACCCCATTCATACCCCCTCCCCCCCCAATTAATTACCCCCCTACCCCATTCATATCCCCTCCCCCCCCCAATTAATTACCCCCCCCAATTACCCCCTACCCCATCCATACCCCCTCCCCTCCCCCCCCCAATTAATCCCCCCCCACTAATTACTCCCCTACCCCATTCATACCCCTCCCCCCCCAATTAATTACCCCCCCACTAATTACCCCCCTACCCCATTCAAACCCTCTCCCCTCTCCCCCCCCAATTAATTCCCCCCCTCTAATTACCCCCCTACCCCATTCATATCCCCTCCCTGCCAATTAATTACCCCCCCCATTTACCCCCCTTCCCCATTCTTTCCTCTCCCCCCCCAATTAATGACCCCCCCAATTACCCCCTACCCCATCCATACCCCCTCACCTCCCCCCCCACCCCCCAATTAACCCCCCCCGCTAATTACCCCCCTGCCCTCCCAATTTCCCCCCACCCCATTCATACCCCCTCCCCCCCCAATTAATGACCCCCCCACTAATTACCCCCTACCCCATTCATACCCCCTCCCCTCCCCCCCCAATTAATGAGCCCCCCACTAATTACCCCCCTACCCCATTCATACCCCCTCCCCTCCATTAATTACCCCCCTCCAATTACCCCCTACCCCATCCATACCCCCTCCCCTCCCCCCCCACCCCCCAATTAACCCCCCCCGCTAATTACCCCCCTCCCCCCCCAATTTCCCCCCACCCCATTCATACCCCCTCCCCCCCCACCTAATTACCCCCCTACCCCATTCATATCCCCTCCCCCCCCCAATTAATTACCCCCCCCAATTACCCCCTCCCCTCCCCCCCCAACCCCAATTAACCCCCCCCCGCTAATTACCCCCATCCCCCCCCAATTTCCCCCCTACCCCATTCATACCCCCTCCCCCCCCCCAATTAATTACCCCCATCCCAATTACCCACTATCCATACCGCCTCCCCTCCCCTCCTAATTAATTACCCCCCCCCAATTTCCCCCCTACCCCATTCATACCCCTCCCCCCCCACCTAATTACCCCCTACCCCATTCATTCCCCTCCCCCCCCATTAATTCCCCCCCCAATTACCCCCTCCCCTCCCCCCCCACCCCCCCAATTAACCCCCCCCCCGCTAATTACCCCCCTGCCCCCCCAATTACCCCCCTACCCCATTCATACCCCTCCCCCCCCACCTAATTACCCCCTACCCCATTCATTCCCCTCCCCCCCCCATTAATTACCCCCCGCAATTACCCCCTCCCCTCCCCCCGCACCCCCCAATTAACCCCCCGCCCCGCTAATTACCCCCCTTCTCCCCCCAGCTTCTGCCCCACGTGCGGCTCCCACTTCCGGGACCCCCCCCCAAAACACCGCAGTTCCACCGCTCACCTCCTGGCCTTGGGGGGGGGGGAGGAGGGGGGAGGAGGAGGAGACAAAAATGGGGGGGGGTCGACCCCCTTTTTCCTCCCCCCCACCAACGTGGGTTTCAAACTGCTTCTGAGGGGGGGTTGGGACCCCCGAGGTGGGTTGGGACCGACGGGGGGGGGCACCAAGACCCCCCTTAAAACCGAACTCAAATGGGATCAACGCGGTTTGGGTTTTCCGGGTGGGGGGGGGGGACCCAGGGTCACCCATTTCGGTCCCGGTGACGTCAGAGCCGTGCTGGGACCCCCCCGGGGTGGGGGGGGGGGCGGGGGGGGGGGATTTGGGGGGTGGGGGGCGCGGGGGGGGGCGGCGATCCGAGGCGGCGCTGCGGGCGTGGGAGAGGAGGATGAGGGAATACATGGGGCGCTGGTGAACGGGGGGCGGGGGGGGAATAAAGGATTCAGTGCGGGACCTGCGCTGCCCCATGGCGGCCCCATAGCGCCGTCCTTCTGGCCCCATAGCTGCCCCATAGCGCCGTCCTTCTGGCCCCATAGCTGCCCCATAGCGCCGTCCTTCTGGCCCCATAGCTGCCCCATAGCGCCGTCCTTCTGGCCCCATAGCGGACCCATAGCGTCATCCTTCTGGCCCCATAGCTGCCCCATAGCGCCGTCCTTCTGGCCCCATAGCTGCCCCATAGCAGCACCATTGTGGCCCCATAGCAGCCCCATAGCCACCCCATAGCAGCGCCAATATGGCCCCACAGCAGCCCCATAGCGGCCCCATAGCAGCACCAATGTGGCCCCATAGCAGCAATAATGTGGCCCCATAGCAGCACCATTGTGGTTTCATAGCCGCCCCATAGCGGCCCCATAGCAGCACCAATGTGGCCCCATAGCAGCCCCATAGCGGCACCATTGCGGCCCTATAGCGGCATCGTTCTGGCCCCATAGCTGCCCTATAGCAGCACCAAGGTGGCCCCATTGCGGCCCCATAGCAGCCCCATAGCCACCCCATAGCTGCCCTATAGCAGCACCATTGTGGCTCTGTAGCTCCCCCATAGCTGCCCCATAACTGCTCATAGCTGCCCCATAGCTGCCCTATAGCAGCACTATAGTTGCCCCATAGCAGCACCATAGCTGCCCCATACCCACCCCATAGCTGCCCCATAGCCGCCCCATAGCTACCCCATAGCTGCCCCACAGTGTCCCCGTAGCTGCCCCATAACTGCCCACAGCCGCCCCATAGTGGCCCCATAGCGGTACCAGTGTGGCCCCATAGCTGCCCCATAGGGGCCACTGGGGAGGGGAACCCCAAACGCCCATCCCTACCCCATAACCACCGCTGGGGGGGCAGCCCCATAACCTCCCATATCTGCCCCATAACCACCATCAGGGGGACCCCAAACTTCCCATATCTGCCCCATATCTGCCAGCAGGGGGGGGAAACCCCATAACCTCCCATATCTGCCCCATAACCGCCAGCAGGGGGACCCCAAACTTCCCATATCTGCCCCATAACCGCGACTGGGGGGGGGCAACCCCATAACCTCCCATATCTGCCCCATAACCGCAATCAGGGGGACCCCAAAATTCCCATATCTGCCCCATAACCGCGACTGGGGGGGGCAACCCCATAACCTCCCATATCTGCCCCATAACCGACAGCAGGGGGGGCAGCCCCATAACCTCCCATTCCTGCCCCATAACCGCCAGCAGGGGGACCCCAAACTTCCCATATCTGCCCCATAACCGCCGCTGGGGGGGGCAACCCCATAACCTCCCATATCTGCCCCATAACCGACAGCAGGGGGGGCAGCCCCATAACCTCCCATTCCTGCCCCATAACCGCCAGCAGGGGGACCCCAAACTTCCCATATCTGCCCCATAACCGCCGCTGGGGGGGGCAACCCCATAACCTCCCATATCTGCCCCATAACCGACAGCAGGGGGGGCAGCCCCATAACCTCCCATTCCTGCCCCATAACCGCCAGCAGGGGGACCCCAAACTTCCCATATCTGCCCCATAACCGCCGCTGGGGGGGGCAACCCCATAACCTCCCATATCTGCCCCATAACCGACAGCAGGGGGGGCAGCCCCATAACCTCCCATTCCTGCCCCATAACCGCCAGCAGGGGGACCCCAAACTTCCCATATCTGCCCCATAACCGCCGCTGGGGGGGGCAACCCCATAACCTCCCATATCTGCCCCATAACCGCCATCGGGGGGACCCCAAATCTCCCATCCCTGCCCCATAACCGCCAGCAGGGGGAGGGGGGCGGGAATCTGAAACATCCCATAATCACCCCATAACGGTTGCTGGGAGGGGAACCCCATAACCACCCCATAACCACCCCATATCCACCCCATAAGTGCTGTTGGGGGATGGGACTCATGATGGCCCCATAACTGCCTCGGGGGGGGAACCCCATAACCACTCATATCCGCCCCATAACCACCCCATAACCGCCGCCAAGGGGGGAACCCCAAACTTCCCATCCCTGCCCCATAACTGCTGCTGGGGGATGGGACCCATAGCGGCCCCATAACCACCTCATAACCACCCCATAACTGCTGCTGGGGGATGGGACCCATAACCACCCCATAACCATCCCATAACTGCTGCTGGGGGATGGGACCCATAATGGCCCCATAACCACCCCATAACCACCCCATAACCGCCACTGGGGGAGGGGGAACCCCATAACTTTTCATCACGACCCCATAACCTCCCATCCCTGCCCCATAACCACCCCATATCCACCCCATAACCACTGCTGGGGGGGAAACCCCATATGCTCCCATTCCTTCCCCATAACCACCACCAGTGGGGGAACCCCAAATCTCCCATCCCTGCCCCATAACCGCCATTGGGGGGGAACCCTATAAGCTCCCATCTCCGCCCCATAACCTCCCACCCCTGCCCCATAACCTCCGCCAGTGGGGGAACCCCAAACATCCCATATCCACCCCATAACCGCTGCTGGGGGGGGAATCCCATAACCTCCCATCCCTGCCCCATAACCGCCACTGGGGGGCTGATCCCACATCTCCCATCCCTGCCCCATAAACTCCCATCCCTGCCCCATAACCGCCATTGGGGGGAAACCCCATAACCTCCCACCCTTGCCCCATAACTGCCACTGGGAGGGGTGACCCCAAATCTCCCATCCCTGCCCCATAACCGCTGCCAGGGGGAAACCCCATAAGCTCCCATTCCTGCCCCATAACCACCATTGGGGGGGAACCCTATAAGCTCCCATCTCCGCCCCATAACCTCCCACCCCTGCCCCATAACCACCACTGGGAGGGATGACCCCAAATCTCCCATCCCTGCCCCATAACCGCTGCCGGGGGGAAACCCCATAAGCTCCCATATCTGCCCCATAACCGCCACAGGGAGGGGAACCCCAAACTTCCCATGTCTGCCCCATAACCGCCAGCAGGGGGATGGGGGGGGGAACCTGAAACATCCCATAACCACCCCATAACGGTTGCCAGGAGGGGAACCCCATAACCACCCCATAGCGACCCCATAACCACCCCATATCCACCCCATAACCACCCCATAACCACCCCATAGCGACCCCATAGCCACCCCATAACCACCCCATAACCACCCCATAACTGCTGCTGGGGGATGGGACCCATAATGGCCCCATAACATCCCATCCCTGCCCCATAACTGCTGCTGGGGGGGAACCCCATAACCACCCCATAGCGACCCCATAACCACCCCATAGCGACCCCATATCCACCCCATAGCGACCCCGTATCCACCCCATATCCACCCCATATCCACCCCATAACCACCCCATAACCACCCCATAGCGACCCCATATCCACCCCATAACCACCCCATAGCCACCCCATAGCGACCACATAACCACCCCATAACCATCCCATAACCATCCCATAACCACCCCATAACTGTTGCTGGGAGATGAGACCCATAACGGCCCCATAACTGCCTCTGGGGGGGAACCCCATAACCACCCCATAACCAGCCCATAACTGCTGCTGGGGGATGGGACCCATAATGGCCCCATAACCTCCCATCCCTGCCCCATAACTGCTGCTGGGGGGGAACCCCATAACAACCCCATAACAACCCCATAACCACCCCATAACCACCCCATAGCGACCCCATAACCACCCCATAACCATCCCATAACCACCCCATATCCACCCCATAGCGACCCCATATCCACCCCATAACTGCTGCTGGGGGATGGGACCCATAGCAGCCCCATAACCACCCCATAACCACCCCATAGCGACCCCATAACCATCCCCATAACCACCCCATAACCACCCCATAACCACCCCATAACTGCTGCTAGGAGATGGGACCCATAATGGCCCCATAACTGCCTCTGGAGGGAAACCCCATAACAACCCCATAACCACCCCATAACCACCCCATAGCGACCCCATAACCATCCCCATAACCACCCCATAACCACCCCATAACCACCCCATAACTGTTGCTGGGAGATGGGACCCATAACGGCCCCATAACTGCCTCTGGGGGGGAACCCCATAACAACCCCATAACCACCCCATAACCACCCCATAGCGACCCCATATCCACCCCATAACCACCCCATAACCACCCCATAGCCACCCCATAGCGACCACATAACCACCCCATAACCATCCCATAACCACCCCATATCCACCCCATAACTGTTGCTGGGAGATGAGACCCATAACGGCCCCATAACTGCCTCTGGGGGGGAACCCCATAACCACCCCATAACCAGCCCATAACTGCTGCTGGGGGATGGGACCCATAATGGCCCCATAACCACCCCATAACCACCCCATAGCGACCCCATAACCATCCCCATAACCACCCCATAACCACCCCATAACCATCCCCATAACCACCCCTTAAGCACCCCATAGCGACCCCATAACCACCCCATAACCACCCCATAACTGCTGCTAGGAGATGGGACCCATAATGGCCCCATAACTGCCTCTGGAGGGAAACCCCATAACAACCCCATAACCACCCCATAACCATCCCATAACCACCCCATATCCACCCCATAACTGTTGCTGGGAGATGGGACCCATAACGGCCCCATAACTGCCTCTGGGGGGGAACCCCATAACAACCCCATAACCGCCCCATAACCACCCCATAACCACCTCATAACCACCCCATAACCACCCCATAACCACCCCATAACTGCTGCTGGGGGATGGGACCCATAATGGCCCCATAACCTCCCATCCCTGCCCCATAACTGCTGCTGGGGGGGAACCCCATAACAACCCCATAACCACCCCATAGCGACCCCATAACCACCCCATAACCATCCCATAACCACCCCATATCCACCCCATAACCATCCCCATAGCGACCCCATAACCACCCCATAGCGACCCCATAACCACCCCATAACCACCCCATAACCACCCCATAACTGCTGCTGGGAGATGAGACCCATAACGGCCCCATAACCTCCCATCCCTGCCCCATAACCGCCACTGGGGGGGGGGGTGACCCCAAATCTCCCATCCCTGCCCCATAACCGCTGCTGGGGAGGGGATGACCCCATAACCTCCCACCCTTGCCCCATAACCGCCCCACAGCTGCCCCACAGCTGCCCCATAGCTGCCCCATAAGTGCTGTGGGGGGACCCATAACTGCCCCATAGCTGCCCCATAAGTGCCGGGGGGAACCCATAACTGCCCCATAGCTGCCCCATAAGTGCTGGGGGGGACCCATAACTGCCCCATAACTGCCCTATAGCTGCCCCATAAGTGCTGGGGGGAACACATAGCTGCCCCATGGCTGCCCCATAAGTGCCGGGGGGACCCATAACTGCCCCATAGCTGCCCCATAAGTGCCGGGGGGAACACATAACTGCCCCATAGCTGCCCTATAGCTGCCCCATAAGTGCTGGGGGAGAATCCATAACTGTCCTATAAGTGTGAGGGATGACCCATAAGTGCCCCATAGCTGCCCCATAGCTGCCCCATAAGTGCCCCATAGCTGCCCTATAAGTGCCCCATAACTGTTAAGGGGTGACCCATAACCGCCCCATAACTGCCCCACAGCTGCCCCACAGCTGCCCCATCACTGCCCTTTAGCTGCCCCTTAGCTGCCCCATAAGTGCCCTATAAGTGCCCCCATAAGTGCCCCATAACTGCCCCATAGCTGCCCCACAGCTGCCCCATCACTGCCCTTTAGCTGCCCCATAGCTGCCCCACTGCTGCCCCATAGCTGCCCCATAGCTGCCCCATCAGTGCCCCATCAGTGCCCCATAGCTGCCCCATCAGTGCCCCATAGCTGCCCCATAACTGCCCCATAGCAGCCCCATAGCTGCCCCAAAAGTGCCGGGGGGAACCCATAACTGCCCCATAGCTGCCCTATAGCTGCTCCATAAGTGCCGGGGGGAACCCATAGCTGCCCCATAAGTGCCGGGGGAACACATAACTGCCCCATAGCTGCCCCATAAGTGCTGGGGGGAACCCATAGCTGCCCCATAGCTGCCCTATAGCTGCCCCATAAGTGCTGGGGGAGAATCCATAACTGTCCTATAAGTGTGAGGGATGACCCATAAGTGCCCCATAGCTGCCCCATAGCTGACCCATAACTGCACCATAAGTGCCCCATAGCTGCCCCATAAGTGCCAGGGGGCACCCATAAGTGCCCCATAGCTGCCCCATAAGTGCTGGGGGGAACCCATAACTGCCCCATAGCTGCCCCATAAGTGCTGGGGGGGACCCATAACTGCCCCATAGCTGCCCTATCAGTGCCCCATTAGTGCCCCATCAGTGCCCCATAGCAGCCCCATCAGTTCCCCATAAGTGCCCCATAGCTGCCCCATCACTGCCCCATAGCTGCCCCATAACTGGCCCATAAGTGCCCAATAGCCGCCCCATGGCTGCCCCATAACTGCCCCATAGCTGCCCCATCGCTACCCCACTGCTGCCCCATAGCTGCCCCACTGCTGCCCCATAGCTGCCCTATAAGTGCCGGGGGGAACCTATAACTGCCCCATAGCTGCCCCATAGCTGCCCCATCATTGCCCCATAAGTGCCCCATGGCTGCCCCATAACTGCCCCATCACTGCCCCCCAAGTGCCCCATAGCTGCCCCATAAGTGCCCCATCACTGCCCCATAGCTGCCCCATAACTGCCCCATAGCTGCCCCATAACTGCCCCATTGCTGCCCCATAGCTGCCCCATAGTTGCCCCATAACTGCCCCATAACTGCCCCATAGTTGCCCCATAGCTGCCCCATAGCTGCCCCATAAGTTCCCCATAGCTGCCCCATAGCTGCCCCATAACTGGCCCATAAGTGCCCAATAGCCGCCCCATGGCTGCCCCATAGCTGCCCCATAGTTGCCCCATCAGTGCCCCATAACTGCCCCATAGCTGCCCCATAACTGCCCTATGTGCCCCATAGCTGCCCCATAGCTGCCCCATAGTTGCCCCATCACTGCCCCATAGCTGCTCCATCGCTGCCCCATCATTGCCCCATCACTACCCCATAGCTGCCCCATAACTGCCCCATCACTGCCCCACAGCTGTCCCATAACTGCCCCATAGCTGCCCCATAAGTGCCCCATGGCTGCCCCATAGCTGCCCCATCACTGCACCATAAGTGCCCCATCATTGCCCCATAAGTGCCCCATAGCTGCCCCATGGCTGCCCCATAGTTGTCCCATCACTGCCCCATTACTGCCCCATAGCTGCCCCATAGCTGCCCTATAGTTGCCCCATCACTGCCCCATAACTGCCCCATAAGTGCCGCATAGCTGCCCCATAACTGCCCCATTGCTGCCCCATAGCTGCCCAATGGCTGCCCCATCAGTGCCCCATAGCTGCCCTATAGTTGCCCCATCACTGCCCCATAGCTGCCCCATAGCTGCCCCATAGCTGCCCCATAGTTGCCCCATAACTGCCCCATAGTTGCCCCATAGCTGCCCCATAACTGCCCCATAGCTGCCCCATAGTTGCCCCATCAGTGCCCCATAAGTGCCCCATCCCCAAAACTGACATCATTTGTGGGGGGGGACCCAAAACCCTCTTTTTTTTGGGGGGGGGGGGGGGTTGACCCAAAACTGACACAATTGGGGGGGTGGGGGGGGGCAAAACTGTCATAATTTTGGTGGGGGGGACTTGAATCCATCATTTGGGGGGGGGGACCCAAAACTGACATCATTTGGGGGGGGGACGACCCAAAACCGCCCTAATTTGTGGGGGGAGGGACACCCGAATCCATCATTTTTTGGGGGGTGGGGGGGGGGGGCCAAAACTGACCTAATTTTGGGGGGGGGGGACGCTGAAACCATCATTTTTTGGGGGGGTGGGGGGGCAAAACTGACATCATTTGGGGGGGGGCCGAAATCCATCATTTTTTTGGGGGTGGGGGGACCCAAAACTGGCCTAATTTGTGGGGGGACGACCTGAAACCATCATTTTTTTGGGGGGGGGGGCTCAAAATTGACATAATTTGAGGGGGGGGACCCGAAATCCATCATTTTTTTGGGGGGGGGAGGGGACCCAAAACTGACATCATTTGTGGGGGGGGGACACACCCGAATCCATCATTTTTTGGGGGGGGGGGGGACCCAAAACCGCCCTAATTTGCGGGGGGGGGGGACACCCGAACCTATCATTTTTTGGGGGGGGGGGACACCCAAAACTGACCTCATTTATGGGGGGGGGACCGAAATCCATCATTTTTTTGGGTGGGGGGGGGGGGGGTTTGACCCAAAACTGACATAATTTTGGGGGGGGACCCGAATCCATCTTTTTTGGGGGGGGGGGGGGCAGAAACTGACCTAATTTGGGGGGGGGGGGGGGGACCCAAAACCCTCATTTTTTTGCGCGGGGGGGGGGGGGGGCCGAAAAACGTCCCAATTTATCCCTGTGTGTGCGGGGGGGGGGGGTTGTGTGTCCCCCCCCCCCCGAAAGTCTCATATTTTATTTTTTTCCGTGCGAGGACCCGAAAACCGAGATTTTTTTTTTTTCTGCGGGGGGGGGGCAGAAACGAAAGCGGCCGTTTTTCGTGTTTGTGCCGCAGGAAACGAATCGGAATCCCCCCCCCCCCCGCCCCCCCCCCGGCAAAAAGTGCCCCCCCCCCCCCCTCCATCCCATAGGGTGAAGATGGGGGCGGGGGGGGGGGCAGGAAATGCCCCAGTTCTGCTTTTAGGGCGGCCCCCCCCCCCGCCCCCCCCCCGGTGTCGGGACCGCATCCGGGCCGGGCATTTCCGTGCTTTAAGGGGGGGGGGGGGGGGTGTTAATTACGTGTTAATTAGGGCGGGGGTGGTAATGATGTGTTAATGGGGAGTGAAAGTGGGGGGGGGTTGTATCGAGGGGGGGGGTTGGGGGGGTTCTTAATTACGTGTTAATTAGGGCGGGGGGGGGGGTAATGATGTGCTAATGGGGAGTGAAAGTGTGGGGGGGGTTGTATCGGGGGGGGAGGGGGTTAATTACGTGTTAATTAGGGCGGGGGGGCTGTTAATCATACGTTAATAAAGATTGTAATTGGGGGGGGATGTTTGTATAGGGGGGTGGTAATTTGGGGGGGTTAATTACGTGTTAATTAGGGCGGGGGGGGGGTAATGATGTGTTAATGGGGAGTGAAAGTCGGGGGGGGGGTGTTTGTATGGGGGGGGGTTAATTACGTGTTAATTAGGGTGGGGGGGTAATGATGTGTTAATGGGGAGTGAATGTGGAGGGGGGGGGTTGTATCGGGAGGGGGGGGGTTAATTATGTGTTAATTAGGGCGGGGGGGTAATGATGTGTTAATGGGGAGTGAAAGTGGGGGGGGGCTGGGGGGGTGTTAATTACGTGTTAATTAGGGCGGGGGGGGTAATGATGTGTTAATGGGGGATGAAAGTGGGGGGGGTTGTATCGAGGGGGGGGGTAATTATGTGTTAATTAGGGCGGGGGGGGGTAATGATGTGTTAATGGGGAGTGAAAGTGGGGGGGGGGTGTTTGTGTCGGGGCGGAGGGGTTAATTATGTGTTAATTAGGGCGGGGGGGCGGTAATTATGGGCTAATGGGGTATGAAAATGGGGGAGGTTGCTAATTTGGGGGGTTAATTACGCGTTAATTAGGGCGGGGGGGGTAATGATGTGTTAATGGGGAGTGAAAGTGGGGGGGGGTGGTAATTTGGGGGGGTTAATTACGTGTTAATTAGGGCGGGGGGGGTAATGATGTGTTAATAGGGAGTGAATGTGGGGGGGGGTTGGTTTTTTTTGGGGGGGGTGTTAATTACGTGTTAATTAGGGCGGGGGGGGGTAATGATGTGTTAATGGGGAGTGAAAGTGGGGGGAGGTTTTGTATCCGGGGGGGAGGGGGTTAATTACGTGTTAATTAGGGCGGGGGGGGGGGGTAATGGTGTGTTAATGGGGAATGAAATTGGGGAGGGGTGCTAATTACGTGTTAATTAAGGCAGGAGAGGTAATTATGTGCTAATGGGGACTGAATTTGGGGGGGGGGAGGTGTTAATTACCGGTTAATGAGGGCGGGGGGTGTTAATTACACGTTAATGGGAACTGTAATTGCGGAGGGAGGGTTGCTAATTTGGGGGGGGGGGGTTAATTACGTGTTAATGAGGGCAGGGGGGCACTAATTATGTGCTAATGGGGCCTGTCATTAAGGGGGGGGGGTGTTAATTACATATTAATGAGGACGGGGAGCACTAATTACGTGCTATTGGGGCCTGTCATTAAGGGAATGGACTAATTAAATATTAATGGAGACTGACATTGGAGGGCAGGGAGTGTTAATTACATATTAATGAGGGTGGGGGGGCACTAATTATGTGCTAATTGGGCCTGTCATTAAGGGGGGGGCCTAATTACATGCTAATGGGGACTGTCATTGGGGGATGTGTGTTAATTACATGTTAATGAGGACGGGGAGCACTAAGTATGTGCTAATTGAGCCTGTCATTAAGGGGGGGGCCTAATTACATGTTAATTGGGACTGTCACATTAACATTAATATTGGTGGGCTGCTCATTAGAGGGCTGCATTAATTAGACCCTAATAACGTGATGTTGGGGGGCTGCTCATTAGAGGGCTGCACTAATTAGACACTAATTAGACACTGATTTTTTTGGGGGGTGTTCATTAAGAGGGCTGTACTAATTACACACTAATAACGTGTGTTGTTGGGGTGTGCTCATTAAGAGGGCTGCGCTAATTACACACTAATAATGTGTTGTTGGGGTGTGCTCATTAGAGGGCCATGCTAATTACACGCTAATGAACGCATGGCAGCGGGGATGGCTGCTAATTTGGGGGCTGTGCTAATTACACGCTAATAACGTGTGCCATTGGGGGGGTGCTCATTAGGGTCTGTGTTAATTACTCACTAATAACGCCTCTTTGGGGGGAGCTCATTAAGAGGGCTGTGCTAATTACTCTCTAATAAGATGTGTTATTGAGGGCTGCTCATTAAGAGGGCCGTGCTAATTACTAATAGTGCCTCATTGGGGGGAGCTCATTAAGAGGGCTGTGCTAATTACACGCTAATAACATGTGATATTGGGGGGCTGCTCATTAGAGGGCTGCGCTAATTACAGACTAATAACGTGTGTTACTGGGGATTGCTCATTAGAGGGCCGTGCTAATTACACGCTAATGAACGCATGGCAGCGGGGATGGCTGCTAATTTGGGGGCTGTGCTAATTACACGCTAATAACGTGTGCCTTTGGGGGGGTGCTCATTAGGGTCTGTGTTAATTACTCACTAATAATGCCTCTTTGGGGGGAGCTCATTAAGAGGGCTGTGCTAATTACTCACTAATAACGCCTCTTTGGGAGGAGCTCATTAAGAGGGCCATGCTAATTACACGCTAATAACATGTGATATTGGGGGGCTGCTCATTAGAGGGCTGCGCTAATTACACACTTATAACATGTGTTATTGAGAGCTACTCATTAAGAGGGCTGTGTTAATTACACGCTAATGACACGTGTGGGGTCACACGCGTGTGATGGGGAACACGTGTGTAGTGTCACACGCGTGTGAGAGAACACAGCTGCATCGGAACACGCGTGTGATGGGGAACACTTGTGTAGTGTCACACGCGTGTGAAAAAACAGCTGCATTGGAACACGCGTGTGATGGGGAACACGTGTGTAGTGTCACACGCGTGTGAGAGAACACAGCTGCATCAGAACACGTGTGTGATGGGGGAACACGTGTGTAGTGTCACACGCGTGTGAGAGAGAACACGGAACTGCATTGGGACACGCGTGTGATGGGGAACACGTGTGAGAGAACGTGGAACTGCATCAGAACATGTGTGTCATGGGAACACATATGTGGTGTTACACGTGTGGGAGAGAACACGGAGCTGCATCAGAACACGTGTGAGATGTGGGAACACGTGTGTGCAGTATCACATGTGTGGGAGAGAACATGGGACTTCAACACACGTGTGAGATGTGGGAACATGTATGAAGTGTCACACGTGTGTAAGAGAACACGGAGGTGCATCAGAACACATGTGTAACACAGGAACATGTATGAAGTGTCACACGCGTGTGAGAGAACACAGCTGCATCAGAACATGCATGTGATGTGGGAACGTGTATGAAGTGTCACACGTGTGTAAGAGAACACGGAGCTGCATCAGAACACGTGTGATGTGGGAACATGTGTGTAGGGATCATGTATGTACTGGAATAAAAATGCTGGTTGGAACACGGATACACGCGTGACGTGAACATGCGTGTGAGGACACCGAACTTCATCGGAACACGTGTGGCATGGGAACACGTGTGTGCAATGGCACGCGTGTGAGAGAACAGAGCTGCATCAGAACATGCATGTAATTAACGTGGCAACATGTGTGCAGCGTCACACGCGTGTAAGAGGACACAGCTGCATCAGAACACACGTGTGTGACATGGGAACACGTGTGTCGGGATCATGTATGACCTGGAATAAAAATGCTCACAAGACGGGAACACGCGTGTGTGGAGACACATGTGTGAGAACAGTCACGTGTGTGCAAGGTTACACACGTGAGAGAACACGTCATGCATCAGAACACGCGTGTGCGATGTGGGGGCAGGGGGACACGTGTGTAAATGCTCACACGCATGTGAGAGAACACACAGCTGCGTGTCAGAGCACGCTTGTGTGACACGTGGGCACACGTGTGTGAGGCTGCACGCGTCACCCCGTAGCCCCACGTTTCCACGTATGGGGGATGAGTTCTTCCCATGTTTTCCAGTGTTATCACATGTCCACACGCATGGGGGCTCCATGTTCTTTCCGTGTTTCCCCGTGTTCTTCCCACGTCTCAGCAGAACATGGGGGTTTTTTTTCTGTGTTTTCCTGTGTTCTTTCCATGTGTTCTTCCCGTGTTCTTCCTGTTTCCCCATGTTCTTCCCATGTTTTTCTCATGTTCTTCCCGTGTTCTTCCCATGTTCTTCGCATGTCTCCCCATGTCCCCACAGAATACATTTTTCTCATGTTCTTTCCATGTTCTTCCCATGTTCTATGTCCCCACAAAACATGTTTTCCCCATGCTCTTCCCGTTTTCTTGCCATGCTCTTCCCATGTTCTTCCCATGCTCTTCCCATGTCCCAATAGAACACGCTCTTCCCGTGTTTCCCCATGTTCTTCCCGTGTTTCCCCATGTTCTTCCCATGTTCTTCTCATGTTCTTCCTGTGTTCTTCCCATGTTCTTCCCACGTTCTTCCCATGTCCCCACAGAGCACGTTCTTCCCTTGTTTCCCCATGTTCTTCCCATGTTCTTCCCATGTTCTTCCCATGTTCTTTCCATGTTCTTCCCGTTTTCTTCCCATGTTCTTCCCATGTCCCAATACAACACGCTCTTCCCGTGTTTCCCCATGTTCTTCCCATGTTCTTTCCATGTTCTTCCGGTTTTCTTCCCATGTTCTTCCCATGTCCCCACAGAACACGTTCTTCCCGTGTTTCCCCATGTTCTTCCCATGTTCTTCCCATGCTCTTCCCATGTTCTTCCCACGTTCTTCCCATGTCCCAATAGAACACGTTCTTCCCTTGTTTCCCCATTTTCTTCCCGTGTTTCCCCATGTTCTTCCCATGTTCTTTCCATGTTCTTCCCGTTTTCTTCCCATGCTCTTCCCATGTCCCGATAGAACACGCTCTTCCCTTGTTTCCCCATGTTCTTCCCATGTTCTTCTCATGTTCTTCCCGTTTTCTTCCCATGCTCTTCCCATGTCCCAATAGAACACGTTCATCCCATGTTTCCCCATGTTCTTCCCTTGTTTCCCCATGTTCTTCCCATGTTCTTCCCATGTTCTTCCCGTTTTCTTCCCATGCTCTTCCCATGTCCCAATAGAACACGTTCATCCCGTGTTTCCCCATGATCTTCCCTTGTTTCCCCATGTTCTTCCCATGTTCTTCCCATGTTCTTCCCATGCTCTTCCCATGTCCTAATAGAACACGCTCTTCCCGTGTTTCCCCATGTTCTTTCCATGTTCTTCCCGTTTTCTTCCCATGCTCTTCCCATGTCCCAATAGAACACGTTCATCCCGTGTTTCCCCATGTTCCTCCCATGTTCTTTCCGTGTTCTTCCCATATCTCCATAGAACACGTTCTTCCCGTGTTCTCCCACGTCACCCCGTGTCACCCCACGTTTCCCCGTCTCACCCTGTGTTCTTCCCATGTTTCCCCGTGTCACCCCGTGTCCCCACATCCCCACATGTGGACGCATCCTTTCCGTGTCTCCACGTGTCATCCTGTGTTTCTCCACGTCTCTCCACGTCCCCATGTTCCACGTATCAGGACGCGTTCTTTCCGTGTTTCCCCATGTTCTTATCGTGTTTTCCTGTGCTCTTTCCGTGTTTCCCCATCTTCTTTCCATGTTTCCTCATGCCCTTCCCATGTCCTTCCCATATCACCCCACGCCTCCCCACGTCCTTCTCATGTTCCATCCATGTCCCCCTGTGTTCATTCCGTGTTTCCCCATGTTCCATCCCTGTCTCCCTGTGTTCTTTCCGTGTTTCCCCATGTTCCATCCATGTCTCCCTGTGTTCTTTCCGTGTTTCCCCATGTTCCATCCATGTCCCCCTGTGTTCTTTCCGTGTTTCCCCATGTTCCATCCATGTCTCCCTGTGTTCTTTCCGTGTTTCCCCATGTTCCATCCATGTCCCCCTGTGTCCTTTCCGTGTTTCCCCATGTTCCATCCGTGTCTCCCTGTGTTCTTTCCATGTCTCCCTGTGTTCATTCCATGTTTCCCCATGTTCCATCCGTGTCTCCCTGTGTTCTTTCCGTGTTTCCCCATGTTCCATCCATGTCTCCCTGTGTTCTTTCCGTGTTTCCCCATGTTCCATCCATGTCTCCCTGTGTTCTTTCCGTGTTTCGCCATGTTCCATCCCTGTCCCCCTGTGTTCTTTCCGTGTTTCCCCATGTTCCTTCCATGTTCCCCTGTGTTCTTTCCGTGTTTCCCCATGTTCCATCCCTGTCCCCCTGTGTTCTTTCCTTGTTTCCCCATGTTCCATCCATGTCCCCCTGTGTTCTTTCCTTGTTTCCCCATGTTCCATCCCTGTCCCCCTGTGTCCTTTCCGTGTTTCCCCATGTTCCATCCATGTCCCCCTGTGTTCTTTCCGTGTTTCCCCATGTTCCATCCGTGTCTCCCTGTGTTCTTTCCATGTCTCCCTGTGTTCATTCCATGTTTCCCCATGTTCCATCCATGTCTCCCTGTGTTCTTTCCGTGTTTCCCCATGTTCCATCCATGTCTCCCTGTGTTCTTTCCATGTCTGCCTGTATTCATTCCATGTGTTCCCATGTTACCCCGTGTCCCCACACACGAGTACATGCTTTTCCCATGCCTCCCCATATCACCCCACACATTCACACGCTCTTTCCATGTCTCCCCATGTCCTTCCCATGTTCCCACATCACCCCACGCCCCACACATGAACACGCTCTTTCCGTGTTTTCCCGTGTTCTTCCCATGTTCCTCCCCCATCTCCCATGTCCCCACAGAACACGCCCTTCCTGTGTTTCCCTGTGTTCTCCCCATGTCCTTCCCATGTCTTCTCGTGTCCTCCCCATGTTCTCACATCACCCCTCACCCCACACATGCACACGCTCTTTCCATGCCTTCCCATGTCCTTTCCATGTCTCTGTGTCCTTCTCATGTTCTCACATCACCCCTCACCCCACACATGCACACGCTCTTTCCGTGTCTCCCCATGTCCTTCCCATGTCTCCCCATGTCCTTCTCATGTTCTCACATCACCGCACACCCCACACATGCACACGCTCCTTCCGTGTCTCCCCATGTCCTTCCCATGTCTCCCCATGTCCTTCTCATGTTCCCACATCACCGCTCGCCCCGCACATGATCACGCTCTTTCCGTGTCCTTCTCATGTTCTCACATCACCCCACACCCCACACATGCACACGCTCCGTCCGTGTCTCCCCATGTCCTTCCCATGTTCGCCCCCATTCCGTGTTTCCCCGTACGGCCCCACATTTCCCCATACCACCCCACACACACACGCTCTTTCCATGTCTCCCCGTGTCCTTCCCATGTTCCCACATCACCCCTCACCCCACACATGCACACGCTCTTTCCATGTCTCCCCGTGTCCTTCCCATGTCTCCCCATGTCCTTCTCATGTTCTCACATCACCCCACACCCCACACATGAACACGCTCTTTCCATGCCTTCCCATGTCCTTTCCATGTCTCTGTGTCCTTCTCATGTTCTCACATCACCCCACACCCCACACACGCACACGCTCTTTCCGTGTCTCCCCGTGTCCCTCCCATGTTCACCCCCGTTCCGTGTTTCCCCGTACGGCCCCACATTTCCCCATATCACCCCACACATGCACACGCTCCTTCCGTGTCTCCCCGTGTCCTTCCCATGTCTCCCCATGTCCTTCTCATGTTCTCACATCACCCCACACATGCACACGCTCCGTCCGTGTCTCCCCATGTCCTTCCCATGTTCGCCCCCATTCCGTGTTTCCCCATACGGCCCCACATTTCCCCGTATCACCCCACACATTCACACGCTCTTTCCGTGTCTCCCCGTGTCCTTTCCATGTCTCTGTGTTCTTCTCATGTTCCCACATCACCCCACACCCCACACATGAACACGCTCCTTCCATGTCTCCCCATGTCCTTTCCATGTCTCCCCGTGTCCTCCCCATGTTCTCACATCCCCCCACACCCCACACATGCACACGCTCTTTCCATGTCTCCCCATGTCCTTCCCATGTTCGCCCCCGTTCCGTGTTTCCCCGTACGGCCCCACATTTCCCCGTATCACCCCACACATTCACACGCTCTTTCCATGCCTTCCCATGTCCTTTCCATGTCTATGTGTCCTTCTCGTGTTCTCACATCACCCCACACACACACACGCTCTTTCCATGTCTCCCCATGTCCTTTCTATGTCTCCCCATGTCCTTCCCATGTTCACCCCCGTTCCGTGTTTCCCCATACGGCCCCACATTTCCCCGTATCACCCCACACATGCACACGCTCCTTCCGTGTCTCCCCATGTCCTTCCCATGTTCTCACATCACCCCACACATGCACACGCTCTTTCCGTGTCTCCCCATGTCCTTTCTATGTCTCCCCGTGTCCTTCTCATGTTCTCACATCACCCCTCACCCCACACATGCACACGCTCCTTCCATGTCTCCCCGTGTCCTTCCCATGTCTCCCCATGTCCTTCCCATGTTCTCACATCACTCCACACCCCACACATGAACACGCTCCTTCCGTGTCCTTTTCATGTTCTCACATCACCCCTCACCCCACACATTCACACGCTCTTTCCATGCCTTCCCATGTCCTTTCCATGTCTATGTGTCCTTCTCGTGTTCTCACATCACCCCACACACACACACGCTCTTTCCATGTCTCCCCATGTCCTTTCTATGTCTCCCCATGTCCTTCCCATGTTCACCCCCGTTCCGTGTTTCCCCATACGGCCCCACATTTCCCCGTATCACCCCACACATGCACACGCTCCTTCCGTGTCTCCCCATGTCCTTCCCATGTTCTCACATCACCCCACACATGCACACGCTCTTTCCGTGTCTCCCCATGTCCTTTCTATGTCTCCCCGTGTCCTTCTCATGTTCTCACATCACCCCTCACCCCACACATGCACACGCTCCTTCCATGTCTCCCCGTGTCCTTCCCATGTCTCCCCATGTCCTTCCCATGTTCTCACATCACTCCACACCCCACACATGAACACGCTCCTTCCGTGTCCTTTTCATGTTCTCACATCACCCCACACCCCACACATGCACACGCTCCTTCCATGTCTCCCCATGTCCTTTCTATGTCTCCCCATGTCCTTCCCATGTTCGCCCCCATTCCGTGTTTCCCCGTACGGCCCCACATTTCCCCGTATCACCCCACACACGCACACGCTCCTTCCGTGTCTCCCCGTGTCCCTCCCATGTTCGCCCCCATTCCGTGTTTCCCCGTACGGCCCCACATTTCCCCTCACCACCCCACACACGCACACGCTCTTTCCGTGTCTCCCCGCGTGTCCGTTCCGTGTTCCCCCGCGTTCTTTCCGTCTTTCCCCATTCCCCCCCCCCCCGGTTCCCCTCCCTTCCTTACTTCCCCCTTTCGCCGTGGGGCTGCCCCACACGTGGGCGGTGCGGCCATAAAAGGCCCGTAGGGTCCGGGGGGGGGGAGGACACCGCCATGGCCCCCCCGCGCTGCCACCGCCGGCGCCGCGCCGTCACCGCTGTCACCGCTGTCACCTCGTCGCCGTCGCTGCTGCTGCTGCTGCTGCTGCTGCCCCACATCCACGCGCTGCCGTGGGGAGAGGTGCGTCCCCACCTCGACGGCCCCGGGTCCCCCCCCCCCCCACCGTGTCCCCAGATTGTCCCCAGATTGTCCCCGTGTCCCCCAATGTCCCCAGATTGTCCCTGTGTCCCCCCATGTCCCCATACAGACCCCATGTCCCCAGATTGTCCGTGTCCCCCAATGTCCCCATATTGTCCCCGTGTCCCCCCATGTCCCCTCATGTCCCTCCATGTCCCCATGTCCCCCCACGTCCCCATATTGTCCCCGTGTCCCCCCATGTCCCCATACAGACCCCACATCCCCAGATTGTCCCCGTATCCCCCCATGTCCCCATGTCCCCTATGTCCCCATATTGTCCCCGTGTCCCCCCATGTCCCCCCATGTCCCCCCATGTCCCCATGACCCCCATGTCCCCCCATGTCCCCATGACCCCCATGTCCCCCCATGTCCCCATATTGTCCCTGTGTCCCCCCATGTCTCCCATGTCCCCCCATGTCCCAATACAGACCCCCCATGTCCCCCCATGTTCCCATATTGTCCCCATGTCCCCCCATGTCCCCAGATTGTCCCTGTGTCCCCCCATGTCTCCCATGTCCCCATACAGACCCCATGTCCCCAGGTTGTCCCCGTGTCCCCCCATGTCCCCAGATTGTCCCCATGACCCCCATGTCCCCCCATGTCCCCATACAGACCCCCCATGTCCCCCCATGTCCCCAGATTGTCCCCGTGTCCCCCCATGTCCCCCCATGTCCCCATGCAGACCCCATGTCACCATATTGTCCCCGGGTCCCCCCATGTCCCCCCATGTCCCCATACAGACCCCATGTCCCCAGATTGTCCCCGTATCCCCCCATGTCCCCATGTCCCCAATGTCCCCATATTGTCCCCATGTCCCCCCATGTCCCCCCATGTCCCCCCATGTCCCATACAGACCCCATGTCCCCCCATGTCCCCATATTGTCCCCATGTCCCCCCATGTCCCCAGATTGTCCCTGTGTCCCCCCATGTCCCCCATGTCCCCATACAGACCCCATGTCCCCAGGTTGTCCCCGTGTCCCCCCATGTCCCCAGATTGTCCCCATGTCCCCCCATGTCCCCATGACCCCCATGTCCCCCCATGTCCCCATACAGACCCCCCATGTCCCCCCATGTCCCCATACAGACCCCCCATGTCCCCCCATGTCCCCCATGTCCCCATACAGACCCCCCATGTCCCCCCATGTCCCCATATTGTCCCTGTGTCCCCCCATGTCCCCCATGTCCCCCATGTCCCCCATGTCCCCATACAGGCCCCCCATGTCCCCCCATGTTCCCATATTGTCCCCATGTCCCCCCATGTCCCCAGATTGTCCCTGTGTCCCCCCATGTCCCCCCATGTCCCCATACAGACCCCATGTCCCCAGATTGTCCCCGTGTCCCCCCATGTCCCCCCATGTCCCCCCATGTCCCCATGACCCCCATGTCCCCCCATGTCCCCATACAGACCCCCCATGTCCCCCCATGTCCCCAGATTGTCCCCGTGTCCCCCCATGTCCCCCCATGTCCCCATGCAGACCCCATGTCCCCATATTGTCCCCATGTCCCCCCATGTCCCCCCATGTCCCCCCATGTCCCATACAGACCCCATGTCCCCCCATGTCCCCATATTGTCCCTGTGTCCCCCCATGTCCCCCATGTCCCCCCATGTCCCCATACAGACCCCCCATGTCCCCCCATGTTCCCATATTGTCCCCATGTCCCCCCATGTCCCCAGATTGTCCCTGTGTCCCCCCATGTCTCCCATGTCCCCATACAGACCCCATGTCCCCAGGTTGTCCCCGTGTCCCCCCATGTCCCCAGATTGTCCCCATGTCCCCCCATGTCCCCCCATGTCCCATACAGACCCCATGTCCCCCCATGTCCCCATACAGACCCCCCATGTCCCCCCATGTCCCCAGATTGTCCCCGTGTCCCCCCATGTCCCCCCATGTCCCCATACAGACCCCATGTCCCCAGATTGTCCCCGGGTCCCCCCATGCCCCCCTATGTCCCCATGTCCCCCCATGTCCCCCCATGTCCCCATACAGACCCCACATCCCCAGATTGTCCCTGTGTCCCCCCATGTCCCCATGTCCCCCAATGTCCCCATATTGTCCCCATGTCCCCCCATGTCCCCCCATGTCCCCCCATGTCCCATACAGACCCCATGTCCCCCCATGTCCCCATATTGTCCCTGTGTCCCCCCATGTCCCCCATGTCCCCCATGTCCCCATACAGACCCCCCATGTCCCTCCATGTTCCCATATTGTCCCCCCATGTCCCCCCATGTCCCCACATTGTCCCTGTGTCCCCCCATGTCCCCCATGTCCCCATACAGACCCCATGTCCCCAGATTGTCCCCGTGTCCCCCCATGTCCCCCCATGTCTCCATACAGACCCCATGTCCCCCCATGTCCCCATACAGACCCCATGTCCCCAGATTGTCCCCATGACCCCCATGTCCCCCCATGTCTCCATACAGACCCCATGTCCCCCCATGTCCCCATATTGTCCCCATGTCCCCCCTTGTCCCCCCATGTCCCCATATAGACCCCATGCCCCCCCATGTCCCCATGCAGACCCCATGTCCCCAGATTGTCCCTGTATCCCCCCATGTCCCCATGTCCCCTATGTCCCCATATTGTCCCTGTGTCCCCCCATGTCCCCCATGTCCCCATACAGACCCCATGTCCCCAGATTGTCCCCGTGTCCCCCAATGTCCCCAGATTGTCCCTGTGTCCCCTCATGTCCCCATACAGACCCCCGTGTCCCCATACAGACCCCATGTCCCCAGATTGTCCCTCTGTCCCCCCATGTCCCCATATTGTCCCCATGTCCCCCCATGTCCCCATACAGACCCCACATCCCCAGATTGTCCCCGTGTCCCCCCATGTCCCCATGTCCCCCCATGTCCCCATATTGTCCCCATGTCCCCCCATGTCCCCCCATGTCCCCCCATGTCCCATACAGACCCCACGTCCCCCCATGTCCCCATACAGACCCCCCATGTCCCCCCATGTTCCCAGATTGTCCCCATGTCCCCCCATGTCCCCACATTGTCCCTGTGTCCCCCCATGTCCCCCCATGTCCCCCCATGTCCCATACAGACCCCACATCCCCAGATTGTCCCCGTGTCCCCCCATGTCACCCCATGTCCCCATATGGTCCCCATGTCCCCATATTGTCCCCACGTCCCCATGTCCCCCCATGTCTCCATACAGACCCCCCCTGTCCCCAGATTGTCCCCATGTGTCCCCATGTCCCCATACAGACCCCCCATGTCGCCATACAGACCCCATGTCCCCAGATTGTCCCCGTGTCCCCCTTGTCCCCCCATGTCCCCATATTGTCCCCATGTCCCCCATTGCCCCCCCATGTCCCCATAGAATCCTCACATCCCTCTGCCCCCCATTGTCCCCCCATTGTCCCCCCATTGTCCCCCCATGTCCCCAAATGTCCCAATGCCCCTCTGACCCCATGTCCCCATAGTGTCCCCAAATCCTTCTGCCCCCCATCGCCCCCCATTGTCCCCCTATGTCCCCCCTATGTCCCCATAATGTCCCCCCATGTCCCCCCATGTCCCCATAATGTCCCTCCATTGTCCCCCCCATTGTCCCCCATTGTCCCCCCATGTCTCCATAATGTCCCCCCATTGTCCCCCATTGTCCCCAAATGTCCCCATAGTGTCCCCACATCCCTCTGCCCCCATTGTCCCCCCATTTTCCCCCCCATTGTCCCCCCATGTCCCCAAATGTCCCCATAATGTCCCCCCATGTCCCCATAATGTCCCCCCATTGTCCCCCCCATTGTCCCCCCATGTCCCCATAACGTCCCCCCATGTCTCCCCATGTCCCCATAGTGTCCCCACATCCCTCTGCCCCCCATTGTCCCCCACTGTCCCCCCATGTCCCCATGCCCCCCCTCCCCCCATTGTCCCCCCATTGTCCCCTCCTGTCCCCATAACGTCCCCACCCCCCCATTTTCCCCCCACCTGACCCCTGTGTCCCCCTCAGGACCCCACAGCAACACTCAGAACGACGTCACCCGGTGAGTTTGGCCCCAAAATGTCCCCAAATGTCCCCCAAAATGTCCCCAAATGACCCCAAATGTCCCCAAATGTCCCCAAATGGCCCCAAATATCCACAATTGGCCCCCAAAATGTCCCCAAATGGCCCCAAATGTCCCCCAAAATGTCCCAAATGTCCACAAATGTCTACAAAGTGTCCCCAGATGTCCCCAAAATTGTCCCCAAAATGTCCCCAAATGGCCCCAAATGGCCCCAAATATCCTCAATTGGCCCCCCAAATGTCCCAAAATGTCCCCAAAATGACCCAAATATCCACACTTGTCCCCAAATATTTCCCCAAATGTCCCCAAAACTGTCCCAAATGTCCCCAAAAATGTCCCAAATGTCCACAATTGTCTACAGTGTCCCCAGCTGTCCCCAAAATTGGCCCAAATGGCCCCAAAATGACCCAAATATCCACACTTGTCCCAAAAATTGTCCCCAAAATGTCCCCAAATGTCCCCAAAAATGTCCCAAATATCCACAATTGTCTAGTGTCACCAGATGACCCCAAAAATGTCCCAAAAATGTCCCAAAAATGTCCCCAAAATGTTCACAATGGTCCCCCAAAATGTCCCCAACTGCCCCCAAATGTCCCAAAAATGGCCCAAATATCCACAATTGTCCCCAAAAATGTCCCCAAATGTCCCCAAAATGACCCAAATATCCACAGTTGTCCCCAAAATTGTCCCCAAAATGTCCCCAAATGGCCCCAAATGTCCACAATTGGCTCCAAAAATGTCCCCAAATGTCCCAAATGTCCCCAAAATGACCCAAATATCCACAATTGTCCCCAAAATTCTCCCAAATGTCCCCAAAACTGTCCCAAATGTCCCCAAAAATGTCCCAAATGTCCACAATTGTCTACAAAGTGTCCCCAGCTGTCCCCAAAATTGGCCCAAATGGCCCCAAAATGACCCAAATATCCACAGTTGTCCCCAAAATTGTCCCCAAATGCCCCCAAATGTCCCCAAAAATGTCCCAAATATCCACAATTGTCTAGTGTCACCAGATGACCCCAAAAATGTCCCAAAAATGTCCCAAAAATGTCCCCAAAATGTTCACAATGGTCCCCCAAAATGTCCCCAACTGCCCCCAAATGTCCCAAAAATGGCCCAAATATCCACAATTGTCCCCAAAAATGTCCCCAAATGTCCCCAAAATGACCCAAATATCCACAGTTGTCCCCAAAATTGTCCCCAAAATGTCCCCAAATGGCCCCAAATGTCCACAATTGGCTCCAAAAATGTCCCCAAATGTCCCAAATGTCCCCAAAATGACCCAAATATCCACAATTGTCCCCAAAATTCTCCCAAATGTCCCCAAAACTGTCCCAAATGTCCCCAAAAATGTCCCAAATGTCCACAATTGTCTACAAAGTGTCCCCAGCTGTCCCCAAAATTGGCCCAAATGGCCCCAAAATGACCCAAATATCCACAGTTGTCCCCAAAATTGTCCCCAAATGCCCCCAAATGTCCCAAAAATGGACCAAATATCCACAATTGTCCCCAAAAATGTCCCCCAAAATGTCCCCAAATGTCCCCAAAAATATCCCCAAATGTCCCCCAAAATGTCCCAAATGTCCACAATTGTCTACAAAGTGTCCCCAGATGTCCCCAAAATTGTCCCAAATGTCCCCAAAATGACCCAAATATCCACACTTGTCCCCAAAATTGTCCCCAAAATTGTCCCCAAAATTTTCCCAAATGTCCCAAAAATGACCCAAATATACACAATTGTCCCCAAAAATGTCCCCAAATGTCCCCCAAAATGTCCCAAATGTGCCCCAAAATGTCCCAAATGTCCACAATTGTCTATAGTGTCCCCAGCTGTCCCCAAAATTGTCCCAAATGTCCCCAAAATGACCCAAATATCCACAACTGTCCCCAAAATTGTCCCCAAAATGTCCCCAAATGTCCCCAAATGACCCCAAATGTCCACAATTGGCCCCCAAAATGTCCCCAAATGTCCCCAAATGGCCCCAAAATGACCCAAATATCCACACTTGTCCCCAAATATTTCCCCAAATGTCCCCAAAACTGTCCCAAATGTCCCCAAAAATGTCCCAAATGTCCACAATTGTCTACAAAGTGTCCCCAGCTGTCCCCAAAATTGGCCCAAATGGCCCCAAAATGACCCAAATATCCACAGTTGTCCCCAAAATTGTCCCAAAAATTGTCCCCAAATGTCCCCCCAAATGTCCCAAATGTCCACAATTGTCTACAGTGTCCCCAGATGTCCCCCAAATTCTCCCAAATGTCCCCAAAAATGTCCCAACTGTCCACACTTGTCCCCCAAATTGTCCCCAGATGTGCAAAAAATGTCCCAAATGTCCCCAAAATGACCCAAATATCCACAATTGTCCCCAAAAATGTCCCCAAATGCCCCCAAAAATGTCCCAAATGTCCCCAAAATGACCCAAATATCCACACTTGTCCCCAAATGTCCCTAAACGGCCCAAAAATGTCCCCAAATGTCCCCAAATGTCCTCAAAAATGTCCCAAATATCCAGTTGTCCCCAAAATTGTCCCCAAATGTCCCCAAATGTCCCCCAAAATGTCCCAAATGTCCACAATTGTCTACAGTGTCCCCAGATGTCCCCAAAATTCTCCCAAATGTCCCCAAAAATGTCCCAAATGTCCACAGTTGTCCCCAAAAATGTCCCCAAATGTCCCAAAATGTCCCAAAATTGCCCCAAATGTCCCCAAAATGGCCCAAATATCCACACTTGTCCCCAAAAATCGTACCCAAAATGTCCCCAAATGTCCCCCAAAATGTCCCAAATGTCCACAATTGTCTACAGTGTCCCCAGATGACCCCCAAAATGTCCCCAAATGTCCCCAAAATGTCCCAAAAATGGCCTAAATATCCACAGTTGTCCCCCAAAATGTCCCAAATGTCCCCAAAATGTCCCAAATGTCCCCAAAACTGTCCCAAATGTCCACAATTGACTACAAAGTGTCCCCAGATGTCCCCAAAATGTCCCAAATGTCCACAATTGTCTACAGTGTCCCCAGATGACCCCAAAAATGTCCCCAAATGTCCCCAAATGTCCCCAAAATATCCACAATTGCCCCCAAAATTGTCCTCAAATGTCCCCAAATGTCCCCAAAATGACCCAAATATCCACAGTTGTCCCCAAAAATGTCCCCAAATGTCCCCCAAAATGTCCCAAAAGTCCACACTTGTCTACAGTGTCCCCAGATGTCCCCAAAATTCTCCGAAATGTCCTCAAAAATGTCCCAAATATCCACAGTTGTCCCCCAAATTGTCCCCAAATGTCCCCAAACGTCCCCAAAATGTCCCAAATATCCACAATTGTCCCCAAAAATGTCCCCAGATGTCCCCAAAAATGTCCCAAATGTCCCCCAAAATGTCCCAAATATCCCTAAATATTCCCAAAATTCTACAATTGTCCCAAAATATCCACACTTGTCCCCAAAATTGTCCCCAAAATGTCCCCAAATGTCCCCAAAATGTCCCAAATGTCCCCAAAAATGTCCCAAATGTCCACAATTGTCTACAAAGTGTCCCCAGATGTCCCCAAAATTGTCCCAAATGTCCCCAAAATGTCCCAAAATGTCCACAATTGTCCCCAAAATTGTCCTCAAATGTCCCCAAATGTCCCCAAAATGACCCAAATATCCACAGTTGTCCCCAAAAATGTCCCCAGATGTCCCCAAAAATGTCCCAAATGTCCCCCAAAATGTCCCAAATGTCCCTAAATATTCCCAATATTCTACAAATGTCCCAAAATATCCACAATTGTCCCCCCAAAAGTCCCCAAATGTCCCCCAAAATGTCCCCAGATGTCCCCAAAATGTCCCAAATGTCCCCAAAATGACCCAAATATCCACAGTTGTCCCCAAAATGTCCCCAAATGTCCCCAAAAATATCCCTCAAATATCAAAAAAAAAAAAAAAAAGTCCTAAAAAATGTCCCCAAATGTCCCCAAAATGTCCCCAAATCATCCCATACACCCATCCCCCCCCCCTTCCCCCCCCCTTCCCCTCCCCCCCCCCAACGTGGGCCTCCGGAAACCCCCCGTGTTCCCCCCCCGCCCCCCCCCTCCCCACCACATCCCCTTTCGGTGCCACCGCCCCTCCCCCCCCATCCGGTGTCCCCCCCCCCCGATGTCCCCGTTGTCACCGCCGACCCCTTTGTGCCCCCCCCCGATGTCCCCGTTGTCCCCATTGACCCCTTTGCCCCCCCCCGATGTCCCCGTTCACACCGCCGACCCCTTTGCCCCCCCCCCCGATGTCCCCGTGGTCACCGCCGACCCCTTTGCCACCCCCCCGATGTCCCCGTTGTCACCACCGACCCCTTTGTTCCCCCCCCCCGATGTCCCCGTTGTCACCGCTGACCCCTTTGTGCCCCCCCCCGATGTCCCCGTTGTCACCGCCGACCCCTTTGTACCCCCCCCAGACCCCCCCCCCGATGTCCCCGTTGTCACCGATGACCCCTTTGTGCCCCCCCCCGTTGTCCCCGTTGTCACGACCGACCCCTTTGTGCCCCCCTCGATGTCCCCGTTGTCACCGCTGATCCCTTTGTGCCCCCCCCCGATGTCCCCGTTGTCCCCGTTCACCCCTTTGTGCCCCTCCGTTGTCCCCGTTGTCACCGATGACCCCTTTGTGCCCCCCCCGTTGTCCCCGTTGTCACGACCGACCCCTTTGTGACCCCCCCCCAGAACCCCCGATGTCCCCATTGTCACCGCCGACCCCTTTACCCCCCCCCGATGTCCCCGTTGTCACCGCCGACCCCTTTGTGCCCCCCCCGATGTCCCCGTTGTCACCGCCGACCCCTTTGTTCCCCCCCCCGTTGTCCCCGTTGTCACCGCTGAGCCCTTTGTGCCCCCCCCCAGGCCCCCCCCATTGTCCCCGTTGTCACCGCTGATCCCTTTGCCCCCCCCCCCGATGTCCCCGTTGTCACCGCCGACCCCTTTGTTCCCCCCCCCCGATGTCCCCGTTGTCACCGCTGACCCCTATGCCCCCCCCCGATGTCCCCGTTGTCACCGCTGACCCCTTTGTGCCCCCCCCCAGGCCCCCCCCATTGTCCCCGTTGTCACCGCTGACCCCTTTGTGCCCCCCCCCAGGCCCCCCCCATTGTCCCCGTTGTCACCGCTGACCCCTTTGCCCCCCCCCGATGTCCCCGTTGTCACCGCCGACCCCTATGCCCCCCCCCGATGTCCCCGTTGTCACCGCTGACCCCTTTGTGCCCCCCCCCAGGCCCCCCCCATTGTCCCCGTTGTCACCGCTGACCCCTTTGCCCCCCCCCGATGTCCCCGTTGTCACCGCCGACCCCTTTGTGCCCCCCCCCGATGTCCCCGTTGTCACCGCTGACCCCTTTGTGACCCCCCCCCAGAACCCCCGATGTCCCCATTGTCACCGCCGACCCCTTTGCCCCCCCCCCGATGTCCCCGTTGTCACCGCCGACCCCTTTGTGCCCCCCCCCGATGTCCCCGTTGTCACCGCCGACCCCTTTGCCCCCCCCCCGATGTCCCCGTTGTCACCGCCGACCCCTTTGCCCCCCCCGATGTCCCCGTTGTCACCGCCGACCCCTTTGTGCCCCCCCCAGACCCCCCCCCGTTGTCCCCGTTGTCCCCGTTGATCCCTTTGTGCCCCCCCGTTGTCCCCGTTGTCACCGCCGACCCCTTTACCCCCCCCCGATGTCCCCGTTGTCACCGCTGACCCCTTTGTGACCCCCCCCCAGAACCCCCGATGTCCCCATTGTCACCGCCGACCCCTTTGCCCCCCCCCGTTGTCCCCGTTGTCACCGCTGACCCCTTTGCCCCCCCGATGTCCCCGTTGTCCCCGCTGACCCCTTTGCCCCCCCCCGATGTCCCCGTTGTCACCGCCGACCCCTTTGTTCCCCCCCCAGACCCCCCCCGATGTCCCCGTTGTCACCGCTGACCCACTTGTGCCCCCCCTCGATGTCCCCGTTGTCACCGCCGACCCCTTTGTGCCCCCCCCCGATGTCCCCGTTGTCACCGCTGACCCCTTTGCGCCCCCCCCTTTGCCCCCCCCCCGATGTCCCCGTTGTCACCGCCGACCCCTTTGTCCCCCCACCTCGATGTCCCCGTTGTCACCGCTGACCCCTTTGTGCCCCCCCCCCAGACCCCCCCATGGAGCTGCAGGCGGCACGGAGGGACAAACCGGCAGCGCACGTCGTGGGTGAGTGGATATGGGGCGCTATGGGGTGGATATGGGGCGGATATGGGGTGGATATGGGGCGCTATGGGGTGGATATGGGGTGGATATGGGGCGGCTATAGGGCGCTATGGGGTGGATATGGGGCGCTATGGGGTGGATATAGGGCGGCTATGGGGTGGATATGGGGCGCTATGGGGTGGATATGGGTGGATATAGGGCGGATATGGGGTGGATATCGGGTGGATATGGGGCGCTATGGGGTGGATATGGGGTGGATATGGGGCGCTATGGGGCGGATATGGGGTGGATATAGGGCGCTATGGGGTGGATATGGGGTGGATATGGGGCGGATATAGGGCGCTATGGGGTGGATATGGGGCGCTATGGGGTGGACATGGGGCGGATATGGGGCGCTATGGGGTGGATGTGGGCGGCTATAGAGTGGATATAGGACGCTATGGGGTGGATATGGGGCGGCTATAGGGTGGCTATAGGGCGGATAGGGGGCGCTATGGGGTGGATATAGGGCGGCTATAGGGCGGATATAGAGCGCTATGGGGTGGATATGGGGCGTTATGGGGTGGATATGGGGTGGATATAGGGTGCTATGGGGCGGATATAGGGCGGATACGAGGCGCTGTGGGGCGGATATGGGGTGGATATGGGGCGTTATGGGTGAATATAGGGTGGATATGGGGCGGCTATAGGGCGCTATGGGGTGGACATGGGGTGGATATGGGGTGGATATGGGGCGGATATGGGGCGGATATGGGGCGCTATGGGGCAGATAGAAGGCGCTATGGGGTGGATGTGGGGCATTATAGGGTGGACATAGGGTGCTATAGGGACTGTAGGGTAGATATAGGGTGCTATGGGGCGCTATCGGGCTATATGAAGCTCTATGGGTCCCTATGGGTCGCTATGGGTCTCTATGGGTCTCTAGGGGTCTCTATGGGTTCCTATGGGTCCCCATGGGTCTCTATGGGTTCTTATGGGTTCCTATGCGTCCCTATGGCTCTTTATGGGTCCCTATGGGTCTGTATGGGTCCCTATGTGTCTGTATGGCTCCCTATGGCTCTTTATGGGTCCCTATGATTCCCTATGGGTCCCTATGGCTCTTTATGGGTCCCTATGATTCCCTATGGGTCCCTATGGCTCTTTATGGGTCCCTATGGGTTCCTATGGGTCCCTATGGCTCTTTATGGGTCCCTATGTGTCCCTATGAGTCCCTATGGGTCCCTATGGCTCTTTATGGGTCCCTATGGCTCTTTATGAGTCCCTATGGGTCCCTATGGGTCTCTATGGGTCCCTATGGCTCTTTATGGGTTTCTATGGGTCTCTTTAGGGTTTCTATGGCTCTTTATGGGTCCTTATGGGTCCTTATGGGTCTCTATGGCTCTTTATGTGTTCCTATGGGTCTCTATAGGGTTTCTATGGGTCTCTACGGGGTTTCTATGGCTCTTTGTGGGTCCCTGTGGGTCCCTATGAGTCCCTATAGGTCTGTATGAGTCCCTATGGGTCCCTATGGCTCTTTATGGGTTTCTATGGGTCTCTTTAGGGTTTCTATGGGTCTCTACGGGGTTTCTATGGCTCTTTATAGGTCCCTATGCATCCCTATGGGTCCCTATGGCTCTTTATGGGTCCCTATAGCTCTTTATGGGTTCCTATGTGTCCCTATGGGTCCCCATGGGTCTGTATGGCTCCTTATGGGTCTCTATGGTTCCCTATAGCTTTTTATGGGTCCCTATGAGTCCCTATGGCTCTTTATGGGCCCCTATGAGTCGCGATGAGTCCCTATGGGTCTGTATGGGTCCCTATGGTCCCCATGGCTCTTTATGGGTCCCTATGGCTCTTTATGGGGTCCCTATGGGTCCCCATGGGTCTGTATGTGTCACTGTGGGTCCCTATGTGTTGCTATGGGTCCCTAAGGGTCTGTATGGGTCCGTACGACTCCCTATGGCTCCCTATGGCTCTTTATGGGTCCCTATGAGTCCCTATGGCTCTTTATGGGTCTGTATGGGTCCCTATGGGTCCCTATGGCTCTTTATGGGTCTGTATGGGTCCCTATGATTCTCTATGGCTCTTTATGGGTCTCTATGGGTCCCTATGGCTCCCTATGGCTCTTTATGGGTTCCTATGGGTCCCTATGAGTCCCTATAGGTCTGTATGAGTCCCTATGGGTCCCTATGGCTCTTTATGGGTCCCCATGGCTCCCTATGGGTCCTAATGTATCCCTATGGGTCCCTATGAGTCCCTATGGGTCCCTATGGGTCCCTATGGCTCTTTATGGGTCCCCATGGCTCCCTATGGGTCCCTATGGCTCTTTATGGGTTTCTGTGTGTCTCTATGGGGTTTCTATGGGTTTCTATGGGGGTTCTATGGGTCCCCATGGGTCCCTATGGGTCTGTATGGGTCCCCACGGCTCTTTATGGGTCCCCATGGGTCCCTATGGGTCCCTATGAGTCCCTATGGCTCTTTATGGGTCCCTATGGGTCCCTATGGCTCTTTATGGGTCCCTATGAGTCCCTATGGGTCCCTATGGCTCTTTATGGGGTCCCTATGGGTCCCTATGGCTCTTTATGGGTCCCTATGAGTCCCTATGGGTCCCTATGGCTCTTTATGGGTCCCTATGGGTCCCTATGAGTCCCTATGGCTCTTTATGTGTCCCTATGGGTCCCTATGACTCTTCATGGGTCCCTATGAGTCCCTATGGGTCCCTATGGCTCTTTATGGGTCCCTATGAGTCCCTATGAGTCCCTATGGCTCTTTATGGGTCCCTATGAGTCCCTATGGCTCTTTATGGGTCCCTATGTGTCCCTATGGCTCTTTACGGGTCCCTATGGGTCCCTATGACTCTTTATGGGTCCCTATGAGTCCCTATGGCTCTTTATGGGGTCTCTATGGGTCCCTATGACTCTTTATGGGTCCCTATGAGTCCCTATGGCTCTTTATGGGTCCCTATGTGTCCCTATGGCTCTTTATGGGTCCCTATGGGTCCCTATGTGTCCCTATGTGTCCCTATGAGTCCCTATGGCTCTGTATGAGTCCCTATGTGTCCCTATGACTCTTTATGGGTTCCTATGGGTCTCTAGGGGTCTCTATGGGTCCCTATGGGTCTCTATGTGTCCCTATGTGTCTGTATGGGTCTCTATGGGTCCCTATGGCTCTTTATGGGTCCCTATGTGTCCCTATGGCTCTTTATGGGTTCCTATGGGTCTCTAGGGGTCTCTATGGGTCCCTATGGGTCTCTATGTGTCCCTATGTGTCTGTATGGGTCTCTATGGGTCCCTATGGCTCTTTATGGGTCCCTATGTGTCCCTATGGCTCTTTATGGGTTCCTATGGGTCTCTAGGGGTCTCTATGGGTCCCTATGGGTCTCTATGTGTCCCTATGTGTCTGTATGGGTCTCTATGGGTCCCTATGGCTCTTTATGGGTCCCTATGTGTCCCTATGTGTCCCTATGAGTCCCTATGGCTCTTTATGGGTCCCTATGAGTCCCTATGGCTCTTTATGGGGTCTCTATGGGTCCCTATGACTCTTTATGGGTCCCTATGTGTCTGTATGGGTCTCTATGTCTCTTTATGTGTTTTCCACGCATCCCTCCGTATCCCCACGTCTCTTCCCTCCCCCCTCTCCCCCCCCAACCCCAACACACACCCCATAACCCCCCCCACCCCCACCCCCACCCAACCTTTTTCCCCTCTTTGCCCCACAGCATCCTCCTCTCAGCCGGGTTCCCTGGTGTGGGACGATCGCGTGGCTCCATCCCTGATCCGGAACGGCGTGGTGCTACGAAGGAACAAACTGGTGGTTCCCAAAGACGGCCTTTATTTCGTTTACGCCGCAGCCGCTTTTCAAGGAGGGGGGGGCGGGGGGGGGGGAGGTGATGGTGGGGGGGGTGGGGGGAGATGTTTTAGCCCCCCCCTCCGTTTGTCCGTCAGTCGTTTCTCCGAGGAATATCCCAAAGATGTCCCCCTCCTGACCGCCGTGCGATCCGTCTGTCCCGGGGATGGGGGGAGGGGGAGGAGGAAGAGGAGGGGGGGGGAGGAGGAGGAGGAGGAGGAGGAAGAGGAGGGGGGGGGCTTTGGTTCGAGTCGCTGTATCAAGGGGCGGTGTTTTTATTGAGGGGGGGGGACGAATTGGAGGCGACCACCAGCACGGCGCAGTACCTCGATTTGCACGGGGGGGGGAGCGCTTATTTTGGGGTGGTGGGAGTGGATTAATTGGGGAGGGGGCGGGGGGGGGGGGCAATGGGGTCGTTATAGGGGGCGGTGAGGGGGATGGGGGGCATTGGGGTCGTTGTAGGGGGCATTGGGGTCGTTATAGGGGGCGGTGAGGAGGGATGGGGGGGATGGGGGGCAATGGGGTCGTTATAGGGGGCGGTGAGGGGGGGATGGGGTCGGTATGGGGGTGATGGGGGGGAATGGGAGCATTGGGGTCGTTATAGGGGGCAATGAGGGGGATGGGGGGCATTGGGGTCGTTATAGGGGGCAATAGGGTCGTTATAGGGGACAATGAGGGGGGATGGGGGCAATGGGGTTGTTATAGGGGGCAATGGGGTCGTTATAGGGGGCGGTGGGGGGGGATAGGGTCGGGATATGGGGATGGGGGGGCAATGGGGTCGTTATAGGGGGCGATGAGGGGGGATGGGGGGCATTGGGGTCGTTATAGGGGGCAATGACGGGGGATGGGGGGCATTGGGGTTGTTATAGGGGCATTGGGGTCGTTATAGGGGGCAATGAGGGGGATGGGGGCATTGAGGTTGTTATAGGGGCATTGGGGTCGTTATAGGGGCCAATGAGGGGGGGGATGGGGTCATTATAGGGGGGCTGGGGGGGAATGGGGTCTTTATAGGGGCGATGTGGGGGAATGGGGTCTTTATATAGGGCTGGGGGAGAATGGGGGGGAATAGAAGAGGAGGGGGTCGTTATTGGGGTATGGAATGGAGAAATGGGGGGCAATGGGGTCGTTATATAGGGTTTGGGGTCGTTATATGGGGGCGACGGAGGGGCTGGGGGAGGGGGGGGGGTCGTGATGGGGGTCCGAAATGGGGGAAGAAATGGGGAAATCGGGGGTCGGCGTCGTGGAGCAGAAGAAAGAAATGGGGCGAAAAATGGGGAATTGGGGACCGGAGTGAAGAAATGGGGGCTGTGGGGGGGTTTTGGGGTTTTTGGGGTAATTTATGGCATATTTATGTATTTATATTATGTATGGGGCGGGGCCGTACCGTGTAGGGCCCCCCCCCTTCCCCTCCCCCCCCCCCCCGAGCGCCGTTTTGGGCTCAGAAATGTTTATTTTTGTAAGGCGGATGTATTTATTATTTATTGGGGGAAATAAAAAGAGCTGCAGCCGGGAGGGGAAGATTTGGGGCTGAATGCGGGGATTTGGGGGGGATTTGGGGGATTTGGGGGGGGGATTTGGGGTCGGTATGGGGGGCTGGGGGGGGCAATGGGGTCGTTATAGGAGGGTCGGGGGGCAGTGGGGTCGTTATAGGGGGCGATGAGGGGGGAATGGGGTCGGGATATGGGGGTGGGGGGCATTGGGGTCGTTATAGGGGGCGATGGGGTCGTTATAGGGGGCGATGAGGGGGGGGATGGGGTCGGGATGGGGGGGAATGGGGGGCAATGGGGTCGTTATAGGGGTCAATGAGGGGGGATGGGGGCAATGGGGTCGTTATAGGGGGCAATGAGGGGGATGGGGGGCAATGGGGTCGTTATAGGGGAGTGGGGGGGAGATATTGGGTCGTTATAGGGGGATGGGGGGGGATATGGGGTCGTTATAGGGGGGTGGGGGTAGATATGTGGTCGTTATAGGGGTAGGGGGAGATATGGGGTCATTATAGGGGGGCTGGGGGGGGAATGGGGTCTTTATAGGGGCGATGGGGGGGATATGGAGTCGTTATAGGGGGATGGGGGGGGGATATGGGGTCGTTATAGGGGAATGGGGGGCAATGGGGTCGTTATAGGAGGGTGGGGGGGCAGTGGGGTCTTTATAGGGGGCGATGAGGGGGGAATGGGGTCGGGATATGGGGGTGGGGGGCAATGGGGTCGTTATAGGGGGCGATGAGGGGGGGGATGGGGTCGGGATATGGGGGTGGGGGGCAATGGGGTCGTTATAGGGGGCATTGGGGTCGTTATAGGGGACAATGAGGGGGGATGGGGGCAATGGGGTCGTTATAAGGGGGAATAGGGTCGGTATAGGGGATGGGGGGGGAATGGGGGGCAATGGGGTAGTTATAGGAGGGTGGGGGGGCAGTGGGGTCTTTATAGGGGGCGATGAGGGGGGAATGGGGTCGGGATATGGGGGTGGGGGGCAATGGGGTCGTTATAGGGGGCGATGAGGGGGGGATGGGGTCGGGATATGGGGGTGGGGGGCAATGGGGTCGTTATAGGGGGCAATGGGGGGGGATGGGGTCGGGATGGGGGGGAATGGGGGCAATGGGGTCGTTATAGGGGGCAATGGGGGGGGATGGGGTCGGGATATGGGGATGGGGGGGAATGGGGTCGTTATAGGGGACAATGAGGGGGGATGGGGGCAATGGGGTCGTTATAGGGGGCAATGAGGGGGATGGGGGGCAATGGGGCCGTTATAGGGGAGTGGGGGGGAGATATGGGGTCGTTATAGGGGGATGGGGGGGGATATGGGGTCGTTATAGGGGGGTGGGGGTAGATATGTGGTCGTTAAAGGGGTAGGGGGAGATATGGGGTCATTATAGGGGGGCTGGGGGGGGAATGGGGTCTTTATAGGGGCGATGGGGGGGATATGGAGTCGTTATAGGGGGATGGGGGGGGGATATGGGGTCGTTATAGGGGAATGGGGGGCAATGGGGTCGTTATAGGAGGGTGGGGGGGCAGTGGGGTCTTTATAGGGGGCGATGAGGGGGGAATGGGGTCGGGATATGGGGGTGGGGGCCAATGGGGTCGTTATAGGGGGCGATAAGGGGGATGGGGGGCAATGGGGGGCAATGGGGTCGTTATAGGGGGCAATGGGTCGTTATAGGGGGCGATGAGGGGGGGATGGGGTCAGAATATGGGGATGGGGGGGCAATGAGGTCGTTATAGGGGCAGTGAGGGGGATAGGGGGCATTGGGGTCATTATAGGGGGCAATGAGGGGGATAGGGGGCAATGGGGTTGTTATAGGGGCATTGGGGTCGTTATAGGGGTCAATGAGGGGAGGGATGGGGTCATTATAGGGGGGCTGGGGGGGCAATGGGGTCGGTATAGGGGAATGGGGGGCAATGGGGTCGTTATAGGGGAGTGGGGGGGAGATATGGGGTCGTTATAGGGGAATGGGGGGGCAATGGGAGGGCAATGGAGTCGTTATAGGGGTGGGGGGAGATATGGGATCGTTATAGGGGATTGGGGGGGAGATATGGGGTCGTTATAGGGTGATGGGGGGATATGGGGTCGTTATAGGGGGCTGGGGGGAAATATGGGGTCATTAAAGGGGGATGGGGGGGCAGTGGGAGGGCAGTGGGGTCGTTATAGGGGAATGGGGGAGCAATGGGGTCGTTATAGGGGGCTGGGGGGCAATGGGGTCGTTATAGGGGGGTGGGGGGGCAGTGGGAGGGCAATGGGGTCGTTATAGGGGTGGGGGGGATATGGGGTCGTTATAGGGGGCAGTGAGGGGGGGTGGGGGACACTGGGGTCTTTACAGGGGGCTGGGGGGGGCAATAGGGTCGTTATAGGGGGGTGGGGGGGCAGTGGGAGGGCAATGGGGTCGTTATAGGGGAGTGGGGGGGCAATGGGGTCGTTATAGGGGTGGGGGGAGATATGGGGTCGTTATAGGGGGCTGGGGGGCGGTGGGGGGGCAATGGGGTCGTTATAGGGGGACTGGGAAGGCAATGGGGTCATTATAGGCGGATGGGGGGAAATATGGGGTCGTTATGGGGGGATGGAGGGGATATGGGGTCACTATAGGGATGGGGGGATATGGGGTCACTATTGGGGGGTGGGGGAGCAATGGGGTCATTATAGGGTGCTGGTGGGGCAATGGGGTCATTATAGAGGCGATGATTTGGGGCTGAATGCGGGGATTTGGGGAATGGGGGGATTTAGGGTCAGTATGAGGGGGCAATGGGGGGCAATGGGGTCGTTATAGGGGAATGAGGGGCAATGGGGTCGTTATAGGGAGACGGGGGTGCAATGGGGTCATTATAGGGGGGCTGGGATGGGGAATGGGGTCATAATGATATGGAGGTGTCAATGGGGTCGTTATAGGGGAATGGGGGGGGCTGTGGGGTCGTTATAGGGCACAATGGGGGAGGTGGGGTCGTTATAGGGGGGCTGGGGGCAATAATGGGGTGTTTGGGTGGAGATTTGGGGTGGAATTGGGTAATTTGGGGAATTTGGGGTGGAATTTGAGGAATTATGGGGTGGATTTGGGGATTTGGGGGAGGGCGGGGGGCAATGGGAGGGATTTGGGGTGGGTTTGGGGAATTTGGGGTGAATAGGGGGACTTTTGGGGGGGATTTTGGGGAATTTTGGTGTGGATTCTGGGAATTTGGGGGCAAATTTGGGGAATTTGTGGGAGGATGGGGGGAATTGGGGGGAATTTGGGGGTGTTTGGGGGATGGATGGGGCGAATTTGGGGAAATCTGGAGGGATTTGGGGGGACTGGAGGTGAATTTGGGCAATGTGGGACGATTTGGGGCAAATTTGGGGGATTTGGGGTGAATTTGGGGCAAATTCAGTGGAATTGGGGCAATTTGGGGGCAGATTTGGGATGAATTGGGGGAAATTTGGGGGGAAATAGGGGGATTTTGGGGCAAATTTGGGGAATTTTGGAGGAGTTGGGATTTGGGACAAATGTGGGGATTTTCGGGGGAATTGAAGCAAATTTGAGGGAATTTGGGGCAAATTTGGGGAAATTGGAGTGAATTCAGGGGGGAATTGGGGCCATTAGGGGGAATTTGGGGCAAATTTGGAAGGATTTGTGGGAATTTGGGGCAAATTCAGTGGAATTGGGGCAATTTGGGGAGAGTTTGGAGGACTTGGGTTGAGCTGGGGGAAATTTTGGGGGAAATAGGGGGAATTTGGGGCAAATTTGGGGGAATTTGGGGTAAATTCAGTGGAATTGGGGCAATTTGGGGTGAGTTTGGAGGACTTGGGTTGAGCTGGGGGAAATTTGGGGGAAAATAGGGGAAATTTGAGGCAAATGGGGGGAATTTTGAAGGAGTTGGGATTTGGGACAAATGTGGGGATTTGGGGGAGAATTGAAGCAAATTTGAGGGAATTTGGGGCAAATTTGGGGAAATTGGAGTGAATTCAGGGGGGAATTGGGGCCATCAGGGGGAATTTGGGGCAAATTTGGAAGGATTTGGGGGAATTTGGGGCAAATTCAGTGGAATTGGGGCAATTTGGGGGCAGATTTGGGATGAATTGGGGGAAATATTGGGGAAAATTGAGGGAATTTGGGGCAAATGTGGGGAATTTTGGAGGAGTTGGGATTTGGGACAAATGTGGGGATTTTGGGGAGAATTGAAGCAAATTTGAGGGAATTTGGGGCAAATTTGGGGAAATTGGAGTGAATTCAGGGGGTGAATTGGGGACATTAGGGGGAATTTGGGGCAAATTCAGTGGAATTGGGGCAATTTGGGGTGAGTTTGGAGGACTTGGGTTGAGCTGGGGGAAATTTTGGGGAAAATAGGGGGAATTTGGGCAAATGTGGGGATTTTGAGGGGAATTGAAGCAAATTTGAGGGAATTTGGGGGAAAATTTGAGGGAAAACGGAGTGAATTCAGGGGGAGAATTTGGGCCATTAGGGGGAATTTGGGGCAAATTTGGAGGAATTTGGGGCAAATTCAGTGGAATTGGGGCAATTTGGGGTGAATTTGGAGGACTTGGGTTGAATTGGGGGAAATTTTGGGGAAAATTGAGGGAATTTGGGGCAAATTTGGGGAATTTTGGGGGGAGTAGGGGGGGTTGGGACAAATGTGGGGATTTTGGGGGGAATTGAAGCAAATTTGAGGGAATTTGGGGGCAAATTTGGGGAAATCGGAGTGAATTCAGGGGGGGGAATTTGGGCCATTAGGGGGAATTTGGGGCAAATTTTGAAGGATTTGTGGGAATTTGGGGCAAATTCAGTGGAATTGGGGCAATTTGGGGTGAGTTTGGAGGACTTGGGTTGAGCTGGGGGAAATTTTGGGGAAAATTGAGGGAATTTGGGGCAAATTTGGGGGAAATAGGGGGAATTTGGGGCAAATTCAGGAAATTTGGGGGGAATTGAGGGAATTTGGGGCAAATTTGGGGGAAATTGGGGGGAATTTAAGCAAATTTGAGGGAATTTGGGGCAAATTTGGGGGAAACTGGAGTGAATTCAGGGGGTGAATTGGGGCCATTAGGGGGAATTCGGGGCAAATTCAGTGGAATTGGGGCAATTTGGGGGCAGATTTGGGATGAATTGGGGGAAATTTTGGGGAAAATTGAGGGAATATGGGGCAAATTCAGGAAATTTGGGAGGAGTTGTGGGGATTTGGGACAAATGTGGGGATTTTGAGGGGAATTGAAGCAAATTTGAGGGAATTTGGGGCAAATTTGGGGGAAACTAGAGGGAATTCAGGGGGTGAATTGGGGCCATTAGGGGGAATTTGGGGGGAAATTTGGAGGGATTTGGGGGAATTTGGGGCAAATTCAGTGGAATTGGGGCAATTTGGGGTGAATTTGGAGGACTTGGGTTGAGCTGGGGCAGATTTGGGGGAAATTGAGGGAATTTGGGGCAAATTTGGGGGAAATTGGGGGAACTTGGTGGAAATAGGAATTTGGGGCAAATGTGGGGAATTTGGGGGGAGTTGGGGGGGATTGGTGCAAATTCAGGGAATTTGGGGGCATTTGGGGGGCATGGGGGAAATTTGGGATGAATTTGGGGGAATTTTGTGGCAATTTTAGGGAAATTCAGCGGGAAATTGGAGGGAATTTGGGGGATTTTGGGGTTAATTGGGGGAATTTGGTGGGAAATTTGAGGGTCTTGGGGGCTTTGGGGGGAAACGTTGAGAAAATTGGGAGAATTTGGGGCAAATTTGGGCAATTTGAGGCAATTTCAGCAAAAATTGGCGGTTTTGGGGAAATCGGGTGTGAATTTGGGGGATTTGGGGGGATTTGGGGTGAATTTGGATGAATTGAGGGAATTTGGGTCAAACCGAGCAGATTTCAGCCAATTCAGGCCAAAAAAAAAGTTAAAATTGGGGGAAATTTGGGTCCAAATTCAGAGCATTTGTTCTGAATTGGGCCGGAAGGTGGGAATTTGGGTTGAATTTGGGGCAAATTGAGGAATTCGGGGCTGAATTTGGGGTGTTTGTGGGCGGGAGCGGTTGGAATTCGGGCAACTTTGGGCCGAACGTTGAGGATTCGGGGAATTTGGGGCCGAATTTGGGGCTTTTGGGGGCGATTGGAGCCCCGTTGCCATGGAAACGGAGACCGCGGCCTACTCGCCGCGCTGCAGCCTGCGGTCGCCATGGCAACGCGGAGCCACATCCGGTTGCCATAGGGAAACAGCGGCACTTCCGGCGGAGCGCTCCACGCCGCGGGGAGGGGCGCCCACCCCCCCTCAGTGGTACCGCCCGCGGAGGGGCGGGGCGCCGCGGCCATCGAACCAATGGGAGCGCGGAGAGGCGGGGCGTCGCCTCTCCTCGACCAATAGCAACGCGGCGCCTCGCGGCCCCGCCCCAGTGCTGGCGCCGCGCGCATGCGCACAAGCCGTAGGCCGCCATCGCGGGGCGGGGCGGGGCCGGGCCGCGCTCTCCGCCGCCGCTCCCGGAATCCGCCGCCATCCGCGCCCGCCGCCCCCTCCCGCACCCCCCGCGTTCTTCCCAGGCCCCAGCGGAGCCCGCCCGGCGCCCTCAGGTGGGTTTGGGGGCGCGGCGCGCCGTGGGAAGCCTCGATGGCGGCTCCGAACCGCTCCCCCCCCCGCCGATGTCCCCGCGGCCGTTGGCGGTCTCGGGGCCGCCGCCATCTTGGGCCTGTGCGGCCTACTGCGGCCTAGCGCGGCCTGCAGCCTGAGGAGGGGGGGGGCGGCTCGGGGGCGCCCCGCGCGGTCGGGGTCGCGGTTTCAACCCCCCCCCCCACCTCCCGCCGGGTTGTGCTGTTCGCGTTGCCCCCCCCGTTCTCACGGGGCCGTTCTATTCCCGCGGGGTCGGCATTAGAACTCCCCTCCCCCCCCCCCCCCCCCCCCAATGCATAGCGTCCCACCCTACAGATTCGCCCCCCCCTCCCCCCGGACAGATTCAGCCTCCCCCCCCCCGCACGTTCTCAGCGTTTCTCTCATTCCCACCGCCTTCCCTCCCCCCCCCCGTTCTCCACTTGGGCCCCTGTGCCCCCCCGCTTTTATCGTCCCCCTCCTCAGCGTTTTTCCCCCCCTTGGTGTCTCCCCCATCATCTGCCCCCCTCCCCCCCAACGTTCCGCTCCCTTTTGTGTCCCCCCTGTTACTGCGTTCCCTTTCTCAGTGTTCCCCCCCCCATGTTCTCCCCCTTCAGATTCCCCCCCCCTGTAACGTCTCCCCCTCCCTTAACGTCTCCCCCTCCCTTAACGTCCCCCCCCCCCTTAACGTCCCCCCCCCCTTTAACGTCCCCCCCCCCTTTTAACGTCCCCCCCCCCTTTTAACGTCCCCCCCCCCTTAACGTCCCCCCCCCTTTAACGTCTCCCCCCCTTTAACGTCTCCCCCCCTTTAACGTCTCCCCCCTTTTAACGTCTCCCCCCCCTTTTAACGTCTCCCCCCCCTTTTAACGTCTCCCCCCCGTTTTTAACGTCTCCCCCTCCCCTTAACGTCTCCCCCCCCCTTAACGTCCCCCTCTATCATTCAGCCCCATCACCGTTCCCCTCCCCCTTTAAACATTCCCCCCCCATAGCGCTATTTGCCCCCCCTTTTGTGCCCCCCCCTTTTAGCATCCCCCTCCTCAGCGTTTCTCCCCCCCTTGGTGCCCCCCCCATCATATGCCCCCCCCCCCCAACGTTCCGCTCCCTTTAGTGTCCCCCCTGTTACTGCGTTCCTCTTCTCAGTGTTCCCCCCCCCATGTTCTCCCCCTTCAGATTCCCCCCCTCTTAACGTCTCCTCCCCCCCTTTTAACGTCTCCCCCCCCCCCTTTTAACGTCTCCCCCCCCCCTTTTAACGTCTCCCCCCCCCCCTAACGTTTCCCCCCCCCTTTTAACGTCTCCCCCCCCCTTTTAACGTCTCCCCCCCCCTTTTAACGTCTCCCCCCCCCCTTTTAACGTCTCCCCCCCCCCTCTAACGTCTCCCCCCCCCTCTAACGTTTCCCCCCCCCTTTAACGTCTCCCCCCCCTTTTAACGTCTCCCCCCCCTTTTAACGTCTCCCCCCCCTTTTAACGTCTCCCCCCCCTTTTAACGTCTCCCCCCCCCTTTTAACGTCTCCCCCCCCCCTTTAACGTCTCCCCCCCCCCTTTAACGTCTCCCCCCCCTTAACGTCTCCCCCCCCCCTTAACGTCCCCCTCTATCATTCAGCCCTATCACCGTTCCCCTCCCCCTTTAAACATTCCCCCCCCATAGCGCTATTTGCCCCCCCTTTTGTGCCCCCCCCCTTAGCATCCCCCCCCTTCAGCGTTTCTCCCCCCCTTAGTGCCCCCCCCATCATCTGCTCCCCCCCCAACGTTCCGCTCCCTTTTGTGTCCCCCCTGTTACTGCGTTCCCCTTCTCAGCGTTCCCCCCCCCCCAATGTTCTCCCACTTCGGATTCCTCCCCCCTTTCAACGTCTCCCCCCCCCCTTTCAACGTCTCCCCCCCCCCTTTCAACGTCTCCCCCCCCCCTTCAACGTCTCCCCCCCCCCTTTCAACGTCTCCCCCCCCCTTAACGTCTCCCCCCCCCTTAACGTCTCCCCCCCCCCCTTAACGTCCCCCTTTATCTTTCAGCCCCATCACTGTTCCCCTCCCCCTTTAGCATTCCCCCCCCCATAGCGCCCCCCTTTTGTGTCTCCCCCTTTTAATGTCCTCCCTCTCAAGAGTAGTTCCCCCCTTTAGCGGCCCCCCCTTTAGCGTCCCCCTCCTCAAGAGTGTTCCCCCTATAGTGTTCCCCCCTCAAGAGTACTCCCCCCTTTTGTGTCCCCCACTTTAGCGTCCCCCCTCAAGTGTTCCCCCCCATAGCGTTCCCCCCTTTCGCATCCCCCTCCCACGAGTGCTCCCCCCATAGCGTTCCCCCCTTTTGTGTCCCCCTCTTTAGTGTCCCCCCTCCCAAGAGTACTTTCTTCATAGCGTTCCCTCCCCATAGTGTTCCTCCCTTTTGTGTCCCCCCCCTTTAGCATCCCCCCTCCCAGGAGTGCTCCCCCCATAGTGTTCCCCCCTTAGCATTCCCCCCTCCCAAGACTACTGCCTTCATAGCGTTCCCCCCCCATAGCTTCCCCCTTTTTGTGTCCCCCTCTTTAGCATCCCCCCTCCCAAAAGTACTCACCCCTTTAGCGTCCCCCCCTTTAGTATGACCCCATCATAGCGTTCCTCCCCCTCCATGTTGCTCCCCCCCCATAGCATTTCCCCCTTTTATGTTCCCCCCCCATAGCGTTCCCCCCCCATAGTGTCCCCCCCTTTTGTGTCCCCCTCTTTAGCGTCCCCCCTCCCAAGAGTACTCACCCCTTTAGCGTCCCCCCGCTTTCATATTACCCCATCATAGCATTCCCCCCTTTAGTACGACCCCATCATAGCGTTTCCCCCCCCCATGGCGTTCCCCCCTTTTGTGTCCCCCCCCATAGCATTCCCCCCTTTTGTGTCCCCTTCTTTAGCGTCCCCCCTTCCAAGAGTACTCACCCCTTTAGCATCCCCCCCCATGAGTACTCCCTCCTTTAATGTCTTCTCCGTAGCATGTGCTCTTCCCATAGCGTTCCCCCCCCATAGCGTTCCCCCCCCATAGCGTTCCCCCCCCCATAGCGTTCCCCCCCCATAGCGTTCCCCCCCCCATAGCGTTCCCCCCCCATAGCGTTCCCCCCCCATAGCGTTCCCCCCCCATAGCGTTCCCCCCCCATAGCGTTCCCCCCTCCATAGCGTTCCCCCCCATAGCGTTCCCCCGCCATAGCGTTCCCCCTTTTTGTGTCCCCCTCTTTAGCGTCCCCCCTCCCAAAAGTACTCATCCCTTTAGCGTTCCCCCCTTTAGCATTACCCCATCATAGCGCCCCCCCCCCTTTTGTGTCCCCCCCCTTTAGCGTCCCCCCCTAAGAGTTCTCCCCCCTTTAGCATCCCCCCTTTTAATATTACCCCCATAGCGTTCCCCCCCCCCATAGCATTACCCCTCCCAAGAGTGTTCCCCCCATAGCGTGTTCCCCCCCATAGCGTTCCCCCCCATAGCGTTCCCCCCCATAGCGTTCCCCCCCCATAGCGTTCCCCCCCCATAGCGTTCCCCCCCCATAGCGTTCCCCCCCATCGCGTTCCCCCCCCATCGCGTTCCGCCTTTTTGTGTCCCCCTCTTTAGCGTCCCCCCTCCCAAAAGTACTCATCCCTTTAGCGTTCCCCCCTTTAGCATTACCCCATCATAGCGTTCCCCCCCAAAGAGTACTCCCCCCTTTAGCATCCCCCCTTTTAATATTACCCCCTTTTGCGTCCCCCCCTTTTGCGTCCCCCCTTTTGCGTCCCCCCCTCAAGAGTACTCCCCCTTTTAGTGTCCCCCCCATAGCACTTCCCCCCTTCAGCGTCCCCCCTCCCAAGTGCTCCCCCCCGTAGCGTTCCCCCCCCGTAGCGTTCCCCCTTTTTGTGTCCCCCTCTTTAGCGTCCCCCTCTCAAGAGTACTCCCCCCTTTAGTGTCCCCCACATAGCACTTCCCCCCTTCAGCGTTCCCCCCCCATAGCGTCCCCCCCATAGCGTCCCCCCCATAGCGTCCCCCCCCATAGCGTCCCCCCCCATAGCGTCCCCCCCTCAAGAGTACTCCCCCCCCATAGCACGTCCCCCCTCCCAAGTGCTCCCCCCATAGCGTTCCCCCCCCATAGCGTCCCCCCCTTTGTGTCCCCCCCCTCAAGAGTACCCCCTCCACAGCGTTCCCCCTCCACAGCGTCCCCCCCCATCGCGTTCCCCCTTTTTGTGTCCCCCTCTTTAGCGTCCCCCCTCCCAAGGGTACTCACTCCTTTAGCGTTCTCCCCTTTAGCATTACCCCATCATAGCGTCCCCCCTTTAGCATTCCCCCCCAAAGAGTACTCCCCCCTTTAGCATCTCCCCTTTTAATATTACCCCCGTAGTGTCCCCCGTTTTTGTGTCCCCCCCTTTAGCGTCCCCCCCTCAAGAGTACTTCTCCCTTTAGTGTCCCCCCTCCCAAGTGCTCCCCCCATAGTGTTCCCCCCCCTTTGTGTCCCCCCCCTCAAGAGTACTCCCCCCATCGCGTTCCCCCCCCATCGCGTTCCCCCCCCATCGCGTTCCCCCCCCATCGCGTTCCCCCCCCATCGCGTTCCCCCTTTTTGTGTCCCCCTCTTTAGCGTCCCCCCTCCCAAGGGTACTCATCCCTTTAGCGTTCTCCCCTTTAGCATTACCCCATCATAGCGCCCCCCCCCTTTTTGTGTGTCCCCCCCTTTAGCATCGCCCCCTGAGGAGTACTCCCCCCTTTAGTGCCTCCCCCTTGGGCATTACCCCATTATAGGGGTCTCCCCTTTAACATCCCCCCCATAGCGTTGTGTTCCCCCCCCCTTTAGCGTCCCCCCCCTTTAGCGTTCCCCCCCTAAGAGTACTCACCCCTTTAGTGTTCCCCCCTTTTGTGTCCCCCCTCCCCAGAGTACTCCCTCCATAGCGTTCCCCCCCCTTTAGCATTACCCCATCATAGCGTTCCCCCCCATTTTGTCCCCCCCCCTCAAGAGTACTCCCCCCTTTAGTGTCCCCCCCCCCTTTAGATTTACACCATCACAGGGGTCTCCCCCCCAGCGTTCCCCCCCCCCTCAGCGTCCCCCCCACAGTGTTCCACTCCTCCCCCCAACATTTTCTCCTCTCAACGTTCCCCCCCCCTTTATTGTCCCCCCCCTTAGTGTGCCCCCCCCCCAGCATCCACCCCTTTACCGTCCCCCTCCTCACCATTCCCCCCCCCCAGGCCATTCCCCCCCCCCCAGCATTCTCTCCCTTAATGCCCCCCCCTTTCGCATTCCCCCCCTTTTACCATCTCCCCCCAACAATACCCCCCTTAGCCCCCCCCCCCCAAAAATACCCCCTTAGTGTGTCCCCCCCCAGCACCCTGCTCTCAGTATTCCCCCCCTTTACTGCCCCCCCCCAAATTTCCCCCTTTTGCCCCCCCCCTCAATGTTCTGTTCCTCCCCCCTTTTAGCATCCCCACCTTCAGAGCTCCCCCCCCCCAATTTCCCCTCCTAACATCCCCCCCCCAAGAATAACCCCCCCTTAGCGCCCCCCCCCAACATTTTCTCCTCTCAACGTCCCCCCCCCTTTATTGTCCCCCCCCCTTAGTGTGCCCCCCCCCCCAGCATCCACCCCTTTACCGTCACCCTCCTCACCATTCCCCCCCCCCAGGCCATTCCCCCCCCCCCAGCATTCTCTCCCTTAATGCCCCCCCCTTTTGCATTCCCCCCCTTTTACCATCTCCCCCCAACAATACCCCCCTTAGCCCCCCCCCCAAAAATACCCCCTTAGTGTGTCCCCCCCCAGCACCCTGCTCTCAGTATTCCCCCCCTTTACTGCCCCCCCCCAACCTTTCCCCCCTTTATTGTCCCCCCCCCTCAATGTTCTGTTCCTCCCCCCTTTTAGCATCCCCACCTTTAGAGCCCCCCCCCCAATTTCCCCTCCCAACATCCCCCCCCCCCCAAGAATAACCCCCCCTTAGCGCCCCCCCCCCCAACATTTTCTCCTCTCAACGTCCCCCCCCTTTATTGTCCCCCCCCTTAGCGTGCCCCCCCCCCAGCATCCCACCCCTTTACCGTCCCCCTCCTCGCCATTCCCCCCCCCCCCAGGCCATTCCCCCCCCCAGCATTCTCTCCCTTAATGCCCCCCCCTTTTGCATTCCCCCCCTTTTACCATCCCCCCCCCCAACAATACACCCCCTTAGCCCCCCCCCCAAAAATACCCCCTTAGTGTGTCCCCCCCCCAGCACCCTGCTCTCAGCATTCCCCCCCTTTACTGCCCCCCCCCCAAATTTCCCCCTTTATTGTCCCCCCCCCTCAGTGTTCCCCTCCTCCCCCCTTTTAGCATCCACACCTTTAGAGCCCCCCCCCCAATTTCCCCTCCCAACATCCCCCCCCAAGAATAACCCCCCCTTAGCGCCCCCCCCAACATTTTCTCCTCTCAACGTTCCCCCCCCTTTAACATCCCCCCCCTTAGTGTGCCCCCCCCCCCAGCATCCCACCCCTTTACCGTCCCCCTCCTCACCATTCCCCCCCCCCAGGCCATTCCCCCCCCCCAGTATTCTCTCCCTTAATGCCCCCCCCTTTTGCATTCCCCCCCCTTTTACCATCCCCCCTCAACATCCCCCCCCCAACAATACCCCCCTTAGCCCCCCCCCCAAAAATACCCCCTTAGTGTGTCCCCCCCCAGCACCCTGCTCTCAGTATTCCCCCCCTTTACTGCCCCCCCCTCAACCTTTCCCCCCTTTATTGTCCCCCCCCCTCAATGTTCTGTTCCTCCCCCCTTTTAGAATCCACATCTTTAGAGCCCCCCCCCCAATTTCCCATCCCAACATCCCCCCCCAAGAATAACCCCCCCTTAGCGCCCCCCCCAACATTTTCTCCTCTCAGTGTTCCCCCCCCCTTTATCTTCCCCCCCCCTTTTATCATCCCCCCCCCACATTCCCCCCTTACTGTTCCCCTCCACATCCTCCCCCCCCCTTAGAGCATCACCCCCCCTTATTATTCTGTTTTTCAATGCATTCCCCCCCCTTTATCCCCCCCCCCAATATCCCCCTTCTCAGTGCCCCCCTTTTTACGTGCCCCCCCCTTCACTATCCTCCCTTTCAGCACCCCCCCCCCAGGAATACCCCCCCCCTTAGCGTCCCCCCCCCCCAATATTTTCTCCCCTCAATGTTCCCCCCCCTTTAGCATCTCCTCCTCTTTTATCACCCCCCTTTATCGCCCCCCCTCAGCATTCCCCCCCCTTTATTGTCCCCCCTTACCAACCCCCCCAATACTCCCCCCCCTTTATCACCCCCCTCAACCTTCCCCCCCCCTTTTATCATTCCCCCCCCCACATTCCCCCCTTATTGCGTTTCCCTCCTTCCCCCCCCCTTAGAGCATCACCCCCCCCTTATTATTCTCTTCTTCAATGCATTCCCCCCCCTTTATCCCCCCCCCAATATCCCCCTTCTCAGTGCCCCCCCTTTTTATGTGCCCCCCCTTCACTATCCTCCCTTTTAACATCCCCCCCAGTGCCCCCCCCAAGAAACCCCCCCTTAGTGTCCCCCCCCCATTTTCTCCCCTCAATGTTCCCCCCCCCTCAATGTTCCCCCCCCCTCAATGTTCCCCCCCCCACCCAAATAAACCCCAATCTTCCCTGTACCCCCCCCTCGTGTTCCCAGTGTCCCCCTCAGTGCCCCCCCCAATATTCCCAACGCTTCTCCATTCTGTTCCATCTTCCCAGTGCCCCCCCCGCCCCATTCTGTCCCCCCCACCCCAATAACCCCCATTCTGTTATTGATGCCCCCCCAATTTGTTCCCCCCTCCCCACCCCACTGACCCCCATTCTATTCCCAGACCCCCCCCCATATTCCCAGTGCCCCCCCATCTTCTCAGTGCCCCCCCCCCCATTCTGTCCACCCCACCCCAATAACCCCCATCCTGTTCCTGGTGCCCCCCCCGGAGCCCCCCCCAATTTGTTCCCCCCTCCCCCACCCCAATAATCCCTCCTCCCCTTTTCCCAATGCCCCCCCCCATGTTCTCAGTGCCCCCCCTCCCCCATTCAGTTCCCCCCTCCCCCACTCCAATAACCCCCATTCTTGTTTCTGTTATCCCCCATCCCCCCCCCGTCCCCCCTCCCATGATTTGTATCCCCCCCGGTGCCCCCCCCCAATTGTCCCCCCATAATTTATTCCCCCCCCCACGATTTGCCCCCCCCCTAATTTATCCCCCCCCACATCCCCCCCATGATTTATATCCCCCTCTGCCCCCCCCACATGATTTCCCCACCCATTTTTTATTCCCCCCCCCAATTTGTCCCCCCATAATTTATTCTCCCCCCACGATTTGTCCCCCCATAATTTATTCCCCCCCCCACGACTTGTCCCCCCATAATTTATTCCCCCCCCCGATTTGTCCCCCCATAATTTATTCCCCCACCCACGATTTGTTCCCCCCCTATGATTCCCCCCCCCCACACCCCCCCAAGATTTGTATCCCCCTCGATGTCCCCCCCCCATGATTTATTCCCCCCTCCAGTTCCCCCCCCACGATTTGTCCCCCTATAATTTATCCCCCCCCGTCCCCCCTCCCATGATTTCTATCCCCCCCCTGCCCCCCCCATGATTTCCCCCCCATAATTTATTCCCCCCCCAATTTGTCCCCCCATAATTTATTCCCCCCCACAATTTGTCCCCCTAAAATTGATTCCCCCCACATAATTTATTCCCCCCCCACGATTTGTCCCCCTATAATTTATTCCCCCCCCAATTTGTCCCCCCATAATTTATTCCCCCCCCACAATTTGTCCAGCTAAAATTGATTCCCCCCACATAATTTATTCCCCCCCCACGATTTGTCCCCCTATAATTTATTCCCCCCCCAATTTGTCCCCCCATAATTTATTCCCCCCCACAATTTGACCCCCCACAATTTATTCCCCCCCCAATTTGTCCCCCCCATAATTTATTCCCCCCCAATTTGTCCCCCCATAATTTATTCCCCCCCCACAATTTGTCCCCCTAAAATTGATTCCCCCCACATAATTTATTCCCCCCCCACGATTTGTCCCCCTATAATTTATTCCCCCCCCAATTTGTCCCCCCATAATTTATTCCCCCCCACAATTTGACCCCCCACAATTTATTCCCCCCCCAATTTGTCCCCCCCATAATTTATTCCCCCCCAATTTGTCCCCCCATAATTTATCCCCCCACAATTTGTCCCCCCACAATTTATTCCCCCCCCCACGATTTGTCCCCCTATAATTTCCCCCCCCCCACGATTTGTCCCCCCCATAATTTATCCCCCCCCCAGTTCCCCCCCATGATTTATCACCCCTCCCCACAATTCCTCCCCCCCACACCCCCCTATTAACGTCCCCCCCCATTAATTAACTAATTCAATGACTCCCCTTATTAATATTTCTCCCCCCAGCCCGCCATTAATTAATTCCATTGCTCCCCCCCAGCAATTAATGCTCCCCCCCCCCCCCCCAATATTCCCCTCATTAATATTGCCCCCCCCCCCTTAGTGTCCCCCGCCCCCCCCCCCCCGGGTCCCCCACCGTTAATTGCCCCCCACCCCCCTACTTAATGTCTCCCCCACATTAATTGTGTTGCCCCCCCCCAATTAATATCTCTCCCATATTAATTAGCTTGCCCCCCCCCCCACCCCCCCGTTAATTAATTCCCTTGCTTTATTAATTGTATTTCCCCCCCCCATAATAGTATCGTATTCCATTAATTACTTTTATTTCCCTCCCCATTAATTAATTCCCTCCCCCCCATCCCTGCCTCATTAATTAATTCACCCCCAGATATGCCCCCCCCCCCCATTAATTAACTTTATTGCTTTCGGCATTAATTATATTTGAGCCCCACCCATTAATGGCATTGTTTCCTCATTAATTAATACCATTGCCACCGCATTAATTAATCGTCTTTATTAATAGGTATCCCCCCCCGCTCAGTGCTGTTCCTAATGACAGCCCATTAATTACACTGCCCCCCCATTAACGAACTCATTAATGCCATTAATAGGTGCCCCCCCCCGCTCAATCCTGTTTCTAATGACAGCCCATTAATTACCCTGCCCCCCCATTAACGAACTCATTAATCCCATTAATAGGTGGCCCCCCCGCTCAATCCTGTTTCTAATAACAGCCCATTAATTACCCTGCTCCCCCATTAAGTAATTAATGTAATTAACAGGTGCCCCCCCCCGCTCAGTGCCCGTTCCCTGCGATGTCCGATGGCTCATTAATTATCCTGCCCCCCCATTAAGTCATTAATTAATGTAATTAACAGGTGCCCCCCCCCTGCTCAATGCCCGTTCCCCGCGATGTCCGCTGGCTCATTAATTACCCTGCCCCCCCATTAACGAACTAATTAATCCCATTAACAGGTGCCCCCCCCCTGCTCAATGCCCATTCCCCGCGATGTCCGCTGTCTCACTAATTACCCTGCCCCCCCATTAAGTCATTAATCTCATTAATAGGTGCACCCCCCTGCTCAGTGCCCGTTCCCCACGATGTCTGCTGGCTCACTAATTACCCTGCCCCCCCATTAATGAACTAATTAATCCCATTAATAGGTGCCCCACCCCACTCAATGCCCGTTCCCCGCGATGTCTGCTGGCTCACTAATTACCCTGCCCCCCCATTAAGTCACTAATTAATGTCATTAACAGGTGCCCCCCCCCCTGCTCAGTGCCCGTTCCCCGCGATGTCTGCTGTCTCACTAATTACCCTGCCCCCCCATTAAGTCATTAATGTCATTAACAGGTGCCCCCCCCTGCTCAATGCCCGTTCCCCGCGATGTCCGATGTCTCACTAATTACCCTGCCCCCCCACTGATTAACTAATTAATGTCATTAACAGGTGCCCCCCCCTGCTCAATGCCCGTTCCCCGCGATGTCTGCTGTCTCACTAATTACCCTGCCCCCCCACTGATTAACTAATTAATGTCATTAACAGGTGCCCCCCCCTGCTCAATGCCCGTTCCCCGCGATGTCTGCTGTCTCACTAATTACCCTGCCCCCCCATTAAGTCATTAATTAATGTCATTACCAGGTGCCCCCCCCCTGCTCAATGCCCGTTCCCCGCGATGTCCGCTGGCTCACTAATTACCCTGCCCCCCCATTAAGTCACTAATTAATGTCATTACCAGGTGCCCCCCCCCTGCTCAATGCCCGTTCCCCGCGATGTCCGATCGCCCGGGGCCGGCGCTGAAGGGCCGGGAGGGGCGGCGCTACGCATCGCTCAGCCTCTATGAGACCTACAGGGGGCGCTGCAGCGACACCGCCAGGAGCCCCGGTACGGATCCGTTGCGTTGGGGGGGGGCCGGGGGGGGGAGTAAGGGAAAGGGACCCATTCTTTGTATTTGGGGGGGATAAAGGACCCCTTTTTGTATTGGAGGGGGATAAGGGACCCCTTTTTGTACTGGGGGGGGAATAAGGGACCCCTGCTTTGTATTGGGGGGGGAATAAGGGACCCCTGCTTTGTATTGGGGGGGGGATAAAGGACCCCTTTTTGTATTGGAGGGGGATAAGGGACCCCTTTTTGTACTGGGGGGGGAATAAGGGACCCCTGCTTTGTATTGGGGGGGGGATAAAGGACCCCTTTTTGTACTGGGGGGGGGAATAAGGGACCCCTTCTTTACATTGGGGGGGGATAAGGGACCCCTTCTTTGTACTGGGGGGGAGGGGTAAGGATAAGGGAGCCCCCCCACATTTCTTTCAGTTGGGGGGGGGAGGATAATGATAAGGGACCCCCCCACAGTTGCTTGGGGAGGGGGAGGTGGGTTTTAAGAGCTGGAGTGTAATGGGGGGGTGGGATGGAATGGGTTCTTTGTATTGGGGGGGGGGGGGGGTGATGGAGTGGATTTGGGGGGGGGAATATGGGACCCCTTCTTTACATTGGGGGGGGGATAAAGGACCCCTTTTTGTACTGGGGGGGGGAATAAGGGACCCCTTCTTTATATGGGGGGAGGATAAAGGACCCCTTTTTGTTTTGGGGGGGGATAAAGGACCCCTTTTTGTACTGGGGGGGGGATAAGGGACCCCTGCTTTGTATTGGGGGGGTAAGGGACCCCTTTTTGTACTGGGGGGGGGAATAAGGGACCCCTGCTTTGTATTGGGGGGGAATCAGGGAGCCCTTGTTTGTATGGGGGGGGATAAAGGACCCCTTTTTGTATTGGGGGGGGAATAAAGGACCCCTTCTTTATATTGGGGGGGGGATAAAGGACCCCTTCTTTGTATTGGGTGGGGAATAAGGGACCCCTTCTTTATATTGGGGGGGGATAAGGGACCCCTTTTTGTACTTGGGGGGGAATCAGGGAGCCCTTGTTTGTAGGGGGGGGGGATAAGGGACCCCTTTTTGTACTGGGGGGGGGTGGGAAGTAATGGTTCCCTTCTTTATATTGGGGGGGGATAAGGGACCCCTTTTTGTATTGGGGGGGAATAAGGGACCCCTTCTTTATACTGGGGGGGGATAAGGGACCCCTTTTTGTACTGGGGGGGGAATCAGGGAGCCCTTGTTTGTAGGGGGGGGGGATAAGGGATCCCTTGTTTGTATGGGGGGGAGGGGTAAGGATAAGGGACCCCCCCTCATTTGTTTGAGTTGCGGGGTGGGGTAATAAGGATAAGGGACCCCCACTCATTTGTTTGAGTTGGGGGGTGGGGTAATAAGGATAAGGGACCCCCACTCATTTGTTTGAGTTGGGGGGTGGGGTAATAAGGATAAGGGACCCCCACTCATTTGTTTGAGTTGGGGGGGGGGGGTAATAAGGATAAGGGACCCCTTTGTACTGGGGGGGGGCGCGGGGGGGGAATAAGGAATGCCTTTTTTGTGTTGGGGGGGAATAAGGGACCCCTTCTCTGTGCCCTAACTCCGTGCCCCCCCCCCCATAGTCCTATAATTCCATATGGGGGGGCACATGGGGGTCCTAAATCTGTGCCCCCCCCCTTCCATAGCCCTATAATTCCATACGGGGGGGCACATGGGGGTCCGAACCGTGTGCCCCTCCCCATGGCCCTATAATTCCATATAGGGGGGGCACATGGGGGTACTAAAACTGTGCCTCCCCCCCATAGCCCTATAATTCCATATGGGGGGGTACAAGGGGGTCCTAACTCCGTGCCCCCCCCCGTAGCCCTATAATTCCATATGGGGGGGCAAAAAGGGGTCCTAACTCCATGCCCCCCCTTCCCCTCCAGCCCTATAATTCCATATGGGGGGGCACACGGGGGTCCTAACTGTGTGCCCCTCCCCCATAGCCCTATAATTCCATATGGGGGGCAAAAAGGGGTCCTAACCGTGTGCCACCCCCCCCCCAGCGCTATAATTCCATACGGGGTGGGCACATGGGGGTCCGAACCATGTGCCCCCCCCCCATAGCCCTATAATTCCATATGGGGGGGGCACATGGGGGTCCGAACCGTGTGACCCCCCCCCCCCCCATAGCCCTATAATTCCATATGGGGGGGGCACATGGGGGTCCGAACCGTGTGACCCCCCCCCCCCATAGCCCTATAATTCCATATGGGGGGGGCACATGGGGGTCCTTACCGTGTGCCCCCCCCCCCATAGCCCTATAATTCCATATGGGGGGGGGGGGCACACGGGGGTCCTCACTCCGTGTCCCCCCCCATAACCCTATAATTCCATATGGGGGGGGAAAAGGGGTCCCATCTCCATGCCCTCCCCCCCCACCCCATAGCCCTATAATCCCATATGGGGGGCGAAAAGGGGTCCTAACTCCATGCCCCCCCTTCCCCCCCACCCCAATTATTCCATATGGGGGGGGCACATGGGGGTCCTAACCGTGTGCCCCCCCCCCCCATAGCCCTATAATTCCTTATGGGGGGGAGAAAAGGGGTCCCATCTCCCTGCCCCCCCACCCCATAGCCCTATAATCCCATATGGGGGGCGAAAAGGGGTCCTAACCGTGTGCCACCCCCCTTCCCCCCAGCCCTATAATTCCATATGTGGGGGGCACACGAGGGTCCTAACCGTGTGCCCCCCCCCCCCGCAGCCCCCCGCCATGGCCTGCAGAGCCTGGGCAAAGTGGCGGCCGCGCGCCGGATGCCCCCCCCCGCCAACCTGCCCAGCCTGAAGGCCGAGAATAAAGGAAACGACCCCAACGTGGCGCTCGTGCCCAGAGACGGATCGGGATGGGCCAGCAGCCGCCACGACAGCGACCCCAAGAGGTGGGAGGGGGAACTGCAACTGTGGGGACAATGGGAGGGAATGGGGCCAGCTGTCGACAGCGACCCCAGGAGGTGGGAGGGGGAACTGCAAGTGTGGGGACAATGGGAGGGAATGGGGCCAGCTGTCGACAGCGACCCCAAGTGGTGGGAGGGGGAACTGCAACCCATGGGGGGAGTGGGAGGGAATGGGCCGTCTGCCCACAGCGACCCCAAGAGGTAGGAGGGGGAACTGCAACTGTGGGGACTATGGGAGGGAATGGGGCCAGCTGTCGACAGCGACCCCAGGAGGTGGGAGGGGGAACTGCAAGTGTGGGGACAATGGGAGGGAATGGGGCCAGCTGTCGACAGCGACCCCAAGTGGTGGGAGGGGGAACTGCAACTGTGGGGACAATGGGAGGGAATGGGGCCTGCTGTCGACAGCGACCCCAAGAGGTGGGAGGGGGAACTGCAACCAATAGGGGGAGTGGGTCTGCAGCCTCCATGACAGCGATCCCAAGAGGTGGGAGGGGGAACTGCAACTGTGGGGACAATGGGAGGGAATGGGGCCAGCTGCCGATAGCGACCCCGAGAGGTGGGAGGTGGAACTGCAACCAATGGGGGGAGTGGGTCTGCAGCCGCCATGACGGCGACCCCAGGAGGTGGGAAGGGGAACTGCAACTGTGGGGACAATGGGAGGGAATGGGCCGTCTGCCCACAGCGACCCCAGGAGGTGGGAGGGGGAACTGCAATCAATGGGAATGGAGTGGGTCTGCAGCCGCCATGAGAGCGACCCCAAGAGGTGGGAGGGGGAACTGCAAGTGTGGGGACAATGGGAGGGAATGGGGCCAGCTGTCGAAAGCGACCCCAAGAGGTGGGAGGGGGAACTGCAACCCATGGGGGGAGTGGGAGGGAATGCGGCGGTAGGAGCCATGACAGCGACCCCAAGAGGTGGGAGGGGGAACTGCAACCAATAGGGGGAGTGGGTCTGCAGCCTCCATGACAGCGACACCTGGAGGTGGGAGGGGGAACTGCAACTGTGGGGACAATGGGAGGGAATGGGGCCAGCTGTCGAGAGCGACCCCAGGAGGTGGGAGGGGGAACTGCAACCCATGTGGGGAGTGGGAGGGAATGGGCCGTCTGCCCACAGCGACCCCAAGGGGTGGGAGGGGGAACTGCAACCACGGTGGGGAATGGGGTATAATAGGCCAGCAGCCGCCACGACAGCGACCCCAAGAGGTGGGAGGGGGAACTGCAAGTGTGGGGACAATGGGAGGGAATGGGGCCAGCTGCCGATAGCGACCCCGAGAGGTGGGAGGTGGAACTGCAAGTGTGGGGACAATGGGAGGGAATGGGGCCTGCTGTCGACAGCGACCCTAAGAGGTGGGAGGGGGAACTGCAACCCATGGGGGGAGTGGGAGGGAATGGGCCGTCTGTCGGCAGCGACCCCTGGAGGTGGGAGGGGGAACTGCAACCAGTGGGGATAGTGGTAGGGAATGGGCCGTCTGTCAGCAGCGACCCCAGAAGGTGGGAGGTGGAACTGCAACTGTGGGGACAATGGGAGGGAATGGGGCCAGCTGTCGAAAGCGACCCCAAGAGGTGGGAGGGGGAACTGCAACCCATGGGGACAATGGGAGGGAATGGGCCGTCTGCCCACAGCGACCCCAGGAGGTGGGAGGGGGAACTGCAACCAATGGGGGGAGTGGGTCCGCAGCCGCCATGACAGCGACCCCAGGAGGTGGGAGGGGGAACTGCAACTGTGGGGACAGTGGGAGGGAATGGGCCGTCTGCCCACAGCGACCCCAAGAGGTGGGAGGGGGAACTGCAACTGTGGGGACAATGGGAGGGAATGGGGCCAGCTGTCGAGAGCGACCCCAGGAGGTGGGAGCGGGAACTGTAACCAAGGTGGGGAATCTGGGGTAATGGGGCGGCAGGAGCCATGACAGCGACCCCAGGAGGTGGGAGGGGGAACTGCAACCAATGAGTGGAGTGGGTCTGCAGCCGCCATGACAGCGACCTCAGGAGGTGGGAGGGGGAACTGCAACTGTGGGGACAATGGGAGGGAATGGGCCGTCTGCCCACTTCGACCCCAAGTGGTGGGAGGTGGAACTGCAACTTTTAGGGATAATGGGAGGAAATAGGCCAGCTGTCGACAGCGACCCTGGGAGGTGGGAGGGGGAACTGCAACCCATGGGGGGAGTGGAAGGGAATGGGCCGTCTGCCCACAGCGACCCCAAGAGGTGGGAGGGGGAGTTGCAATACATGGGGACAATGGGAGGGAATGGGCCGTCTGCCCACAGCGACCCCAAGAGGTGGGAGGGGGAACTGAAACCAGTGGGGATAGTGGTAGGGAATGGGCTGTCTGTCAGCAGCGACCCCAGAAGGTGGGAGGTGGAACTGCAACTGAGGGGACAATGGGAGGGAATGGGGCCAGCTGTCGATAGCGACCCCAAGAGGTGGGAGGGGGAACTGCAACTGTGGGGACAATGGGATGGAATGGGGCCAGCTGTCGATAGCGACCCCAAGTGGTGGGAGGGGGAACTGCAACTGTGGGGACAATGGGAGGGAATGGGTGTCTGCCCACAGCGACCCCAGGAGGTGGGAGGGGGAACTGCAAGTGTGGGGACAATGGGAGGGAATGGGGTCAGCTGTCGACTGCGACCCCAGGAGGTGGGAGGGGGAACTGCAACCCATGGGGGGAGTGGGTCTGCAGCCACCATGACAGCGAGCCCAAGAGGTGGGAGGGGGAACTGCAACCAATGGGGACAACGGGAGGGAATGGGCCGTCTGCCCACAGCGACCCCTGGAGTTGGGAGGGGGAACTGCAACCAATGGGGGGAGTGGGTCTGCAGCCGCCATGACAGCGACCCCAAGAGGTGGGAGGGGGAACTGCAAGTGTAGGGACAATGGGAGGGAATGGGGTCAGCTGTCGACGGCGACCCCAAGAGGTGGGAGGGGGAACTGCAACCAATAGGGGGAGTGGGTCTGCAGCCGCCATGACAGCGACCCCAAGAGGTGGGAGGGGAAACTGCACGTTTTCGGGATAATGGGAGGGAATGGGGCCTGCTGTCGACAGCGACCCCAAGAGGGGGGAGGGGGAACTGAAACCAGTGGGGGTAGTGGGAGGGAATGGGCCAGCTGTTGACAGCGACCCCAAGAGGTGGGAGGGGGAACTGCAACTGTGCGAATAATGGGAGGGAATGGGCGTCTGCCCACAGCGACCCTAAGAGGTGGGAGGGGGAACTGCAACCAATAGGGACAATGGGAGGGAATGGGATGGCAGGAGCCATGACAGCGACCCCAAGAGGTGGGAGGGGGAACTGAAACCAGTGGGGGTAGTGGGAGGGAATGGGCCGTCTGCCCACAGCGACCCCTGGAGGTGGGAGGGGGAACTGCAAGTGTGGGGACAATGGGAGGGAATGGGGCCAGCTGTCGACTGCGACCCCAAGAGGTGGGAGGGGGAACTGCAACCCATGGGGGGAGTGGGTCTGCAGCCGCCATGACAGCGAGCCCAAGAGGTGGGAAGGAGAACTGCAACCAAGGTGGGGAATGGGGGGTAATAGCCCAGCAGCCGCCATGACAGCGACCCCAAGTGGTGGGAGGGGGAACTGCAAGTGTGGGGACAATGGGAGGGAATGGGGCCAGCTGTCGACAGCGACCCCAAGAGGTGGGAGGGGGAACTGCAACCAATGGGGGGAGTGGGTCTGCAGCCGCCATGACAGCGACCCCAAGAGGTGGGAGGGGGAACTGCACGTTTTCGGGATAATGGGAGGGAATGGGGCCGTCTGCCGACAGCGACCCCAAGAGGTGGGGGGGGGGAACTGCAGTCAGTGGGTGGAGTGGAGGAAGATGGGTCTGCAGCTGCCATGACAGCGACCCCAAGCGGTGGAGTTCTATGGGGCAGCCGTGGTGCTCTATGCTGCTGTATGGGGCCCTATGGGGCAGCTGCGGGACTGTATGGGGCTGTATGGGGCCCTATGGGGCAGCCGTGCGGCTCTATGGGGCAGCTGTGGGGCTCTATGGGGCTGTATGGGGCAGCCATGGGGCTGTATGGGGCAGCCATAGGGATCTATGGGGCAGCCATGGGGCTGTATGGGGCGCTATGGGGTAGCCATGGGGCTCTGTAGGGCAGCCATGGAGCTCTGTAGGGCCGCCATAGGGATCTATGGGGCAGCCATGGGGCTGTATAGGGCCCTATGGGGCAGCCGTGGCGCTGTGTAGGGCAGCCATGGGGCTGTATGGGGCTCTATGGGGCAGCCATGCGGCCTTATGGGGCTGTATGGGGCCCTATGGGGCAGCTATGGAGCTGTATGGGGCGCTATGGGGCAGCCATGGGGCCTTATGGGGCTGTATGGGGCCCTATGGGGCAGCCATGGGGCTGTATGGGGTCCTATGGGGCAGCTGTGGGGCTCTGTAGGGCAGCCATGGAGCTCTATGGGGCTGTATGGGGCCCTATGGGGCAGCCATGGGGCTGTATGGGGCCCTATGGGGCAGCTGTGGGGCTCTGTAGGGCAGCCATGGAGCTCTGTAGGGCAGCTATAGAGCTCTATGGGGCAGCCATAGGGATCTATGGGGCAGCCATGAGGCTGTATGGGGCCCTATGGGGAAGCCATGGGGCTGTATAGGGCAGCCATGGGGCTGTATGGGGCCCTATGGGGCAGCTGTGGGGTTATATGGGGCTGTATGGGGCGCTATGGGGCAGCTGTGGGGCTCTGTGGGGCAGCCATAGGGATCTATGGGGCTGTATGGTGCCGTATGGGGCAGCCATGGGGCTCTGTAGGGCAGCTGTGGGGCTGTATGGGGCTCTGTGGGGCAGCCATGGGGCTTTGTGGGGCAGCCATAGAGATCTATGGGGCAGCCATGAGGCTGTATGGGGCCCTATGGGGAAGCCATGGGGCTGTGTAGGGCAGCCATGGGGCTGTATGGCGCGCTATGGGGCAGCCATGGGGCTCTATGGGGCAGCCATGGGGCCTTATGGGGCTGTATGGGGCCCTATGGGGCAGCCGTGGTGCTCTATGGGGTTGTATGGGGCCGTATGGGGCAGCCATGGGGCTCTGTAGGGCAGCCATACGGATCTATGGGGCAGCCATGGGGCTGTATGGGGCCCTATGGGGCAGCAGTGGAGCTCCGTGGGGCAGCTATAGAGATCTATGGGGCAGCCATGGGGCTGTATGGGGTGCTATGGGGCAGCAGTGGAGCTCTGTGGGGCAGCTATAGGGATCTATGGGGCAGCCATGGGGCTGTATGGGGCACTATGGGGCTCTGTGGGGTAGCCGTGGTGCTCCATGGGGCTCTATGGGGCGCTATGGGGCAGCCGTGGGGCTCTGTAGGGCAGCCATGGAGCTCTGTAGGGCCGCCATAGAGATCTATGGGGCAGCCATGGGGCTGTATGAGGTCCTATGGGGCAGCAGTGGAGCTCTGTGGGGCAGCCATAGGAATCTGTGGGGCAGCCATGGGGCTGGATGGCGCCCTATGGGGCAGCAGTGGAGCTCTGTGGGGCAGCTATAGAGATCTATGGGGCAGCCATGGGGCTGGATGGGGCCCTGTGGGGCAGCCGTGGGGCTCTGTAGGGCAGCCATGGAGCTCTATGGGGCTGAATGGGGCCCTATGGGGCAGCCATGGGGCTCTGTAGGGCAGCTATGGAGCTCTATGGGGCAGCCATAGGGATCTATGGGGCAGCCATGAGGCTGTATGGGGCCCTATGGGGCAGCCGTGGGGCTGTGTAGGGCAGCCATGGGGCTGTATGGGGCCCTATGGGGCAGCTGTGGGGTTATATGGGGCTGTATGGGGTCCTATGGGGCAGCCGTGGTGCTCTATGGGGCTGTATGGGGCCCTATGGGGCAGCCATGGGGCTCTGTAGGGCTGCCATAGGGATCTATGGGGCAGCCATGGGGCTGTATGGGGCCCTATGGGGCAGCTGTGGGGCTCTGTAAGGCAGCCATGGAGTTCTGTGGGGCAGCCATGGGGCCCTATGGGGTGCTATGGGGCAGCCGTGGGGCTGCGTGGGGCAGCTTTGCATCTGATCCCCCCCTGTCCCCCCCCCCAGTTCCGATGCTTCAGCCGCAGCCCCGCCGCCATCGCCGCCGCCGCCGGCTTCGCAGCCGCCTGCGGCCACAGCGGGGAAACGGCCCCAACCAGAGGTGGGGGGGGATATTGGGGCGGGGGGGGGGATATTGGGGTGGGGGGGGTGTATTGGGGTGGGGGGGGGAATGGAAGGGATGGGGTGATATTGGGGTGGGGGGGGGATATTGGGGCGGGCGTATTGGGGTGGGGGGGGGATTGGGGTGGGGGGGTAATGGGGTGGGGGGGGAAATGGAAGGGATGGGGTGATATTGGGGTGGGGGGGGGCGTATTGGGGTGGGTGGGTATTGGGGTGAGGGGGGAAATGGAAGGGGTGGGGGGATTGGGGTGGGGGAGGAAATGGAAGGGATGGGGGGGGATTGGGGTGGGGGGGGCGTATTGGGGTGGGGGGGGAAATGGAAGGGATGGGGGGTATTGGGGTGGGGGGGGCGTATTGGGGTGGGGGGGTGAAATGGAAGGGATGGGGTGATATTGGGGTGGGGGGGGCGTATTGGGGTGGGGGGGTATTGGGGTGGGGGGGGGAAATGGAAGGGATGGGGGGGGGGATTGGGGTGGGGGGGGCGTATTGGGGTGGGGGGGGAAATGGAAGGGATGGGGGGTATTGGGGTGGGGGGGGCATATTGGGGTGGGGGGGGGAATGGATGGGGGGGTATTGGGGTGGGGGGCGGAATGGGGTGGGGGGGGGAAATGGAAGGGATGGGGGGATATTGGGGCGGGGGGGCGTATTGGGGTGGGGGTGGAAATGGGGTGGGGGGAGGGTTTAGGGTGGGGGGGGCGTATTGGGGTGGGGGGGGTTTAATGGAAGGGATGGGGGTGTATTGGGGTGGAGGGGGGGAATGGAAGGGATGGGGGGATTGGGGTGGGGGGGGCGTATTGGGGTGGGGGGGGGAATGGAAGGGATGGGGTGATATTGGGGTGGGGGGGGGATATTGGGGCGGGCGTAATGGGGTGGGGGGGGATTGGGGTGGGGGAGGAAATGGAAGGGATGGGGGGGGATTGGGGTGGGGGGGGCGGATTGGGGTGCGGGGGGAATGGATGGGGGGTATTGGGGTGGGGGGTGGAATGGGGTGGGGGGGAACGGAAGGGGTGGGGGCGGTTGGGGTGGGGGGGGAATGGAAGGGATGGGGGGGATTGGGGTGGGGGGGGAAATGGGGTGGGGGGAGGGTTTCGGGTGGGGGGGGTGTATTGGGGTGGGGGGGGAAATGGAAGGGATGGGGGGTATTGGGGTGGGGGGAATGGGGTGGGGGGGAAATGGAAGGGGTGGGGGGGTATTGGGGGGGGGGAATGGGGTGGGGAGGGCATATTGGGGTGGGGGGGGGAATGGAAGAGGTGGGGTGGTATTGGGGTGGGGGGGATTTGGGGTGGGGGGGAAATGGAAGGGATGGGGGGTATTGGGGTGGGGGGGGAATGGGGTGGGGGGGAAATGGAAGGGGTGGGGGGGTATTGGGGGGGGGGAATGGGGTGGGGAGGGCATAATGGGGTGGGGGGCGGAATGGAAGGGATGGGGGTATGGGGGTGGGGGGGGATTTGGGGTGGGGGGGAATGGAAGGGATGGGGGGTATTGGGGTGGGGGGGGCGTATTGGGGTGGGGGGGGAATGGAAGGGATGGGGGGGATTGGGGTGGGTGGGGGGATATTGGGGTGGGGGGGATTTGGGGTGGGGGGGAAATGGAAGGGATGGGGGGATTGGGGTGGGGGGGGATTTGGGGTGGGGGGGGGAAATGGAAGGGATGGGGGGGTATTGGGGTGGGGGAGGTGGGTTTGGGATGGGGGGGCGGATTGGGGTGGGGGGGGGAATGGGGTGGGGGGGGGAAATGGAAGGGATGGGGGTGTATTGGGGTGGGGGAGGTGGGTTTGGGATTGGGGGGTATTGGGGGGGGGGATTTGGGGTGGGGGGGGAAATGGGATGGGGGGGTATTGGGGTGGGGGTTGGGGAAATGGAAGGGATGGGGGGTATTGGGGTGGGGGGGGGCGTATTGGGGTGGGGGGGGAATGGAAGGGATGGGGGGGATTGGGGTGGGTGGGGGGATATTGGGGTGGGGGGGGATTTGGGGTGGGGGGGAAATGGAAGGGATGGGGGGGATTGGGGTGGGGGGGGAATGGGGTGGGGGAAGGGTTTAGGGTGGGGGGGGTGTATTGGGGTGCGGGGGGGAAATGGAAGGGATGGGGGGATTGGGGTGGGGGGGGATTTGGGGTGGGGGGGGGAAATGGAAGGGATGGGGGGGTATTGGGGTGGGGGAGGTGGGTTTGGGATTGGGGGTATTGGGGGGGGGGATTTGGGGTGGGGGGGGAAATGGGATGGGGGGGTATTGGGGTGGGGGTTGGGGAAATGGAAGGGATGGGGGGTATTGGGGTGGGGGGGGATTTGGGGTGGGGGGGGAAATGGAAGGGATGGGGGGTATTGGTGGGGGGGGAATGGGGTGGGGGGGGGAACAGAATGGATGGAGAGTACTGGGATGGGTGGGGGGGTACTGGGATGGATGGGGGAGTAATGGGGTGGGGGGTATTGGGATGGGGGGGGTATTGGGACAGAGGAGGGCAATGGGATGGGTGTGGGGGGGTTATTGGGGGGGGGAATGGGGTAGATGGGGGGGGAATTGGATGGGGGAGGGTATGGGGTGGATGTGGGGGGGTTATGGGGGGGGGAATAGGGTGGATGGGGGGGGTATGGGGTGGGGGGTAATAATGGGGGGGGTAATGGGATGGGGAGGGGGTTATGGGGGGGGAATGGGGTGGATGGGGGGGTATGGGGTGGGGGGTAATAATGGGGGGGGTAATGGGATGGGGAGGGGGTTATGGGGGGGGAATGGGGTGGATGGGGGGCGTATGGGGGGGGGGTAATAATGGGGGGGGTAATGGGATGGGGAGGGGGTTATGGGGGGGGGAATGGGGTGGATTGGGGGGGTATGGGGTAGAAGGAGGGGGAATGGGATGGGGGGTGTGGGGTGGGGGGGGGCGTATTGGGATGTGGGGGGGTCATGGGATGGATGTGGGGGGGAATGGGGTGGAAGGGGGGGGGAGAGCAGGGATGGGGGGGGGAACTGGGATGGAGGGGGGGGGAAGAATTGGGAATTGGGGGGGGGGGGGGCAATGGGACATGTGGGGACGGAACTGGGATGGATGGGGGTAATTGGGGACAGAGAGGGAGCGTACTGGGATCCTCTTCCACATTAACGAGCCGGCTGTGTGCCCCCCCCTCCCCATTTCAACCCCCCCCCCCCTCCCCGTTTTAACGCCCCCCCCCCCCCCATACAGAACCCCCCCCCCGCAGCGCCCGGCGTGGCAAAGTCGTGGGCGCAGGCCAGCGCTACCCACGGAGCGCACGGAGACGGTGAGAGCGCCCCCTGCTGGCGGCCGCCGGAACTGCAGCCGTCATTGCGCCGCTCTGCGACCCCCCCCAAAAAAATCCCCCATCTGTCCTATAGGAGATCTGTGCCCCCCCCATAAAAATCCCCCATTTGTCCTATAGGAGATCTGTGCCCCCCCCATAAAAATCCCATCTGTCCTATAGGAGATCTGTGCCCCCCCCCCATAAAAATCCCCCATTTGTCCTATAGGAGATCTGTGCCCCCCCCCATAAAAATCCCATTTGTCCTATAGGAGATCTGTGCCCCCCCCATAAAAATCCCATCTGTCCTATAGGAGATCTGTGCCCCCCCCATAAAAATCCCCCATTTGTCCTATAGGAGATCTGTGCCCCCCCCATAAAAATCCCATCTGTCCTATAGGAGATCTGTGCCCCCCCCATAAAAATCCCCCATTTGTCCTATAGGAGATCTGTGCCCCCCCCATAAAAATCCCATCTGTCCTATAGGAGATCTGTGCCCCCCCCATAAAAATCCCCCATCTGTCCTATAGGAGATCTGTGCCCCCCCCATAAAAATCCCCCATCTGTCCTATAGGAGATCTGTGCCCCCCCCATAAAAATCCCAGCTGTCCTATAGGAGATCTGTGCCCCCCCCATAAAAATCCCCCATCTGTCCTATAGGAGATCTGTGCCCCCCCCATAAAAATCCCAGCTGTCCTATAGGAGATCTGTGCCCCCCCCATAAAAATCCCATCTGTCCTATAGGAGATCTGTGCCCCCCCCATAAAAATCCCATATCTGTCCTATAGGAGATCTGTGCCCCCCCCATAAAAATCCCCCATTTGTCCTATAGGAGATCTGTGCCCCCCCCATAAAAATCCCATATCTGTCCTATAGGAGATCTGTGCCCCCCCCATAAAAATCCCATAGGAGATCTGTGCCCCCCCCATAAAAATCCCAGCTGTCCTATAGGAGATCTGTGCCCCCCCCATAAAAATCCCCATTTGTCCTATAGGAGATCTGTGCCCCCCCCCATAAAAATCCCCCATTTGTCCTATAGGAGATCTGTGCCCCCCCCATAAAAATCCCCCATTTGTCCTATAGGAAATCTGTGCCCCCCCCAAAATAATTTCAGTGCCCCCCCCCATCTCAATTATTACTTATTGATGTTTTTTTTGTCCCCCCCCCCTTGTTTTTCTGCCCCCCCAATCTGCCCCCCCATCTCTGTGCCCCCTGTATTTGTGTCCCCCCCTCTTCCTGTCCCCCCCTTATTTCTGCCCCCCCACATTTCTGCCCCCCCTTTATTTCTGCCCCCCCCCTTATTTCTGTTCCTCCATCTCCACCCCCCCCCACATCTCTGCCCCCCCCATATTTCTGTCCCCCCCCATTTCTGTCCCCCCCCATTTCTGCCCCCCCCATATTTCTGCCCCCCCCACCTCCCCCCCCACGTCTTTGTCTCCCCCCACCTCCCCCCCCCACACCTCTGTGTCCTCCCCCCTTATTTCTGTCCCCCCCCCATTTCTGTCCCCCCCCCCTCCATCGCCCTTACATTTCTGCCCCCCCCACATCTCTGCCCCCCATATTTTTGTCCCCCCCCATATTTCTGCCCCCCCCCATATTTCTGTCCCCCCCAAATCTCTGCCCCCCCCATATTCCTGTCCGCCCTTTATTTCTGCCCCCCCATGTCTCTGACCCCCCCACGTTTCTGCCCCCCCATATTTCTGACCCCCTCCCCATATTTCTGACCCCCTCCCCATATTTCTGCCCCCTCCCATATTTCTGTCCCCCCCCATATTTCTGACCCCCCCCCCATATTTCTGTGCTTCCATATTTCTCCCCCCCCATCCCTCTGACCCCCCCCTATTTTTGTTCCGCCTCATATTTCTGTCCCCCCCCCGTATTTCTGCCCCCCCCATATCTCTGCCCCCCCCATATCTCTGCCCCCCCCCATATCTCTGTCCCCCCCATATTTCCATCCCCCCCCACGTTTCTGTGCCTCTATATTTCTCTGCCCCCCAAATCTTTGCCCCCCATCTCTGTTCCCCCCGTATCTCTGACCCCCCCCATATTTCTGTCCCCCCCCATATCTCTGCTTCCCCCCCCCATTTTTCTGCCCCCCCCATATCTCTGCCACCCCCCCATATTTCTCCCCCCCATATCTCTGACAACCCCCCCTTATCTCTGCCCCCCCCATATCTCTGCTCCCCCCCTATATCTCTGCCCCCCCCATATCTCTGCCCCCCCATATCTCTGACCCCCCCATATTTACATCCCCCCCATTATAACTGACACCCCCATATCTCTCCCCCCCCATATTTCTGCCCCCCACCTCTACCCCCTCATCTCCCCCCTTTCCCCCCTCCCCCAAACACCCCACATCCCCCCCACCCCCCCCACCTTTTCCTCCCCCCTATATCTCTGCCCCCCCATATCTCTGCCCCCCCCATATTTCTGTGTCCCCCCCTTATCTCTGACACCCCCCATATCTCTGACCCCCCCCACCTCTATCCCCTCCCCCCCCCCCCAAACACCCCCATCCCCCCCACCCCCCCCACCTTTTCCTCTCCCCCCCATATCTATGTCCTCCCCACTTATCTCTGCCCCCTCCCATATTTCTGTCCCCCCCCATATTTCTGGCCTTCTATATTTCTCCCCCCCCATATCTCTGCCCCCCCATATCTCTGTCCCCCCCTTATCTCTGTTCCCCCCCATATTTCTGACCCTCCCCCATATTTCTCCCCCCCATATCTCTGACAACCCCCCCTTATCTCTGACACCCCCCATATCTCTGCCCCCCCCACCTCTATCCCCTCCCCCCCCCCAAACACCCTCCATCCCCCCCACCCCCCCCACCTTTTCCTCCCCCCCATATCTCTGCCCCCCCCATATCTCTGCCCCCCCATATCTCTGCCCCCCCATATCTCTGCCCCCCTCCATATCTCTGCCCCCCTCCATATCTCTGCCCCCCCCATATCTCTGCCCCCCCATATCTCTGCCCCCCTCCATATGTCTGCCCCCCCCCCATATCTCTGCCCCCCCCATATCTCTGTCCCCCCCCCCATCTCTCTGTCCCCCCATCTCTCTCCCCCCCATATTTCTCCCCCCCATACCTACTCCCCACCTCTACCCCCTCACCCACCCCCCTCTTCCCCCCCCCCCAAACACCCCCCATCCCCCCCCCCCCCCCCCATTCCCTCCCCCCCTCCCCCATTCCCACCCCCCCCCCCCAAATCAGGCCGTGCCCCCCCCCTTCCGGCCCGCTTTTCTCGGGAGGAATTTCCCAGCCTGCAGGCGGCCGGCGACCCGGAGCGACCGGAGCGGGCAGGCAGAGAGCGGGACGGCTGCGCCGCGTCTCCTGGGCCCGCACCCAGCCCCCGCCCCCCCGGTACGGACCCCCCCCCATTTTAACAGCCCCCCCCCATTTCACACCCCATCCCTCTGCATTCAGTCTCACCCCAAATCCCGGCTTTCTGGCCCTCCCACAACCCCAAATCCCCCCCTCAATCCATGACCCCCCCCCCATCCCCACCGCCCAGGTCCTCCATAACCCCTCCCCCTTTGTGCCCCCCCCCATTTTAGCAACCCCCCCATTTTACATCCAAAATCCCCCCTCATCCCAGTGTATTCACTCCGACCCCAAACCCCCCCTTTCTGACCCTCCCACAACCCCAAATCCCCCCCAATCCATGACCCCCCCATCCCCAGCCCTTGTGCCCCCCCACCCCCCCAGTATGGACCCCCCCCATTTTCATAACCCCCCCATTTTATACCCACCCGCCCCCCCAACCCCAGTATATTCAGTCTGACCCCAAACCCCCCCTTTCAGACCCTCCCCCAATCCCAAATCCCCCCCCAATCCATGACCCCCCCCAGCCCCCGCCCCCCCGGTACGGACCCCCCCCCCATTTTAACAGCCCCCCCCCATTTCACACCCCATCCCTCTGCATTCGCTCTGACCCCAAACTCCCCCTTTCTGACCCTCCCACAACCCCAAATCCCCCCCAGTCCATGACCCCCCCCATCCCCACCCCTTGTACCCCCCCACCCCCCTGGTACGGACCCCCCCCCATTTTAACAGCCCCCCCCCATTTCACACCCCATCCCTCTGCATTCGCTCTGACCCCAACCCCCCCCTTTCTGGCCCTCCCACAACCCTAAATCCCCCCCCAATCCACGACCCCCCCATCCCCACCCCCCAAGTCCTCCATACCCCCCCCCTTACCCCCCCCATTTTAACAACCCCCCCCCATTTTACACCCAACCCCCCCCCCCAACCCCAGTGTATTGACTCCGACTCCAAACCCCTGCTTTCTGACCCTCCCACAACCCCAAATCCCCCCCCAATCCACGACCCCCCCATCCCCACCCCTTGTGCCCCCCCACCCCCCCGGTACGGACCCCCCCCCATTTTAACAGCCCCCCCCCATTTCACACCCCATCCCTCTGCATTCAGTCTCACCCCAAACCCCCCCTTTCTGACCCCCCCACAACCCCAAATCCCCCCCCAACCCATGACCCCCCCCCCATCCCCACCCCCCAGGTCCTCCATACCCCCCTCCCCCTTTGTGCCCCCCCCCATTTTAGCAACCCCCCCATTTTACATCCAAAATCCCCCCTCATCCCAGTGCATTCACTCCGACCCCAAACCCCTGCTTTCTGACCCCCCCTACAACCCCAAATCCCCCCCCAATCCACGACCCCCCCAGCCCCACCCCCCAAGTCCTCAATACCCCCCCCTTACTCCCCCCCCCATTTTAACAGCCCCCCCCAACTCCATTGTATTCACTCTGACCCCAAACCCCCCCTTTCTGACCCCCCCAACCCCCAAATTCCCCCATTATCCCCCCCAATCCATGACCCCCCCATCCCCACCCCTTGTGCCCCCCCCATGCCCCCAGTATGGACCCCCCCCCCCATTTTACACCCAACCCCCCCCCCATCCCCGTGCATTCGCTCTGACCCCAAACCCCGGCTTTCTGACCCTCCCACAACCCCAAATCCGCCCCCAATCCACGACCCCCCCATCCCCACCCCTTGTGTCCCCCCACCCCCCCGGTACGGACCCCCCCCCATTTTAACAACCCCCCCTTTGCACACCCAGAATCCCCCCCCATCCCCGTGCATTCAGTCCGACCCGAACCCCCCCGTTTCCGAACCTCCCACAACCCCAAATCCCCCCCCCAACCCATGACCCCCCCATCCCTACTCCCCAGGTCCTCCATACCCTCCTCCCCCTTTGTGCCCCCCCCCATTTTACATCCAAAATCCCCCCCCAACCCCAGTGCATTCACTCTGACCCCAAACCCCCCCTTTCTGACCCTCCCCCAATCCCAAATCCCCCCCCAATCCATGACCCCCCCATCCCCCGCCCCCCCGGTACGGACCCCCCCCCATTTTAACAGCCCCCCCTATTTCACACCCCATCCCACTGCATTCAGTCCGACCCCAAACCCCCCCTTTCTGACCCTCCCAAAACCCCAAATCCCCCCCCAATCCATGACCCCCCCATCCCCACCCCCCAAGTCCTCCATACCCCCCCTCTTCCCCCCCCCCCCCATTTTAACAACCCCCCCCCATTTTACACCCAACTCCCCCCCCATCCCCGTGCATTCAGTCCAACCCCAAATGCCCCCTTTCTGCCCCCCCCCAACCCCCAAATCCCCCCCCAATCCATGACCCCCCCAGCCCCTGTCCCCATACAGACCCCCCCCATTTTAACAGCCCCCCCCATTTCACCCCCCCCCCCCATCCCACTGCATTCACTCCGACCCCAACCCCCCCTATTGCCCCCCCCCATTTTAACCCCACTTTTCTCCCCATTCCCCCCCTCACCCCCCCCCGTTGCCCCCCCCATTTTAACCCCACTTTTTCTCCCCATTCCCCCCCCATTGCCCCCCCCATTTTAACCCCTCATTTCTCCCCTATTCCTCCCTCCCCCCCCGCTGCCCCCCCCCATTTTAACCCCTTCTCTCCCCATTGTCCCCCCTAATGACCCCCCCCCATTTTAACTCCTCATTTCTCCCCAATTACCCCCCCCCCGTTGCCCCCCCCCATTTTAACCCCACTTTTCTCCCCATTGCCCCCCCATTTTAACCCCTCATTTCTCCCCAATTATCCCCCCCCCGTTGCCCCCCCCCATTTTAACCCCTTCTCTCCCCATCCCCCCCATTGTCCCCCCCCAACGACCCCCCCCCATTTTAACCCCTCATTTCTCCCCTATTCCCCCCTCCCCCCCCGCTGCCCCCCCCCCATTTTAACCCCTCATTTCTTCCCAATTACCCCCCCTTCCATTGCCCCCCCCCATTTTAACCCCTTCTCTCCCCATTCCCCCCCCCCCACCCCCCCCCCAAGGAACCCCCCCCCATTTTAACCCCTTACTTCTCCCCAATTATCCCCACCCCCCCCGTTGCCCCCCCCATTTTAACCCCTTTTCTCCCCATTCCCCCATTGCCCCCCCCCCATTTTAACCTCTCATTTCTCCCCAATTCCCCCCTCCCCCCCCCGCTGCCCCCCCCATTTTAACCCCTCATTTCTCTCCTATTCCCCCCTCCCCCCCTCTGCCCCCCCCCATTTTAACCCCTCATTTCTCCCCAATTCCCCCCTCCCCCCCCCCCCCCCCCCATTTTAACCCCTCATTTCTCCCCAATTATCCCCCCCACTTACTGTTGCCCCCCCCCCATTTTAACCCCTCATTTCTTCCCTATTCCCCCCTCCCCCCCCGCTGCCCCCCCCCCATTTTAACCCCTTCTCTCCCCATTCCCCCATTGCCCCCCCCCCCATTTTAACCCCTCACTTCTCCCCATTCCATGCCCCCCCCCCCCCATTTTAACCCCTCATTTCTCCCCAATTCCCCCCTCCCCCCCCTGCTGCCCCCCCCCATTTTAACCCCCCCCTTTCCGTGCCCAGGCTGCAGCTGGCGGGAGGGCGGTGGCCGCGATTCTGAGCCCCCCCCCGCCGCTTTAGGGGGGGGCACCGCCCCCCCCGCTCCCCCCCACTTCCCCCCCTACCGGGGTCTGGTGCCGCCCTTTGTGAGTATGGGGTGCCCTGGAATTTGGGGGGGGGGGCGGCGAGGGGGGGTCGGTGCTGCCCCATAAGTGTGGGGTGGGGGGGGGTGGGGGGGGTCGGTGCTGCCCCATAAGTGTGGGGTGGGGGGGGGTGGGGGGGGTCGGTGCTGCCCCATAAGTGTGGGGTGGGGGGGGGGGGTCAGTGGTGCCCCATAAGTGTGGGGTGGGGGGGGATGGGGGGGTGGTGCTGCCCCATAAGTGTGGGGTGGGGGGGGGTCAGTGCTGCCCCATAAGTGTGGGGTGGGGGGGGATGGGGGGGTGGTGCTGCCCCATAAGTGTGGGGTGGGGGGGGTGGGGGGGTGGTGCTGCCCCATAAGTGTGGGGTGGGGGGGGTGGGGGGGGGGGTCAGTGGTGCCCCATAAGTGTGGGGTGGGGGGGGATGGGGGGGCGGTGCTGCCCCATAAGTGTGGGGTGGGGGGGGGTCAGTGCTGCCCTATAAGGGGGCGGTGCTGCCCCATAAGTGTGGGGTGGGGGGGGTCAATGCTGCCCTATAAATGGGGGGGGGGGGGGGTCGGTGCTGCCCTATAAGTTGGGGGGGGGAAATGCCCCATAATTGGGGGGTGGGGGGGCGGTCAGTGCTGCCCTATAAGTGTGGGGTGGGGGTGGGGGGTTATAGGGGGGGGAAATGCCCCATAATTGGGGGGTGGGGGGGGGTCAGTGCTGCCCTATAAGTGTGGGGTGGGGGGGGATCAGTGCTGCCCCATAAGTGTGGGGTGGGGGGGGGTCAGTGCTGCCCTATAAATGGGGGGGGGGGGCAGTGCTGCCCTATAAGTGTGGGGTGGGGGGGGGATGGGGGGGTGGTTCTGCCCCATAAGTGTGGGGTGGGGGGGGTCAATGCTGCCCTATAAATGGGGGGGGGGGTCGGTGCTGCCCCATAAGTGTGGGGTGGGGGGGGTGGGGGGGGTCAGTGGTGCCCCATAAGTGTGGGGTGGGGGGGTCAGTGGTGCCCCATAAGTGTGGGGTGGGGGGGCTGGGGGGGGTCAGTGGTGCCCCATAAGTGTGGGGTGGGGGGGGTCAGTGCTGCCCTATAAGTTTGGGGGGGGGAAATGCCCCATAATTGGGGGGGGTGGGGGGGGTCAGTTCTGCCCCGTAAGTGTGGGGTGGGGGGGGGGTGGGGGGGTGGTGCTGCCCCATAAGTGTGGGGAGGGGGGGGGTCAGTGGTGCCCCATAAGTGTGGGGTGGGGGGGTGGGGGGGTGGTCAGTGCTGCCCTATAAGTTTGGGGGGGGGAAATGCCCCATAATTGGGGGGGGTGGGGGGGGTCAGTTCTGCCCCATAAGTGTGGGGTGGGGGGGGTCAGTGGTGCCCCATAAGTGTGAGGTGGGGGGGTCAGTGCTGCCCCATAAGTGTGGGGTGGGGGGGGTCAGTTCTGCCCTATAAGTGTGGGGTGGAGGGGGGTTCAATGTTGCCCTATAAGTGGGGGGGGGGGGGGTCAGTGCTGCCCTATAAGTGTGGGGTGGGGGGGGGTTTAATGCTGCCCTATAAATGGGGGGGGGGGGGTCAGTGCTGCCCTATAAGGGGGGGGGGGGCGGTGCTGCCCCATAAGTGTGGGGTGGGCAGGGTGGGGGGGGTGGTGCTGCCCCATAAGTGTGGGGTGGGGGGGGTCAGTGCTGCCCTATAAATGGGGGGGGGGATTGTAGGAAAGTGGTTCTGCCCCATAAGTGTGGGGTGGGGTGGGTTCAATGCTGCCCTATAAGTGGGGAGGGGGGTCAGTGCTGCCCCATAAGTGTGGGATGGGGGGGGGCCCAGCAGCGCCCCACACTTGTGGGGCCGTTCTGAACCCGCTGCCCCCCCCCCCAGGTTTACCCCCCATATCTGCCCTTCCCGCCGCCTTATGGGGCCGCAGCCGGGCCGTTCCGCTACCCCACAAGTGACGGGCAGAGGTCAGAACGGGGGGATGTGGGGTTGGTTATGGGGTGGGACGTGGGGTTGTGGGGTTATGGGGTTACGGGGTTGGTTATGGGGTGGGAGGTGCGGTTGTGGGGTTATGGGGTTACGGGGTTGGTTATGGGGTGGGATGTGGGGTGGGATGTGGGGTTGGTTATGGGGTGGGAGGTGCGGTTGTGGGGTGGGAGGTGGGGTTATGGGGTTATGGGGTGGGATGTGGGGTTATAGGGTGGGATGTGGGGTGGGATGTGGGGTTGGTTATGGGGTGGGAGGTGGGGTTGTGGGGTTATGGGGTTGGTTATGGGGTGGGATGTGGGGTTATAGGGTGGGATGTGGGGTTGGTTATGGGGTGGGAGGTGCGGTTGTGGGGTTATGGGGTTACGGGGTTGGTTATGGGGTGGGATGTGGGGTTATGGGGTGGGATGTGGGGTGGGATGTGGGGTTGGTTATGGGGTGGGAGGTGCGGTTGTGGGGTGGGAGGTGGGGTTATGGGGTTATGGGGTGGGATGTGGGGTTGTGGGTATGGTTATGGGGTGGGAAGTGGGGTTGTGGGGTGGGAGGTGGGGATGTGGGGTGGGATGTGGGGTTATGGGGTGGGATGTGGGGTTGGTTATGGGGTGGGAGGTGCGGTTGTGGGGTGGGAGGTGGGGTTATGGGGTTATGGGGTGGGATGTGGGATTGGTTATGGGGTGGGAAGTGGGGTTGTGGGGTTATGGGGTGGGAGGTGGGGTTGTGGGTATGGTTATGGGGTGGGAAGTGGGGTTGTGGGGTGGGAGGTGGGGATGTGGGGTGGGATGTGGGGTTATGGGGGTGGGATGTGGGGTTGGTTATGGGGTGGGATGTGGGATGTGGGGTTGTGGGGTGGGAGGTGGGGTTGTGGGGTTGGTTATGGGGTGGGAGGTGCGGTTGTGGGGTGGGAGGTGGGGTTATGGGGTTATGGGGTGGGATGTGGGGTTGGTTATGGGGTGGGAAGTGGGGTTGTGGGGTTGTGGGGTTGTGGGGTTATGGGGTGGGATGTGGGGTTGTGGGGTTGTGGGGTTGTGGGGTTGTGGGGTTGTGGGGTTATGGGGTGGGATGTGGGGTTGTGGGGTTGTGGGGTTATGGGGTGGGATGTGGGGTTGTGGGGTTGTGGGGTTGTGGGGTTATGGGGTGGGATGTGGGGTTGTGGGGTTGGTTATGGGGCAGGATGTGGGGTTGTGGGGTGGGATGTGGGGATGTGGGGTGGGATGTGGGGTTGTGGGGTTGGTTATGGGGTGGGATGTGGGGCTGTGGGGTTATGGGGCGGGATGTGGGGTTGGTTATGGGGTGGGAGGTGGGGTTGTGGGGTGGGATGTGGGGTTATGGGGTGGGATGTGGGGTTGTGGGGTTATGGGGTTGGTTATGGGGTGGGATGTGGGGTTATAGGGTGGGATGTGGGGTGGGTTATGGGGTGGGAGGTGAGGTTGTGGGGTGGGACGTGGGGTTGTGGGGTTGGTTATGCGGTGGGATGTGGGGCTGTGGGGTTATGGGGCGGGATGTGGGGTTGGTTATGGGGTGGGATGTGGGGTTGGTTATGGGGTGGGATGTGGGGTTGTGGGGTTGTGGGGTGGGATGTGGGGTTGTGGGGTTGGTTATGGGGCAGGATGTGGGGTTGTGGGGTGGGATGTGGGGATGTGGGGTGGGATGTGGGGTTGTGGGGTTGGTTATGGGGTGGGATGTGGGGTTGTGGGGTGGGATGTGGGGTTGTGGGGTTGGTTATGGGGTGGGATGTGGGGCTGTGGGGTGGGATGTGGGGTGGGATGTGGGGTTGTGGGGTTATGGGGTTGGTTATGGGGTGGGATGTGGGGTTATAGGGTGGGATGTGGTGTTGGTTATGGGGTGGGAGGTGGGGTTGTGGGGTTGGTTATGGGATTGGTTGTGGGGTGGGTTATGGGATTGGTTAGGGGCTGGGATGTGGGGTTATGGGGTTGTGGGGTGGGATGTGGGGCTGTGGGACTATGGGGTGGATTATGGGGCGGGATGTGGGGTGGATTATGGGGCGGGATGTGGGGTTGGTTATGGGGTGGGAGGTGGGGTTGTGGGGTGGGATGTGAGGTTATAGGATGGGAGGTGGGGTTATGGGGCGGGATGTGGGGTTATGGGGTTGGTTATGGGGCGGGATGTGAGGTTATGGGGTGGGATGTGGGGTTATGGGGTGGGATGTGAGGTTATAGGGCGGGATGTGGGGTTGGTTATGGGGCGGGATGTGGGGTTGGTTATGGGGCGGGATGTGGGTTATGGGGCGGGATGTGGGGTTATGGGGTGGGATGTGGGGTTGGTTATGGGGCGGGATGTGGGGTTATGGGGCGGGATGTGGGGTTGGTTATGGGGCGGGATGTGGGGTTATGGGGCGGGATGTGAGGTTATGGGATTACGGGGTGGGTTATGGGGTGGGATGTGGGGTTGGTTATGGGGCGGGATGTGGGGTTATGGGGCGGGATGTGGGGTTGGTTATGGGGCGGGATGTGGGGTTGTGGGGTTGGTTATGGGGTTATGGGGTTTTGGGGTTGGTTATGGGGCGGGATGTGGGGTCCGAGCCCTGCGCTGCCCCACAGATCGCAGCGGCCGCGCGGCCCCCCATTGCGGGGGGGGGGGGAGGCGGTGAGTCGCCCCCCGGTGCTGAAACACGACGAGCTGCGCGACTTCGACGAGCTCGACACCGACAACGACGACGGCTGGGCAGGTGGGACCCACAGCCGCCCCATGGCTGCCCCATAGCGGCCCGATAGCTGCCCCATAGCCGCCCCATGAATGCCCCATGGCCGCCCCATGGCTGCCCCATGGCTGCCCCATAGCTGCCCCATAGCTGCCCCATGGCTGCCCCATGGCTGCCCCATAGCGGCCCGATAGCTGCCCCATAGCTGCCCCGTAGCCACCCCATGGCTGCCCCATGGCCACCCCATGGCTGCCCCATAGATGTCTCATAGCTGCCCCATAGCTGCCCCATGGCTGCCCCATAGCTGCCCCATAGCTGCCCCATAGCGGCACCATGGCTGCCCCATAGCTGCTGCATAGCTGCCCCATAGATGTCTCATAGCTGCCCCATAGCCGCCCCATAGCGGCCCCATAGCTGCCCCATAGCCGCCCCATAGCTGCCCCATAGCTGCCCCATGGCCGCCCCGTAGCTGCCCCATGGCTGCCCCATGGCTGCCCCATAGCTGCCCCATAGCTGCCCCATAGTGGCCCCACAGCTGCCCCATAGCGGCCCCATAGCTGCCCCATAACAGCCCCATGGTGGCCCCATAGCTGCCCCAAAACTGCCCCATAGCGGCCCCATAGCGGCCCGATAGCTGCCCCATGGCTGCCCCATAACTGCCCCATAAATGCCCCATGGCTGCCCCATGGCACCATGGCTGCCCCATAGCTGCCCCATAGCTGCCCCATGGCTGCCCCATGGCTGCCCCATAACTGCCCCAGAGCCACCCCATAGCCACCCCATTGTGGCCCCATAGTAGAAGCAATGTTGTTCCTTACCTGCCCCATAGCAGCCCCATAGCAGGCCCATGGTTGCCCCATTTTTGCCCCATAGCTGCCCCATAGCTGTCCCGTAACTGCCCCATAGCTGCCCCATGGCTGCCCCATGGCTGCCCCATAGCCGCCCCATGGCTGCCCCACGGCTGTGCCCCACAGGCGCCCACGAGGAGGTGGATTACAGCGAGAAGCTGAAGTTCAGCGATGAAGAGGATGGCAGGGAGTCGGACGAGGAGGGGTGAGTGCGACCCACAGCGACGGCCTGCCCCATAACCGCGGCCTGCCCCATAACTGCGGCCTGCCCCATAACCGCGGCCTGCCCCATAACTGCGGCCTGCCCCATAACCGCGGCCTGCCCCATAAGTACAGCCTGCCCCATAAGTGCTGCATGCCCCATAACTACAGCCTGCCCCATAACTGCGGCCTGCCCCATAACTGCGGCCTGCCCCATAAGTACAACCTGCCCCATAAGTGCGGCCTGCCCCATAAGTGCGGCCTGCCCCATAAGTACAGCCTG